>NC_133548.1:36690000-37328500 GCF_048773025.1 Camelus bactrianus
CCTCCGCACCTATTCTTGTAGTGAAACAGCTCCAGTTGTATCTGATGCTTTTGATATGGCTTTTCTGGTAAGAGCTGAAAGGTAGAAATTGTATTTCATACTTCTCTGAACCTTGAAATGAATGGGCTATGAACTAGTAAAGAAAAATTCAATGAAAATTGAAAGTAGTTAATAATTCATTTAATTTAGATTGACTGTCAGTTATCTTTCATTCTAATAGCATCTGCTCTGGAGTTAGACCACCTGAGTTCAAATTTTGCCTTCTGTATGTACTAGGCATGACCTTAGCCAAGTTAAAAAAAATTTTAATAGACATTTTTGTGCCTTGGTTTCCTTATCTGTAAAACAGGGATAGTGAAATTATCTAATTCCTATAGTTGTTTTGAGAACTAAGTGAGATAATACATTTAGCAGTACTCAACACAGGGACTGGTACTTTCTAAATACTACTGTATCTTTTCAACATCTATCCATCCATCCACCCATCCATAGCCTTTTGTCTGCCTGTGCATCTATCCATCTATTGAATGTTTCTAACAGTGTAGATTGATGATTTTTTGGTTTTTGTCTTTTGCCATTGAATATGTAGAACTTTTAAAGTATGAAATGAATTTTATTGGCCATGGGGTGGGGGAAGAGGAGACATCTGTGGAAAACCAAGTTATGCACAGACATCTAGAAACTTTACTTTAAATCCTTTGCTTAAATATAATACCCTATATTTCTTTCTGCCTATTCATTTAATAACATTATATAATTAGGCAAATATTTATTGAGTGTTTTCTTTGTGCAATGTATTGTACTAGGTGCTGTGGGAATACAGAGGGACCTGGTGTTTTGTTCTTGTTCTTGAAAAGTTTGTAATTCGGTTGGGATTACACATAAAAATATAATGATAGCATATATTTTAAACAGATTGTGTAAGATAATATGCATTAAGTGTTGAATGGGTTATATAAAAAATAAAATTTCAAAGCTCTCATTAGAACTGATTAGAAGAAGGGTGGATCACAGTTACTTGGAATAGGCTCAGTTGGTTTCCTAGTGATACAAAAGGAAGACAAAGGAAGTCGGGAGAGGCAGGCAGAGAAAAGACTGGGAGGCAGCAATAAGTGAAGTCTGAGTATATTAGTCTCGTTAGAGTAGAAGGTTAAAGTGTAGACACTAAAAGATAAGTCTAGAAAGATTGATTGGATCTGGATGGAGGGCCTTGAATGCCAAAGTCAAGAGTTTGGACTTTTTCTGTCCATCAGGGGAGAGCCACTGATTTTTCTTGATCAAGAGAGTGAGTGCCTGATAGTGGGAGTGACAGTAAGATTGATTTGGAGGTGGAGATACTGAAATGAGGGGAATCAGTTTACAATTGGTTGCAAGAGTCTAGACATGAAGTGTAATAAGGCCCTGTACTAAGGTGATTATGAGTATGGTAAGAAGGTATGAGTGTGAGAAACATTAAGAATGAGTTGGTGGAGCTTAATGACAGGCTGGAAATGAAGAACAAGGATAAAAAAGAGGAAATGGATATAGTGTTCATATTTTGAACTTGGATGATTCTGAGATTGATGCTCTTCTGTGTGTGAATGAATGAGGTGTTGAAGAATTTTAAGTTTTGTTGAGTATGACATAACAATACATCTTGGTATTAATGTCTAGCAGTCAGTTGAGGACTGTTGTGTTTCAGGGAGGTGAGAGAAAGATCATTGTTGAAGATACAGATATAAAAATCATATGATTTAGATGCTAAGGAATGAGACTTTTGGTAAAAAGAATAGAGAGAAAGAATAATGTTTGGGTGGGCAGCGTTAACATGTGAGTGGCATTTTCTGTAATTATCTATCCACGTTAATTTAAAAAAATAAGCTATTTGCTTATCTCTCCCTCTGATTTTTCCTCTCTCTTTCTTTCCAATGTTATTGATTATCTGCAATGTGTTGAGCATCTTGCTGGGCATGGGGATCCAGTAATAAGACAGACATGATCCCTATATTCATGGATTATATAGCATAAACTTCTTTTTTTAAAAAAAATCAAAATTGTCTAATGTTTTCTGTTTTTCTTCCACTTACTATAAGCTTTTGATAATATTTATGCAAGCATTTATCTCCCTGGGTCTGGAAGACATTCTCTGACAACAAGTTTCCTTTTCTTCTTGCAGATACTTTTTATTATTACTATATTATAAGGAATATTCTGTAGGAACATAATTTTAGGAACATAAAAGTTACTCATTGTTGAAGTTAAAAAATACTGATTGAACCCCCCTTTCAAGGAAGTTTTTATTGTGTTAAGCTTATAAGTAGGGTCCTTTGGGAAAAAAACTTTATTATATTACTTGAAAGTTGGCAGGGTGAAGGAAAAAGACCTTTTCTTTAAACAGTCTTATTTCTCACATCCAGACTTCTCTTACTGGTAAGAAATTTATTTCAAATCACAATAAAACTTACAACTAGACTTCAGTCTTTCCCTGTCTCCTGTTTCTCTCATCCTTATTCTGCTTTTGATTTTGCCATGAAGTCAACCCAGTGCTTTCATCTCACCATTTTCTCCACACTTTCCTAATAAAATGGAGGAATGGTAGAATAAGAATGCAAATGTGAGATTAATTTGCCATTTCAGGTTTATAAGGGATGAAAGCATTATTCTAAGGAATGATATATCCAATTGCAAATGTCTGAATTTAAATGCTAAGATTCAAGCCCAGGGAATCTTATGTTGTTCCTAATTCATTCCACTTTCTCTGGTGCTGTGCTTCCCCTTCTCCTTCAACTGATCCATTTTTGTGTTAGAGGATTACAAATGAAATTATTTAGAATAGCGATATCAGGTAAAAATGGAATATCAGGCATTAGCCACCAGTAAGATACACTTTTCTGACAAAAAGGAGACCATTATTGATGAAAGAAGAAAACTCCTGTGTTAGGAGTGTTTTGAAATAGGAAAGATAGGTTTTTCATGTTGGAAGGAATGATGTAAATCTGAATATTTTATATTTTGAGTTAGAGAGATAGAAAATCACTTTACCAAGAGAGCTTGTAAAAAAGAAGTTTGTTTGGAGCAACATCTGTATTTACATCTTAGGACTCTTCAGGGTATGGGAGAACTCTGTCAAATTTTCAGGACTTTAATACTAACCCAGCTTTGGGTTACTGAAATCACTTTTCATAGTGGGCCAATCTGGCCACCAAATTTGGACAAAATTCCAGATGCTGAGTATCTCAGTAAAAAAAGTTGTGGACATGTACCCTATGCTTGGTTCTTTTTCTAAACTTGGATAGAGATCCTAAATCAATTTTGTGAGGTGAATTTCAACCTCAAAAATACAGGCCACTTTAGAATACAATAATAAAGCATAACATTTTTAAGGAAAATTTAAGACAAAAGCTTTTGAGTTTGGATACTACTTGTCTATTTCAACCTTCTGAAAGGTTTCTAGGCTAGAAAGAAATCTCTGAAAGTGTAGTTTTTATAATGGTTGTGCTGCTAACATACATTTAACATTATCGTCTCAAATGGCAATGGTACAATTTGTAGGTCTATACTCTGTCTGGAAAGTTGTAGTGCTCTTACTGGTATTTGTATTCACTTTTTATTAATTGGTCTTTCTTATTGTTTTCCATTTTAATTTAATGTAAGACTAATAAATCTTGCTGTTAAATAATAAAGATTGCATCATAGCATTCAGCATTCAAATGCACTCCTTTTTGGGGGAAGCCAGATAGATGTGTTTACTCTGTGGAGGGATTTAGATTTGACTTTTTGTTTTCTTCATGGTAATTATGTTTGCACTTTGCTGATCACTAGTTGTGCATTATTACAATGGAAGGTGACAATTTGATTGTCTTCAATTGGAGAAACAAGTAATTTTATATTCACTAAGCTGTCAGGTAACACTAACTCACAGTACTAAGAGCTCCTGGCAATGTGGCTTGGCACCTATATTTAACTGCTTTGATGCTTGTGTAACCTCTGCTGAATCAGAAATACTTTGCCTGCTGGAAATGGTTTTCAGTGTTGTACAATGAGGTTTTCATTAAGTAGACAAACTGAAAATGAACTGCAAAGCCATGGTTGTTTCTCTCCTCCTCTTTCCCCTTCGTCCCTCCCCTTTCCCTTCTCCAGCCCACCCTTTCGCCTCCCCCTCCCCCTTCCTCTTCTTTCTGGCCCTCTTCCTCTTATCTGATAGAAACCCCAAATTTATATTTTATTTCATTACCTGAAAGAGAGGAATTGCTGGCTTGCTTTATTTAGCTAAAGGAGAACCTGAGAGATCAGCTTCTTTATGTAGCTTTGCTCACTGTCACCATGTGTGAGCCTTCATTTTTTGAAACAGTATAGTATAGATTTTTATTTTTTCCTTTTTTCTAGCAATATTAAAAAGTGAAAATAGAGGTGAGAATGGAAAAGTATAGTGACAGCTTCCTACCTACTCTTTTCTCTCTGAGAAGTTATTGTTCTGGTTTATAATTTTTATTGATAATTGGGTAAGTTATCCTGTAATTGGGCTTCCATACTAGTAGATTGGTTTCAAGCTGACAAAGATATGTTTAGTGTTTACTTTAAAAATTATGGTTCTCATTTCATGTGAAGAGGAGATTCAAAGTGAACATAAATAAATAAATTCATTCTGCTATTATTTTAGACAGCTTTCTTTACTCAGGCTACATAGAGGTCTTTCATTTGAGCTATAAAGTCATTGTGCTTGATTAAAATCCTCTTAGTTAGTGTATATTTATAGTAGCCATTGTGTGGTTTCACTCTTATTGTTAGGTAACTGATTTTATTTATATATTCTAGGCCTGGCTTTCCAGAGCAAAAATCTCAACAAGTTATTGGTAGATAAGTTGTGAGAAAAATTCAATATTATTTCTATTAAGCAAAAAGTATAGATAGAGGTTGCATGAAGGCAAGTTGTTTCGATCCCGAGAAGAAACTAGATACTCAGAGACACATGTAATAATTATAGGTTTTCCATAGGCAGTCAGTCAGGCAGGCCAGTCATTAGGGTGGTTGCCGGCCTCTTCCAGCAGATACTAACCAATTAGACAGAGGTGGTTACGTGATGTAACATTATCAGGAGAAACAATTCATGAGTCAAAGCATTCCAAGACATATGAGCTCTAGTCCAAAGAACAGTCTTAAGCTATATAAAGTGACAGCAATATTGTCAGCTAAATATAAACTCTAGAAACACAAACTTTGATGACTTGAGAAGAATCTGTTCCAGGTAGTCCCTGTTTTGTAAGAACCTCAGAAGGCCTTTGAAGACAATTTTGGAGCTCTGGTGTGAAAAATTAGAAGCCTTAGATAAGTCAAAATCAATTAATTTAAGCCCCCTTCTTAGACATACTTCAAGGGCTTCAAGCATATTTCGTTTGCCTCATCTCTATTGATTTGACAGCTAACTCAAATCAGTGAGTTTTCTTCGAACAGATATTGTCTGTATATGTTACCATGTATGCTCAGAAAGAGCCACTATGAACTTTAAAAGATAGATTTCTAACCCTCCAAGGTAGCTCTGAAGCATCTGCCTTATTTTTCACTGAATTTTCTCATTTACTTATTAAACAGATGGAAGAGAGAGAAACCTGGCAGAAGCCTGGGGAAGTTTGGAGGTAGAATGAGGGATAGGAGGTAGTGCTGGATAAAACAACACAAAGAATCAATAACAGCCCTCAGGCGTTACCTGAATGAAGCGGGGAAAAGTTTTTAAAGGGATATCTTCATTTTAATGTCTGGAATTAGAGTCCCTCCCCCGGCCTGTCCACCCTTTCCCCAATACTTAAACGTGGGAATTGGAGGTACCGGAAGAAGGTTTTTAAATCATTCTTTGCCCTAGGCTGGGTGGACTGGCATCCTTTGTAGGGGTTCCTGGGTATTGTGCATTTTGGCAGCTGAACATATCTGTTACTCATGCTCCTTAAAATGAGAGGCACTGTGTTATGTTTTTTGAAAATTAGTTGTTTGTTTCTCAGTATCAGATCAATTGCAGCATTAAATTAACAGTGAATTATCTGACTGAAGTAAGTCTACCTTGGTAGCCTGGGGCTGAGTTGCAAAAATAAATGTGAATGTTGGCCTGAATTTTTAATTTTTTCTGAAAGTAAACCAACTGTTAAAATGTTGCTTTATGTTAAAAACAGGGCTTCTTTTGAGTAAATGTAACCCTCCTAAAAAGTGAATGCCATTTGATAATAATCTTAGAAGTAATGAAAACATTAAGAAAAAAACAGGTTAAAAATATTGTTCTAATAAATTCAGTGGCTCCTTTGGATAATTGTGTAAGTCCCAAATGATAGTTTTGGGGTGAATTCTTTCTAGCAATGGTAGAGAAAAAAGAAGTAGTTTCAAATGGCTATGCCTTATTAGAAAGTTGTTTTAAAATAATCCTAACTTTTAAACATAAAAATGACCATTTTAAAAAATCATCAAATAAAAAAGATTTAAAATTCTAGAAAATATGATTTTTCTGAGATAGAGGACTTAATGTGTTAACTTAATATTTAGTTCTCACCAACTTATCAAATCTTGGACCAGCTAATCTTGATTTCTTGTTAAAGAACATAAAGTAAATTTATTGTCTAAGTAGGTTGGTAATGGCCTAAACATTCAGATTTTATAGTGGGGTTTTGGAGTAAAATAAGTATCATCTTCCTAGAGGCACTCCTACTGGCTTCCTAGAAAACATTATCAATTACTGGAGACTTTATTTCCTACAATCTCATTTTCAAAAGTCCTAAGCCCTGATGTTCTTCCCAATGGCTGGCGTCTTGGGAATTCACTTGATCTGCTGGGTAGAGACATTTCACACTCAGGGAACATATGATGGGAATTTAGTCCTATGTGTCCCAAAGATTTGTAATTCTCTTTGGAGGTTTTACTTGATAATAGCTATGCCCCAGAAAACCATCTTGTTTAACCAATGTGATAAGTTGACAATGTAGTTTTTCTCTCTGATTATAATGTACTCTGTGTAGTCAATACACTGGTACCATGTGAGTGTAATTTCCCCTTTTATTTTATCTCCAATGCACTGTATTATAAATAAACAGTTAAAAAAAACACCAAACAAATCTGTTGCATCTCCTTTTAAGATTGTACCACTGTAGACACTTGTTCTAGTAAAGTAGAATTGGGCGCATTTGATTGCATTTAAATTTTTCATGCTTCAGCAGTTTGGCTGGGAGCACAGTAAAGAAAAATCCCATGAGCGAGGATAGTTTAGAATAATAGAACTTGATTTTGTGTATTATAGCGGCAACATTTGCGCTGCTTTAGTTAGGGTTGTGTCAGCACTTCCATTATAAACCCCTGTTTTCAGGGGGTATAACTAGGGAGATTTTTTTAATACAAATTAAAAAAACAATTCATTTGAATGATTTTTAAGTTATAACAGTGCAAAAATAAAACAAAGTTGAGTCACATAGAAATGGACCATTTTCACAAGGATTTTAATTCTTTTGCTTATTAGTTGTACATGGAAGCAGCTAAAGTAAGATGCTATTCTAATACACTGGGGGTGAAAGTTTTTGTAATGGAAAATTACTGATATGAGGACTAAAAATAAAAGTGTCCCATGTGATATTTTAAAACATTGAAACAAATATATATTTGATTTATGAGTTTCTAAAGGAGAGTGGCCATGGTGCAGTGATGATAGTAAAGGCATTACCAAATCAAGTATCTTTGTAGCTTCTAGAATATGGTTTACTTGGTCTAGTAAAAGGGAAAGCTAAAGTGAAGAAATGAAATGAATGAGGATATAATCAGTAAGTTAAAGTGTTCCATAATAAAATAATTGTGCAAAAAAAAATCAGTAAATTGAATCTAATAATCAGTAAATTTAAGATTTATTTAATAAACTATTCATTAAAAAGAATTTGTGCACATGTTCCTTTTAAAAATACTGCAAAACCACCATCCAAACAAAAAACTACAACAAAAATAACAAAAAACAAACCTGAAACAGACCCAACAACTTTATCAAAAGGAAGTGCCCACAGTGGAGCAATACCTAGCTGAAAGAACAAAGATCACCTTTTTCTCTGCTAACAACTTATTGAAAACTACAGTAAACACAAGAAATTAAATAAAATATGAAATGGAAAAGTATTCTTGGGACAAAAAAAAAAAAAAAACAACATTAATTCCTTTGCTAAAGGGAGGGATTTTGAAGTAAAGTATACCTTCCTTGGTTTTTAACCATTATTGTCCTACTTTCTCCCCCTCCTTGTCCCTAAACAATGGTGTGAACTGAGAGTGAACAGTCAGATTTAATATTACTTTTTTTTGGCAGCCTATCTTTTATTTGCAACCTTGATACACATTTGTGTTTGTAGGTGCAAAGTAAAAGACAAATTGTGTGATACTATAAATTGGTAGCTTTCCTAAATGGTCACTGGAGGAATCACCAGAAGACTGTTGATGAAGTAGAGGTGAAGCCTTTCCTCACTAATTGTATTCAGCATGTAATTTCTAAACTTCCCTCTGAATTTTGATTTTCAATTAACACTCCCCATTTGAAGA
Organism: Camelus bactrianus; assembly: GCF_048773025.1. Classification (NCBI taxonomy): domain Eukaryota; kingdom Metazoa; phylum Chordata; class Mammalia; order Artiodactyla; family Camelidae; genus Camelus; species Camelus bactrianus. Next base: position 36,698,524 of record NC_133548.1, read on the forward strand.
TAATTTTCTATTTAATGTAATTGCAGGAAATAATTTATTGGCTGATTAAGACTGAGGGCCCAGCTTTCCTTAAGAAAACACTCTAACAAACCAGCCTTTAAACTCAACTCCTAGCTTTGGACAGATTTAGTCTATTTTTACAGCTGCATGGTTGTGTTTAATTAGAATTGTGCTCTATTGTTCATTGGTGCAGTTTATAGTTGAAATTATTCTTAAGAGACTTTTCATTTTGGATTTTGTGTCATGATTAATTTATACTGAAGTAACAATCACAGATACTGCTATTGGAAGGAGCCAAGTTATTTTATAATAAGAGGATGTTTGTTGGGGAACTAGAGTCACTCTGAGTTTTGCATTATGACTTTCAATTGTATTTAGCTATTTTAAAAAGCAGCAGTAAGTTCATTCTTTTGTTTTAAATGTCAATGATTACATTTTTGGTATTGTTATCTCAACTATGAAAACACTCCTGTTGTTTATGGCAGGCTCTTGATAAACTTGCAGAACAGTTATAATTTGCCTGGTTTTACTATAGTATTTATGAGGCTGATGAAGTTAGCTCTAGAATGATTCCTGTATGCTAAGAAACATCCTTTGGTATCATTTTCCCTAAGTATGTATACATTTCTCCATTTGGCCGTATTGATGAAAATTAGTCAAGAATATACTTATGTGACTCTTTCCTGTAGTACTCTTAAGAACATTTCATTTCTTTCTCCTCAGAGAAAATATAGACATACTTCTGTACTTTCTTTCCTCCATGTTATTTACTAGTATCAAGTCTAATAGATTACATTTTTATTATTTGTAGAATGATTATTGTAAGTAGGTATCAGCATTTTAATATGTTTCAAAGCACTTCAAAAGCTTTTAATACTTTTATTTAGAACTGTGCATAATTAGATTAGCTGATCTTATATTAATTTTTTTCACTGTAGGATACTAAATCTGAGCCCCCTCATTAATTGTGAGAAATTTAGCATTAGCTGTTAAATCCTATGTGAAACATGGGCTGCTACATAAAAACTACTGTTTAAATTGGAATTAACTTAATTATTTTTCTTTGCACTTGATATTTCCTTCACTGCAATATTCATGAAAGCATGTGACAGATTTGTAAATTTAACTGTTAATCTCAGATTTCTAGACCCTTTAATCAGTATTTATTTGTCTGTAGAAACAGTACTAGCAAGTTAATGATTTGCTGATTTGAAAAATGCTCATGTGGTTTCCTATGTTAACTGATTTGTGCATTTTTGAAAAAATGGTATGAAATCAATTAATGTTAAAGAGCAATTAAGGTGGAGATTTTATTCCTTTCGTTACACAGCAATTTTAGAGCTAAAGATACTTTAAACCAACAATAATGTAAAGTTTTAGAAAAATATGTGTCTCTTCTTTTAAGTTATAAATTTTTGGTGATTTTATTTCTAAACATTTTGCTAAGAAAATTGTCTTGATAAAGTAATATTCTAAAAGTTTTGAAATTCTGCTTAATAATCATGATTTTCTGATTATATATGGAAGCACAGAATGAAGACTTTGTGCTGAATGTAGTTGATATTTACTTGTGGATACATAGATGAAAGTTCGGTATTTGTTTTTGGAATTTTAAAAATATCATGCATAGTAGACATTTTACTATTTTAATAGAAAATGCTTTGAATCTCATATGTACTTTCTAATATGAAATAAGGCATAGTTATTTCATATACTTAGTTAAAATGTCACAAAATTGCCTTAAGACTAATCTAATGTTATCAGTTAATCAATATGTCACTTAAAAGTTTAGTTACAGCAGTTGACACAGCTTGAAGTTCTTTAGAAAAGGATCAGATTGACACTAAACAGTGTTAGGCCTAATACTCATAATACAAGGTGTAAACTGAGAAGTCAGGACCAAATTTGTTTAGGACTTTCATCATAGATTACTTACTTTCCTGATTATATTTTCTTACTTAGACTTCCTTTCTTCCTACATAGAGCCTAAGAGAAATTTCATTATTTGTAATTTTAAATCATCCTCCAAACTGGCTCATTTGCTATATATTCACTCATTCATTTTATTTTTTCATTGCTAGCCATCAACTGAATCACTCTCAATAAGATTATAAGCTTCTTGAGAGAGCTGGGAGAAAAAAATACACACATACATATACTATACATTAAGAAAACTTATTCCATAAAAATTTCATTTGTGGATTGGTAAGAAAGAAAATATGCAGCAATGCTGGGAAGAAGTTTGCTGAGTTTTTTAAAAGCAAAGAGGAAAAGTGGAACAGATAAGCTAAGATTTCTCTTTCAGTGGTTTAGAGTGGATCGTAAACATATCTGAAGTTGGAGAATTTTCCTTTTTTCCTGAATTAGTGAAATATAAGGGATGGCTTATTCTTTTGTCACTGATGGCCCTTTTTGTTAAAAATTTTTAATTGAAGTATAGTTGATTTACAACGTTGTGTTAGTTTCTTGTGTACAGCAGAGTGATTCAGTTATACATATATATATATTCTTTTTCATTACAAGTTATTACAAGCTATTGAATATAGTTCCCTGCACTATACAGTAGGACCTTGCTGTTTGTCTATTTTGTATATAGTGTTTGTATCTGCTAACCCCAAACTTCTAAATTATCCCTCCCCTCTAATAACCATAAGATTGTTTTCTATGTCCATGAGTCTGTTTCTGTTCTGTAAATAAGTTCATTTTTAAAGTTTCCACATATAAGTGGTATCATATGATAATTGTCTTTGTCTGACTTACTTCACTTAGTATAATCTCTTAGTATGATAAGTCCATCCATGTTGCTGCAAATGGCATGATTTTATTCTTTTTATGGCTGAGTAGTTGAGTAGGAGATATATATCTATATATATACACATACATACATACACATACCACAACTTCTTTATCTAGTCATCTGTCGATGGACATTTAGTTTGCTTCCACGTCTTGGCTATTGTAAATAATGCTGCCATGAACATTGAGGTACATGTAACTTTTTGAATTAGAATTTTGTCCAGATATGTGCCCAGCAGTGGTATTGCTGGATCATATGATTACTCTATTTTTGGTTTGTCAAGGAATCTCCATACTGTTTTCTATAGTGGCTGCACCAAATTGCATTCCCACCAACAGGGTAGGAAGGTTCCCTTTTCTCCACATCCTCTTCAACATTTATTGTTTGTGGACTTTTTAGTGATGGCCATTCTCACCAGTGTGAGGATACCTCATTGTAGTTGTGATTTGCATTTCTCTTGTAATAAGCAATATAGATCAATGGAACAGAATAGAGAGCCCAGAAATAAACCCACACACCTGCGGTCAATTAATCTTCAACAAAGGAGGCAAGAGTATGCAATGGAGAAAAGACAGTCTTTTCAGCAAGTGGTGTTGGAAAAGCTGGACAGCCGCATGTAAATCAGTAAAGTTAGAACACTCCCTCACACCATACACAAAAATAAGCTCAAAATGGCTTGAAGATTTAAACGTAAGACAGGATACCATAAATCTCCTAGAAGAGAACACAGGCAAAACACTCTCTAACATAAATCATAGCAGTGTTTTCTTAGGTCAGCCTACTAAGGCAATAGAAATAAAAGCAAAAATAAACAAATGGGACCTCATTAAACTTACAAGCTTTTGCACAGCAGAGGAAACCATAAACAAAACAAAACAGACAACCTACGGACTGGGAGAAAATATTTGCGAACAATGCGACTGACAGGGGCTTAAATCCAGAATATACAAACAGCTCATAGAACTCAATAACAGAAAACCAGACAGTCTTTAAAAAAAATCCATTTTGTTTCCTTTTTCTGCAGAAGAATGTCTTCCAAGCAAGCCACCTCTCCATTTGCCTGTGCAGCTGATGGAGAGGAAGCGATGACCCAAGATTTGACCTCAAGAGAAAAGGAAGAGGGCAGTGATCAACATGTGGCCTCCCATCTGCCTCTGCACCCCATAATGCACAACAAACCTCACTCTGAGGAGCTACCAACACTTGTCAATACCATTCAACAAGATGCTGACTGGGACAGCGTTCTGTCGTCTCAGCAAAGAATGGTAAGCTTTTAAAATCTGTCACTAAGTGTGTCTGCTTTATTACCTCATTACAAACAGGTTTTAGAGAAAGCTCAAAATATGTATCATTAGAGTTATTTGTGTTCAGTCCATGAAACAGCTACCATGTATATTTTTAACATACTAGTAAGTGGGAAAAATTGGAAAATGGTTTGTGGTTAGTTTTTGTCCATTATTAGGTCAAGTTGCCAAAAGATATTTAATTTAATTTTGGGGGAGATTTGGTTATCTTATTCTCTGACTCTCTGTATTTAAGATGATGAACTTGATAATACCCCAAAATTGTTATGATTCAATAAACTGTGGCTGTGTATTAATATTGAAAAATTATATTAAACAAACATGTCTATATAAGTGAGGTCATATGGTGAATACATCTTCAGTGAGGAAATGCAGGTGTTTATCATTTTTAATAGTCATTCTTGATTTATAATAAAGCTTTCCTCACTTATGTGCCTATGTATTAATTTCAGAAGGACATACAAAGCTCCTGAGTCTCATTTAATCAAACTGCAGGAGTTTGCCCTAAAGGTAGAAACAAAAACATCAAATTCATGTAGTGTATTAGCCAGCTTTCTCATGTTAAATTCCATCTGTAACCATCAAAACAGAAACCATAATAAGTGACATTAAATGTCTAGTTTAAAGCAAAAATATTCAATTTTTTAGCATTTAGAATGGACCAAAATTTTAACATATTAGATTAGGAATTTTAAACTCTGCTTTACATTTCTTAACTTTTGGTTAAATTGATGAAAAATATTTTAAGTGGGAAGTGAGGAAAAGTTTTCTTCCTTAATAAAAAATAAGGTATTATTTTAAAATACCTTTACTACTAATAACAAATATTTAAATTCTTGCTTTATGTTTAATGTCTTAGAACCAATTCAAATACTTAATTCCATAATTTATGGAGACAGACGTTTTTCTTTTTCAGATAATTTTGCAGGCACAATTAGTGCTCTGGAGCAGTGGGTGAGAAATAGGGGATTAGAAGAAAAATAAGACTGTTCTACACTAACTTTAGGTTCAAAGAGGACCATCATTATGCAATGAAAGCCACTGAAAGATTTGTTTTCCTTGCATAGGGGGAAGAGAGAAGGTATAATAAAGCAAGGCTAAAAGTCTGTTTTTCTGACTGAACTTAAGCGGTTCGTTTTACACCTCCAGCAAAGAATGGGTGAAATAGATATCCAGTCACTGCTACTAACTTTTTGGCAAGATAATAAGGTTATGTTTTATTTTTATTTCAACAAATACTTATGAAGCACTTCCTCTGGGTCCAGCATTCTGCTAGGTACTGGTTGTATAGTGAACAACATACGCATGATTATGTCTTCATGCCTATGTCTAGGAGAGGGAACAGAAATTAAATAAATATACACACATAAATATATAACTAAAATTGTGGTATGTGTTAAGAAGAAAAAAAATAGAATGCTATGTGAGAACATAATGAGATAAACCTACTTTAGAATGGATAAGAACGCTCTCTCTGACCTAAGGATGTTAGGAACTATCCAGGCAAAGAATAGAGAAAAAAATAGCAGAGGGACATCATGTATGAACCATTTGAGGTGAGAAAAATATAGCTGAGTTTCAGGAAATGAAAGATGGTCCTTGTAGCTGAAGTGTAATGAGTGAGAGTGCAATGTAGCATCAGATACCGTTGGAGAGATTGGTAGGGGCTATACATACAACAAGACCTTGTAGATAACATTATGGAAGTGAGATTTCATTCTAAGTGCAATGGAAAGCCGTTGAAAGATCTCAGAACATTTCAAAAAGATAATTCTGGCTGTAGTACGAATGAATGGGAGGAAGACAAAGTGAAAGGAAGACCTGCTGGGAGGATATTTCAAAAGTCCAGGTAAGAGATTATGGTGGGTTGGATTAGTGTGGAGGTAGATGGGGTAGAGAGAAGGATGGGTTCAAGATATATTTTGGCTTTTATGCCAATATAGTCATGAACAAATCAAAATAACTAACCTGGAAAATATAGGCTGAGGCAGAAATAATACAGCTCAAATTTTACTTCTTAAGAGCATTCTTTATTTGTTTTTCTTAGTAAAATTTACTTTGCATATTGACAAGTGCCAGATTGCTTCAGTGAGTTATTCTCAAAGTTTTATGATCTAAAATTTTGTCAGAAATTAAATGTTAATAATTTGCTTACCAAATTTATATTAAGTGGGATTTATGGTGGTACAAAATAGTTTAAATTTACAATTATGTTATATTAGTATAAAAGAAATCATACTTGCTGGAAATGTTTTCAAACTTTTGCTCTCTTTTGATATCAAACATTACTTTCCACTGGAGCCTTTGTGTATTCTGAATGTCTGGAAGCCAAAATATTTTGTTTTAACTCCCACTCTATAGTATTTCCCAGCTGTGTACTTATATGGTATAATAAAAGGATTTAACAAATGGGAAATAGCAGCTGCATTTGGAAATTCCCTTTGTGCTCTCTTTTCATTTGATAGATTCAATAATGTATAGCAAGTGTAACATCAGACCTGTAATGACTTATACTGCAAGTATCATATCACCAACTGATTTTTCTTTACAGGAATGGAAAACAATAGAAGAATTTTAGGTTTCTGGACAGTCTTGCAAACCTACATGTAGTGTGTGTGTGTGTGTGTGTGTGTGTGTGTGTGTGTGTTGGGGTGGGGTGACTGTGACTAGAGTAAAATTTAATAGACATTTTACTTCATTCTACTTTCAAGTAAATATTAAGTCCAGAGGAATTGTTACGAAGTTAAGTGAAACTTACTGTTCTCTTCGGTGGATCCTATTTGTTACTCACTGTAATTAAACTCCATAAAATCATTATGAAGAAATAAAATTTAAAAGAAAGTCTAAAAAACAACAACAAAGATTCTATCAGCAGTTATTCAGTTTTCCATTGCTATTTACTGTCTGTGATAGCCCTCACTCATGAACAGTTAGAAACAGGCATTAAAAGTTTCTTATCTACTGGGTGCAGGGAAGGTTTTACTTCGAAGTATCAAGACCACAGAGGAGCTTTTCTGTAAGACAGGGTAAAGACAAAGCAGAGAAGTTCTGCTAATCCCTACTTCCTGATTAGTAAAAAAAATTTTAGATGTTAAAATTCAAATTAATTATTTTGATGTTGCACCCCAAAAATATGAGACTACAGAGTTTCAAACAAGTAAAAAAGTTCATTGTGGCATAAGCAAAGAAGTGGAGAATAGACATTTTAGAGATCAGCATTCCAAGACCAGTTTAAGATAAAAAATTTTTTGTCTGATTTTAATTACCATTCCTTATATTAGACACCAAAATGTTTGATTTTAAATTTAGTGTGCTGTGTTAATTGGCAAGATCCATTTGAAGGCTGAAACGTTAGAGTAAATAAGAATTTACTGTCCTTGTTTGCCATGTACAGCCTTTACCATTTCCTTTATGGTACCAGTGTACTAGCACCTTTTTTGCAGAGGAATATTGACACTGTTCCCTGATATGTGTTTTTGCTCCCATTAGAGCTGATTTGTTAGACAGGAATAAATTCACATAATTTTTTCATCAAAAATGTATAATGTATCTTTTTTAATGTTAACACACATGAAGGAATATTTGGTGGCTGGCATATGATATTGTGTGTAATGATTATCTGTTAAAGATTTCTTGAGTATGTAGCACCTACTAAGTTCCAGGCACAGGGATTTTCTTGTGAATAAGACAGATACCATTCCCTCACAGAGTGAGACAATTTTAGACAATGATAAGTGCAATGAAGAAAATTAAATAAGAAAATGTGATTGAGAATGGCTGCTTCAGGCAACCCAGGGAAGGTCTTTTTGAAGAGGTGACATTTGAGTTGAGGTTTGAATAACAAGAAGGAAGACAACTATGTAAAAGTTTGAGCGAAGACATTCAGCTAGAGTATATAGTAAGTACAAAACCCTTTTGGTTGATGTGTTTGAGCAATAGGAAACAATGGAGTGCCTGGAGTGGAATGGATGAGGGCGAGAATGGTGTAAGATGAAATCTAGGAGGCAGGCAGGTGACAGATACTATGGGGTATCATAGGCTACAGTGAGGTGTTTGGACTTTACTTCAAGTGCAAAAGGAAGGTATTGGAAAATTTTAAGCAAGAGTCTACCATGGTTTATGTTTTTAAAAGATCACATTAGCTGCTGTATAGAGAGTGGATTGTGGACGATGATACCAGAAACAAGGGCACCTCCTAGGAAAACTGTTGCAGTAGTGCAGGTGAGAGTTTGATGATGAGTGGAGGAGTGGACAGTTAGGGAGGTTATTCTTTGAGGATTTACTATAGATTCTGAAGAAGACGAGATTCACACAGAGGTTGAGGAGAATATTTTATGTAATATACATGAGGGCAGAAATTTAATCAAGAATGACTAAGAAATGAAGTTGTTGGTACCAGGGAGTGGTGGAGGGGTTAGTCTTGCTCCTAGATGGTGAATGGTCTTGTGTGAAGACAGAACCTTTTAACAAGGAACTGTTTGCAGGTGACTTCTGAGATAGGCTATGGGAATGTGGGCTAGGCACCAACAATATCTCTTCTAAGATCCCCAAAGTGACAGGATTTTAACTGGGACCTCCTGCATGTGAACCTGTGCACTTACATGCATGCTCGTATTGATATGTATTTTAAGCCAGAATGGGATTATATGCATCTGGCTTTTAACTACTAGTCTAATTAAGTCGAAATAACCTTACTGGACCCCAGAATTTCAGAACTCCTTGTTTAAAAGATTTACTTAAATCCCCCCAGAGTTTTATCTTCTAGAAAAGTTTTAAATATAAGATTTCTACTGTAAATAAAAGATGCCAATAATATCCTTTGTTGTAACTGAAAGAAAAAAAAATAGGCATCTTGAGATATTTAATAAATAACTGTTGGGAACAATACTTTCTTGCTTGCAAACAATTTTTCCTCTGCCTTTCTTGCTTTCAGTCCAGTGAAGTTGCTAATCAACTCTGGAGTGTTCTATGTAGTTGATTTTGAGTCATAAAGATTCTGGTGTGGATTTTGTAGCATTTCTTGGAATGGAGCTGTTGTCATTACATGATAGCATAGTCCATGAATTTGAATGAGGATTTAATCCTTCTCAGCCATGCTTTATATTGTGACAGACTTTAAGAAGATTTCTAATTTTGTTACCTTTTAAAAGATTTTAAAAACTTGAATTGTTGCCAGTTTTTGGTAAGATTTAGTAATTTAAGGTAGTAGGCAGCATCTAAATAAAACTTATTTCTTCATTTTTATTGAGACTGAACTTTAGAAAATGTGGTGAAATGCACTAGTTCATCTGGTCCGAACTGTATGCAAGATTTATGTGCATCTTCTTGGTACCTGATTAGTCTGTGAAGCACTGAGGGAAAAAACCCATAAACTAGCAAGGTTCAGACTTCTTGAGAAATTTAGTTACACTCTCTTTTTAGGATTTTGGAAGTTCATTCAATTTAAGTAAATTTCAAACTTAGACTTCTGGTAATAGATGAAAATGTCCATCGTTGTCCCTGAGTCATGAAACGACATTCTCCAGGAAACTCTGAGGGAGATTTCCCATTTTCCATAACTTTGGAACTATATTAGCACACAGAACTATCTGTTTTTAAACCTATCTCAGAAACTGACAGAAACTTACAATTCGAACCAAAAAATAAAACCCTATCTTATGGCATGGTGTGAGTAGTAAAATAGATAACTAATGCTGTACGATGTTAACACATCGATCACCTTTATGTTTTCACACCCTGTGTATGTGCAGTGTTTTATTCCTGCTATTAAAAAATGTATATTTAAAAAAATTCCCCAAACCTGGTTTGTTTAAATTAAACAAAATGACTACTGGTATGCTGCTTGGAAATATCTCAGTATTTATGGAAATTTGAATTATTTTATCATTATTCTTATTGATATAATACATCTTTCTAAATATACCTTTTAGAAAAGTTTTCTTACTTACAGCATATTACCAAAATCTTTATCAAAAGTAGAAACATTAACATGCTATGGAATAGTGGGCTTTTTCCCCTTTGGGCAAGAAGGAATCAGGTATGCATGCTGATTAACACCCTCCAGTCATTAACATGTGATTATGTGGGCTGCATACTGAGCACCTGCCAAAATATAAAAATCCAGTACATCTGTGCAAAGACTTTTTTGCATTTTTAAAAATTTTCACAGTTCAAGGAGAATCAGACCCCAGTATCTTTTCTTTTTTTTAAGTGTAATAAAATTGTGAATACAGAATATTTTCAAGGAGAAGGATAAACCATGTTAATTTTTATTTTAATCTTTCGGGCTGTATAAGATCCAGCAACTGGAGTTTGCAGAGCTCTCACTGTAACACGAAGCTCTTAACGAATTCCATCACTGACATTCACTTACAACTGACAGCATTCCTTCATGTTCATAAGGATTATCTTTTCTGGGATTCAGCCAATATTCCTACAATTTGCTTTATTTTTATGTGTTACATTTATGTCTCATAAATATTTTGTTTCATTTCTTTCACCAATATGCTGTTAGGGTATACCTCATCATCATGCCAGGACTGCTCTTGTGGTTTGATTTTTCCTCTAATATCCATTTGCAAGTATTCCCTCATGACTAAAGTGTAGCTTGGGCTCTATAGCATTTCCAGACATGTAGGAGAAGTCATTTTTTGATAATTATTTAACATAAGACTTGGTTACTAATAGAAAATCTGATATGATCTAGTCTAACAGAACAGCTTGATTGAGCAGGCCTGTTCCACAAAGCTTGTATTTTCTTGATAAATTTAAATGGGATTTGAAAGTAGTAGAAGTTTTTTTTTTTTTTTTTTTTTTTTTAAAGTAAGCTACTTGTCAAAGTTGGTCAGTATGAATCATTGGAAGCTGATCTCAGGACACCAGTAATTTTTTGATTAAAGCTGAACTCCACAAGTAAAGTTCAATGTATAGGTTGTTCTGATTAATGTACACATTGTTGTACAGAGTTCCTTCTTGCCCACTGATGACCTGGATACATCACTATAGTGAAATATAGCTGGAATAAAGAAATCTGCACATTTCTGTAATTCTTCTAAACAACATGGTATAGAAAATAACATTTATATTATATAGGATGCAGTCATTTACATGACTAATTTGAACTTTTTCATGATTGGAGTGAGATATGATTCTTAAGGTCCTTCTAGATGAGCATGAATAAGATGGTGATACCTATGATAGGCAGCACATTGCCTTGGGAGCAGGAACCTGGGATTGTGTTTGTACTCCAGATCTACCTTCTTATTTTAATTTGGAGAGCATTACTTTTCATAAAGTCAACTTTAGCATAACAAATCCTGCTTCTGTAATTCATTCGGAGATGAGATTGTAAGGGTTCTCTTTGATTATTGAGTCAAACCTCCTGCACTAAGCAGGAAAGACCCTACTCTGTTCCCTCTATGAACGTATCTAATCTTTCTTGAATGCATCTAATAAATATGCCTTAATTACCTTGATATGAAAATTATCCCACTGTTTGTCCTCTGCAATAGGTTCTCCTTGCTTTTTAAGAAAAATGTAATATTTATAAAGAAAAACAACTTTAAGCTATTACTTCTTTTGTTAATATAGCTTTCAGTGTTATGATACATTTATTTTTATACTATTAACCTTTTATGTATTATCTTGGTATTACTATATTCCTGTGACCTCTAGGCATTATTTTTCTAGGTGATGCAAATTGAGTTCAGTAGTATATCTCTGTGTACACCACATTCTCAAATCCAAGGTATAAATTACAAACCTTTGCTAATAAAATTTTACAATCAGGTAAATATTAGAAATGAATATTTATGCATTTCATTTATCTTCTTTATATTTCATTAGCACCTTAGAAAATGGGAAACCTTATTTAATAAAGTAATTGGAAATTATTTTGTAAACTTTTACTTTGATTATAATTTAACTCTGATTTGTTTCTACTGACAGTGTATTAAGAATACCTAGAATATAATATTCTCAAGTTTATCAAACTTTTGGGAAGAAATGTGCCCTTATTCAACAGTAGATAGATTATTGTGATATAATAGAAGAGATTCATTTACCTTGAAACCCAAAGAATTAGATCATTTTTTGGGAATTACTATTATTTAGGAACTTTTTGATAAGTTCTAGTGGTTAATTAGTAGCTTTTACATAATTGTGGATTATCCAGGATTAAACTAATGTAATTCATGAATAAACTGAGAAAAAATTTGCTGTTGAATTTAGAGTTAATATTTGGCCTTTAGTTGTATCAGTCTTTTTTATACATGGTATGCTTCTACCAAAATGCCTTTATTTATTTTTTTGTTCTTGCACTGAATATATTTTGTATGTGAAGTTGATTATAGTTAATTTATTTTGCTTTTTGAAATTGATAGTAAAATTAGATTTCAGCTTTCCTTTTGACTACTGTTCTCTTGGATCCATGAGGAATAATGACACAGTAGGGCAAGGAATGGATCTGAATGCGAGTTTGGGAGTTTCTGGAAACTGAGAAAAATTAAAGCTCACATCCCACTGCCTTCCACAGAGAAAAAAGGATGGGTTGTATGGTTGTAATGAGCCATTTATCCAAGGTCTCTTCAGGTAGAACAATGCACAACCTCCAGACACTGGGGATATCTGATGACAGATTTGATTTCTACTTGCTGCTTTGTGGTAAATCGGTGACAGTCTTGTGCCTAGTTTTCCTTTTTCTGGAAATGTAAATACTCATAGATGGATGGATAGATAGATAGATAGATAGATAGATAGATAGATAGATAGATGTTTTATGAGCAACATAGCCTCTGCGGAATCATTTTTAGTCTCTGAACTTGTTCTATCTGTAAAATCTTTAATCAGAGAGCTAGAGATGTTATTTTAAAATTTCTAGATTACAAGGAGTTTCTTGTAAGCTATTATATACATATTAGAAGGAAATTTGAAGGATTTTGTGGTGGGTGAAATTCTCAAAATATATTTAAATATAAATTCTCAAACTATATACTCTCAGTGTGTTTGACATATAGAGCAATCTGTGCTCTAGTTGCTCTTCTTCAGACGAACTAGTCCATAGAAGGACTTTACTGTTAATAGAGCATGATCTCTATTAAGGATCAAACAGATTTGACAGACCTTGATTGGGCTCTGGTACTTTTTAATGTTAAGATTAATGAAGAATGAAGAGTATACTCTGAGCTATTTCTTTTTTATGTGACGTCAGCTTCATCATTTAAAAATAGACGACCAATACATAGGTCACTATCGTACTGATATTTGTTTCTGAGGGCTTAAATCCTACTCCTTTTCCTAGTGGATCTGGACTACCTTACTTTTTTCCTAAAACTTTTTGTACCTTTTCGATTTTCGCTGAAGCTACTGTGATACCCTTGAATTTTGTAGAACCCCCCTTTCCCACAACAGCCCCAGTTTCTGTCATGAATTAAGAGACAGGTTTCTCAGAAGCTGAATTAAATAGCGTTTCAAAGGATTACTCATGCCATACAGTAATTACTCCTCTTTCTTGCCAACTCTGAGCTAGTGTCAAACAACAGGTCTTTGGTACCTTGACTTTCCTAATTTAAAGGCTATTTTCCTAGTTTTGGTAGAGAGTAGGGAGTTTTTTTTATTTTGACTTGTTTGCTTTAGTTACTTAATTCTGATGTCTGAGGTTTGTCCACCAACTCGAAGTGCTCTTCAGTATTCCTCATTTGGATGACACTTAAGCAAAAATGGGTTCCTGGTGATCTGACTGATACCTGGATCCTGTGATATGCATACAACTTAAGCTTCCTTTGTAGACTTCAGTTAGTTTAAAGCATATTATCTGTTTTGTTGATTACATGTAAAAATATACAGTTATTTTTGTAAGTGCACTGGTATCTCTCAAATGAGGCAGAAAAGAAAACAACTGCAAAGCAGAAGAGCAAGAGGATAATAAACTTGACACAAGAGCAAGTAGTTACCTCTTAAGAAAAGCTCTATGGAATCATTTGAGTCTCCATGCATAGAAACTTGCTCTATAAGAATTTGTCCAATTATACTTCTGAAACCTCTGCATAATCACACCCCTTTTCCCCAGTGCCTCAAATTGTCAAAGAAAACATCCTTTTGATTCAGTGGAAATATTTTCCCTGGGGTTATTTAGAGGAAACATAATTTAGAGGAGAGATTGTTACTCCATAGAAGGCCTATGTTTTTCTCTGCCACTAATTTGCTGTGTGACCTTAAGGAAGTCAATTCATATCTCCTGACTTCAGTTTCTTCATCTCAAAAAATGAAAGATTCAAAGCACACAGAAGCAGTCACCACTGGGCTCCACAGCTTATTTTCTGCAGGTGCATGCTAAGGTATTTAGGGGTAAGATGGCATGTGATATCAATAACATACTCTAAAACGGTTTAGCAATATAATTAAGATACATAGACAGATACATACATACATAGCATATATATGACAAAGTGTTAACCTAATTGTTTAACCTAGCTGATGGCTATAAAAGTACTTATTGTATTATTCTTTCTAGTTTTCTGAATATTCAAAATTTTTTCCTAATAAAATTTAAAAAGTCTATTTGAAAAAAGAGAAAGATTTGAACTATAATCATTAAATCTCTTTCTACTTCTAACTTTCTTGATATAAGGGTAAAATTGTCTTAGCCAATTCGGCTTAGCCTGGTAGTGTTGTTTGAGTATCATATGGTAGTTTGAATAATAATGAATTTCCAGATGAAAGTAATGGCCTCGAGTTGGTAGGCACATGAATAAGCTAATTAGCTGAACATTGATAGAATGTTGCTTCATGTGTTGGGGACGTAAGAGAGAGAGAGAAACAAATTGTAACATACTCAGAGGAGAATGAGCAGGATGGCTGAACCATAATTTATGAGGAAGAAATTAGGGAAACAGGGATGTTTTGCCTAGAAAAAGAGAAGATATAAGGGTACTATAATAGCTGTGTGTATGTATTGAAAATGCTGCTGTTCTGAATATTCCCATGGAATGGAATGAACTATAGGTTGAAAGAGAAGAATTCGTATTCCTGTAAATAAGAATGTTTGACAACCTTTCGAAGATGGAAGGGACTACTTTGGGAGGTGCTAAATCTTCTATTAATAGAGGTGTTCAAGGAGAGACCAAAAAGTCACTTGTCATGGGTATTCTAACAGTCACCATCACTACCACCACCACCACGCCATCATTTAATGAGCACCATCTAAATGTTTTATTTTTATTAGTTTATTTTTCATGACAGCCTTATGAGATAGGTTCTGTACTGCTGTTATTATTACTCCCATTTTATAGATCAGGAAGTTAAGGCAGAGAGAGGTTAACTAACTCTGGGCTATATGAGAGGTGGATGGAAAACCTAGGAAATCTGGTTCAGAGACTCTGTACTTTGTTTACTATCATACTACTTTGTCTTGCACAGGGAGTTCAAGTACTAGATGGGGTTGAGCAGTTGGATTTTTAAGGACCTTTGAATCTTGAGATTTTGATTCTGTATTCTGAAAGCATACAAATGATGCAAGGCTTTTCTATGTGCTTGTCTTGAGATGTTTAGAGACTTTAATATATTTTCTATATTTACTCTGTACACTGTCTTTACTTCCATTTATTAAATATTATGATAATGAGGCCATTTAAAAAACTTTTGGTGTTGTATGTTTCTTTGAATCAAAATAACATTTTATTTATTTATTTTTTTAACATTTTTTATTGATTTATAATCATTTTACAATGTGTCAAATTCCAGTGTTCAGCACAATTTTTCAGTCATTCATGGACATATACACACTCATTGTCACATTTTTTTCTCTGTGAGTTATCATAACATTTTGTGTATATTTCCCTGTGCTCTACAGTGTAATCTTGTTTATCTATTCTACAATTTTGAAATCCCAGGCTATCCCTTCCCACCCTCCACCCCCTGGTAACCACAAGTCTGTATTCTCTGTCTGTGAGTCTATTTCTGTCCTGTATTTACGCTTTGTTTTTGTTTGTTTGTTTTTGTTTTTGTTTTTTAGATTCCACATATGAGCGATCTCATATGGTATTTTTCTTTCTCTTTCTGGCTTACTTCACTTAGAATGACATTCTCCAGGAGCATCCATGTTGCTGCACAAAATAACATTTTAAAAACAGTAGCTTTTTCTTCTTAGACTTCAGGACTTGTAACATTTTAGCAAATAATTGGTTACAAACCTATATTCTGACACATCATGAATAAATTTATTATTATTGAATATTATAATAATAGTGTAAAGTGACGTGATACTATTCCAACTTTGAGGATGCTATGTAAATATATTATACCAAGTATCAGTTTTAATAAAAGAGAAAAAGAAGACATTTCATTTTACTATTAGATCTAATGATACTTTTGTCAAGAATAATCTGTTGGTAATTGGAACCAAATTCAGTATTTTCATTTATGTAACTTCTTTAATCTGTTTTTCCTTAAAATATGTCACATGAGAAAAAACATAAGTTTTCCTCTGAGAAAGAACCTATAAATGTTTGCAGTTTAATTTTCAACACATTAAGAAAGTTGGATATCCTTTGTTAGCAAGAAGTGATTGACATCTAGATTAGGTAAAGCATTTTTCATCAGTTACCCAATAACACTATGGCAGAATGCCTCTTATACAGCACAGTTGGCAGGTATTTTTGGTTCGTCAAAAAAAAAATTTATTTAAAGTGGGGAATCAGAAAAAAAGCAGTACATATATAGTAGAGTATAACTCAAGATAATATATTAAATATACATATACATATGTAATTTATGTAATATAACTTAAACACTTATTTGAAATTTAAAATATATAAATGCAGTGCATACCAAGGTAGATGGAGTCATCTGTCCTAGAAGAGAAGATCGATCACTGACATGGTTGAATTGTCTGTATATGGTGATTTAAAGAAAACAGAAACAGCTTTTAGTTGGTTTTTAATTGTTTTTAATTTCTTTATAGACATTGCATCCCTTTAATTCCTTCCTGATAGTCAAATACTACCAGGAACACACCTACAGTTAAGCAAATTGGGTTTATCACTCATTGCAGTAGGGAGAACTCACACCACAGAGAACCATGGAGTGTCTCAGTAAGAGAGTGTTTGAAAGAACTTTTTTAGGATTTAGGCTTTGTTTGAGTGATTTGGGGTAGTGTCTAAAGAAACAGATGCTTGCTATAGATTGTGGGCTTTCAGAAATCAGGGACAAATCTATAATTGGGTACCTCAATAAGTCATATAGGGAGGACAGATTAGAGTGAGTATAAAGCTGTAATTGGAGAGGCAGTATAACTAAAATGGAAAACAAAGCTAAACAAAAATGACAACATACAATGCAATAAGAATGAACACACTTATTTCAGCCTTGCTAATAAGTGGAGGAAAGGGTAAGAGAGAATAATATTCTGTCTCTAAAATTACACTGGTGACATGTAGGGAAGTGGATTCATGCCACTGCTTAGAAAAGCCATTTCCCATTCATTTCTTCCAATTTCAATGACTTCCACCTGTATGTGGGTTTCAACTCTTTTTATGTAGGGCAAGATTACTTTTCTGATCTATGGTCTCTGTCTGTCTCTATTCCTGACGTCTTATCATCTGACTTTTGCAACCTCAGTCCATTTGTGTTCTCTAATTGCAGTATGGCTGTCCATTCACATTCCTGGTCAAGGTGCAGCTGAAAACCCAGCTAAATTAGAGCAGTAGCTGCTCCTGGACAGAGTAGAGATAATCCATATGCAGTTAGGTTAAGTGGAAATTGATAATATCCTTAGAAAAGCTAGTTACAAATGTTGATATTATTGAAGCTTTGTGAGGAGCTAGATCCTAGTGGAATTAGTTAGGGATGTCTTTATAAAGAAGGTAATTTTGATCATTGATATTGATGAGAGTAATGTAGTTCAGTGTTCATTATTCCACTTAGATGAACAAGAATAGATGAAAACCTAAAAATGGTGCCAGTGATTATCATGATTGTATTTTCAGAAATGAAAATTGAAACCAAATATAATTGGACAAAGGACATTTTAATTTAATAATAAGAGTAGGTATCATTTATTGAGTACTTAGGTGATAGGCACTGCCCTAAGTCCTTTTTTCCTTTCTCACAACAACAATTTGAGGATATAATTATAACTCCATCCTATAAAAAGGCAGAGTCTAACTCCCAAACCTTTGACTATGGGTAAGCCTTGGTGACTTACTATTGAATAGATTGCATTGACAGTTATAGGGCATGATTTCCCAGACTAGATTAGAAACAGCGATACAGCTTTCACCTAACTCATGCATTTTTCGAGGAACTATTTCTGAACTACCTCCCGAACTACCTCCTGAACCATGATATAAGAAGTACAGCCAGTTTGAAGCCAACATACTGGAGAGAAAAGATCCTGTGGAGAGATCACGTAGACATAGAGGAAGATGTTTAAGGAACCCCAGCTTCCAACCCTGAGCTCTTTAAATGTTCACATCCTTGAGTAGAGAAGTCTTTGAGATGACTCCAGCCTTAGCCACTGACTTAATGGGAACCTCATGAGAGACCTTGAGATAGAATCGCCCAGCCCAGATGCTCCTGAATTTGTGACCCATGGAAATCATTAAAAATAATAAATTACTATTGTTGTTTTAAGCACTAAGTTTTAGGGTTTTTTTTTTTAAATAAATAGATAACTAATACAAGGTATTTTGGTAATTCCTGGATTAGGATTAATGATGTAGTGGAATTCCTGTCTTAAAAGTAGGTAAAGCTCCTCTCTGGAAATACAAGGCAAAGTTTTAGAAGGTAAGTGTTATTGAAATTATGGCATCTTTTACTGTTGAGAGTGATTTTATAGTCCTGTGGAAAGGAAAAATCACTGGATTGGGTGTCAGAAAATCTACATTTAGATTTTAGCTCTTCCAGTTCTACCTGTGTGATGTGGGGAAAAGTACATAACTTTCCAAGTGTTAATTTTCTTCTTGCTGAGAATGAAAATGTAGAACTTTGGTATTCAGTTCTTGGCAACACGTTTTTAGAGCAACATTTAGAGTCTGGAATGTATCAGAGGAGAATGATGAAGGGTCTGGAAACCTTGTCAAATGAGAAATAGGTGTAGAAACCAGAGGGATTTCACCTAGAAAAGGACTATTAAGTTAATCCCTCCCTTAAGATGCTTTGAACAACTGTAACTTGGAAGAGAAAATAAATTGATTTTATGTATCTTTTGAGGGCAAACAGGATAATGGGTGATAATGATTAGGATCTAGATTTTAGCTGATCAAGTATTCCTTTATAAATAATTAGATTTATCAGAAAATATTATTTGACAGACTTAAACTGAAGAAATGCCAAGGAAAGAAATCTTCATTATTTTTTCTGGGTTCAATAAAAGGAAACTATAATATTCTAATCCTCTAGACATTTTCAAGAAGGCAAAACTCTGTTCTCTTAAATTCTTTTTAACATTTCCTCCAAGTATCTCTTTATAAAATGATTTTTGTTCTTCTTTATTACATGAGCAATATGTACATCAATGTTTATTAATGATAAATTGGAAAACACAAATAAGCAAAAAAGGAAAGAAAAATTACCAACAATCTCATCACCATTTAGAAATTACTATAAATAATTTGGTGTATATCTTCCAAGTTTTTTTTTTAATGACCATGTACATTTACCCTGCACACATATAACAAAATTGAAGTTACATACTAAATACTACAATATATCTGTTTGTTCATTGAATACATCTTTTCTTGTAGATAAATTATTTCTACAACTTTTTAGGTATTCATATGAAACCTTGAAATTAGTATTTATTTTCTGATTAAAAGTGTTATTTATGATAGAACATTTGTAAAATATAGATAACCTCAAAAATAAAAAATATGACCTATTATTTCAATACTTAGAAGAACAATAACGTTTTGTTGGATAGTCTGTTGTCTTTTCTCTGTACGTAATTTTTTCTTAAAAAAGTATATTGATGTTTCTCACTAACATACTTTTTACTGGTAATATGTTCTGAATAGTCCCACATCATTAAATTTTATGCAAAAATGTGATTTCCAATAAGTTAAAATTATTCCACCATTTGGATAAAACCATAATGCCCTCAAATAATCACTACAATTTGACATGCAAGTTGCCGCTCATTATTCATCACTATAAACATCACCAAATTTAACATATATAATATTGTTTTGAATGACTATGTGGTATTCCATTGTGTAGCTATACCATCTTTTACTGAATGAATGACTTATTTTTTAATATCTCAGTTCTTAACGTTTTGTTTAAATAAGCAATCCTGTCATTGCCAGAGCAAATATTTACCCTTATCCTTAATTTTTTGATTATTTTTGAAATCTTTGGTGAATAGTTGTTTCATCAGCCAACAGTGTTCTTAACATTTTGCTTGATATTTTGGAGGCAAATAGAAGCATAAGACATGACCCCAAATCCTTTAAGAGCTAAAATTTAGTTGCAAATATGACTAAAACATGCAAAATAGTAATGAATAATTTATTTTAGTATATTATTAAATGCTAAGTTGCATGGTTCTGATTAAGTGTTTCGATGTGTAGTTCAGTGGGTAGGAGGATAGTGAGGCCTAGAAGTCAGGGAGGACTTCAAGGATGAAAAGCAGTTTGATCTGAGCTTTGAAGAGTGGGTTGAGGTCATAGTCAAAGAGAATGTAGTACATTCTAGGGGAAAGGAGCAAACTCACAGAGGCTCAAAAATTTGAGTATGCTTGCTGTATTCATAGTACTATGAGAAGGCTTTTTAAGTTTAATGTTATTTTAATGCCATTGCTATGCAATCAGTTTTTAATAACTTCTGAAATAGCTAGGCAATATTTATTTTAATCTGTTTTTTCAATTTTATTAAGAAATAATTGACATACAATATTGTATTTGTTTATGGTATACAACGTAATGATTTGACATATGTATATATTATGAAAGGATTACCACTGTAAGTTTAGTTAACATCCATCACCTCATGTATATTTTGTTTTTAGTATTTACTTCTCTATCCCTTCAGACATGGAAACATCTTAATTATATATTCTTAATTCGTGAAAATTGCTTGTCTTTTCTAGAAACTTTGCCTAATGACTATTTTTTATATTACTGCATGCCTTTTTAGTCATCTACATACAATTTTTATACTGTGTTTAATCAATTTCCAGAGAAATGCTCTCTAGGTAATCTGAATCAATATTGCTTTAGTGTGTGCATTGGTTCTGGGATCCTTTTAAATAATATTTTGAAATTCTCTTCACTGTTAGGTTTGGTGGGGCCACTGAGGTTAGGGGTTGAGAAAAAACAAACTTATCATAGATTTCTTTGAATGAGTTAATGCTTATTTAGGGTCCCATATGCTCTGCTTTTTGTGATGTTAATGTGTTTAGTCATGTTATACAGTGGTTCTTTTCACAAGAAAGATCAAAAGAATAGAAATAATTTCCTTTATGTTATTTTAAAAAATCACAAATAACCAACTTTCAAAAAATTTCATAATTATATCTATATTATAATATTAAGGCAAAGCCTGTTTATTTCATTACTTTCTTAGGGATCAGTGTTTCTTAAATTAGGGTGCATCAGAATTAAAGGACCTGTGCATCAGAATCACTTGGATTGTTTATCAAACTTCATATTCTTGGGTCCTGCTTTTTGGGGTATGGGAGGAGGTGAAGGAATGTGTATTTTAACATACTTGCCAGGGAGTTCTACACATTAAAGTTTGAGAAGCACTGCTTTAGGAAAATATCATCTCAAATCTCTCCACAGCTATGCGGCAATGACAAGTATCAATACTCAGTGGATACTGTCACTGGGCATCTTGCTTCAACTGGTAGTTCATAGTTTGTTTTTAGGAAATTACAGAATAAGTTGAGCTTTTTTTCACCTTAAGAACGCTTACTTAAAAATTACTTATTCCTCAGAACAAAAACTAGAGATGCTTTGTCATGTTTCTTTTTCTAATTTGACATTATTGTCTTTTATTTAACAGTTATCTCTTCATTGTAAGTGTTTGGATTTATGTGCTTCTTTATTCAGATGAATCGACTATAGATAGGCCTCCTTCCATTCATGAAAAGCCAATATGTCTTAAGTTTTAGAAAGTTAAAAAATGAGGACCAGAAATGGTAAATTTTGCCCCTTTCCATTGCTCCTAAAAATAGTATAAGATGACTTATATGACTTAAGTCATTTATGATTTCATCTACTGCCTATGTTGCTGCCTTGGTGACATGTTGAAAGTACTTCTTGTTGCTTTCTCGGAGAAATCATGACTTTTTAGCTTATTGGTGGTGTTGGGCCACCTTACCCAGATTATAGAGCTGAGGACAGTGTGGGTCATTGATGTGGGAACTCATTGTTATTGTCTGAGTGGGGGATAGCAGTGACCACATTCCATGAGTAAAAATAAGGAATGTAGTCTATCTAACAAGTAAGTGACATTGGTAAATAAGATTGTTTGAAATTAGTCCTGAGAGAAAAAAATGGTATTGTGTGGAGCCTAAATGCTCTAAGGACAACTGTTACTCAGGCTAGAGAGATACTTCTAGCATCTTTCCAATTCAATTTGGGGATGATGGGAACATTCTCTTTATTTTGATCAATGGTAAGTTACTTGTAGGTAACCACTTTTACGTAATTGTTATCTTGAATTGGTCTTCAATCTCTTAGGTTGAGTCAGAGTTTGTTTTTGATTTGTAGGCAATGATATGAGACTAATTTGCATCTGAAATGAAAGTGATCATAGCATAATTGATCAAATGGTGATTTTGATTCAAAAAAGTCTGGGTCACATTTCTGATAGGAACACTATTAGGAGTTCAAAATGGTTTTGGCAAATATAACTCGGTTTTTGTTTGCACAAAGTGGAAAATGAACTGGCTATTCCAAGGAGCCATGTACTAACTATGACTGGCATCTAAAAGAAGAGGCTCCTATACATCACTTTACATTAAATGAAATACAACATATTTCCTGGGGAAAGAAAAGATCTAGGAACAAGGTTAAGAGGAACTCTCTTTCCTGCCTGGCCCGTTTATCTTATCCTGTTCAGTTTATTTCAACACAAATGTAATATGCATCTGCCCAGTGCTTGGCACTGTACAAACAATGGGAAAGTGGAAGAAGTTAATATTTGGCTCACAGTATTTTAAAACAGCTTTATTGAGATATAAAATACCCAGACCACACAATTTGCTTATTTAATGTGTATAATTCAATGGTTTACAGTATATTCACAGACTTCACAATACTCAATTTAGTTCAAGACTAGTATATTTTTTCCTAAACAATTCCTTAAGTCCAGAAGGGAAAAAACCTCTTTGGCTCCATTCCTAGATCTGTTCCTTCTATCAGAATAATGGTCCCTACCATTTACCAAGGCACCACTGGCAATGAGCTCAGCACTGCGCCTAGTTGTTCACATACGTTATGTCATTATATGCTACCCAATAACCATGAAAATAAGTTTTATTCCCACCCTATATATAATAACAATAATTCCTTAATACCTAGCATTTATTTGACACAATTATTATCTCATTTAATGTATATGGAAATGTAGTTCTCTAGACACCATTTTCCTTTCTTCCCCCTCTCCTACCAGTGATTAACTCTGTAACTTTTGCCTCATGCTTCTCTCTTTGGTTCTTGATGCTTGCTGGGCATTTTTTTTTTTTTTTAAGAAAGAGAGATATATAGGCACAATTAACATTTTCAAGCTTCTGATTAGAATTACAAAGGCTAGATGCTTTATTTCACACAATAAAAAATTTTCTTTATTGGGAAAGAGAATACGCATGCATAAATTGATAAGGGGAATGCAAGACTGCTGATGGACTATGGTCACATAATGGTTGCTTTAAACTCTCAGCTCTGCTTTAGAGAGATATAAAAGCCTTTTCTTTTTATAAACTCTTAGGTGTTTATTATTTGCAAGCTATTATTTTCTCATTGCAAATGGATCTAAGCCTCTAACCAATTAGCTAACTTCTCTGTACTATGAAATAATTCTTGGACAAGTGTTTCTGTAACAAACTTGTCCTCTTGTTAAAAACAAAGTAAAAACAAACCATTTTTATAATGCCATGTAAAAAAAATGTGTGTGACTATGTGCTGAAGTATCAGTGGTAAGGGTAAGGAATAGAAAGAGATTTCTGTAACTTTGATAGACATATATCTAGAAAAAAATGATATGCCTCAAACCCAGTACCCAAAAAAATTCAAGTCCGCTAACTTTCTCGTGCTGATTTAGGTATTTTATATCCTCTCTGGTGAATAGTTAACATTGGATTTTGAAGCTAATTTCTCTACTAGTTCTAAATTTAGAGATTTTTTTTGGTGATGTACATATTTTTGGGGATGTGGGAAGAACATTGCTAATACAAGTGCTAATTAAAAGAAAAACTTTTCCAATCCTAATAACTAATAATTAAATCTGGACTATTTTAAATGAAGGATATAAATGAGTAAGAAGTTAAAGTGTTCTTTTAAAAATTTAGTTGTTGCTCCGCTTAGGCTGCTTTCTAATTAAAAAAAAAAACAGTTGGAATCTGCAATTCCAGGTTAATTCCTTTATTACCTCTATAGTGTTTAGTATTTCTTTTAAAGCAGAGATAGTTAATATATTTTATTTGTCTGTCTCAGCCTCAGCCTCTGTCATTCTGAGTTTGGGATTTTTCACCAATGATATGCAAAGAGACATGTTCTAATGGTTTTTACTTTATTTTGTTTTTCCAGGAGTCAGAGAATAATAAGTTATGTTCCCTATATTCCTTCCGAAATACCTCTACCTCACCACATAAGCCTGACGAAGGGAGTCGGGACCGCGAGATAATGACCAGTGTTACTTTTGGAACCCCAGAACGCCGCAAAGGGAGCCTTGCCGATGTGGTGGACACACTGAAACAGAAGAAGCTTGAGGAAATGACTCGGACTGAACAAGAGGGTATGTGTGGACTTAACTGTTGGCTTTATTCTTTTAAAGATTCCAGGCCTTAAAAAAAAAATGAGTGGGGTTTCAAGGGCCAGAGAAGTGCATAATTGGCACTAGTAAGAAAAAAGTTATTCAGAGGTTACCATGGTGATGGCAGATTGTGATCCATTAGAAGTGTTAAGCAGATAGCTCCATTTTTCTAAAACTTTGTGCATTTTACTTTGTTCTTAATAATAACAAACCAAGGTTTTAAACTGACTATAAGCCTTGCTTTGCAGAAAGGTAGTATGGGAATTTTCCCAGCTACTTTAGTTTTCATTTTTTCTCCCCTATTTCTTTTTGATGAATAGTGTTTTATTATGAAAATATCAACTGTTTAAAGAGGAAAAAACCCTAATTTATTTCTCCTTATTTTTATAAATATTATAAATTTATAAATATTATTATTTTACCTTCAAATGTTGTGGAATTGAGAGTTCAGAGTTTCTAATATTGTTAAACCTAAATGTTCAAGGGGGACGTTCTTTGACATATGACACCTACTGAAACATTCCACATCCACCTTTTCTGCTCTCTCTACAAGAGTCCACTTAAGTGCACCTAGGTCCTAAAAAGCAGATGAAAGAAGACTCTCTAATTTATGTTTAAACTAAATAAATCAAGTCTAAGTGATTGCTATACTATGTATTTTCTTTCATTTTTTTATATACAGGTTTTAGGCTTTAAAAATGTAGGGTACTTAATGGCTCAGGATTATTACTAACATTGTAAGTTAAATTTAGACCTCCGTGGCATTGTAGGGAACTGGGGATATGATATAAGGGAATTTTTTATGTAACTTAATTTTATTCCTTTGAGGACTCAAAAGTTAAAAAATTTCAAATTAATTTTTGTGATGTGTCCACAACATCAGCAACTTTTGTGGAAGTTTCTAAAATGTATTACATGCTTCCCTGTCTTACTAACCAGATTATATGGCACAAAATGTAAATTTGTTTTGATGACTCAGGGTAATAATGCAGTAGACTATGAACTCCAATACCTAGCTAACAGTCATGTGACCCTGGGTAAGTTCTTCAATCTCCCTGAGCCACATATTGAAATTTGGTATGGTACCAATGCCTGACTTCTTACCTCAAACATTTTGAGAATTAACTATAATAATTAATATAAAGTACCTTATGAACTGTAAATTATATAAATTTGAGGTATTATGATGATTATTATATTTTAAATGTAATTACTTTCCCATGGTATAATGTAATTATTCCCAAGAGATCATTGAATTAATTAGGACAGTTTGGTTTTATGGTCATTTCTCTGCAATTATGAAATTTTGGAGTTCTTGTATCAGCTTGATATAGATATCTTTTTTGGTGTGTGTGTGTGTGTGCGCGTGCATGCGTTGGTTTCTTTTCCATTAATGTCAGGTTACTTCTTGCTCAGTTGTGAATAATTTCTAATTTGCTTCTACTATTCATCTACCAATTATGAAATTAGATGGTCATAACATTCTGGACTATATTTAGAATATGCACAAATATATCTGGGTGAGCTGCTGAGAGATTCTGGGTAATAGAAATGATCTTTAGTGTATGGACTTCATGCTGACTCTTCTAGCTGCTCAGAGATTTTATATTTCTCATTCTTGGCTATGTTCTGGAATAACTGAGGCTGCCAGATTAATAAACTGAATAAATGAGATTGGTAGATTACTTTTGTGATTCACCAAAAAGATGGTTTTAGTTCTTTAAGAAAGTGGTTTTCAAAGTACTTTAGAAGGCTCTATTGTGTAAAAATTAAAAAACTGATTTGTGATTATTTTTTTGGGGGTGAGGGTCTGGACTGCTAGGGAATTTGAAATCATTCTTCTCTTACAAGTAATAATAATTAGTTTTTTAGTCTTCCTCTTCATTACTGAGTGTTATAGATTTGATACAAGAGAGACACTTGCAGGATGAGACCTCTCATTTAAGAATCTTTTATCATATTTTTACTGTGGAAGAATATTTTTATGTACTTCACAGAACTTTGTTTTCTACAGTACATATATTTTAGGCATCAGAAATTCAGGCATTTTTAGTGTATATTAATATATATAATATTTTAAGGATAAGTATGAAATGATAAAAAGCATGCTCACCAACTTTACAGAATTCAAAAATCTGGGAGGAACACTGAATATAATGTACAAAAGAAACAAAGCTAAAGTTTTGAAAAACTGAAAATATAAATTTAAAACTAATCTATCAAGATAAAATTTAATAGATTTTATTGTCAAGTCCAGAGGCTGTGACCAAAATTCCTATCTGCACAACTAATTACTGAAGGAAATTTAAATAGCAGACACATGAATTAAAAAATATGAGTTTTAGGTGACAGAAAGTGCAGTGGGGTTAGCGTGGTGAATATTGCCAAAAAAATTGTCCGTGCTATCTCACTCAGCATTACTGGAATTACAGTATGTAGCATTCAAGAAGTGGTAGTATCGTTGAACTCCCTGCTCAATAGAATGCATCTGAAGTATTGTGTTGAGTTGAGAATTACTATACTTTAAGATGGACTCAAAAGCATTGGGATATTCTCAGAGGAGGACAATTGACATGATAACAGAAACAGAAATGTATAATAAGAGGAGTGACTGAAGGAACTAGTAATATTAGCCCTAGAGAAAAGAAGATCAAGGATGACATGATGGTTGTCTTTAAAAATTAGTCATATAGAGGAGGGACTGGGTTTTTCTGTCTAGCTCCATGAAGATAAAATACGGATCAGTGACAAGAAGGTACAAGGAACCAGATTATCATTTATAACAAGACTAATGGTCTAACAGTGTAGCTATGTACAGAATAATCTTTGGAAGATAATTAATTGTCTTTGGAAGTACAGAGCAATCTTAATTGACATTTTAAAGCTATTGTAGAGGACAGAAGATTGCTCTTTTTCCAATGCCAAGACTATGATTTTTTATAAACAATATGCTTACATAATATTCTATAGTTCACGGTTTATTTTTTTAAACCCTATTCAAGACTACATAGTATAATGATTATTTTTCTAAAAAGAAGTTTTTCTCCTTATTTTGTTATATTAGAACTGAGGTATTCTTACTAGCTTACTTTTTTTTTTTTTTTTTTTTTTGGCCATTGATTCCTTTGGTGGCTTGGTGAAGCCTACGGGTCCATTCTTATTTTAGATGCATAAAGTAAAATCCATGGAATTATAGAGAAAATGAATTATATTAAAATATTAAGTAATTTTAAAGTTTTGTGACATGGTAGAAAGTACTACTTCACTAATGCATTAAACATAATATCTAGTGGAGGAACTAAAAACATAATTTTGAAGTAGTGATAAACATAAAAGATATTTTGGGGTATCTTCAACAAGTACAATGTGAAATAAAAATATATTGTGATTCTGTGGATTACAATGTCATACATAGTATGAATTCACGGTTTGTTGTCTGCATCTATAATTTAAAGAAACACAAAATTTCAGTTAAAAGTTGGTGAAAAAGGATTTTTTTCCATATGAGTTCACACACTTCCTGAATTCTGTAGATAGACTCTTGGGATTTGTGGACCCTAGGTTAAGAACTTATATACTATAGGATATGGCACACCTATAGTGAATAAAACAATAGTCTTTAACTTTAAAGAGTTCATATTCTAGAAAGATATATGAAACATATACAAAATGAACTCTAATTCAACGTCCAATATATGATAAACTCCATGAGAGCTATATAGGTAAAATGTTATAGGAATTTACAAGACAGATTATACCTGCCTAGGAAGCCATGGAAATTTTCAGTAGGAAAATGGATCTTAACTGGTCTTAGAGGATGAAAGGATTTATATAGGTAGAAATGGAAGGGAGGGACATTACAGTCAAAAGGAATGGGCAGAGAGCTTTAAAACAGCCAGGAGTTCAGGTTCTAATTTAAAGTAAGTGAAGATGGATATGGGATATAAGACTGAAAAGGTAGGTTCTGTTCAGATCACGGAGGCCCTTAAATTCTTTGCTAAGGAGTTTGAACTCTACATTGAAAGTTATGGAGGAACCATTGACTACTTTTTAGCACAGTAACATGATGGATTAGAGCTTTTCTCTAGGAAAGTTAAGCTGGCAGCACTGTGTCAGATCTATGGCAGTGTGGAGAGACATTAAGGAAATTGTTTCAGGCTAGAGATAATGAGGGCCTGAACTAAGGAAGCAGAAACAAGAAAGGAAGAAGGGGTGCATATGGAAAAGACATTAGGATATAGAATTGTTGGGACTTGACATTTAAAGTGAGGAGATCAAGAGAGAGGAATGGTTTAAAGATAACTCAGTGAAAAGGATGATGGTACTACAGTTAATGGAAATAAAAGAAGTAGAGCAACATGTTTTGGAGAATGGAAGCAATGAGGATCTCTATTTTTTATTTTGAATTTGATTCTTAATTTTAATTATCCACTTAGAGCAATAGAACAGAACAGTATAATGGGAGAATAGAAATAATTAGAGAAAAGATCATTAATAAGCTTCTGATAGATATTCTGATTCTATAATAATTATATTCTAGGTCTTAAGAGGTATAATAGCTCACCAAAATTTGACTGGCTTTGACCTTTTAAAGCCTCGTCTCCTCATTTGGGAAATTCCTTATCCCATGGGACGTATAAGAACTTTCAAATGCATTAATCACGTCTCCCTCACTTCTGCTTTCTGGTTTGAAGGCTATACTTCATGAGTGACAAGCCTGTGTGATTGACATAATAAATGACCTTTTCTGAGTCATTCTTGTCCTGGAGAATGTTTTGACTCTATCAGACTGAGTATACCCTCCTTCTCACTTCCTCTCATATTCAGGAATTGATCTATAAAAAGTTTATCTATTATGGTCTATTTTTAAACAATATATACATGATAAAACAAAAACTCCACATAGAATAGTGAAGTTTTTCCCTTACAGGTTGATTCTTTCATTAACCAAGTAACTGTCCAGTATTTTATCTGCCATTCTCTCAAGAGGTGTCATTTCCAAAGCAGTGATTTGACTGGATTGCTGAAACACTGATGAACAAAGGTGTTCTGTCTGAAGTGCCTCTTCTGAAAGTGAGATTTGTGGGAAAATAGGGAAGGCTTCTGTTTTGCTGTAAATTAAACCCTGATTTTTCTGCCATAGACAGATAGATAAGTTGGTAGGTAGGTAGACAGATGCATGGAAAAATGGATGGATGGACAGAAAGAAAGAATATCAGAATCTACCTTTTAAAACACTGTTGGCATTGGTGGGTATAGTATGCAGAAAGACTTTGATTAATAGATTCAGGTTAAAGTGCTTCTAAGATAAAAATCTTTCAGCTAGGATTAAATGATGAATCTTAGTTATCCTTGTGTCACCCATCTTGTTGCCAGTGTAGCTGGGCTCTAGCATAAGCGACAGTTGTCAGAAAATGAATACTTTATAAAGGACTTCTATATCTAAATACATATATTTAATCAGAGAGTCCTTTGGCTTCTGAAAATAAGTTGTCTAATGAGAATTTCATTTGAGCAGCTGCAACTGAGGAGGTCAACAGGCATTGCCTAGGAGAATATGGCCCAGCTGGTTAAATCTGGTTGTTGTCGTGATTTAAATGGTCAAGTGCTGCTTGTAATCCAGGACCGTCTGTTTGTAAAGGGAAGAGTGAGTGCTTCAGCATAATGTACAGCTGTTTTAATCTCTCTTTAATAATAGTGCTTCAGCCACTATCATGTCTTGTATATCATACTACTAAGTATATGATCCTAGGCCAGGTGAACCGGTTTGGGTCAGGTTCTGGAATCCTGTGAGACTGCAGAGAAAGGGATACAATGATATAAACCTCAGATCTAACAAAAGAAGATTTTCTTTCTGACTTTTTGCTCTTTTGAAAGACTTATTTTTTAGGTAATAATTATTTTGATCAAAAGAGAGCGATAAAGCTTGTAGTTAGATAGAAATATTAGAATAAATGAATTCTCTATTTAATAGAATAAATATTAGAATAAATAAATCCTCTAGACTTAATGGAAAGTATGCAGGGTTTAGGTACAGTTCTGTAGGATTTATGTTGGTCAGAAATTAGAGTATTTGTCCAGTGAAATTGTGTGCTTCAAGATATTGTAGTAATGAAAGTATGTAGATTCATTTGACTGTGTATATAGAGAAAGGGCAGGAGCATTTGAGCTGTGGATTCCTGATGGGATAGGCTTTCCAATGGATTATGCAGCTGTTACCCAGCACAAGAAAGAACACGTGTTTATGTATCTGATGGATTATTATCGTTATACACATCTCTAAATAATAATTTGGATTTCTACATATATTTTCACCGAATTATATTTAGTTAGCATATATGTTGATATGTATCACTCATCTGGCTTTTGCTGTACTAAAGGAGTGTGGTATAGTTTAAACAATGGGAAAGTCATATTTTTTTTGAGTGAGCTAGATCTGGGTTTGAATATAAGTCCTAATATTTAGTGAGGCAGTACAGCCTACTGATTAATAGTTTGGGCTCTGGAGCAAGGTTGCCTGCGTTTGAATCTCAGTTCAGCATTTGCCAGGTGGTAAACATCAGGCACCTTTCTGTGTTTTCTCAGCCAAGTATTAGACATAATTATAGTGCTATCATGATGAGATCCAGATTTAGTTAATGCAACAAAAGCATTTAGAGCATTACCAGAGCATAGTAAGTGCTCAATAAATGTAGCCAGCATTACTTCCTAGCCTTGGACACATTATTTCCTCCTTTTGTCTTTCAGTTTCCTCATCTATAAAACAAGATGAAATACCTACTTTGCAGGGTTGTGTGAGAATTTTACATATTATAATATAAAATACATAGCTTCTATAATCATTATTACTATTGCTATTATAACTAGTACCAGTGTTATTATTTGAAGAAACATTTTTTAAAGAGAAATATTACAAGAATCTCATCCTGCACCATAGAGAGAATCATAGAAAATGTCCCATGGTGTTAGGGGATTTGGCATTTGGCAGCAATGGCATACTTGTTTTCTGGAAGAGCAATTCAGTTGAACTCTCCTTTCAGGCTTTTTGGAAAAGCTGATACTAAAGTTTCCCCCACTGGAAGCCAATCTTCCCTGCTGAGAAATATGTGGAATATGATGTTGTCAGCTAGAGAGACTGGTAAAGCCGCGGATGAGGTTTTTAGATACTACGTAGTTAAGAGCACTGTGTTCCTGTTAAAGAAAAAATCTATTAAAAGTCCGCGCTTAAGAAAAAAAGTTTAAGCATTCATACCATGCTGGAACATCAGCAGAATCTTTTAAGGCAAAATTTATGGATATTGTATTTTACCACTGCTCTGATTGAAGGTTATATTGGTGAAGCATTTAGAATATCTGAGATCCAAACCTTTCTTTATATTTCTCATTCATGGGGGAAACTTGAAAGGTTTTGGATTTTTTTCATAAGAAATACATTAAGTATTCATTATAAAAACCCCCAGAATTATTATTTCAAATAAGTTGAAAATTTCAAGGCATTTAAATACTGAAGTTTCCCATGACAACTCATACTGTAGGTGAAGCAATCAGGTACACAGAGCAATGATGATGCAACTTCATTTTAACTGATTTTTTTCTTCTCTTTAAAATACATCTTTACCCTTCTATGATATTTGTGTCCTTGCTTCTATTTTAAAGAATTTTATCATATTCATAGCAAATATTTATCTAGTACCATATAGTTTATATAAACATATTTCTGAAAGTGTTGTACAATTAGGGATTAAAATGAGGAGCTAGAACTACCAGTTTTTGAGTTGTGGAAAAGAATAATGTTTTTATGTTTTTGTGTTAAGTATATTTGCTTTCTGATTCTCTGGAAACTGATCATCCTCTCATATAACTTTATAAAGGATGCAATGAGCCTGAATCCTGTGAATGCTAGACATTCTGAACAAATTTTGGTTATTTTAATTTGTTGTTTTGCAACTCCCATTTACAATGCTGGCAGTGTACTAGTTGATTGAATCCTTTTCTCAGCTTCATTTTGTTTGTCTCTGCCTTGAAAAGATACTTCAGATTTCTTGGCCCATTTCTATCTCCTCAGACTTAAAAGTTCTCTAAGGTTTTTCTCTATGAATGTTAAGAACAGATGCAGGCTGTTGCTTCTGATTTTCCCTGTTACTGACCTGGAAAGCAAGAAGTTGTTTTTGGTGTTTCGTTGCTTAAAAAGAGGTTGCAGCTTCCTCTGCATGGTTTGATGAAGTTAAGTCACATTCTCATACGATTTTTGAAACTGTGAAGTTGAAGTGGATCATTAGCATTTTGCATTTTTCCCATTGAAAATTCATTAGGTTGACTTCTTCAGGATTTCTTCTGGGATTCTCAAAAGTGATAGAAGGCAGCTTTAAATCTATACATTTTTATTATACAATATATATGTAAAATCCAAAGAAAAATGAATAGAAATGGAAGTAGTAAACTTAAATATATGTTTACTATGTAATGTTTGATACATATACAATTTAAGGCATAAAAATAAAACAAACACCTGTGAATTCATCATCCAACTTAATAAAAATTACTAGTACTATTGAATCTACCTCTGTTTTCTTCACCTATTCAATCCCTTTGTTTTCTGCATAGATATAACTACTGCCAGAACTTTGTGTTTAGAATCTTCCTCTTTTTTTTGTTTTAAGCTAGTTTTGTATATGTCCCTAAATAATATATTGTTTAGCTTTCTTTCAGAACTTTATAAAAATGGTATCACACTAACCTTCTATGGCTTGCTTTTTATACTCATAATTATACAGTTAGACTCTAAGATAAATTTTGCTGTGTGCAGCTCCAGTTCATTTTCACTTTTGTATAATGTCCCATACACTATCCTACAGAATGCTAGGTAAGAGTGTATTCCTCTTTTTACTGTCTCTGGATGTTTGGATGGCTTCTAGTTTTCTGCGAGTACAGACAATGGTGGTATGGACATTCTTGCACCTGTCTTCTGATACACATGTGCCTGAGCTTCTTCTTTAGGGTGTATTCCCAGGAGTAGAATTGCTGTTGACAAATTTTGTATTATTTTCCCACTCTGTTGGAAAACATTACACAAAGAAGTTGGGGCTGCAGTGTCTGTGTATATTATAATTCCCGAAAGCCTTACCTTTTGGTTCCACTTTCTTCAGAATGTCTAGTACAGGTTTCCTTTTACTGCTGAGCTTTTCAGAAGCTCACAAGAGGCTCTGATGGACCCTTCACTGTATTTTTTCTTTTTGTTGTATTTTAATAGAATGTCTCCAGCACTTCTTTTAATTATGAGCACCAGTGTATTGTCATTCTCCCTCTGGACTATGATTACTAGGTTTGTTAGGAAATGCACTTTTTCCCCCTTTTGATTCTTTTTATTGATGTTTACAGTGTGTGGTTTTTGAATTAAGGTAATTCCCCATCTCTAACTTTATCATCATGTTCATGATCATATTTTCCTTACATACCTACTTCAGATTCGGAATTAACTATCAAACCCTGTTGATTACTGGCACTGTTCTATCTAACCATTTATATTGAAATAGACAGTTTTTTCTAGCCAAACAGTTGGCTTATTAGTTGGAAATCTTCACCTCTTTCTTAGCATGTTTAATCTAAGAGTCTTTTCAGATATTGGCTTGGGTTTGATATGCATTCTTGTTTGACTCTGGCTACTTACTGAGTAGTACCCAATAATTAATTAGTTAGTTACTGAATTGTCTGATCTTAGCACTAGTTTCTTAATTTAGAAAATGAGGACATTGGTCTAGCATTAAAGGCCAAATTCTAAAATTCTATGCTGCTTTGATTTTCTTTTAGAATTTGTACCTAAATTTCAGTATCCACTATCAGTAATTTTCTGTTTCAAATGGTTTTCACAGTAAATGTCATCTGAACCAATCTCATGATTCATTTTCTCTTAATATGGTTGCAATTGTCCTTTGCTGTTCCCAATCTCTCTTTTCTGATGTTAGAATCTTTATGAAGATAGAGATAAAAGCTGCCATCCAATTTTGATGTCTGAAAAAGCCATTGTCCAATGAAGCACTTATAGACAAAGTCATGGATAATCGGCTTAGAAAGTGCTATACATGGTTTAAGAGATTGGCAAATGGAGGGTGGGGTTAGTAGGGTGGCATGATCCAGAAGAAGGTAAAGACTGATAATTCTGCCTTTTGGCTGGGCTGTTGTAAAGGGGATTTGGAACTTAGATGGTATTCCTGGCCATAAATATTTGCCATATAAGGCAATGGGTTTAATGCTGAATAACTGTGTTACTTAGGTCTATCATAGCTTTCATAATTTATGTCTTGAGGGTTTAAGTATAACTGAGGAGTCATCACTGAGGGACCAGACAAGTACATTCACAATGAAGTCACAGAATACAGGCCATCTACTAGCCTTACAAGGGAAGAAGTTAGAGGCCTGTGGACTTCCCGCTCATATAAAGAATTGAAATAAGAAAATACAAATAGATGGTTTAAAAATGGTAGTATAATGAAGAATAACTATGAAAAATGTGACAGAGTATTGAATTATTTGTAAGAATTATGGCACCAGCAATAAAAAGGGCAGAATTACTTTGCTAACGTATGATTTTTGAAGGAAGGCAACTTTAGTCCACAGGCAGTTTTTAGAGCAGCTAACAAACTGTATAATAGGATTCCATTCCACTCCAGATGCAGTGGGACTTAGCTTAACTGGATCTTTGTAGAAGATCCTTCAGGAATACCTTTTATCTTATACTTCTTGCTCCTGCCACAGATATGGAAGAAATGGGAAATTTAAGAATTAATGTATAAGCAATATGC
Organism: Camelus bactrianus; assembly: GCF_048773025.1. Lineage (NCBI taxonomy): Eukaryota > Metazoa > Chordata > Mammalia > Artiodactyla > Camelidae > Camelus > Camelus bactrianus. Next base: position 36,734,397 of record NC_133548.1, read on the forward strand.
TGTTTTGGAGCAATCTCCCTTTGTTTTCAGGTAGAAAAGGGAGACTAGGGGAAACTACCTTATGTATATAATGTACAAAGTTTGAAATACTATTCTTTGGTCTTTTTGATACTATTTAATAGTATTTATACAGTGGCAGTGTCGTTTTGGAATACAGAGGACAGCAGCAAATAAATGTTGTTTGCTTATAAATATTATTGCCACTAAACTTATGTGTACAGAAATTCACATATTAATTTTATTTCTCCATTAGTAATTTTAATTTAATTCTCAAGCCCCCATTCTGACTAATAGAAGAAAGCCTGGCCTCATGTCCAGGTAGACTCAGTTACCTCAGGATTTAACTTTAGTCAGTTAGAATTATGTCCCTTTCACTTCTTCATTGTGTTATCTGATATCCAGAGGGCTTAGGCATTTTACTGTCATTGGGGCGTTGGTATCTAGTAGTGAACATCAGTCTCTATTATGCTTGGAATAAAATTCATTGCTTAAAATCCAAACATTGTACTTTGGTTTTCAAGACTCCTATTGTATTACTTTTTTTCTCAGGCCACTCCAGCTGTATGCACCATTAAAAAAATTTTTTTTTCTTCAAGCATGCCTTAGTTCCTTTGCATTTGCTTTTCCCTGTATCTAGAATTATTTTCCTTTAGATCTATGCATATTGGTTCCTCTTTAGTTTATTATTTATTTATTCATTTTTTTAAGAATACATTTCTTAGATATGCCCTATTTATTTCAAACAATGGTAAGAATGTCTCTCATTTACTGTGTAGCTCCTCCACTGATTACTTGCTGTGCAGTCAGTATCAGCGTCAGAGGTAAGGTGTATTTTGGTAACTGATGGAGACTAACTTCTTTGAATTTTTTTTTCTAGCTTAATTTTTTTTTCTAATACTTAATTCATTATCTCCCACATCTACTGTGCTTTTTCTTTTTGCTTTGATATGAATATAACTTGGACACATTCTTAGTCACATTAGAGCCACATTACACATCATTAGAATTTGGTTCCTAGAGTTCTTTTGTGATCTTTCTCTTGTGAGCGTTTTGATTAAGAAACTTAGAGATGTAACCATCTCATGACAAGCTTTCTTATCTAAAGAGCCAGCACGGTGTTAAGTTGAATTAGTTATTTAGTCCAGCATACTTCATGCTTCCCCCTACCCAGAATAACCGTCTATCTCCCTTCTGCTTATCTAAGTTTTCCATCGGTCCATTTTACAATACATAAAATCCAGATAATATCTGGTCTGCTGCTGACTACTTTAGGCCTCATGACTTCCTCCTTGTATAAAATTTGTGGAGTCTTAAAAAAAAGTCGATCTCATAGAAGTAGAGAGTAGGAAAGTTGTTGTCAAGGTCTGTGGGTAGGTGGGGGAAACAGGGAGAGGTTGGTAAAAGGGTAAAACTTTCTGTTGTAAATGAGGAAGGTCTGAGGATATAATGTATAACATGGTGACTATAGTTGATAACACTGTATTATATAAATGAAAATGTCTAAGTTTAGCAGATTTTAGCAGAGTAGAACTTCAATAGATGAGGTGATAGATATAATAATGAACTCAGTGGGGGGAATCCTTTCACAGTGTGTCTATATATCAAATCGTCACTTGCATACTCTAAATATCTTACAATTTTGTTTGTCAGTTATACCTCAGTAAAGCTAAAAATGAAACCATATACCACTCCATTTATCAGTAGATTATAGCTTTATATTTGCTGTTTTTTTAAATTGAGATTTTTATTAAGATAATTATAGATTCACATGCAGTTGTAAGAAATAATTTAGAGAGATCCAGTGTACACTTTGTCCATTTTCCCCCAGTGACAACATTTTGCAAAACTGTCACATACTATTATATCCAGTTGATTGACATTGGTACGATCCACTGACCTTACTCATATTTTTCAGTTTTAATTGTACTCACTTGTGTGTGGCTGTGCATATTAGGTTCTCTACAGTTTTGTCACCTGTAAGTCACTTATATAGGTTCACGTAATCACTACCACAATCAAGATATTAAGTAGTTTCAACACCACAAGGATCTCTTGTGTTGCTCTTCTATAATTATTACTCACCTTCTCTATTCTAACACCCCTCACCCTCTGTACCATACCTCTGTCAACCACTAATGTGTTCTTCATTTCTAACATTTTGTTATTTCAAAGATGTTATATAAATGGATTTATACAGTACCTAATTTTTTGGAATTGGCTTAAAAAAACAGCATAATTCCATGGAGATTCATCCAAGTTGTTGCATGTATCAATAATTCATACTATTTTTTTATTGCTAAGCAGTATTCAATGGTATGTATGACTTGTATGTGTCTGTTTAATCATTCACCAGCTGAAGGATGTCAATTTAAACATCCAGTTTTTGGCTATTACAACTAAAGTTACTGTGAACATTTGTGTACAGGTTTTTGTGTGAACGTAAGTTTTCATTTCTCTGGGATTCATGGCCACAGGTACAATTGCTAGGTTGCATGGTAATTGATGCTTAGTTTTATAAGAAACTTCCAAACTGTATTTCAGAATATCTGTACCATTTTACATTCCCACCGGCAACATACAGGTGATCCAGTTTCTCTGCATCTTTGTTAGCATTTGGTTTTGTCATGCTTATTAGCCATTCTGATAGATATATATGTAGTTTTTTTTGGGGGGGTGGTAATTAGGTTTATTTATTTATTCTTGGAGGAGGTCCTGGGGATTGAACCCAGGACCTCTTGCATGCTAAGAACACACTCTACCACTTGAGCTACTCCCTTCCGCCAGTATATAGGTAGTTTTAAATTGTATTTCTTTCATGCCTAATGATGTTGAACATTACTTTATGTGCTTGTTTGCCATCTGTATATCTTTCCTCTTTAGTGAAATGTCTATCCATGTCTTTTGTCTATTTTTTAATTAGATTTTTTTAAACTTTGAGTTGTGAGAGTGTTTTTTGTTATTCTAGTTACTAGTCCTATGGTGAATATGTGCTTTGCAAATATTTTCTCACTGTCTGTGGTTTGACTTTTCATCCTTTTTACCATAGACTTTCACAGAGCAAATGTTTATAATTTTGAAGAGGACCAATTAAACAATTTTTAATTTTATGGATCATGCTTTTTGTGTCAAGTCTGTGAATACTTTGCCTAGCTCTATATTTTAAACATTTTCTCCTGTGTTTTCTTTGCTAAAAGATTTATAGTTTTACATTTTACATTTAAGTCTATAATCCATTTAGGGTCATTTTTTGTATAAGGTGTGAGGTTTGGGTCACATTTTTATATGAAGTGTGACACTGAGGTTTTATTTTTTTGAGTTAGCAAGGTCATAGGATACAAGATCAACTCATAAAAACCAATAGCATTTCTATATATTAGCAATGGACATATGAAAACCAAAATTTAAAACACAGTGCTATTTACAATTGCTCCAAATAAAATGAAAAGCCTAAACACATACTTAACAAAACATGTACGAGATCTGATGCTGAAATTACAAAATGCTGGTAAAAGAAAGACTTAAATAAATGGCAAGACGCTCTGCATCCTGAATTGGAAGACTCATAAAGACTGGTAAAGATGTCAGTGTTCCCCCAAATGATCTCTATGTTTAATGCAATTCCTATCAAAATCTCAGCAAGACTTTCATGCACATAGACAAGCTTATTCTAAAATTTATATAGAAAGGGATAGGCCCTAGAATAGCTAAGATAATCTTGACAAAGGATAATAAAATGTTAGGAGTCACTCTATCCAATGTAGAGTAGCTATAATAATCAAAACAATGTGGTTTTGGCAGAGAAATAGACATATGATCAATGGAACAGAATAGAGAACCCACAAATAGAACCACCAAAATATGCTCAACTGATTTTTGACAGATGAAAAGTATTATTTGCTATTTTACATTTATTGATCTTGCCTCCCAAGAAGATTTTAGTTTCCTTGAGGACACAGGTCATATCTTTAGTCTTTCTTCACACACTTAGTATAGATCTTAGTAAGTAATATGCATTAACCTAAAAATCTGTTGATTTATAAAAGATTTCAGAGAGATGAATAATATCATGGCTCAAAGGAGATGAATAGATTCAGTTTTTAGGGAATGTCTCTTTCGTTAAGCTAAGTATAATATACATATTTAAGTGCACACATATATATGCTCATTATTTCCATAAACATTTATTAAGCCCTTTCATCTGGCAGTGTAGTGGGCCTGGGTTGGGGAGAGGAAAAGTGGAAAGTGGAGAAGAAGAAAGTGAATACAGAGGTGAATAAATAATGGTTTTTAGTAGCTCTTAGTTTAGTGGGAGAAGCACATGCACGTAGAGTAATTATAGTAAGTGTTATAGTAGAAGGAACTATAAAATGCTGGAGTATGGTATCATTTTGTCTAGAAGACCTAGGAGAGGAGTTAGGCATTATAGGCATTTGAGCTAGATTTTGATTAACTATGAGCTATTCATAGTGAAGAAGAGATATAACAGAATCCCAGGTATAGAGGAGAGCAAGTATAAAGTTTCAGTGGTATGAATAAATCTGTGAGTTTGGTGGATTCAAGAGGTCTGGTGTGGTTAGGATAGGAGACGCGACTTAAAAATGGACTGAAGCCTCTGTAAAGAGTTTAAATTTTATCTTTTGGGTGGTAGGGAGCAGTTGAACACTTCTGTAGGAGGATGAGTGACATAACTGGACACATTTCTTAGAAAAGTAACTTTGGTAGCGTTTTGACTATCCATTGGAAAGAGGCATGGCCAAATGCAGGAAAATCTGTTAGTAGGCTATTTTAATGGGGTACACATGTACTGATAAAAGTCTGTTAAACAACTAAGGCAGTGGCAGGGGTTAGGGAGGAGGAATCAGTTTTAAGATAGATATTTAAGTTGCTAATTAGGTGTGGGGTGTGAGGTTGGGGAGAGAGTCAAAGACCATTGAAGTATCCTGGCAGAGAGGATCAATAGTGAGACTATTACGATGGTGAATATCGATAGGTGAGAAGGTTTAGGGAGAAGATTTGGTTTAGACATACTGAGTTTGAGCATTCTGTGGAGGTAGATACACCTAGCAGGCAGATGGAAGACTGTCCTGGTGATTAGGAGAGAGGAGTAGCCCTTGGCTCCCTTTTTAATCATTGTTATGGATTTAAGCTCCTTTTTCATAGAGAACTCATTGCGATCAGTCACTGTTGCTTTCAGGTGGCATCATATTTGCTACACAAGTGGAAGCTCTGTAATCTGTTATTTTGTTCATATAAAGGAAGAGGAGGAATTATAGGCCAGTATGGGTCATGTGTGTCTTGCATGTTCAGGTAAACTCAATTAATCTTGTAGCCCAGTGGTTCAGATTATTAGTAGCACAGCCATCACCTGGGAACTTGTTAGAAATGCAGATTCTTGGGCCTCACCTCTTACCTGCTGAATCCGAAAGCCTAGGCTGGGGCCGAGCAACCTGTGTTTTAACAAGTTTGCTGGGTGTTTCTGATGCAAGATGGAAACTATGGAATAACACCTATACTGTACTGTGCTGTACTATACCATACTGGACTATATCCCAAGCCGTATAATGTGATACTGTGAAATCATCTTGTGACTGGGCAATATATATCAGCCATCCTTATAATCAATAAATATCTAATAAGTGGTAAAATAATGGATAAATTTATCTGCTTAAAAAGGAGGGTGAAAGTACAAGCTGCAGGCTATGTAAATCCAGAAGTATAGACGATACTTTCTCATTTTAGTACTGTTTCTTTAAATCTAATTTTATATAAGTTTGTATCTACAAGTAGCTATAAAATAAAATTGATGTGATATCATGAAGAAAAATGAAATTTGGGACTGTTCTAGTGGTTTAGTGACTAGTTAGGGTAATGGTGTCAGGGGCTCTGGTTAGAGAAGAAAAGCTGATGAGGGAAAGAAGAAAATTGTATGTGTGGTTTCAAACGTATTCATCTGGATTCAGATTTTATTTCAGTTTCTTACCTTGATCAAAGGTATAGTGCTCAGGTCATAGCATATGATCCCTTATCTGAGGGTGCTTAATAGATACGATTGGATGATGAACCAAATTTAATACAGAAAACAAAGCTCACAGTGTTTGGGCTTTAAGAAGGTTAACATTTAATTGCCAGAGAAAATCTTGCATTCTGGTTAGACATGTAGATCTCGAAGTGTTGAGGTGACCGGGGCATAAATGAATTTCCTAGTTGCTTAGGTGAACAGCCTCAGGTTTCTCTGGTGATGAACTTTAGTTTTCGTTAGCCCCACTTGCTCTGCCATTCCTGCTGTTTTGCAACAGGGCTTAAAAGTGCTTTAAGTGCTTGTGACCGTGGTAATGAATGAAAATGTCTTTCCAGCACTGAGAGGATTGCATTAGACTGAATAGTCACCTCACTTGTAAAAGCACTATTAGAGTGGGGCAGCTGTAAGTAAGGATAACGATTTGTGTCCACTGCTTATTTACTGAAAATTGTCAATGTATTATTTATTGAGAGCTCTCCAGACAGTGCTTGTCAGAATAAAAATGTCAGCTCTGAGCAAAATGTTATAATACATAATAAAAATGCTAGGTACGCATTTTAGGGAGACAACTAATTAGACCCGCTTTTTCTTAAGGAGGGGGAAGTAATGTCTAAGATTGTGGATTTTCTCCATTTGTATAAGTCCTTTTCCCCCAGCTCAGCTCAGTATTTGGTTTAGAAACTTACCATGCCTGAGAAATAACTTGAACAACTTTGTATTGTTGCAGTTAGACACCCAAGTCATGAGGAGGCTTGCTAAAGGAGGAAGGGCCTGGCTTGCAGTCCCACAGTAAGCAGCTGCCCTCACCTCCGTGTTTTGTCTGAAATTAGATGTCACTTCCTCCCTGAGCAGTGCTCGTGGAAAACTGCCTCCAGTGTAAACAACATAAAATTATTAAGCTTATTCCTCAGCCGTGCTAATTAACCCCAAACAAATTTCACATTAAGGAAACAGAATTCAATCAATGTAAATGTTATTGCTGTGTATTACTGTAAGCAATAATATAGTGGCTAAAATAATTAATTATTTTAGATTTTTTTAAAAAGGAAAGTGTTCTTTTTTTATGGTGTTGCAAAATGTTTTGCAGATTATTCCCCCTTTCTTTGGCTTTTCCTGGCGTAGAATAGAAAAGACTGTCTGGTAAAGCGTGGGTAATATGCGGTTGTTTTTTACGGGAAGGAAAAAATGTATTTTGGAGTGAGAGGTTCAGGTTTAGTTAGTCTAATATGCTTTCATTGGCAATACATGTGCAGATTTTGTCTCCTTCTACCTATTATAGTTCACTACTCATTGTGGCAATTTCTTATCCTTTTTCCCATCATCACCAGTGATGACGGTGGTGGTTGGTGGTGGGGATGATAAAAAAGAATCGTTAACTACAGTCCACTTTTAAGGGGGAAATGAAATGCCATTTTATTGTATTTCAGATTTTGGGAAGCAATTGCCAATAAAGATTTTTCCTTTTTTTAAATCTGGGCTTACATAGAAAGTCAAATTATCCACTTCAAGATAATTTTTTTAGGTTTTTAAAAAATAAAATAACTAGTTTCTAAATAACTGCTTTGTTGTGCCAGCGATAACTTTGAATAAAATTTATAATTACTATCATCTTCATCCTCCTCAAATACCTTTAAAGACATGAAGTGCAGAAGCCAGATGACGTGTAACTTTATTTTTGGGGGCAGTAAAATGCACATTTGATTAATATGAAATTATTTACCAGTTAGAGATAGTGTATTCTGTGCTGTATGGAACACAAATAAGATGTGTATTGAGGTTATTCTGAGATATGATACATCATTTAACTAATGTATACTAGCAAGTGCTAAGTTAACTTTGAAATTTAAAGTAATTTAACAAAAATGAGTAGCATAATAAAACAAAATGTTGCTTTTTGCAGATTTAACATAAACCATTTCTTTGTGATTTTACCATCTTCCAGTAAATGTCAATTTTTGTCCTTCTCAACTCTCAGTTAGTTTAGTATCCTATTTCATGGCCACTCTCAATTCCTTATTTTTCTCTACTAAAACTCTATCTTCTTTTTGGTTGGAGTATTTAAACTTTTTATTATAACTTAAATGTCTAATGAGCAGATTGCTACTAAATATTTACAGTGATGCCAGAATTAATAATGGGAACATAAGTATTCCAAGGAATAGTTAGAGCATGCTACTAAAAAAAAAAATAATAAAGAAAAAATTTTTATAATGTAGTTGAGAAGAAATTAAAATCTTGTGGAAGGACTGTTTTAAGATAATATTTGAATGTACCATTTATTCGATTTTATATTTTGGTTTCAACTGATTTGTCTCAGATGGTTGCTTATATTTTGGTCTGTTTCTTTCGTTTCTATAGCCAGAGAGTTATTTTCTTTTTGACTTCTTTGGATGTTTATTTTTACCTTTCCAAATAGAAAACAACCTTTGATTTTATTTATTTGTATACATAGGAAGCTGATAATGTATCAAAGACTATAAAATACTGTTTTAATAATTTTTAAATTACATAAAATTTAGACAATGAAGAATTTCTTTTGAACATATCTGTACATTTTAGATGTTTGTTCCTGAGTATATTTAAAGCAAAAGCTTTAAATGATATGCATGCTATAGCAAAAGTGATATAGGATGGTTAAATATGATAACTGGCACTTGGGTAGCCCTCTGGCAGTCACGACGTTTAGAAGATATTAAACTGTACAATTTCTATGATTAATAATCCTTGATTTTAAAGTTACACTATAATACCAAATCAAAAAATGAAATAAAATTCTAAAATAAGGGTCCCAGTTTGAAAAACCTGTATTAGTATATTTTAAAATGAGATGCAAAGGGTTTGCATCCAGTACTTTATTCCCTTTAAGACTGTAATTGACAAACTGCAGTAATCATGCTTTTATGTGCTTTTCTCCCTCTACTGAATTCATTTTTAAAAATGAAAGTAAAAAAGGTAAAAAGAGACTCCAGAATTTTGAAACCCAGTGGTCCTGAAGTTATGGGAAAATAGCCAAGGTGTCACAGCTAATTTCTGACCCTGTTTTATGAGTTCTGCTGTTCCTTATTCCCCCTGTCAGCCTGGGAATCCCTGAGGCTGTGCAAACTGGCTGAACATCACTCAATCCCAGTTTTATATCCCCTTTTAATAATGTTGAGTCTATTCTGTCCAACTTTGATTCAGACAACCTGCTTGTCTTGAAAAAGTGATATATTTAATCAGTGACTCTGTCTCCAGCATAGCTCCCACTGCGTGTGACTGGAGCCGGGAGTAGTGCAGTGGTCTGTCACTTCTGTTTGAATGGGTAATGTGGAGCCCATCAGCTGAAAAGACAGGAGCTGGAACTGCTTGTTAGGACACATGATCAAAAGCCACTCTCTGCTTTCTGCCAATCAAACCTCATGTCGCCTTGTGGGGCAGACATTAGATAGATTTTTTTCTGCTTTACACTGTGGGCACTTTGCCAGTTTGACATGTGAACTGTTACAAAAGATAGCAGAGTTTCGACTGCTTGCTGACTGCTTTAAAATATTACTGAACACTTGTTGTTAAAATGAAATATTTGTGATACTATATTACGATAAATTCTTTGAGGTATTATTTGGTGCCTTTATCTTAATTTGTGGATTTTTGTTGTTGTTGTTTCTGCTTCTGTAGGGCAGAAGAAACAATAGGCAGTTGCTTTTTGGGCGAAAGTAAGGGAAACAAAACCCTGTGAATTGATCCACTTGCAAAGCCAACACAACTGTATGACCAATAGTTTTGAATAAGATGATAATTGCTTCGTGAAAATAACATGAATGAATTAAATGTTATTTTGCATTCTCTCTCCTCTGCTTTAAAAAATATTTACTTCTAAGTCAGAAAAGGAAAGTGCTTTTATTATTATTATTTTAGCCCAAAACATTAAAATTTCATTTTGAAATTTAATTCAGGATCTTATTCTGTTTATTGAGAAGGTGGACAAATTTCTAAATGTAAAGACATTCTCTGATTTGCAACTGCCCTGATGGGTATTTTAATTTTGTTTTTTATTTTTGCCAGCCTCTGAAGAGTACCCCATTATATCATAACCTCATCTCTTTGTACCTACACATAGCAACCCGTGTTGATGTTGGCATGACCTAACTTCTAGGCTTTTTAAGAGACGAATGAGTACCTAAGTACTTTTGACTTAAAAGGCGTTGCCTACAATTTCCAAACACCCAGATAACTGTTCTAATGCTGTTGAATCTTGGTGCTTTGATACCTCCAAACTTGCCACTTGGTACTTGCTGTTTCTTCTCTAATGATCATTTTAAAAGGAGTTAAACATTTTCACCAAAACATACCATGGCAATCTAGTGGAACTCATTTAAACAGTGAGCTACACATAAACAGCTGCTCCTTCAATAAGCCATTCTTTATAATACCCTTATTACCTTCTAGTGTCTCAAATTCTGATTAGTCAACAGTGCTGATTGCTGCATGGCATTCCGTTGCCCATCTTCCTTCTGCTCAGCTGCTCATGTCTTAGTTGTTATTTGATTACAACACAACTTGTGCATTGTTTCTCCAAGCTGCTCTTCATATTGTGTGTTAAAAACTCTGACTTATCAAGGGAAACTGCGATGGTGTGAGAGGGACTTTCTTTATGCACATTAAAAACATTTGAATAAAGCATGGTACAAAATATGCAACTATGGAACACATATTGGAAAGAATATTAGAGACTTAAAACTCAGTCCTTATGATCAAATTAAGAAATAGATTATGTGGAAGTATTTTTCAAAACATTATAGTGCTTTACAAACGTAAAGCGTTGTAAAATTGTTATATGATGGTTATTAAATTTCAGTCAGATATAAAATTCTGGAATAGTAATTACGTATGTAGAACTTTACCGGAAGGGCCTAAAGGGCCTTCATCTTTGCCCCAGTACTAGATAGTTTTAGTCCAATTGCTGTGCAGCACCAACGATGTCTCACTGTATAGGACAGCATGTTGGTAGTTTAAGGTATGATGAAATAAGTAAGGGTGGGAAAAATCTCTATAATGAAGTTTGAATTTCAGCTATTCCTTTGTTGTGACCCCCTGGAATCTACTCTTGGTGAGCAGGAAATGCTGACATACTAGAAATGCAACCCCTGTAAAGGCCCTAAATCTGTCATTGTGCTCTGGAGTCTGCTCTGAAAATAGCAAAGCTCTTTTGGTAAATTAAAATCGATGTGAATGGGAACAGATGTTGATACGCTTTATCTTCAGGGATGCCAGTTAAGAGGAGAGGGTCAGCAAGGTTAAATGTAGGAAATATAGTAAGTGTGCAAACCTGTTACGTAAAGGGAGTTCTGTTTAGGATGTTAGTTAATATAATTGTATTTATCTTTGGTAGTCCAGGTAAGAATTATACATACATTACTTTATCTAGAGGAAATATGAAGATGTTTTCTTTTTTTTTTCTTTTTCTGGGAGGGCTGTCTCTTCTTATGTTTCCTTGTGGTTGTCTTTTCTTCATCGAACTGCATTGGCTATAAACTGTCTCAGGCTACTATTAGGTTTTACTTTCCAGCGTCATTTTGGCATAGCTTCCTAAAGTATTTGTTGAACCCTAATGCTACAGTGGAATCTTTGTACTGATATTTGTCAAAAATAATGAAAATGGTTTATGTTATAAAAATGTACAATTTATCAAATAGCTTGTATAGTCAATTTAAATAAGTCTCGTAGAAGTTTCAGTCTTGATTTGAAAAAATAGCATAGGATGAATTTATTTATAAGAACCTTAATAGTTTCTCTCAATTCCTTTTACATTTTAGATTACCTTATAATTTTCTAAATCTACATGAACAATAATGATCAATTTTGTCAGTATTATTCACACCTTTTATTAATTTAACATAGATGAATAAATGTGAATGTTGTGAAGAGTTGATTGGGAATAAATTTTAAATCTGACAGTTAGATTACAGGGTACCTAAGAAAAAATGGCTCTTTCACTAGGTACCTAGTAATTTAATTCTTGTTTGAAATTATTATAATTTATTACAGTGTGTGGGTCCTAATGAATGTCTACTATTAAATGAAAAGGAGAAATTGAAATTAAGATTATGAAATTCTTTTAACTCATATCTTAAAATCCTCTTAAACAATTCAGAAGACATTAATAAGCTATGTGGGTTTCTTTCCATATTCTGTAATGGCAAATAAAAACATTTTTTCAGCATTTAAAGATTCTAAAAAATGTTGAATGCCATTAAGCCTCAAAGCATGCAATCTTGGAATTTTATAAAATGGTAGTAGCCATTATAACAGCATTAAAATTGGTAATTCCATTTAAATATTTATTTGGATTATAAACAGACTTTTCCAGCATCTGAGTTTTCCAGAAATGACTAGGTTTTCTTCGTGTTAAACATTTAATGTAGGACAATTTGAGATTTCATAGAGCTGTAAACTATACCAGATCAACATTTAAAAATTTTCATATACCAGAAAGTCTTTTAATGTGTGAGTAAAAATTTATAAATGAAATAAAGATGTCCAAATTCCCACAGGCATTGGAAGTTGTCACTTATTCCTAGAGCTAAGTAAAACGTGTCATGTACACAAAATGAAAGTCAGGTCATTGAAAAATAATTTTTGGACAAAAGCAATGAACATGCAATAATTTTTCTGTCCTGATAGACTATCTGAAGTGCCTTTTGAAAGGCCCATTGAGTATCTTACCTGAGAGGGAAGAAGCCCCTCTCATAAATTTGACTGTGCTTTTTTGACAATTGTTTGAAAAAGAAAATCAGATAGATTCCCCCTTTGAATTTCAAACTATTATTATGCTTACCTAAAATCCCTAAAGTTTTGTTTCCTAATTTCTAGAATTTTTCTTTTGTATTGAGGATGCTATATTGCATGTATAAGCTAGGAATTAGTTGATATGTAGAGAGAGAAAAGAAATTAAGCAAGTTGGTGATAAGTTTACATTTGATTGCAGAGAATAACCCTGCTCTAGGTTTCTGACAGCCTCAAAACAATGCTAGCATAGGAGATACAGGGCATGACATCTCTCACTGTGGTGCCCACCCCTCACCCCCCACCTTGCCAATTCTAGATATAAGAAATAAAATGTAACTTCTCTAGGAAATGACTATTTGGGTAGATTTTTGCTTGTCGAAGGATTTTCACAGGATTTCCTTTGAGGCTATGGAGCTATGCCCTTAGGCCTGTAAGAGTCATAACTCCATTCTTCTTTGTCATAAAATTCTCCACCTTCCTCCCCTCGCTCCCACTCCAACTTAAGGATGTATTGCCAAAAGAATGTAGTGAGAGTGCTAGCTGTTTCTAGATGGGAAGGTGATTTGTTGCCTCTGATAATATGATCATTGAATTCAAGTTAGCTCAGCCATCTGAAAGAAATAAAGGACAGAAACAAATAGGGCAATACTTTCTTAGTAATGATTACTGATCTCTCTTTTTTTTTTTAATGTTTACAGTAGTTGTTAAACAAGGAAATAATTGGATAGAGTTTACTCTGCCTAAGTTTCTATAAATAAAGCCTTTTCTCATTTATCAGTAATGTCCAGCTGGTTACTGTTCATCACTGTAACTAGCTTCAATAGTTAAATTCTGGTGTCTCTAATCCACTGTTACAAAAACCTGAAAGCTGCCCAACTACAACCTGGGGATAGGTGAGGAAGATATAACTTCCTCATGTTCAGTTTGAGAACACGATGGTTGTGCTATGAAAAACTGCTTCTTTAAAATATTTTTGTTAATTGTGATGAAGTAACTTTAAAACATTTAGTTTGAAAATCACTGGCGATTTACAAAACTATATACTGTTACATTTAATTAGATTTTTCCCCTCTTTTGTGCCTATTTAAACTCTAAATGAAAGATGGAAATATGTTTGCTCTAACATATTTGATGTGATTGAGATGAGATTAAGCGGTTTAAATGATTTAAAAATTATATTTACTTTAGTGCAATCTGTTAGGTTCAATTGCTGATCTGTCTTTTGGTTTGCTTTGTGGTACAGCAAACCCAGCACAGAGGGTTAAACTATTCAGCACATGGGTAGATTTAAAAATCTGGGTTCCCTCTCTCCTTCTCGGTGACTAAATTCTTCAGTCAAAGTTAAATTTGCTGTTCAGACATTAGCTGCACTTCTTAGCAATGACCTTGTGGGGTAGAGAAGCATGGCACAGTGGCACTTTCCAGCTGTATTCAGCCTATCCGTCGGGGTATAATCATGCTCAGTCCCAGCACCGCAGGCTTGGACATATGTTGAGTTTTATTTCTTTCTTCTGACATTAATCCTATTCACCAGCTGTTCTGCCAGCTGCCATTCTTCAGCTTAGAGATTACATTTTGGGGGATACCAACAAAGGTCTGGTTGACCACTGCTTTCTTTTTCCTTTTTTCTCCTTATTCTTTAGAAATGATAGGATCTGGGGGTTAGGAGAACTCAATCTTTTTCCTCTATCACCTCACTTTTCTTTGGATCATTGACATTAACATGATTTATAATCACTTTCAGTATATTGTAGATAAGCCTTCCAAAGAGCCAGATTACCACCTAACTTATAAATCCCCTTTCCATAAAAAGGTTTTAAGTTTACGTTGAAGGCTATAATTAATGTTTCTTATGCTACTATATAAACAACATTAATTAGTGACAAATTCTTTTGATGTCCTAAAACATATTCCAGCTGAAAATATGCTTTCAGTTCTTTTTTTTTCTCCCTCCCTGCAGGTTTGAGAGCATATCTCCGTTAAGATGATACTTTTTTTCCTGAGCTATGGTTTCACTAATCTTGTTTGAATGGGCTATTAAATCTCTGTTACACTCATAATATATACTAATAAGTAGTATAGATTTCTCACTTCGTATTCCAGATGATCTGTCCATAAGCAGGATGTTAAACATCTGTAGTTTAAGCCTTCTGGGACTAACAAATGCATTAATGCCAGAAAGAAATGTGGCCTGGACAATAAGGTCATGGACCATGTGGTAAAGAGGCATCCCCAATATTATCAAGTCTGCATATACTCTTCGTTGTTAATCCTTCCATTTTCATAAAGGCAAAAAAGACTAATAGATTTAAGTTGTAATCATTCACAGTACATGTTTATTACCTTAATACCAATAAATACACAAAATCCCATATGTGTTATAATTCTCCCAGCTGATATTTTAAAGTGGTTTATCCCACATGCCTCACAATAGCATTCTCTCTTAGCCGTTAATTTACCTCAGAAGGTAACATCAGTAAATGTTTGTTGGCAAGACTCTGCCTTTATCTTTTTAACTTTGTGGCATATGTAGGTCATATATAATGGTAAGGAATTCAGTTTAAATAACACCTTTGAGCTGGAGTCAGTAGAATTAAGAATACCCTACTGACTTAAAAAAACAAAAATAAAAACTAGTGGTATATTTTAGAAGGTTGGTTTGGTTTGCTTGTTTATTCATTATTTCACTTATCCACTCATCTGTCCATCTGTCCATCCATCTATCCATCCACTTTATGTATTCATTCCACTAAGCAGGATATTACTTATTGAGCCTTATAAAGGAAAACACAGCATCCTGTACTTACCAGACAATGCCTCTCTTCATGTATGTAGCAATCTATAGAAAAATGAAAGCAAGTTTATAAATGGCTTGCTGAAAAAACTATTGATTCCATACTACCCCTCATTTCTTCCCCTAAAGCTCTGACAGTAGTGAACCCCGTTTACTAAATATGGACATTCTATTTATAGATATATTCATATTTTTATTGGTGGCCAAAGCACTGCTTATAGGAATACCTACAGGTGACTAATAGGAGTTGCTCACTAAGTGGAATAATGAATAGTATTAGGTGTCAATTAAATCAAGCTTCCCCGAGGTGCAGGTGCTCCACAATGTACTGACACATTTCAAGTAGCAGTGCCACTTCACCCATGCATATGAACAAGCACATTTGCATATTAAAAAGCTGAAAATTATTTAACTGAAGCAAAAGTCTTTTAGAGATGATGGAGGTTATTAAAACTGTTGACAAGAAAGAAGGTAATTGCCTGAAAATGAGAGATGACATTCTGCTATACACAGGGAACGTTGTTTTTGTTGTATTGTGCAGCAGTGCCTGGGTGTATAACCTATTACATTGAGATTGCTCCTATGCAATTAGACCCTTTTTGTCCTCACTTCAATAAGGCTATGATTATGAAGGATTGAAGAACACTTGGCATATTGAATGTCTGTTGTTTTTATAACTTCGTCAGAAATGACAAAACACGTTTTGTGTCCTGTTTTTTCTTTGTAGGCTTATTGATTCTGTGATTATAATATTCATAAAAGACAATGTGTTCATGGTTGAACACTCTGTCATTTATACAGGTTTTATTTTTTCTGTCTCAGCACAGTATTTGTTTGAATGCCAAGGTGTTAGTCATAAGATGAGCAGATTTTTTTAAGTAAAAGATGAATAGGTGAGAAGTTTATCATGCTAATAATCCCAAATATTACTATTAAAAAGTGTCATAAAAATGGATGATTTCATAAGTTTCAGATGGAAATAATTCACCAAGTAAGAAAACTTGAAAGCTATTTTCTTTCCTCTTTGATTATGATCTGTTTATTTTCACTCAGATTTTTGAGAGATCTTGCTGTACTTTGGTTGTGTTTGTCAGAAGACGTGAAGACTCATGGCCCTAGTGGAAGGCACTTTCTTGATACTGTAAGACAGTGAATCTGGGTTGACTTGCTCCATTCTGTAGGTAGTAACTCAAACAAGTATAGTGAATATGGCAACTGAAACGGAAACATTCATTGCAAATCATTGCAGGTGTAGGAAATTTCAGGTTTTGTGCTTTTATTAAAATTATGCTTGTTAAAAGATTTTATATCTAATCACCCTAATTAGGCTTCAGCTCCCAGCAGAGCCATTGTGGCAATGCTCAAAGTCCATTTCCATCATTATATTCTTTCCTTGCGGATGAGTACTGGTGTTTTTTGGGATACAGCCAGAATAGAATATTCAGCTGGACTTTTAGACCTATGATGTACCCCTTTTTGTTGTTGGGCCAGTCAGCTTCTGCTTTTACTTCTTGCATAGATTTAAATCCAGGACTGATTTGTCAGAGACAGAACTGATAGAATCTGAATAAAGCCCAAATGTACCAGAAAGTTTTCTAGGGGGTTTGTCATTTATGTACTCTTTTAGTCTTTGATTTGGATGCATCTGGGCTTTAGTAAATTAAGAGGCACACCTAGGGTTTTTGTTAGCAGCTGTCTAGTGATTTATCTAATCTGACATGTTCATTTCTTTAAGTTGAAGAGGGAAAATGTCTTTAGGCATAGCAATCTGACTCTTGATTAAAAAGATAAAAGTGAGATACCCCAGTTCTTTTCGTACTCACATTATTTACTGCCTGCTGAAAACCTTAGCTATTTAAAGGATGAAAATTTTGATGTAGCCATGCTCAAAGAGATTTTAGAAGCCTCTAAAGTATGCCAAACTTGTTACTTCATATGTACAGGTCTAGTTGCACACTCTGCACCTCAGTTTCCATTCACACAACACAGTAGTTATATGAAATAAAATTATTTTTATTCCAACCACTTAGGTAATCTTGTTTAAAAGTGCTGAGGACAGTCTTATCTTACTTTATGTAACTGATTTTAGTAGAGAATAATAATTGTTTTTAACTATATGAATAATTAATAGAAACTTTTTTCTTGGTTAATTAAAATTTTTAATTCTTGTAATTTGTTTTGATGCCTTTATTTAACTTTTTCTCAATAAATCCATTGATGTAAAGATATTTAATGCCAAGAGTTTATTATAATATTTTTTCTGACCTTTAAATAAACATCAGTTTGTGGGTTGGAAATTTATAAAGCAAAGGTAAAAAAATTAGTTTTCATTTCAACTTGCAGAGAATTATACTTTGAATATGTTCATGTTAAATATGATTTGTTTAATAGAGACTGAGAAATAAATGTGAGGCAAATCAGAGTCATGGATCTCGGTGTGTTTTGGAAAAAAATATTGTGTAAAATACTTTCCCTTTGTCGAAGGATAACTTCTATGTAGAGATATCATGTAGCAGTGAGGAATCAAGGGTGTGTTTTGGCAACTGAACTACCTTTGAAACTTCACTGTTTGATATACTATTGAAAAGCCCTCATAGTCTTACGTATAGTATATGCTTACACATGTTTCTTAGGATATGAATAAATGGATGAATGAGCCCTAAATTATCTTACTGGAAGGTGTATAGGAATATAGCATTGCCTAGAAAGGTTTGAAGAAAATTCAAGCTTTAGATAGTATTTTCTCTCTCCACTTTGATATCCATTTCTGATAACTACTTTTTCTTATACTTAGTATGTCTAATTCCCAAATAAACAAACAAAGCCAACAAACTATCATGTTAGGAGGTTGGGAATGATACACATGGGACTAAAAAACCGATCAAAAGTACAGGTGCATGAGGCTTTGTGGACAGAAATTGAATGAAGTATTTAAATGGCTGGTCCGTAGTAGGGTAACTTTATAAATTCAAATATGTTGATAGAATAGGCTTTGGCATAAACTTGAGTTGAGCAAGAGTTTGAAGAAATTGAGTATGTTGGGAAGACAATCTCCTCAGTCTAGGCCATTTCCAGCGAATAGTGGACCCTTGGGAAATTTTACTGTACTTCTGCCTTTTTTCTATGTCCTCTCCTTAACATTTTTTAGGTAAAATTGAGTTAATAAATAACCAGTGTAACCTTAAAGTATGTAAGGCAGCATGAAGCCTGAAGGGTATTTGTGAAGGTGGGAGATACTGTTGCCAGGAAACTTGGCTCAATTTCTCCCCTTCTCTTTTTCATGCAGATTCAATATACATGAGCTTCCAGACATTTAAAATTTCATTTGCAACGTATCTTTCTTCTTTCCTGCTCACTGTTTCAAAATCAATGGGAAACTCAGGAACCCTCTGACAGTATCCATGGCCCTAAAAATCTTCTATGTATGGGATCAAATTTGTAATGGCTTTATTTTATATAAATGGATGCCCCAGTAATTCTTTTAAGTTTTAGTTTGTTAGGTTGATAACACTCTAATTGTACATAGTAGTTTACAGTTTGTAAAGGTCTTTTATACATACATTATTTGAATCTCATAAAAATTTTGAGTGGGAAGGAGGGCAGATATGACTTTCTCCCTATTCTAGAAGTGAGGAAATTAATGATTGATATGTTGAATAGCTAGTAAATGGGAAGCTGAAGTAAAAATTTAGGTCACTTGGTAACTACTTCAGTGTTCTTTCTATTCTTCCATGTTGCCATTCAATACGATAAGCATGGTGTCTGGGTGGAGTAGTTGGGTGTAATGGGGCCTCTGAGCTAACCTGCATGGCAAACTTATCTGATTAGGACTGGGTAAACTTTCTGGCCTCTGCTTTATTTGACCACTTCTAGGTTGTTTTCAAGATGTGAGGTGGTTCTTTTAGGATAGTAATAGTCAGTTTGGGAGGAGCATGCATTTGTGTGTGTGTGTGTGTGTGTGACAGAGAGAGAGAGAGACAGAGACAGAGACAGAGAGAAAGAGAAAGAGAGATTGATAGGAGGAGAGATAGAAGGAGATGGTATAGCACAGTATAGCATGTCCCTTTGCTCTCAAACTTAATCAAATATTAATCTTCTCTTGAGTGATTTGTTTAATCAGAATAACAAGGTTACATTTCACAGATCTATCTACATGACCATATCAACAATAGTGACAGAAAGTATATTTCTATTTTCACGCTGCTTGAAAAACTGTCAGATTTTGACTTTTCTTTTCTTGCATTTTTCATAATAATGCTAGTTAAAAAAAATTCTATTATGGAAAGCTTCCAAAACCACATAAAAGTAGGGAGCATAATGAGCCCTTATGAAAATCCATCATCTAGTTTTAAAAATCTTCAATATTTCCTATTGTTATTTCATCTATCCAGCCACTTTTTTTGACTTGATTAAAGTTTAATTTAAAAATGTAAATTATAGAATATGTCAAACACATTGAAACTAATAGACATCCAGATTTTCTGCTGCCACTATTTAATTGACATTAATATTTGTCATTTGTGTTTTTTATATCAAACGTGAGGATGAGGTTGCAATAACTGAAAGGTGGAAAATAGGGACAAGGCTGAGGAAATAGAGGCTGAGTATGGTAAAAAGCATTTGATAATTTCTCAGAATATACCTGTTAGCATTTCTTTTTTTATGAGACAGAATTCTACATAACAATTCATGTAGCTCATAAATGCCTCATTGACATATTGATCATCATATCAGACATAGGAATATCTCAGTTATTTTGGTTTGACCTTCATTTTGGTTCCTATGGTTGTCTTGGAGTATTCCTGTCCTTGATATATACTAACAAGTTCTTGCTGTCAGGTGTGCCTGTTGGGAAGCCACTGACAGTCCATGAAATGCCAAAACTTTTGTTGTTGTCATTGGTTAGCCACAAAGCTAAGCTGCACTGATCCCAGTACACACTGAGATACTTTTATCTGACACCTTGTTCTGAAAATAACAGTGGACTCTGGAAGTCTGTAAAAGACATCTTTTTGTTAGAGAAGGAAATTCTCTTCAGAAGCACTAAATAAGACGATAACTGGAAGTTCATTAACTTAGAAAAAAACTATGATATTAAGCTATATTTCAAGAAGTTCAGTTTCTTAAGTGTATGAGTACTTTTACCTTGGAGTAATACATCTTGCTATTTCATAGGGCATATAGCAGGAAATGATTTATAATGTTATTTTTCTATATCAAAATTTTGGTTACTTGGAGAAATCAAAGAATAGAAAATACAAGCAAATGAATATTATTTATTGAGGGTTCTTCAGGAAGCTCATTTGTTTTCATACCTATTGAAAATGTTTACACAAATTTTAGGTAATTTTCCTACTATAGCAGATCACTATAGGTAATATAATTGAATACGCTTTTATTGATTCAGGATCGGGTAAATCTCAGAGGTATCACTGAATCTGTGATCACCATATGGAATGGCTTGATGGACTGTATAGAAAACTGAGTAAATTGTTCATTCATTCATTCATTCACAAACATTTATTGAGCTCCTCTTGTGTGCAATATACAGTGCCAGGCACTGGAAAGTTAGAGAATACCTTGGACATTTTTAATTTTAAAATTTCTTCTTGAATTATTATTTTTATGATTACTCTTTTCTATCAGTTTAATGTAAAATAAATCCAGTTAGTTAGTGTTATGTTTGTTGTAATCCAGTTAATTGAGATTTTAACATCACTTATTTTGTTTCTCATAATGATAAAAACTGGAATGTATGATTTATCTATGGTCCAGTTAGCTTCACTTGATTGCACCTGCCCTTCCAAATCATCTGTTCCATATAACAAATTATACCTCATAAGGTAGAGCTGAAGTAAGTGCTATGTGCTTTTTATGTACATGAGGTATGTGCTAATGGTCATACATACAAAGAAGTAGGTGTTTAGAGTTTAGGATGTTTTGTCATCACTGAAAATTAATTCAATATATTCAACAAATTAAATGGGCACAGTAAATAACAGGCACATGAGACAAAAATTGGAATAAAATACAGCTTGACCAGAAGAGGTTCAAAAGGGAAGTAGCAGAGGGTAGGTTTGATTATGGATGTGGGGGCAGACTGGTGCACCTGAACTTCTATAGTAACTGTGCTTCCCCTACAAAAGCACTGCCAGCTCTCTTTCCTATTTGCCACATTACGTGCCTGTATTTCCTACTAAACTGAAGCTCATCTGGGGTGAGCACCTTATTTTTAATTCATCTTTTCCTCTCTAGAACCTAGCACATTGCCTGGGACATAAGAGGTGAGCAATAAGTATCTGTCGGGTGAGTGAATATAAAGAGTTGTATTAATATAAAATAGTTCTATAATAGAAGCATGAATAAACAGGGGAGCATAGGATAAGGAGTAGAGGAGATCTAAAACATTTTCTTTGAAGTGTGAAAGTTTGAAAATATTTCTATATCTAGATCTACTTAAAACTAGTTTTTTTTTTGTATTTTGTCAGAACATATGTAGCAGATATTTGTGCCTAGTAATTTGATGATGACATTTGCAAATTATGAAATAATACCTGCAGCAATAAAAACTAAATTATGTTCAGTAGCAAATAACCTAAATTCTATGAAAATTAATAACCCATGCACTATAAATATAGTAGCTCTGTTAATTAGATTATTTGATTAGCATGAACACCCAGTTCTCTACTACAATACATACCAGAGGCAGTTTGGTAGACTTGAGAGAGAGGGTGTCTGTAGTCTTAGGTAATTAGAGTTAACATTTCAGTGTTGAAAACAACACTTCTTTTCTGTTAAATATTAGCCTAAGAAGGAAAAAGCCTTCCATCTCATTATTAAGTGTAAGCACATTATTTAAATATCAGCATTAGAAACTGCATAATTACAATCTGAACTTGGTTATCTTTTATATTTTTCAGCAAATCATATCTTTCAAGAAGACAGACATATTTTTAGTTATTTTCAACCTATAGCTGTTTAGAGGAGAATTACATGGATCTGAAGAACTTTTTTTTTTTAAGTAAATGAAATTATAGAACATTATTACTATTGAATGGAGTTTCTTACTTGGCTTACCAAATCATGCTAGAAAATATGGCAAATATTATTCTTGTTATAAATACAGGTTCAATTATATCATTTACTTGAGAAAATTTATTGTGATAAGTGGTTCTAAATAGCATAAAATCAAAGTAAAAAAGGCTTAGAATAAGTTTTAGCAACTTTAATTAAAATAAAAATTAAAGCCACATAAATTATTTCTTAGTATTTTTACAAAGGATTCTCTTATGGTAGTGTTGTAATGTTTATGTATGTTTGTGTTCACGATCCCTTTTGTCAATTATGATGTAAAGAAAATCATCTTTTGATAAACTGTACAGAGATACTTGACTTGGAATAATTAATTGTTTCAGTTTTTAAGCATAATTATGTTGGACACTTCCATTTTGCAACACAAAATCATCTACTTTTTCTTATAAAACCATTCAAGAATTCTAGTCAATGTTTTTAATGTTATATTTCTTTTTAATATCTTTAACCAAATCTAACTTTTAAAAAGTAAATTGCCACATTTTCTTCTTTATGGATTATTTGTAACTAATAAAAATTGCCTGTATCTTGCATGAATACCATTTGAGTCATTTGCTACCCAGTATTTGGTTTGGATATTCCCATTCAATTGACATGAACTGAGTGGTATTGTAATAGAAGTTTTCATTTTTATATTTGACTTTCAGCCTTAGCAAAGTCATATATAAAGATAAATTTATCTATTACAGGTTTCTCTCTCTCTCTCTCTCTGTCTCTCTCTATAGATATTTATTGGGTACATATACATATGTACCCAATAAATTTCTCTCTCCCCCTCTGTATATGTATCTATTTATTGGGTACCATATGGTACCCAAAAATTTTGATTCTATCATTTTTAATATGGGCAATTTAAAGAGTTGTATTGTTATCTTGCCAAAATAGTAGGCAAATATATGTGTGTTTGTGTATGATCAGACTTCAAGTAGTGAGAGTATTACTTTAGGAACATGAAATTCCTAAAATATCCTTAATTTTCATAGCAGATAAAGTAGTAATGAATTATCAAAATGTATAGTTTTTAAAATGTACAAAAATTAATACTTAGTCTGATTTTTCTTTAAATAACCCACAAATTCATACTTCTTTGCTATCATCTAAATAATAATAACACGGAATTCAACAATAATGAATTATTTGTATTTTTTAAAGTTACAAATAGACTTGAAAAACTGATAAGGATCAAGTTCTTATTATATTAATGTTTTTATAACTGCTAAATTTTTGTTTTTTGAAGAGAGTTAGTGATACTCTTATAGTCTCTAGCTGGAATAGTTTCCATATCTTATAAATATCATAGGGGTTCAGAGATTAATCATATACACTATTTTTTAGAATTGAATTTTATCATGAAACAAATAAATATAATTATTTTAACAGATTATAATTATTTTGTAACAGATTAATATTATAGATTTGAACTTTTAATCTAGCATTATTTAAGTTTTATGATGCTTAGAGATGACAGTTTTTGGTGAGCTGGATTTGTTGCTCTGATTTCCCACAAAATTTCTCCTTTCTTAAAATATTACTACACTGAAGCAATTAATTAGAAATAGTCTAAGTAAATGAACATATTGATGATGAATTTTGACAAAGAAAACATATTTTTGCATTAAAATTGGAATAGCAAAAGCTTTTTGTCCTGGAAAACTAACATCTAAGAGAGCAGCCATTTTTAAAATAAAGGTATCAAGAAATAGTTATAACTGATCAGTTTGCTATTTCAATATTCAAGAAAATTTTGTATTAATCTCCACTGCACAATCATTTCATATGTAATGGTCTAGTAGTTAAACTTGTAAATATATTTTAAAAATAAACTTTATCTTGAATCTAGAAAATCTTTCAGTTTGATGTGAAGCAAATCAAATGAACATCTGTACATCTTTCCAATAAAGACTGGTGGCATAGTTTTATTGCATTTTATCAAATGCAAATATTTATTATCCTTTTATCAAACTCAGTAAAAGAGTTACTTGATTGTATCTCTTCATCTCAATAGGAGGAATCGATGGGGAAGCATTTTATTTGGGTTTCATAACTATATGTTTTATTATGAAATGAATATATGAAAGCATTGCTGCTAAAATTATTAGTTGAGATTCATGAGATAAGGCATGCTAAATTAATTTTTTATTGCAACAAATGGGCCTTGTTGTTTTCCCTATATTTCTCAAATCTTTATTGCCCTTTTTAGTATAAGGGTGTATGATAAATTTATGTCTATATCGCATAACTTTATGTATGTGTTTATATTTGTATATGCCTATAATTCAGTGGCAATACACATGATAATATCATGCATTTTAAAAAATCTAGAGATAGGAATTTTTGTTGGTCTGGGGAAAGTCACCCTCTGAATATCTTGTAAAATTGGGATATTATTATCACCTACTTGATACTGTTAAATAATTTGTTAAATGAAAGTTGAATAAGATAAAGTGTTGAAATTCACTTGTCTGAATTAAGTATGATATTAACAGATATTAATATGGAATCTGTATGTTTGGTATAGTTACCACCTATAGGTACTTATTATAAAGTATGTTTTTTATATGTATTTTATCTAGTAAATATATATTTTACTTATGCCTGATAGCCAGTGAAGTTTTACTGGGCTTAGAGTTTTTGTTTCCATCATTTCCATCGTTTCTGAAAGTTTTACTTTTGTTTCTGAGAAACAGTAGGAGAAATCACATATATCAATATCAATATATTTTTACATAAATATATTTGTGTGTATGTGAGGAAATTACTCTATCTTTTAGAAAAAGATACTCATAATTTTGATACTAGTAAGTCATGTGTTTGTCATTCAGATCGCAAATAAGTTAACATAAAAAAGCTTCTTTGACGCTGTAGTTTTGGTCTCTGTTACATGGAGAGAGCGAGCATGCAGGCAAGTTAGCAATGGAACACATGTATACAACTAAAGGCAATTTGAAAGGCTGTGACTTATGAACATTTGACATCTTTGCTCTTTTTTTTTTCACAAGAGGTTTATTTTATTGGTGTTAAAGATTTTGGACTTTACTTCTCCTAATACTTGGAAACTTCTTTGGAAGGCCAGATAGAGAATGAATAAAAGAACTCTATTTAACTCTTGCTTGATGGTAGCTACAAGGAATTTTATCCTGTTTCCACTATGCTACTCTGTTGAGAGTTGATTCTTTCAGATTGTGGGGATGATTTAAGTCAAATATAATTAAATTGACCTGCTATAATACCAGAGCACATTTTGTTCTTACTAAAAGTGAATTTGATTTCTATCAATACATAGTGTTTGTATGACACAAGGACAGTCAAAGAAAAGGAATTTATTGAATAGTATATTATCACACTTATAAGCAATTATGAATATATGCATGTTGTATAGTTAAACACATATCATACAACGTAGAGATTCCTCTTTTCCTATTTGTTTTTAAAAATGCATATCTAAGCACATAAAGAAATCAGCTGTATACAAGATAAATGAATCTCTTTAACTACTGGTACGAGTAGTCACTTGGTGAGAAAGTAGCTTATGGTCTGCAGGAAAACACAACAATTTCACTTGGATTGGGTTTTAAGCAAGTCATTGTTTCATTTGGAAAATGTGAAATCGGTGAATGGGCTTGTTCTCTTTGTAGAGGATTACAATAACACACGGAAGCTTATGAGTGCTTCTGACAGATGTGTTGGCGGTTTGCCACAAAGCGAAGGGTGCGGCCCTGACTGACAACTTGCAATTATATTATGATGAATGGTTCTGATGTGTGTTCAAGAGAAAACCACTTTCTAGAAAGTGAAAGTCATACATACGGTTCCTATAAAAAAAATCAGCTCAAATAAAGTATCATAACTTTCATTTTATCTTAGCATTTGGTGGGCTAGCCAATTTAAGTGTTTCTCCTTTCACAAAGGTCTCTGTTTTTGATAAATTAAGGACCAAATCCAAAATTTTTGTGGGGAAAACTAATTTGATACCAGATTTGGCATCAAAATTACTTTATCTGCATTTTCAAAAAAACTGACATCTCAAAGATCTCTCTAACAGTTACACAAACACTGAAAATGTAGACACATGTCCATACTGTGGCCAATATGATTATTAGAGTCAAGTATTCAAATAGAAACTGCTCTTTTTTGATTAAGTCACTTTTCTTCTTCTCGATAGGTTTTATTTTTTGCTTTAACATTGAAAAACAATGTATCCAAACAACACAAGTGGACCAAAGCTTTGGATCGTTTTGAAATTGTCTTACCATTTTCGGATTTAATTTATTTTAAGAAAAATCTGAATATAGCATCAAAGTGTAGATTTTTCAAGAGTTAGTATGCCTCATCATACACAATTTCATTATTCAGTGATGAAGCTAAACATAGAGTATGTATTAATGAAACTGGTATTTTTATCTTCATAAATTAAGAAAAAATTGGTTTTCAAAAATAAAATCAAATAAAAATGTGAAGTTAGGTTTTGAATGTCTTTTATTGCACAATACTTAAATTGTGCAATTTTGGAAGCAACTTTCAGCATATAGACATAGCACATCTGATTTAAAATACTGTTATTTTAAAAGTGTAAATTTTTGTCTGATCTCTGAGGAGCCCAAGTCATGATATTTTTGCAGTTAGTCAGGGAACACTTTATTTGTAAATTCATTCAATATTTGTTGAGCAGTGACCACTCTTTATTTTTCAATTGAACTATCATTGATTTACAATATTGTGTTAGTTTCAGGTATACAGAAAAGTGATTCATTTCCATATATATACATGTTATTTTAGATTCTTTTCCATTATAGGTTATTACAAGATATTGAATATAGTTCTTGTGCTATACAGTAAATCCTTGTTATTTATCTTTTTATATATAGTGGTGTGTATATGTTAATTCCATTCCCCAGAATTATCCCTCCCCTTCCCCTTTCCCGTGTGGTAACCATAAGTTTGTTTCCTATATCTGTGAGTCTGTTTCTGTTTTTTAAATAATTTGATTTGTATTATTTTTTAGATTCCACATATGAGTGATATTATATAGTATTTGTCTTTGATTTCACTTAGTATGATCATCTCTAGGTCAATCCATGTTGCAGAAAATGGTGATATTTCATTCTTTTTATGGCTGAATAATATTTCATTATATATATACAATATCTTCTTTATTCATTTTCTGTTGACGGACACTTATGTTGCTTACATGTCTTGACTATTGTGAATAATGCTGTTACAAACATTTGTGTGCATGTATCTTTTTGAATTAGAGTTTTCCCCTTTTCCAAATATATGCACAGGAGTGGGATTGCTGGATCTTTGGTAATTCTATTTTTACTTTTAAAGGAACCTCTATACTGTTTTCTGCATGGGCTGTACCAATTTACATTCTCACCAACAGTGTAGGAGACAGGGAATACTTACTAAAGATATTTAGTAAGCACCATTGTAGTTATGAAGACAAATTTCAAACATATGATGTAATATTTAGCATAGAAAGGAAAATATACAGCCATAATAGCCAAACTCTTCAGAGGTAATCACATAAAAATAAGACTTTAAATAATATTATTTTTAAAAGGTAATCTCAAACCTGGAGAAAGAGGGATTACTGATTTACCCTAAATTAGTCATAATTTATTAGATTATTTTGTTTTGTATAAATTAAATTCATATAAGATCATATAAAGATTTGAAACAGTACAAAAACAACTTTTGAGTGTCTTTAAGTCTTGGTTTTTGTATCCAGTTTTTGTCTTGGGACTTGTTTTTCTCAAATTCCCTTTGTGACATTTAGGGTGTGTCAACTGTGGTATTTTAATAGTGAGACATTTCATTGTTATTGAAATAAATTAAATCTTTCATAGTGAAAGAGTAGCAATGTAGAAACTACAGAATTCTAGTGCAAGAATCAGGAGTCCTGCAGTTTCACTGTATATAGAACTGAAAAAAAAAAAGACATTCACATAGGCTTTTACTGTTTTGGCTCAGTTCACGTTAGTCTTCCCGAGGGATTATCATTTACCCTTCCAACCTGTACATTGAAGAACAAGGACATGAGGTCTCAGTCAACTAGTGTTTTCTGTTTGTGTGTCCGTTTTTGGAGCCCTCTGACTTTCCCTTACATGATCAGATTTAGGCTGAATTCTAGCCTCATTTGATAATGTATTTAAGAATTTTCTGTCATTTGAGCCCTTATTGATAAAGTGGTTTGTAGTTTTTATCTTCATAAATGTCTTAGTTGTCAGTTAAAACATGTCATTTTTACCTAGAGGTTTCTTTTACCATCTAGGTTATCTCACTCTGTTCCTTTTTTTTACTTCCAAACTCTAAAGCTGAAATGTTGTTGCTATGGGGCCCCAATTGATGTGCTTGATGTGCAGTTATTACCTGGAAGAGGAGCATTCACCAGCCATTTGCAGGTGCAAGTTAAGGCCTGTTAGAAAGCTTGGCATCTAAGCTGTGATCGCTGAGTAATATCTTCTAGTATATAGTTTTGATCACTTGGAGTGTGTATTTATGGGAAGAAGGTAGATTGTATTGTTTTATATGTGTACCATAGGTCATAATTATTATGTTTATAAGATAATAAACTCATTAGGACATTACGTCTTGTTGAGGTTATTTGATACCTTTGTTTTTAACTTGAAAACTCTCAGGTAGGTAATAATTAATTTCATTTGGGATATTTTATTTAAATGGAAGGTATGAAGTGCATGTTTTCTTTGTTTTTTTATGTTTTTTCATTATTCGCTGTTTTGAAAATAAGCTAGGCTAAACAGTGGTAGAAAAAGAGGTAAATCCATTTTTCCTCTTAAGTGGCTGCAGTGAGGTGAATCAAAATTTCTTAAGATTTCGGTAAAATTTGCCTTGACTGTTCTTCATTGATCCCATCATTGATTTTATTTTTTTTTTATTTTTTATTTTTTTTTGCTGTGACATTAATCAAGTACTTTCTGTCACACCAGTCACTGGCTAAGTGCTTTTTATACACGATCTCATTTAGTAGATATAAATACTATTATTATCCTTACTTTGCTAATGATGAAATTGACTTAATCAAGGCCACGAAGTTAATAATTGACAGAACCTATATTTGAAACCATGTTGAATAACTCCCAACCCAATGTGATTAACTGTCAAGCTTACTATAAGGAAACTTGGTTATAAAGTGAGGCTCCACATTCCCCTCCTCCAGCAGAGCGGGAAAGGAAGATAAAATGAATGTGGGATTTTCTTTCTTCACCCCTGATACAAAGATGGTTTGTAGTCTTTGAGGCAGTTACTGCTTTAGGCTGAGGGATGAATGGAAGGTAGGATGAAGAGGATCTACTCTTTGTTAAATATTTATGGAAGATGCCAGGCTTTCTTAAGCACTGCAGTTTTTCCTTTCTGTCCTATTGGCCTCTTTCTGGGATATGTTGTTCACATAGTGTCTTAGTCAGCTCAGGCTACCATAACAAAATACCATAGACCGATGGATTAAACAACAGGGTTTATTTCTCATAGTTCTGGAGGATGGGAAGTCCAAGATTGAGATGCCAGCTGATTCAGTTCCTGGGGAGAGCTCTCTTTTTGGCTTGCAGACCTTCACCTTCTCACTGTGTCCTTACAGGGCTGAAAGAGGGTCAGCAAGGGGGGATACTCTCTGATACCTCTTCTTATAAGGACACTAATCCAATCATGAGGGCTCCAATCTCATGACCTCATCTAACCCTAATTAGCTCCCATGACCCCATCTCCAAATACCATTACGTTGGGTATAAGGACTTCAATATATGAATTTTCAGGGGAAACAGTTCAGTTCATGACATATAATCTTCCCACACCCTTTAAGTTCTTTTCAAAAGTCCACAAATGACAAATACTGGAGAGGCTGTGGAGAAAAGGGAACCCTCATACACAGCTGGTGGGAATGCAGTTTGGTGCAGCTACTGTGGAAAACAGTATGGAGAATCCTCAAAAGACTAGGAATAGACTTACCATATGACCCAGTAATCCCACTCCTGGGCACATATCCAGAAGGAACCCTACTTCAAAATGACACCTGCACCACAGTGTTAATAGCAGCACTATTTACAATAGCCAAGAATGGTAACAGCCTAAATGTCCATCAACAGATGACTGGATAAAGACGATGTGGTGTATTTATACAATGGAATACTATTCAGCCATAAAAATGACAACATAATGCCATTTGCAGGATCATGGATGTCCCTGGAGAATGTCATTCTAAGTGAAGCCAGAAAGAGAAAGAAAAATACCATATGAAATTGCTCATATGTGGAATCTAAAAAAAAAAATAAAAGAAAGAAAAAAAAGATGAACATAAATACAAAACAGAAACAGACTCATAGACATAGAATACAAACTTGTGATTGCCAGGGGGGAGGTGGGTGGGAAGGGACAGTCTGGGAGTTTGAAATTTGTAGACACTGACAGATATATATATAGAATAGATAAACAAGATTATACTGTATAGCACAGGGAAATATATACAAGATCTTGTGATAGCTCACGGTGAAACAGTATGTGACAATGAATATATGTATGTTCATGTATAACTGAAAAATTGTGTCCTACACTGGAAATTGACACAACATTGTAAACTGACTATAACTCAATAAAATAAAATTAAAAAAAAAGTTCTTTGCCTTAGAACTAGGGTTCTGTGGTGACAGTGATTAACATTTAGCTTCTTCCACTAAAGTGTTCTTTGATGCTAGATGTGATAGACATTATGGCTCAGATTAAGTTATCTTTTACTAAGTGACACACTCTGTGTAAAAACTGAGTTTCTCAAATATTATCTCTGGGTTTTTGCAGGAAATTGAGGCTCAGTTATGCTTCAGGTGGCATAAGTAGTAAATGGTAAAACTTAGTTAGGGATGTGTTAGGCTGCAGGTATCAACAGCATAACAAAACAAACAAAGCAAAATATCCAATCCATCTTAGCTTAAAGAAATAGGTTTTTAATATACTCATATTTCTATATGTTATAATATAACATATTTAATATATAAATAATATATATTAACATAACAAGAAGTCCGATGTAAGTAGTGTCTAGTACTGGTACAGGACGTTAATTAACAATGTTAGAACTTGACCTGCATCCCTGCAATTCTGGCCATCTTTATTATAAGTTGGGCATAATAGCTTACATTCTAAGAGAGGGAGCAGAGGATGGTACATGGTAGAGTACCTCTTTTTTTAAAAATCAAGATAAGAAGATCTTTCCCAGAAGCCCCAGAGAAGGCATTCTCCTATGTCTCATTGTCTAGAACTAGATTGTATGGTCTGTGGGCCTAGTTATAAAGGAGACTAGTAAAGCAAACATTTTGCTTTACCAGCTTCTCTAATGGAAAGCAGGTGAAGGATATGTGATTATGAGTGGCTTTATATTTTTCACCATTTGTAAGACAGTGTCTAAGAGGGTATTTACTGTCTGATGTGAGGAAAGCCAGCATAGTGTGTGAAATGATTTCATGTGATAACAAAAAACTGGACAAATTTTCAAAGAAAGCAAAATACATCTTTGGTGGCCTTGTATAAGTTGCCACCCCTCCGCCAACTGTGCAACTGTCTCTGGTTGCTCTTGCTGAATTATCTCCTTCTGTAAAATTAACCTTGCTTCCTTTCCCCTCATCAAATAGGCCCTTTGCACAAGTAGTCTTAGGTGATACTAGAAAAAAATCTAGTTATTTGATTAAAATATTTCGCAATATAATGACCAATTGGCTTAACTCTCCAGAAAGAAGAGCTGTTTTGTTCTAAAGATGAGTTTAGAAATTGCAAAGAATTCTTTGTGTAATATATGAGGGATTTGAGCAAATGTATTATGAAAAAAATTCAAGCATACAAAAATATAGAGAAAATGGTATGATGAACCTTCATGTACCTATTACCTAGATTCTAGTATTTTCAAGAATTTTCTACTCTATGTTCATTAGTCTTTCTTTTCTTTTCCTTTTATTTTTTTTTTTCTGAAATAATAGGAAGATTTTAAATATAAGAGGTATAGTTTTTCAGTGCCCCTTGCCTAATCTACCATTACACCATTACACTTCCACACCAGAAGAATAGGGGCTGGTAATTTGTCACTGAGAGCTGAAAGGTCTAGTAATTGATCTAGGGTTGAGATTTACCTATTATCAATGGGTTAGCTGTCTAAAAATAGTTCAGAATAAAAAAGTCTAGTTGTGAACTGCGTAGTTATCATTTTGTGTGCTGAGGATTAACTTCAGTTTCAGGAAGCATAATGAATACAGCCCTTTTACTCTTGTTGTTATTGTTTTAAAATTAAATGAGTTCAGGAAAATGCAAAGAAGGGAATAATTGTTTATGTTCTTATCATCCAGAATTAACTATAGTTAATCTCTTGTTATATTTGCTTCAGTTTGTTTTTAAAGAAAAATGATTCTATTGTTTTTATTAAAAACATATCATTTTGAGGAAATGCAGAAAATATGAAAATAAAAAGGAAATTAATACCACCACCTAGAAATTACCATAATTAGTATTAGATAGGTATCATTCTTACATATTGTATAAATAGGCGAGTGAGCGGGTGGCAGATGGATGAATGGACAGATAGAAAGACTTTTGTAAAAACGAGATCATGTTGTGAATAGAAAAGGATACATTTTATTTTGCTTCATTTTAAAGGACAGAAAAGAAACTTAAGTAGAATTAAAGGAGTTGCTGAATCCCAAATAAATGTTTATTTTCAGTATTTGAGATAATATTTGCTAAAAGATTCCCCTCAAGATTTAAAAACAGAGGGGGGCATTACGAAAAATGAAGAGGCTTTCTCATTATGTTTTCTTTTTAAAAGCTAGTTACTTATTTTTGAATGAAACGGTTGGCTTCCTGCTTAGAAAGATAAGGGCATTGTATACTCTTACAATTGCTCCCAAGTCTCTACCACCCACTTCTGATTATTTGTTGTTTTACTACTTTTGTGTTACCTAGGTTTATAATATTTATACTCTGTTTTATAATCATAATTCCCACTGTTGTTTAGTGTTTATTCCATATGTATAAAAATGCAGTCATCACTACTGGTTCTTTTACTACAGCTTCTCTTTTTCTTTCTTTATTTCACTTTCTTTCTTAATTAGTTGAATTTCATTTTTGAGATAATTCCCTCCCAGCCCCAAGAAGGGCTTAACGGTCTCTGTTCCCAAAGTTCTAAGACCTTTCGTGTCTACTTACCTTTCATCTTCCTGTGTCAATGACATCTTCCCTTAGCATAATATCGTTGGTCATGAGGTCTTCTCTCCAGTATTCTGCATATATTCCTCTTTGTTGGTCCTTTGCTATTTTTGTTTGGAAGTTTAAGAAAATTATTTCTCAGGGGTGAGAAAATAGCAGACTGAAAGTGGAGAGAACTTGGCTAAGGCAGTATGTAGCTTTTATTTTGGGGCTGAGCTGTCTTTTCTGAGATTTCATAACTTACTTTTTTCATAGTTCAGTCCACCTAATTGGGAATGAGGTCAAGGTTTACCATTCATTCAGGAGGATACTTTTTGGGTCATTCCCCAAATTTGTTGTGTCGATCTAGAAATTTGTTCTGTCAACCTAGAAATTTGTTCTGTCTTAACATCTGTCAGACAGAAATAGCCCTCTTGTTCACTTTTCCTATTTGATCTATTGTTTTTTAGTTTCCTTTTCTACTACACTTAAGGCTGAAGATAAAAAAGCTAACAAAACTCATTCAGTTTGCTTCTCTTCAGATTTGGGAATATTATTGACAATTCTTAGAATTTTGTTGACTCACCCATCTCATCTTTGTTTCTTTTCTTGGTCCACATCATCTCTGTTACTTTCCTTGGTTGCCAGGTTTTAAGGTTTATTACATTTAGTTATTTTGCTTTTCTTATTTGGTTGCTATTGGTGTTTTTTTTTTCTCCTGATTTTTACTAAATCTTGCTCATTTAATTAGTAATTCGGGGAAGAAAATTTGTTAACTAGTTTTGATATGCCTTCATAATCAGAAATCTTGCCCCTTTAATTTTGATAGGAAAGTATTATCCAGTACATCTGCATAACGTTTGCAAGTAACACTTTGACTTAAACCATCAAAAGGCATTGATCACTAAGTTTTGAGTGTCATTTTCATATATCTCAAGGCCCCATATTT
The DNA here is from genome assembly GCF_048773025.1 of Camelus bactrianus. Classification (NCBI taxonomy): domain Eukaryota; kingdom Metazoa; phylum Chordata; class Mammalia; order Artiodactyla; family Camelidae; genus Camelus; species Camelus bactrianus. Next base: position 36,769,194 of record NC_133548.1, read on the forward strand.
TTAAGGGACTTTGCTGCTCTAAATAACACTGTGTTGCATGGAGTTACACCATGGAGAAGTTGAAAATGTCCTCAGAGGACAGGAAGTAATACGTAGTTCTTAGAAATTCTTCTGACTGTGTATAAGAACTTAGTTTGGTCTGTATATTTCACTTATTAAAAGGCATTTTGATTTATATTTTGTGGCAATGTTCTCTAGAAATATTTACCATCAAGATTTAAAATCAGATTACCTATTTGTCCATATCTAAAACAATACTGTGTAAAATATTGGTTGGCTTAAAATAATGATCAAAGTACATATTTTGCTAAGGATTGTGAAATTGCTTTAGTCTATAAAGAAAGAATAAGCTGTTAAATTCTAACAACATAGTAGTAATATATACACTTTGTGTTCTGTTTTGAGACAATTTATTTATGCAGTTCGTATTTTGGTTAAGTGGTCAAATTTAGTGTAGTATAGGGATTTTGTAGTAGAGAAGCTGAAAGTGTTCAGAAGTAGTAATTATTGATGGATTTATTATTTGTGAAATGTAGGACCACCTTTCCCCCCTTTCTTTGGTTTTTTAATGTTCTTAAAGTTCATTCCACCCTAGAAGGGTCTTTATGTACTTTATGCCATCTTTATAGTGAGAGAGATTTGTAATCTTAAACAAATGAATTAAAGAAACTTAAATCATTAATAAAATTTAAAATCAATGGCCCTTATACCTGGAAATTAAAAAAAAGAAGAAAACCTCTATTAAATAACTGTTGATCAAAGGGGGAAATACAATATAAGTGTTACAGAATTTTAAAAAGTAATTATAAAGAAAAAACTATATTTTGGAATCTGTGGAATACATTTAAAATGGTGATCAGAGGAAAATTCACTTTTATCAATAAAAATAAAAGAATGAGAATATGAATTAAATTGTAAGCTGAAAAAAAAAACCCTTAAAAAAAAAATCAACCAATAAACCAAAGGAAAATACAAAGAAAGGAATGATAAGGATAAAAGCAGAAGTTATTGAGGTAGATAATTTAAAAATAATTGACCTAATTAATAAATCAAAATATCATCTAAAAATTAATGAAAAATACAAACCATTAGCTAAATCCATCAAGAAAAGGAAGGTAAAAGTATAAATACACAAAATATCAAGTAACATGGGCAAGTAACAATCAAAATAAAAGAAATTATAAAGATCAAAAGACACCACTTTTTAGGCTTATAACAAATATAAACTTGAAAACTTAGATAATCTGAATAATTTTCTAGTAAAATACAAGAAGACCCCACTCACAATAGAAATGAAAAAATCAAATATTTTAGGAATAAACTTAAAAAGAAATGTACGAATTTTATATGAAGAAAGCTTTAAAATACTCCTAAAAGACATAAAAGTACACCTGAACAAATGCAGAGACATCCTTTGTTGGTGGGTAGGATAACTAAACAATAAAGAGGTCAATTCGTCATAAGTTAATTTATGAATTTAACACATTCCCACTCTTATCAAGCTTTTATAATGGGGATATACGAGTTGATACTAAAGTTCATACAGATAAACAAATACGCAAAAATAGCCAGGAATATACATAAAAACTACAAGGGTATGTGTGTGTGCGTAGCCTTACTAGACATTAAAATAAACTATAAAGCCTCAATAATTAAAATAATGTAGTAATGGCAAGTGAATTAACAGACCATGAAATAGAATTGAAAGTCCATAAATAAACTCAAATATATATGGAAGTTTAATACGTGATCAATTTAGCATTTCAAATCTCTAAAGCATAGATGGATTTTAACATATGGTACTGGGATAACTGGGTAGCTACTCAAAAAAAGTTAATAGATATATACTTAATACCATACAAAGGGATAAACTCCCAATTGATTAGGGATCTAAGGGTTAAAAAATGAAAATATGTACTATAAGAAAACATTAATGGATTCCTCTTGAATCCTAGTGTAAGGAAAGGCTTTATAACTATGACTTAAAATGTGGAGATCATAAAAAAAGAGTTCTAGATTTGAATACATAAAATATTTGCTTGTCAGAAAGGACCATAAATGAATCCAAAAGACAACTGACAAACTGAAAGAAAATATTTGCACTACCATCAAAGATAAAGGGCTAGTAACCTTCATATATAAGGAACTCTGAAAATTTGAGGGAAAAATGAGCCAAAAATCGGATAGAACAAAGAACAAAAGACATGGAGAGAAAATTAAAGAATCAAATGTAAAGACAGCCCTTAAATCTTTGAAGAGACTGCAATTATCAATTACTGAAGAGATACAACTGTCAGTTATTTAGATAAGGGTGTTAAAATTTCTGCTGATAATTGAGAATTTGTCTATTTTTCTTGTAGTTCTATGAGTATATGCTCCATGTGTTTTGAAGCTATATTAGGTGCAAAAGTGTTTGATTTTCATCTCCTATATCATCTCATCTCATATCATATCGTTTGTCATTATGAAATGACCCTCCTTATCCGTGTATAATGGTCTTTGCTCTAAATTTTATTTTGCCTTTATTAATATAGCAACTTAGTCTTATCATGGTGTATATTTTTCCATTCTTTTACTCCTAATCTATTTATATCTTTTACATTTTTAAGTGTGTTTCTTATAGGCAGCATATAATTGCGTTTTGCTTTTTTATCTAATCTGATAATGTTTACCTTTTCTTTGCTATTTCTTTTCTATATGCACCTTTCCCTTTTTTATTGCCTTCTTTTGATTGGTTATTTTTTGTAGTTCCATTTATCTTCTTATTAGTTATGGCCTTCTGTTCATTATTTTACTGATTGCTTTACAGTTTAATAGTACATTTTAAACTTATCATAGTATACCTTCAAGAGATATCATGCTACTTCACAATGTAGTACAAGAATATAATGTCCATCTTTCCCCTTCCAGATTTTGTCCTAATGTTGTCATACATTTTAATTTTACTTATTTTATAACTCCTATAATACATTGACATTTTTTGCTTTAAATAATAAATTATATTTGAATAATATTTAAATAATAAGACAAAAAGTTAAATATTTACCCATGTAATTGCCACTTCAGGTGCTCTTATATCCTTTGTGTAGATCTATGTCCCCTCCAATATCATTTTCTTCCATTTGATTTCTTTTAAGATTTGTTATATACAGATCTGCTGGTGGTGAATTGTGTCAGCCTTTGTATGTCTGAAAAACTCATTATTTCATTTTTGTTTTGAAAGATATTTTTGCTGGATATAGAATTTTAGGTAGATAGTTTTTCTTTTTTTTTTTTTTTCCTGTTAGCACTTTAAAAATGTTGCACAACTGTCTTTTGGCCTATGTTGTTTTCAATGAGAAATCAACTGTCGCTGTATTTTTTTCCCCTCCATCTATAATAAGTCATTTTTTCTCTATAGTTTACAGGTTTAAAGCATTTTAGTTATGATGTACCTTGGTATAGTTTTCTTCGTATTTCTTGTGTTTGGGGTTCATTGCCTTCTTGATTCTGTAGGTTTAGTTTTCACCAACTTGGGAAAAAATTTCAGCCATTAGTTTTTCAATATTTCTTCTGTTCCTCTCTCCTGAGCTTTAGGGACTCTAATTAGAGATATATTAGACCATTTGAAGTTGAATCACTGCTCACTTATTCTGTGATTATTTTTTCCGCCTTTTTTGTCTTCTTCTTTTATTATAGGTGGTTTCTACTTCACCAAAGTTACTAATTTTTTCTTCTACAATATTTGATTGGCTTTTAATCCCATCCAGTATTTTTTTATTTCAGACATTTTTTCATCTTTAGAAGATGACTTTTTAATTTGTTTATATGTTCTCCATACATTTATTAAACCTGTCAAATTTCCCCACTAGCTTATTGAATATATAGACATAGTTTTAATGTCTTTGTCTACTAATTTTAATATCTATATGATTTTTATTTCAGTTTCAGTTGATTGATTTTTCTTCTCACTAAGGTCGTGTTTTCCTGCTTCTTTGCATGCCTGTATTTTTAAATTGAATACTAGGTTTCGTGAATTTTACTTTGTTGGGTATTTCTGCGAAGATTCTTGAGCTTTATTCTGGGCTGCTGATAAGTTACTTGGAAACAATTTGATCCTTTTTAAAATATATATATTTTTTATTGAAGTATAGTCAGTTTACAGTGTTGTGTCAACTTCTGGTGTACAGCACAATGCTTCAGTTATATAGGAACATATATATATATATGTATCTTCATTTTCATATTCCTTTTAACCATAAGTTACTACAAGATATTGAATGTAGTTCCCTGTGCTGTACAGTATAAACATGTTGTTTATCAATTTTATATATAGTAGAAAATATCTGCAAATCTCTGACTCCCTATTTATCCTTTCCACCCCTTCCCTCCCTGGTAACAATAAGTTTTTTTCTGTGTCTGTGAGTTGATTTCTGTTTTGTAAATTTATTTGTCTTTTTTTTTATATTCCACATATAAGTGATATCATATGGTATTTTTCTTTCTCTTTCTGACTTACTTCACTTAGAATGACATTCTCCAGGTCCATCCATGTTGCTGCAAATGACATTATTTTTATTTTTTTTATGGCTGAGTAGTATTTCATTGTATAAATATACTACAGCTTCTTTATTCAGTCATCTGTTGACAGATATTAGGTTGTTCCCATGTCTTGATTATTGTGAATAGCGCTGGTATGAACATTGGGGTGCATGTACCTTTTTGAATTAAGGTTCCATCTGGATATATGCCCAGGAGTGGGATTACTGGATCATGTAGTGGGTCTATTTTTAGTTTTTTGAGTAATCTCCATGCTGCTTTCTGTAACGGCTGCACCAAACTGCATTCCCACCAGCAGTGTAGGAGGGTTCCCCTTTCTCCACAGCCTCTCCAGCATTTATCATTCATGGACTTTTGAATGATGGCCATTCTGACTGGTGTGAGGTGATACCTTATTGTAGTTTTGATTTGCATTTCTCTGATAATTAGTGATGTTGAGCATTTTTTCATGTGCCTAGATTGACCATTTGTATATCTTCACTGGAGAACTGCTTATTTAGGTCTTCTGCTCATTTTTGTATTGGATTGTTTTATTCTTATTAAGTTGTATGAGCTGTTTATGTATTCTGGAGATTATGCCCTTATCAGTCTCATCCTTTGCAAATATTTTCTCTTATTCCATAGGTTATCTTTTTGTTTTGCTTATGGTTTCCTTTGCTGTGCAAAAGCTTTTAAGTTTAAATTTGATCCTTTAATGTCTTGTTTTAAGCCTTATCAAGCAGGATAAGGCAGCATTTAGTCTAGTGCTTATTTTACCCCATGGCTAAGGCAAAACTCTTTTGAGTACTTTATGTGATGCCCCAGGAATTATGACACTTTCCACTCTGGCTAGTGAAGATAAAAACTGTTCTTAGGCCTTTATGAGCTCCTAAGATTTTCCTGTCTCATCCTTTCAGGTGGTTCTTTCCCTGGTTTCATTTAGTTTTCTCACATGGATTCACCAATCAGTACTCACAAAAAGACTTGGCAGGGGGCAGTCTGCAGATATCTAGATTTCTCCTGTTGTGTAGCTTCCTCTTTCTCTAGTAACCTGCATTATGAATTCTAGCCTCCTTAGTCTCCCTGAACTTTCAGTTTTAGTTTTAGCTCCTCAATCCTGGAAAATAGCTAAATTTCATCTAGGTTCTTTCTCCCTGTGCTGTGAGCTGGAACCATAGTAGGACTCATTTGTTTGCTGTATCTCAAGAAGTACTATCCTTTATTACCTGATGTCCAATATCTTGAAAACTGTTACTCTATAATTAAAGTTTTTTAAAGTTAAAGTTAAAATTCAGCTCCTGTTACTCCATCTTGGGCAAAAGTGAGGTGGGTAAAGCAAATAATATAATCTAAAACTATATTGAGGAGCAGTGGGGAGTTGTTGCTCAATTGGTATAAAGTTTCAGTTATGTAAGATGAGTTAGTTCTAGAGATGTGCTGTGGAGCCTGGTGTCTATAGTCACCAGTACTGTATTGTACACTTGACAATTTAAAAGGATAGATCTCATATTCAGTGTTTTTACTGTAAGAAAAACACAAAGGGACACAAAGAAACTTCCAGACATGCTGGATATATCTATTACCTTGATTGTGGTAATGGTTTTATAAGTATATGCATATGTCCAAACGTATCAAATTGTACACATTAAAAATATATGGGTTTTTGTGTTTCAATTATACATTAATAAAGCTGTTTTTTAAAAGAAGGAGAAATAGAAAAAAGGTATATTGAGATGACAATTGTAACCTATCAAATTCTTGAAAATTTGAAATATGAGACACATTCTTTTGGGAAAGCTGTGAAGAAACAGGCCCTTTCATCTTATAGGGAATGCAAATGCTTTTGGGAGGGAATTTCACCACATCTATCAAAACTGCATTGTGCACTTTCTTTTGACTCAGCAGTATCACTTCTATTTACACTGAAGGTAACACCCCCAACAATATGAAAACACATATGCACAAAGCTATTTGCTCCAGAATTATTTGTAATTAAAAATAACCTAAATGTGCATATATAGGAGAGTGTTTGAATAAGCTATGCTACATAGTACACAGTAGAGTACAATGTAGCTATAAAAAAGATTAAGGAAGATATTTATAACCTGCTATGGATTAATTTCCAAAATATATTGCTAAATATAATATTTATGTAGAAAGGAGGTGAAATGAGAAAATATACACTTATCTGCTGGATTATGCAGAAAAAAAAAAAAACAGAGGAAGGTAAACCAGAAACTATTGAGACTGGTTACCTAGAGATGATTGGTACAAATGGAATAGAAAAGATTAGGGATGGTGAGTAAAAGGTAGAGAGGATGGGGATGAGAAGCAACACTTCTCTGAGTACACTTTTGTGTATTTGTGACTTTTAGAACCATGTTAACTATATTACTTTTAAACAAATGAAGAATGGGATAACCAAAATGAATACAAATGGAAATAAGGGAATTTAACTGTATTTCATGTAAATAACATAATCACACTATGTGTAAGGGGTGGTGGGTGAGTAGAGCTAATTTAAATAACTTTGGAATAATGTTTTGACTATATGTTCTAAAGTTAACAGATAAAAGAACTGAAAACAAATGTACTTTACTTAGTAGGCTTGTCTTTCAAAGTCATATGGGTTAGCAATTCTGAAACTAACTTATGTGTTGCAGAATTGAACAAGGAAATACACTGTGGATAATGAGTGTTAGATTTTTTGCTTTGTGAGAAGAAAGTTATAAATACAGTTAGGGCAAAGGCTAGACTAACTCCTGCAGTGTTAGACTAGAATTGGAGGTATCATTATGAACTCATGATCTTTAAGATACACACATACCTACATTCACATCCATCTCTATCTCTCCGAAGATATAAATACTAGTATAGATGTGTGTATATATACATGTATGTGTACATAGATGTATACTATTTTTGTATACACAAATATATGCTATTTAAAATGTATACTATTGCCTAGCTCATAGTCTTCTGAGAGTCAATGAGCAAGCCAAACATTCAGAGGCTCAGTACCAGTAAGCACACGTAGCACCAAATCTTGCTTCTTAAATACCATTATCCAATAAAAGGAAATGATGCATCTTGGAAAAATTACTGATTTCAAGACTGGGCAAAGAACATACTAGATGAACCTGGAACTATCTTGTGATGTTGTAAAGGAATAATGTGTTCAAAAAAATGATGGTGGCATTATATAAAGGACCCAAGAGCAATGTTGGAGAAGCTCCTACTGGCCAAATCTGGGATAATACAAGTTACAAAATATATAATGGTATATATATATATATATATATAATATTATTATATGATAAGTATATGATAAATAACTATATAATATTTAATGATAAATAATGAATTGTAATACATAATCTACAAGTTCATCCTGAGATATATAAATGAATAAATAAATATATTGGCACGAGGGAAAGTTATTCATTACAGCATAATTTCAACTAGTAAATGTAGAAGAAATGACAGAATTAGTAAAACATCATTTGGCAACCATCACAGTAATAGTTTCAAGCAAAAATCACCAGTGGATGCTAAAATTAGTGGCCGAAATTTTTGGTAAGAAATAGGATATTTACAAAGTATTGAAGTATCTCTCCACAAGATACTTACCATTTTTAAAAGGTAAAATAGTAACTTTACAGTGGAAGAACATGGCAGACACCATCTTAACCAAGTAACTAAATCTGTAATAGAATAAGTCAACGTTATGTAGCTCCTGCTATAATGCATTGAACTCACAATATGATTTCTGTAGTATTCCTGTCAACAGTATATAACCTGACTCTAAAAAAAATCCTACAAAACAACTAGTTAAGGTTATGAAATACAAAGAAAGATTAAGGTACAGTTCCAATTTAAAGAAGACTAATGTCACCTGAATGCCTGCAATTCTGTTCTGATCGTCTGCAATTCCTAGAAATGCCAAGTGACCAGCAGCTGTTACTTGAAGACTTTTAGGAAGCAAATATACTAACTCCCAGGTGCTCATGAATCATCCCTTCCTCCATATTTGACAAGCAGCTTACTTGAAGGTATATCAAGGACCCTATTCAATTGCTCACATTTGAAACATTCTAATGTTTCTCATAAAAGTTTAGCATAGGAGGCAAAGAATGCTTTTCCTTTCTATAGTACAATTGAAACTGTAAGTAAGCTGCAAGTAATTATTCTTGGAAATTTCACTTTAGTCAGGAAGACAGTGAGAGTGGTTGCAGGGTTCAGTTAGTATTGTGATCCAGAAGTTACATCTTGGAGAACTCTGTTAGTCTTTGGGAAACTACAAATTAGGATAAAATCAAGGCTGTTCTTAGTCATTTTAACTCTTGTTGGAGACTTTTAAAATTTAGAGCTCATCATCATCGTTATTATTTTACTACTGTTGTTACCCTTTATGGAATTCACTTGAAGCAAACCTCCTGATCATCAAAGTGCTTATTAGTTTTCTTGCAAATGTTTAAGTTTTAGTTTTGGAGACATCTTACAAGGACTAAGGTAGGAGAGTATGAGGGAGGAAAATCACCTGTTAATAGATAACTTGACAAGACCTGTATGAATTTTGAGAATACAGTAGTTGTTAAAGAGTTAGCAACATATTAAAGTGGTAGATTTTCTAGGTATGGAACTTCCATGTATCCCATGACATTTTCTTTCTCAGTGACTGATCATTTTGCCATTCAAGAGTCTTACATCAAAAAGACAAATGAACTTATATATAAAACAGAAACAGACTCACAGACATAGAAAACAAACTTATGGTTACCAGAGGGAAAGAGAGTGGGAAAGGATAAATTGGGAGTTCGAGATCTGCAGATGCTGACTGGTATATATAAAATAGATAAACAAGTTTATACCACATAGCATAGGGAACTATATTCGATATCTTATAGTAGCTTATGGTGAAAAAGAATATGAAAACAAATATATGTATATCCATGTATGACTGAAGCATTGTGCTGTACACCAGAAATTGACACAACATTGTAAACTGACTATACTTCAATAAAAAAAAAGACTCTTACATCAAACTCAGGAAAGACCTAAGAATTCTTCTCTGCACTTTGGCCTTAATGCATCATTGATCTGACAATAGGATGTTACCACAGTTTTTCTTCCTGTGGTGAGTCACAAGAGCTGTTTATTAAAATAAAGGCAGTACCTGTATATTTCAAGCACCTGTATGTAAAATAGAATTTCTTGTGTAAAAAGCACTATGTTGCCTGGTAAATGTAGCTACTCTAAAGAATGAACAGCTGTAGATACTTGTGACAGTTTATTGATATGGTGTACAGTTCTCTTCTTTAAACATTACACTTTTGTTTGTGGCAATAGCTAATGATTACAGAACTTGCACTCTGAGACATTGTCTCTTTGCTTTTGAAGAGTACACTTTTAGACTGGCTTAATTATTTTTCTTTGTTTAGCCATGCTGCATTTAAGCTTAGGCTTCAGACATTCTAAGAATATTTTCTGCCAATCTTGGTGGTAATTGTCTCCCTTACTTCAGCTTAGTATCTGGCCTATGTTTATATATTTTCCTATCTTTTCCTTTTTAAAATTGGGATATAATTGACATATAACATTGTATAAATTTAAGGTGTAAAACTTATTGATTTGAAACATTTATATATTGCAGTATGATTACCACCATAGCATTAACTAACAGCTCTATTATGTCACATAATGGTCATTTTTTTTTGTGTATGATAAGAACAATTAAGATCTAGTTTCTTAGAAACTTTGAAACTTATAATATTGTACTGTTGACTGTAATCATTATGGTGTGCATTAGATCTCCAGAATTTATCTCCTAGTTGTAAGTTTCATTCAGACCAACGGTATACATAATCTTTGAATACTGAGAACTGACTGATTTCCATAACTAAATTGTTTATGAGCATGACATGGTATTTTATTGCAAAAAATTGTTAAATACCCACTTTTGATGCTCACAGTAGGGTCCAGACTTATAAACATATACCATTATTAGCTTCCAGTTTAGTTCGTAGCTGGATTCCCTCTGACACCACTAATTGTTGCCTAATTTGAATAGAAGATAGAGAGGCACATGAAGTTCATCTTTAAACTGTGCAGGGCCTGTTCAAAGAACCTTTGTGCTCTGTGCAATCAAGAGAACTGGTCAGTGTTTGGACTTTTTACAGAACAACAGTTAGTTTAGAATTTGCTATTATTTTTCCTGTTTCCTTTCAAAATACTAAGAAAGGGCAGCATATTTAGTTTTTAATTTTACTTTTTGGGCTACAACTTTTTTCCTTACAAAAGCATAATTTTAGCTTTTATTCTTCTTTCACTCAAAATGTAAATGTTGGAAATAAGGCCAGCTTAAAAGTGATTTAAAAAAAAAAAAGGAATTTGTGTTTAGGTAGAAGTTTTCAAAATGCTAATGATTACCTAATTTACTGCCCTTGCCATAAGAGAAATAACTCTAATAAAGATTGATGTCTTTAACCAGCCTGCTTTGAATTTACAAGCTGACTACCGTTCATCTGTAGGCCACTTTTTCATATGAAGGACAACATTCCATTATTAAGAAAAACTACACAAAACTCCAGGGATGTGAGTAGAAGCCCACAAGGAGAATTTCCTGTTGGAGTGGATGGGTTTACTGAGTGTCCTACATCTGCCACCTTAAATTGCATCCTCCCCTAGGGTTTTCCTACTTGAATCTCAACTACTACTACCAGTACACTGGACATTAAGTTATCTGTGATTCCTTTTAAAATGTTTTCTTGGCTCAAAGCATAGCCAAGACATGCTGATATACTTTAAAAAACCAAAATCAATGGCAGAACAAAATGTAAATAATTACAGAAAAAGCCCATATTATTAAAATTAAGTGTATGAAATACTATTTGCTTGCCCTAAGAATCCCAATAAGATTTACTGCACCCCAAATCCTCTCATCCTTCATTCATTTTCATTGATTCTGTATATTTTTATTTAGTGTCTGCTATGTCCCAGTGACTATGATGGACATGAAGGATATACTAGTGAATAGGAAAGGTGTGTTTTTGGCCTCTTAGAACTTATAGTCTCTTAGAGAGGATTGATGGTGAAGTAATAAAATATGACAACCATGACTTAGGCATTGTAAGATTCCAGTAGTCTTTTGAAAGCATTCCTGAGGAAATAGCCGACTTGTTTCACTTAGCCTAATCCTTCCAAATTCATTCATGTCATTGCCAATGGCAAGATTTCCTTCTTTTTTATGGTGGAATAATATTTCACTATATATATATATTCACATATGTATATGTGTGTAAAAAATGTATATATACGTGTGTGTGTGTATAAAACCTATCTCACATTTTCTTTATTCATCCATCTATGAAGTTGCTTTCATGTCTTGGCTATTGAAAATAATGCTACAGTGACTGTGGGGGTGCTTTGGATTTTGGCCATTCTAGTAAGCATGTAATGATATCTCACTGTGTATTAATTTGCAATTCCCTAATAACATATGATGTTGAATATCTTTTCATATGCTTATTTGCCATCTATATGTCTTTTCTGTCAAGGTGTCTATTCAAGCATTTTGCCCATTTTTTAAAATCAGGTTTTTCATTTTCTTATTGTTGAGTTTTAAGAGTTTTTTTGCATATTTTGAATAAAAATTCTTTATCAGATACTTCTTTTGCAAATGTTTTCTCCCAGTCTGTGGCTTGTCTTCTCATTTTCTTGACATTGTCTTTTGCAGAGCAGAAGTTTTAAGCTTTAATGAAGTCAAGTTTATCAATTATTTCTTTTATGGATCATGCCTTTCAGGTTGTATCAAAAAGTCATTGATCTTTTCAAGGTCATCTAGGTTTTCTCCTACATTATCTTCTAGGATTTTATAGTTTCTCATTTTACATTTAGGTCAGTAATCCATTTTGAGTTAAACCTTCAGAGTGTAAATTCTATGTCTATGTCTAGATTCATTTTCTTACAGGTTGATATCCAGTTTGCTCTAGCATGATTTGTTGAAAAGACCTTGAGTATAATGATGTCAAAATCCACACAAGAAGAAAAAGACCATTGAATAGGCCTGTATCTATTAATAAAATTGAATAAAATTAATAACCTTCCAAGAAAAAAAAGAAAAGAAAAGAAAAGAAAAGCACAATGCCTAGATAGGTTCACTGGTGAATTCTATCAAACATTTAAGGAAGTTATTATACTGGACAATCTCTTCTCAAAGATAGAAGCAGAGGAAATACTTTGTAACTCATTCTATGGCTCCAGCATTGCCTTAACATCAAAATTAGAGAAAGATGTAGGAAGACTACAGGCCAACATCTGTTATGAATATAGATACAAAAATCCTCAACAAAATATTATCAAGTCAAATCCAAAAGTGTATAAAAAGAATTATACACCATAACCAAGTGAGGTTTATTTCAGGTATTCAAAGCTGTTTTAACATTCTAAAACCAATTAATGTAATTCATCACATTAACAGACTAAAGAAGAAAAATGAAATAACTATATCAAAAGATGCAGAAAAATATTTAACAAAAGCCAACATTTATTCATGATAAAAGACTCTTAACAAATTTAGAATAGAGAACTTCCTCAACATAATTAATAAACTCTACCAAAAGAACATGGAACATCTCCCCATTTAGTTCTTCTCTGATATTTCCCATCATAGTTTTGTCATTTTCCTCATATAGATTTTGTACATATTTTGTTAGATTTATTTAAAGAAAGTATTTAATTTTTTTGTGTGGTGCTAATGTAATGCACTGTGGTTTTAGTTTCAAATTCCGCTTCTTCATTGCTGGTATCTAGGTCCAATGCAATCTTGATCAAAAAAGCCCAGAAGAGCAGAATGTTTAATCTGCTACTGTTGGATGAAGTAGTCTATAGATGTCTATTATATCCAGTTGAATGATAGAGCTGTTGAGTTCAGCTGTATCCTTACTAATTTTCTGCTGTTGAAACAGTCCATTTCTGATAGAGGGGTGTTGAAGTCTCCAACTATAAAAGTGAGTTTATCTGTTTCTTCTTGCAGTGTCAGTTTTTGCCTCATGTATTTTGACACTCTGTTGTTAGACACATACATATTAAGGATTATTATATCTTCTTGGAGTATTGGCTCCTTTATCATTATATAATGCCCCTCTTTATCCTCGATAACTTTTCTTCATTTGAAATCTAGTCTGTCTGCAAATAATATAGCTACTCCTGATTTTTTTTCCCTTAGTATTAGCATGATATATCTTTCTCATCCCTTCACTTTTAATTTATATGTATTTTTATATGTAAAGTGTGTTTCTTTTAGACAACATATTGTTGGGTATTGTTTTTTCATCAACTTGGACAATCTCTTTTAATTTATGTCTTTAGTAGACCATCGACATGTAAGATGATTTTTTAATAGTTGGATTAATATTTACCATGTTTAGTGTTATTTTCCTATTTGTTATCCCTGTTCTTTGTTCTTATTTTTGTCTTTTACATTTTTTCTGTTTTTTATGTGAGTTCAATTTTGTAGTTTGAATTGATTGAATTGTTCTGCTTTTATATGGTTTAAATGGATTTGATCCCATTTCTTTCCTTTTTTAGAATATCTGTTTATACTCTTTTTTTCCCACATTTTTTAGTACTTGTCCTAGAATTGGTAACTTACATTTACAATAACACTATATTGCTTCATGGGTAGTGCAAATACCTTTTAATAACAAAATATTCCTAGTTCTTCCCTCTCACCCACTTGTATCATTGCTATCATTTTCCTTATACCTAAGCATACATACACTCTTTTGTATGGATTTATCCCAGGTATGCGGCTGGTTCAACATTAAAAACTCAATTAATGCAAACAATTACATTTCATTTATACATAGGCATACATATATACTTATGTATATGTACATATATATACACATACACCTGTAATCAAGTACATTGTTTCTATGTTATTTTGAATAAACTTAGGTGTTAGATCAATTAATGTAAGAAAAATAAAAGTTTCTAATTTACTTTCACTTATCCTTCAGTGCTCTTCCTTTCTTTATGTAGATCTTAGATACTCACTTATATAATTTCTTGCTCTCTGAAGAACTTTTAACATTTCTTGCAAGGCAGATCTACTGGCAACTTGTTCCCTCAATATTTTTTTCTTTTCTTGTTTTTTGTCTGTGAAAATCTATCTTTTTCCTTTACTTTTGAAGGATAGTTTTGCAGGGTATGTAGAATTTTAGATTGGTGGTTTTTTAATTTCAACACTTTAAATATTTCATTCCACTCTCATCTTGTTTACGTGTTTCTGAGAAGTTAATGCAATTCTTATCTTTGCTCCTCTGTATAGTAAAGTTGTTTTTTCCCTCTGGCTTCGTTCAAGATTTTTTTTTTTTTCTTTATTTGACTTTCGGGAGTTTAAATATTATGTGCCTAGGCTTTGTTTTTATGTTTTGTTTCATTTTGCTTTTTTGCATTTATCCTGTTTGACATTCTTTGAGCTTCCTTGATCTGTAGTTAATGTCTGGCATTATTTTGGGGGAATTCTCAGTCATTATTGCTTTAAATAGTGCTTTTGTTCCTTTCTCCCTTTATTTTCCTTCTGGTATTCCTATTACACATATGTTACACCTTTGTAGTTGTCCATAGTTCTTGGATATTTTGTTCTAGTTTTGTCCCTGTCTTTTTATTATTTTCTTTTCAGTTTTAGAAGTTTCTATTATCATATTCTCACACTCAGAGATTCTTTCTTCAGATGTTCCATTCTACCAATGAGTACATCAAAGGCATTCTTCATGTCTGTAACAGTGTTCTTAATCTCTAGCATCTTTTTTAGATTCTTTCTTAGAATTTCCATCTCTCTGCATACATTATCTATCTGTTATTGCATGTTGTCTACTTTTTCCATTATTGCCCTTAGCATATTAATCAAAGTTTTAAAAAATTCCTGATCTGACAATTCTAACATTCGTGACATATCTGACTCTGATTCTGATGCTTGTTCAGTCTTTTTAAACTGTAGTTTTTGCTTTAGTATGCTTTTTTTTTTTTTTTTTTTTTTTTTTTTTTGCTGTTGAAAGGCAGACCTGATGCACTGGATAAAAGAAACTGTGGTAAATAGGCCTTTAGTAATTGAACACTGAGGTATAGGGGGAGAGAGGGAAAGCATTCCCTAGCCCTGTGATTAGGCCTCAGTCTTTTGGTGACTCTGTGGCCTGGACCATGAACTTCACTAGTGCTTCTCCTTCCTTCCCTTCCCCCTTAGGTGGGACACTTTGGCTGGAGGGGGCTGGAGTTGAGTATTTTTCTTCTCCCACATGGAAGGCTAGAGGAAGCTGGAGTTGAGTATTTCACTTTCCCAGGTAGGTTAGGGTCTAATAAAACCCTACCATGTTAAGCTCCGGTAAAAATAGTTTCTCCTGCATGTAGGCCTCATGAAGATCAGAATGCTCTGGTATATTTCAAAACGGTTACTTTTCCTTTTTCCCTGCTGGAAGCACAAGGGGGTTGCTCTCCAATATTCACTGTGAAGAACTAGTAGGCTACCTGGAGGTAACACTCACAAAAGTGTAGAATATAATTGGGTCTCCCTGGAAGTTTTAACTTTGAGTTGTTTACAGTGAGCCTTCAGCAATTTATCAATTACAGTTTAAATTTTCCTACCTTGGCACTGGTTCCCATAGAAGTTCCTGCCCATGGGTTTCTGCTCTAGTAATTTATGATTCTCTGTATCCACCTGTCTTTCTCTCCAATACTTGGAGCATTGATTTTCCATGTGGTCTAACTTATCTGATGAATCTAAGAAGAGTTGTTGATTTTTCAGTTTGTTCAGCTTTAAAATTGTTGTTAAAACACAGTGGCAACTTCTCAGCTCCTCACATGTCTCACTGGAAACCAGAAGTCTGCTATATATACGTTTTTTTCCCCTTATCTTTTTTGTCTACCTAGGATCACCAGGATGATGTTGATTAGATGGGTAGTAGACATTTTTGTCTTGTTCCTGAACTCAGAAAAAAACATTCTGTGTTTCACCATTAATAATGATGTTTGCTGTAGATATGCAATCAAAATGAGAAAGTACTCTCCTATTCCGAGGTTGCTGAGAGTTCTTTTTTTTTTTAAATCATGAATGGATATTGAATGTTATAAAGTGCTTTAACTGCATCTATTGTAATGACCATATGATTTTTTACCTTTATTATGTAAAGTATATTATACTGATTGGTATATGAAACTTTAAGTAAGTTTATATTCCTGGAATTCTTCCCACTTGATCCTTTTGAAATATTGTTGGATTATATGTGCTAAAATTTTGTTGAGGATTTTTGCATTTATGTTTATGATGGTGATTGGTCTGTAGCTTTCTCTTCTTGACAATTCCCATTTTTGACAATGTACTTGTCAAGGTATTGCTGGCCTCATAAAATGAACTGGGCAGTATTTCTTCTTTTTCTGTTATCTGAGAAATTAATATATATTGGTACTATTTCTTCTTTGAATGTTTGGAAAACTTCACCAGTGTAGCAATCAGGGCCTAGAGTCACCTCCATGGGAAGGTTTTTGATTATAAATTCAATGTCTTTAGTAGATAAAGAACTATTTTTATTTTCTATTTTAGTAAGTGATTTTTTTAGGAACTGTCTCTTTTTCACCCAGATTTTCAATTTCATTAGAATAAAGTTGTTGAATCTATCTTATTATACTATCTGTAGAAATATATAGTAATGCCTCCTTTTTCATTACTAATATTAATAATTTGTTTTCTTTATTGCTTGATCAGTCTTGCTGAAAGTTTATTAATTTCATTGATTTTTTTCCAAAGAATTATCTTTTAGTTTTGTTTTGTTCTCTATTGAACTACAGTTATCTGTTTCATTGTATTTCATTGACTTATGCTCTCAGATATTTTTTTCATCATCCATTATTGGGGGTTTACTTTGTATATTTTCTCTAATTAAGATGGAACTTAGGTAATTGATTTTCAATCTTTCTGCTTTTGTAATATTTGCAAGTTAAATTTTTATAATGCATTATCTGACATTCATATTTTGAGATGTCAGATTTTCATTTTAACTCAGTTCAAAATATTATCTAATGTTTATTGTGATTTATTTTTTGTGCCATAGATTGTTTAGTGTGTTTCCTAAATCCTTATTGGGGGATTTTTTTAGTTATCTTCTTATTACCTATTTCTGTTTTGATTCCATTGTGGTCAGAAACTATACTCTCCATGATTTCAATTTTTGAAATTTGCTTAGACTTGCTTAATCCCTCAACATGTAGTCTATTTGAGTAATTTCCATGTGCACTTGAACAGAATGTATCTTATGCAATTATTGGGAGTAGTATTTGATATATGGCAATTAGTTAATCTAAGGTAATTATTCTATATTCTATATTATTCTATATTTTTGTTGATTTTACTCTTATTCTACGGAAGAACCTTTGTTAAAATCTCAACTACGATTGAGGATATGCCTAATTTTTTCTGTCAGCTTTGGTTTCGCTGAATGATTATACCAGTTTTAGGATTGCTGGAATGATCCTATATCATTATTAAATGTCTTTTTAACTTCTATTGATATTTCTTGCCTTAAGATATATTGATATTAACATATCTATACCAGCTTTTTTTTTTTTTTTTTGGCTGATGTTTGTATGACATAACCTTTTTAATCTATTTACTTTTAATCTTTTTGTCTTCTATATATAAAGCTTCTCTGTTGTAAAAAACCTAAAGTTGGGTTCTATTTTTCATCCCACTTTGATTATCTTTTTAAAATTTGTCATATTTAGTCCATTTGTATTAATATAATTTCTGATATGTGGTTTTAAGGCTACCATTTTTATTGTTTTCTGCTTACCTTGCTCATCTATTATGTTTCTAATTTCTCAGTTTTTGCTTTTCTTATTAATCAAGTATTTTGTTGTTTTACTTTTCTTTCTCTGTGACCTTATTGATACATCATCTTTCATGACTCTTCTAGTGGTTATCCAGCTTTCCATGTTGAACTGTTTGGTTATACTGCTTTGCAAGGAGTAATTAAGGGCTCAAAGCATTCATCAGGTACTTTTGTATCTTTGAAACTGTGATAAGAATGCCACATTGAGATAGGATTTAGATGAATTCTCTTTTGTTCACTATCAGCAGAGTGAGCTCTGAGACACCTGTATTTTAAGTCTATGTCACAAAATGTGATCTTGAATAAGTTACTTTTCTTATCTAGGCTTCAGTTTCTCTGTTTATAGTATGGGGGTATTGACCAGTAAATTCTGCAGAAGCTCTTTTAGCTTTGATATTCTCTTATACTGAAAGAGATGACATGGCTTGCCACTGTATCTTATAAAAATCTATGATATTCAAAATCATTTATAAAGATTAGTGGCCCCTCTGCTCCTAAAAAATACCCAAAATATTAATAGGAAATTAATGGAAAACCCCCTCTATCGTTTTAATAAAGAACTGGTAAAGAATAATTTTTTTGATAACATTGTTTTAAAAAGTAATATTCTAGTTCTGATTCTGCCATAAAGGAGTAACTGGTAGTGGACTTAATCTACTAATATAAACAAGAAATTTTGATCAGCTCTATGTAACAATTATTTTAAGAAATTAGAAAACAGGAAGCACAAGACTATAATCCATGCTAGAAGGAAAACAAACAGCCCTAAGAGTACCCTGGCTTTCTACCTGGTGGCACTAGGAGAACCAACCTGAGTACTAAAGGGCAACCTCACTGAACTGAGCAGTCAGGGATCAGTGACTGGGGAAATTATAGTGGCTATAATTTGCAGGGGTCTCTAAGAATGAAAGAAGCTGTACAGAGATAGAACTCCTCAAGTCTTCTCAGGGGCCTTCTTGAGTTTTTGGCTGAATACTAATGCTAATACTACATGAATAGATTGTGACTACAAGAGGTGGCAAAGAACAATTACTTGGAAGAGAAAAACCAGTAAACTGCAAAACTATCAGGGTTCATACGCTATAGGGATACATTTAAGTTCCAACTTTCTATAGTGCAATGTCTTCATTAAACACCCAGGACATTCAGTGAAGACCCAGAAAAGCCATACATTTCGAGTAAGGGTAAATTAGCCCTAGAGTAATTGATACTCTATATCTACCATAACAAACCTTAACAAGAAGCCTCAAAAGGATCAAGATGATCTGTGAGTAAATGAATATGCATCAGAAGAAAATTCATACTATTTAAAGGAAAGGAACAAATTCCAGACACTCAGCAATATAATATATATATTGTCCAATATCCATTAAAAACACCAGACATATGAAGAACAGGAAAATATAACCTGTAAGCATGAGAAAAAAAATCAGTAGAAACTCAGAAACTACAGAGATAATAGAATTAAAATTGCTATTATAAATATGTTAAAGAATTTAAAGAAAAACATGAATATAATGAAAGGAAAATGGAAACAATAAAAAGGAACACTTAGAAATATAAGAAGTGAAAAATATATCTGAAATGCAAAAAAAAAAAAAAAAAAAACAAACCTTGAAGGACTTAAATGCCGCTAATTAGCTGTAGATTAAAAAATTAGTTAAACTAAAGACAGTATAATAGAAACCATCCAAACAGGAGCATAGAGATAAAAAGACAGAAGAAAAAAATAAACAAAGCCTCATAGCTTTTAAGAAATAATGGTGTACCATATGTAAAATTAGAGTAGCTAAAGAGGATAGACAAAATATATATTTTTTGAAGAAAACAATGGCTGAAAAAATTCCAAATTTGCCAAAAAATATAAATCTCCAAGAACAAGGAGGATAAACACAAAGAAAAAAATATATCAAAGCACATCAAAGTAAAATTGCTGAAAAATAATGAAAAAGAACCTTAAAAGTGACCAAAGATACATTGTTTGTAGTGAGGCAAAAGTAGAAATTATCCCTGACTTCACATTAGAAAAAAGAAAAGTCGGAAACATTGCAATGGCATCTTTTGGTATCCTAAAGAGGAAAAAAGTAACCTATATTTAGCAAAACTATTCTTCAAATCTGAGGTGAAATAAAGACATTTCAGACAAACAAAAGTTCAGAGAATTTACTGCCAGCAAGTTTTCACCACAGAAAAAATTTAAAAATCTTGTCAGCTAACAGAAAATAATTCTTGATGAAAACTTAGGTTTTTAAAAAGAAATGAATAGACTTAAAAAAATGGAAAGATATCCCATGCTCCTGGATTGGAAGAATCAATATTGTTAAAATAGTCATACTGCTCTAGGCAGTCTACAGAAGTAATGCAATCCCTATCAAATTACCCAGGACATATTTCACAGAACTAGAATAAATCATAGTAAAATTTATATGGAATCACAAAAGACCTAGAATTGCCAAAGCATTACTAGAGAAAAAGAAAGAGGCTGGAGGAATACCTCTTCCAAACTTCAGACAATACTACAGAGCTACAGTAATCAAAACAGCATGGTATTGGTACAAAAACAGACATATGCACCAATGGAACAGAATAGAGAGTCCAGAAATGAACCTACAAACTTTTGGTCAACTAATCTTTGGCAAAGGAGGCAAGAACATACAATGGAATAAAGACAGTCTCTTCAACAAATGGTGTTGGGAAAACTGGACAGCAGCATGTAAATCAGTGAAGCTAGAACACTCCCTTACACCATACACAAAAATAAACTCAAAATGATCAAAGACTTAAACATAAGACAAGATACAATAAACCACCTAGAAGAAAACATAGGCAAAACATTATCTCACATACATCTCAAAAATGTTCTCCTAGGGCAGTCTACCCAAGCAATAGAAATAAAAGCAGGAATAAACAAATGGGGCCTAATTAAACTTACAAGCTTTTGCACAGCAAAGGAGACCATAAGCAAAACAAAACGACAACCTACGGAATGGGAGAAAATTTTTGCAAAAGATGAAACTGACAAAGGCTTGATCTCCAGAACATATAAGTAACTCACACGACTTAATAAGAAAAAAACAAACAACCCAATCCAAAAATGGGCAGAAGATCTAAGCAAGCAATTCTCCAATGATGACATACAAATGGCCAATAGGCACATGAAAAAAAAATGCTCAATATCACTAATTATCAGAGAAATGCAAATCAAAACTACAGTGAGGGATTACCTCATACCAGACAGAATGGCCATCATTCAAAAGTCCACAAATGACAAATGCTGGAGAAGCTGTGGAGAAAAGGGAACCCTCCTACACTGCTGGTGGGAATGTAGTTTGGTGCAGCCACTGTGGAAAACAGTATGGATATTCCTCAAAAGACTAGGAATAGACTTACCATATGACCCAGGAATCCCACTCCTGGGCATATATCCAGAAGGAACCCTACTTCAAAAAGATACCTGCACCCCAATGTTCATAGCAGCACTATTTACAATAGCCAAGACATGGAGACAGCCTAAATGTCCATCAACAGATGACTGGATAAAGAAGTGGTATATTTATACAAGGGAATGCTATTCAGCCATAAAAATGACAACATAATGCCATTTGCAGCAACATGGATGTTCCTGGAGAATGTCATTCTAAGTGAAGTAAGCCAGAAGTAGAAATAAAAATACCATATGAGATTGCTCATATGTGGAATCTTAAAAAAAAAAAAAGAACATAAATACAAAAAAGAAATAGACTCATAGACATAGAATACAAACTTGTGGTTGCCAAGGGGGTGGGAAGTGGGAAGAGACAGACTGGGATTTCAAAATTTGTGGATACTGACAGACATATGCAGAATAGATAAACAAGATTATACTGTATAGCACAGGGAAATATATACAAGATCTTGTGGTAGCTCACAGCGAAAAAAAAAAATGGCAATGAATATCCATTCGTGTATGACTGAAAAACTGTGCTCTACACTGGAGTTTGATACAACATTATAAAATGACTATAACTCAATAAAAAATGTTAAAAAAAAGAAAATTGCTCTTCTAAATTTGAAAAAAAATGGGCAAAATATTTGAATAACACTTCACAAAAGAATATATAAAAATGGTCAATAAGTATATGAAAGTATATTTTATTCTTTAGCCATTAGGGAAATGTAAATGTAAGTTAAAACCACACTGAAATACCATTATATACTCACTAGAATGACTAAAACTAACACTGAGGTGTTAATGAGGATATAAAGTAACTAGAACTTTCATATATTGTTGGATGTGTAAAATGATGCAGCCACTTTAGAAAACTTTTTGGCAGTTTCTTATTAAGTCAGGCATATAATGACCCCACTTTCAGAAAAAAATCAATTTTTTGAGGGGAAAAAGAGACATATATTCATAAAAACACTTATGAATAAATTTTTGTTGTAGCCTCAAAATGGGAGAAACCCTCATGTCCAAAACATGATGAATTGGTAAACAAATTGTGGTGTATTTATACAATGGAAATCTACCCATTAACAAAAAGGACCAAATTTTAATACATCCTGCAACATGATTGAATTAAAAAACTGTATGCTAATTGAAAAAATCCATATCCAAAAAGTACATACTGTGTACTTTCATTTTCATAAAGTTCAAGAGTAGGTGAAATTATGCTGTAGCGATAGAAGTCAGATCAGTGGTTGCCTGGGCTAGGATTATGGGTAAAATTGACTGAAAGAGTATAGGATATATTTTTGGAAATGTTCTATATCTTCTTTGTGGTGGCAGCTGCATGAGTGTATAATTTGACAAAATTCACCAAACTTACATTTATAATGTATACATTTATTATATGGTATATATTAAATTATACATCAATATAGTTAATTAAAAAGAATAAAGTAGTTTAGTTGCTGCTTGACACACACAAAGTGATCTTCAGTACATTAAAGAATTTGTTTTACTACTTACCGTGTACAGAGCTTTGGGTTAAGTAATAAGGAAGAACACAAAGTGGTATTGGCAACATTCCCTTGCCAATAAGGAACTTACGATTTAGTTAGGTAATGAAGTATGAATTTTACCATATATTTAGTCATATGGTGCATTTTAAAATTGGTAAGTAATAGCAGTGGTAGATGTAGAAGAAAGAGTTACGAAGTTTGAAGTTAATGAGTTGATAAATGAAAAAAATATTAAAAGCACAATGCCTGACAGGTAATATGTACTCAGCAAGTGTTATTTTTGCTTTTCAGAGAATGAGAATTTATACTTGAGGTAATAAACCAAGGGATAATTGAGTAGGTGGTATTTAATGTAGGCACCGCAGAATAGGAGGATTTTCCATAAGTATCAAGAAGTGGGGAGATACTCAGATCAGGACGATTTCATATTCAAAAGTGTGGAAGTGAAAAAGCACAAGACATGTACAGAAGAATGAAATATGTTTGGTGTACTCATTTGAACAGAATAAAAAGCTTCATGTAGTAACAATAGGAGATGAATCACTAGGGCCAAATTATGGAGAATCCTTAAAGCCAACTTGAATGTAACCTTATTTTAAGTTGATCCCTTATGGATTGTCAATACATAAATAAAACAGATAAGGATATTTTATCAGTAAAAACTTATTTTGTAACTTCATTTTAAATATAAACTCAGTTAAGCAGAACAGCAAAGCTGTTTTGATGAACATAGAACTGAAATCATGGCTTATCTTAGATAGGAGTTGTTTTTAATAAACCTCAGCTTCCACTTTATTTCTGCTGTATTTTCTTTTGGTTGTAACATGTTCAGAAAATCCTAATTCAGATAACTAAATAATTGTAAATAGCAGTCCTACAGCATTTTACCTTAACATTGTTGCATATCTTTCAGTGAAGCAAGAGGTTTATTTCAAGGTTTACATAATAAATGTGTTATTCTGGTAGTACAAGTTAATGCATTGGTGGTTTCCAGTGTGTTCAAATTTGGAACATAATACCTTTGAGTGTGTATGACAGTATTTGTTATGGTATTTATGTTGCTTAGTCTTTTTTTTTTAAGTTGCAACTGGCAGAAACCCAACTCAAACTTGTCTAAGCAAAAATAGGAATATATTGGCTTACATTATCAAGAATCCCAGGAGCAGAATTTGGCTTTAGCTAATTTGGGATGTAAGTATGCTAACATGATGTAAAGATTTTTTTCTCTATCTTTTCCTATCTCCACTCCTCTCTACTTTTCTTGGTATTTTTGGCTTAATTCACTCTTATTGCAGATAGGCTCTCTCCATGTGCCAGGGAGGATGGCCATGATGATCCCAGGCCCACATGCTTGTAACTTTCAACCTGAGCATAAGTGAGTCTTTCTACATAGTTCCAGCAGAGAGTTCTGACTGGGTCAAATTCCTCCCTGTGTGGCTGGGAGGAGCAATAAGAGGCAGGAAGCAAAGCACTGTGGTTGACAACTACATCAGGACAATAGTGACACTCAGAAATATTTCCCCAAAGATACCAAAAGAAGGCATATAGGACACAGTGGACACACAAAAATTATTGTTTCCACAGTTTAATGCAGTTTTTAAAAGGCAGTTAAATATGTATTTGAAAGAGTAAAATGAAATCGAACATTTGTAGAACCCAAAGAGCAGTGTCTCATGTTAAATGGTTTGAATACGTTAGCCTTTGGCAATGGAGCATCAGAAAATAGTGTCAGGCTGCATAATTACTTCTTGTACATGAAGATAAAACCTAATTTGGGAAGGATTAGACTTCGAGTTCAACAGTATTTTTAAGCAGCATCTTAGCTACTCCTTTGTGGATGATATTTAGGAAAGGAAGGCTCTTAGTTCAAACATGGTAAGGCATTATGGAAAATGCAATATGGAGGAATAGGAAAACCCTCATACTGGAGTGTGTATGGGAGAATTGGCTGTTGGACACTATTGACTTTTACTGCAATACCTTGAATTTTTAGTGCCCTTCTCCAAAGAACTAGAGCGCTTCACTCCATATATGAAGCAATTAATAACAGATGAAATTACTCATTTTCTTCTATTGAATGCTGAATCGTAGAGACTATAAAACTGATGTTCGAATAGTGATTTAAATAGTCATTTCAGTAAAACCAGCAATGAACTGGAGTCAGGGCTCTGTCACCCACTGTTTGACCTTGGGAAAGGCAATTTACTTCTTATCTTGACTCTGTTTCTTAATTTCTGAAATGGGATTTGTTCTTGGTGATCACTGAAGTCTCAGCTACAGCAGGAAGCTATGAGCCTCTGAATCACCTGCTGGATATTTCCCTCTTTTTCTATGTTAGCGTTAGCAGCAGTTGTATGTTGATAGATATGGGAAAGGAATTTGGGGTTTTTTTGGGGGAGGGAAGTAATTAAATTTATTTATTTATTTTTAAATGGAGGTACTGGGGATTGAACCCAGGACGTCATCATGCTAAGCATGCGCTCTACAACTGAGCTATACCTTCTCCCCTAGGAGTTTGGTTTTGAATGATCCTTCTGATAGTGTTCTAGGTGTGAAGCAGCTTTGGAAAGCAGATGAGAGACACCTCTTACCTGCACATATAGAACAATATGACTTCTGTGAGTATATGTTAAGTGCCAGTTTTAAGGGGTTCCTATAAAAATTATCAGACTTTGTAGATCAAAACAGTGCAAAGAGAGATTATTGCACCTAATATGATGATGTCTGTATGTGTATTTCTGGCAGCTTTCAAATGTGGGGCTTTTTCTCTCTTAGGAACATGCCAAAATTTTGCATCTAACAGTTCTAATGACATTTTCAGTGGCTCCCATTCACACACACACACACACACACACACACAGAACTCACAGTATATTATCTAGTAAAGTGGTTGTGGAATTAACATTTTTCCTGGAAGGAATATATCTAATTTAATGACCAAATCGTTTTAAAGCAGCACAACAGAATTTCACAGGAACTAAATCTATTTCTTCACACCGATCATGCATGTTTTACTCAAGCATTGAGTCATTAGCATGTTTATAATGGTTCTAATTTAGCACAACATTTTCTGAATTTTATCCTTGAGTCATTTACAAATTGTTCATATTGAATAAACAAAGGAAACAGATTGCATTTTATACTTAGTAATTTATCTGAAAGAAGAGGGGAGGGTTAATTGTTTTAAAGTTTTGGTCTGTTTGGGGAAGTGAGCCTGTTTTTTCATTGCTAGGCATAAATGCCATTTCTCATCTTTTCAGGGATGGGGGGAGGCTATGGAGGAGTAAAATGAAAAATTAGGACCAGGACAAGATTGGCCACTCCCAGAGGGGAGTGTGGAGCAAAAGGGGAGCTGGCACGAGATTATCCAAAACAGTTGGTGCATTCCTTAATGATCAAGTGCTTGAGAAGTCCAGCTCTTCCTGGCAGAGCATCTGTGTTGATGTTTATATCATTGCCCTGCTGTATGGGAAAGGCATGCTTTCTCTTGCTGCTTGGCTAAAAATAGCATGGAATATAGCATTGTATGAGATATTTTAAGATAGCAAAAACATTTAAGAGGTTAAAGGTTTGGCTTTTGGATCAAAAAAGATCAATGATATAACCCATAGTGTTCCTTACAGACTGAATTTTATCTAGAGTTTGTCAGTGATTTGAACTCTTGGTTAGGCAAGTTATTCTAGGTTCATTTGGTGCAGTCTGAAAAACCCACTCTACTGTCTTTTCTGTTCAGCTTCCCAGCGTGAAGAGCAGGACTGAAAACAGCCTCTATTTATACCCCCTTGCTTGTATTTGGAAAATCAGTTGTTTCATTGGAGAGAGGGAGAGAGAGAAGGAGAGCACGAGCAGTCGTTAGGGAGTGTGCTTTGTACGTTATAGTGACTTCAAAATAAAACTGGCACATTTTAGTGTCTAATTATTTTTAGTGAGCTTGGAGGGTTTTAATTAAAATTTAAGAGTGCTCTTCAAGCTCTCCAGGCTCCAATTTTATCCCACTGTATTGTGAAGCACTTGTCACTGTGGAAAAATGTACAGTAACTGTCATGTGGGACTCTGTTTCCTAATGAAAAATGGGGGATTGATGATCAGCAAGGATCTAAATATATATTGTCAAAATTAGTTGTAGGCCAAGGTCAAGGATATTTTTGACAAGTTATAATTGTTTATTGGATACACAGAAAAGTTATTGCTTTTGAAATTTATGTTTCTTATGATAAAAATAAAAAGGGATTGCTTTAATATTCTCTTAAGAGTTCATAAAGTAGTAGGAAGTCTGTATAAAGGAGAGCAGTCATTGTTTTTTTCCTCACTAAAGTATTTTAAAGATATTTTCTATGACATGATTCTAATGTTTTATCATTTCTAATTTGAAATATCACTTTGACAGAAAAGGAATAATGATGTGTTTATTCACAGGTTGTTTTAAAGTACGATAAAAAAGATTTTTTTCCATTATCCTTTTCTATTCCCTCATGATTTAATTTTAGTGATAGTTTCTTTACTCTCTTTGACCCTTTATTTTGCACAGAATAGGAATTAATTCTGCTGCAGCTTTGTTTAACTAGGAATAATTTTAAATTGTTCCTAACATATCATCATATAGATTTGGAAATAGATATCTCACATTCTATCACTTCAAATTTCCTTTGTACTGTAAAATTATTAGAATGATAAAGCATTCCTGCTTACCCAGCCTGAAACCTAGGTATTTATGAAGCAGAAACATTTGTAATCCTATATGCAGGATATTTATAAAAAATTAGTTTTGATTTATATCTTTTTTCCTTAGCAAAAGTTTATTGAAATAAAAAACCTTAAATTTGCAAAGGAAAAGAAGAAACAAAAACTATGCAACTGAGAATTAGTTTATAACATATCAAAACCTTTTTCATCCTTGATTGAAATATAAACAAGAACTGAATTTCAACTCTTGATTTTTGATAGATTTGTTTTTATTACATTATTTACAAAAATTAGACAAGATAAATATAAAAAAGTCCTGCATTTCAGTGAATATGTATTGGTATATGGACACTAATTCTTTAAAAGTAAGAGGAATTAATTTTGGCCTTTTCCACTTTTATACTGAAGTGTTATGGCTTACTTTTATTTTTAATATGTACATATTATGATAACACTTAATACTATAATGTTGTGGTTCTTTATGTCAATTTCCAAAAGGTGTGTAGCTTCTCTCCTGTTTAGCTAAGACAAGTCAGTCAAAATACTAAAATTTGAGTAGTCAAACTCAGCTAGTAAAATAAACTGGACATTTTTCATTGTTTTGAGGACTATGGCACTACCATAACTATATTAGTTGTTTTCAAGTCAATTGTGTAAAACATATTTACTTGTGTAGAATAATCTAAGAATATCTGGGTGATGTTCAGTCCTTTTTTCCATTTGGAATCCTTCATGACTGCTGAGTTAAAGCTACTCTACGTGATCTTGCTCTTTCTGTGTACGTAATGCAAACTGGACTTCTTTAGTTTGACCTCTTTGATTTTAGCATTTGTGTGTGATCAGAGAGGGACAAAGTCTGACCTGATGACTTGCCTTTGTAAAGCTAGTGTCCTATTAATGTAGTTGAAGTATGTGGTATGAGGAGGATTTTAATTTTTGCCCTTACCTAGATATTGTTTTGAGTGGGAAATTTGAAAATACTAATTTTATTTTTAACTTTATTCATTACATATTTCCTCATTTCAAATTAGAAACATCTCTGTGGAGGCAGTAGTGTCCTCTGCCTGTGCAGTATTTAGTAACAATCTATATCTTCTGGTCCTTTTTCCCCCCACCTTCCTTGTTTTACATCACAGAATGAAGTATGCTTAGTACTAATTGTGGAATGCATGCCCTTAGAGATCTGGCAGTCAGATAATTAGGTGAGAAACCTAAGTTTTTCAGGAGATCTACTCAGAGTTTTGAATCTTCCTGGAATCTCCTAGACTTGAGATGAAATGCTGATAGAGTTGTATGTAGTAACTTTTATTGGCCTGTAGATAAAGGCAATCAGTGATTATTATTAAATATTTTTGTGGGCTATAAATATACATGCAAAGACTGCTTTATTTTGTCCCCTCAGTTTCTTCTACTGAAATGCAGACTCATATAGCTAGATTAATATAGCATTATGGTGAGGATTAATTTTCTAATAAGAATGTGAAAATGTTTGAATTTATTAACTTATTAATGAGTAGCCTTTATGTAGAGCTGTGTCTACATGGTTTGATTTATGTTTGAAGTGTGTGTTCCTGTTGTCCATATAGTTCTATTTTTCTCCCATGAAGTTTCAGTATTCTTTTCTTGGAACTCTGAAAGATTTCAAGTCTATTAATAGAAATGAGAGACATATTTTAGCTTGTTTACATTTAGTGTATATTTAATCCTAGTTTATGAACTTGCTCTGAATTTGTGATCATTACTAGTAAATTGGGCTTTTGTATTGACCATTATAATATATGCTCCCATCTCAAATTTTAACCAAACAATTATTCTTTAGCATTTATGTCAGTAATTATCAGTTTACTACAATGTCATCACTTATATTAAAGGGTAAATAAAACAACAACTGAGTTGGATAGGAAGTTGAAGACATTTTGTTGATTATTCTTAAACATGATCTAATGTTATATGCATCTCTCTCAGAACTTTAAACCAGATTTGAAAAAAAAAGTAATCTCTGATAGGCATGGCTTTGAAGATTCTTAACTCTCAAACCTAGTATTATTTTTTCTATGACTTTAGCATAAAAGCAAAATAATACAGAATGAAGTATATGCCTCATTTCTGAATGTAAGATAAAAGTACCATTTTGGAAATTAAATACAAACTGAACATGTGCATGTGCATGTAGAATCTACTGGAAGGTCACTTAGAATCCAATTTTTAATCACAGTGGTAGATCACTTGTTGACACCTAAGAAAATAATAGTAAAGAATGGAAGGAAAGGAGGAGGAAAGGTAAGAAGGGAAGAAGTAAGGGAAGGAGCAGAGAGCTTTCACTTAATAGAATCAAGCTGACTTCTATTTAGAAAGAACTTCAGCTTTTGTGATAGCAAGCTGGTATGGGTGTTCTTCATTAACCGTTTCCCGACACGCTGATCTGGATTCCATCCATGCCTTAATTGATTGATCATGTCACGGACAAATGTTAATTGTCTTCACCAATACTTTCTAACCATGCAGTGGTCTTCTCATCTCTTACCCAGGGCTCACTGTCTTTTTCTAAAGCTTATCTAGTTTCTAAAACCCTTTATATCCATCCTGACCTTACTGTCATCCTGAAAAATTCAAGGGGGATTTAGAAGTTAGAGAAGAAAATGAAAGGGAAAATGCTCAAGAGATAGGTACTGATATGGGAGAGAAAAGACATTTGGAATTGAAGTAACTATTTTAAATATAATTTAAAAAAGAAGTTATCAGAATTTTGACACTTGGAATGTTAAAGTTTAATGGGAGTATGTTTTGCACTGAGGATTTAGTATTTAAATCTGCATTCCCTTTTGGAAACATGGCCTGTTTGTTAAGATTTGAGGCTTAAAAGATACACGTAAATAGTTGTAAGCAGTAGCTCCAGTTGTAAATCCATCCAAACAGAGAGAAACAAATAACTCATTGATAAAAATTTGCTAATTATTAGAACATTCAAAAATGTAAACTTATGTAAACTTTATGGATCTTTATAGAAACAAGTGTAATCACTCCCTATAATCTAGTATGCTGTTTAGAAATGCAGCAGGTCAAATGGTGTTTAAATAAGGCATTTCTTGAAAAGATCATGCATCTCTTTTTATATAAAAGTTTTAGCTGTTTTCATTACTGGGGGACAGAGAACATCTTGACTTTATTTTCTTTGCATTTTCCTCTAAATAGGTACTTAACAAAAGCTGCCATATGTCTATTTCTTTTTTAAGGACCAAATAGTTGCAGGTTGATTGGTCTTTTCTCCCTTGAATATTTATCATTCTTACTTGAATAGCACATGAATTTTGCTTGGACTTAAAAAAAATTAGCTGGATTAAAAGGAATAATATCTAAACTTAAACCTGTAGGAAAGAGTCCCTTGTTTTATACTATCAGCCTAGGAAATGATAAATGCTGGCTGGATATTCATATAATTATAATGCCAAGATAAGGTTATTGAGAATTATCTTTTTTCCCCTGGGAATAGCTTAAATAATCTTCTGGCAAAAATTTTAGTTGTGGCATTTTATAATAGAGTAATATAATTGTCTGTATCCTAGGATTAAAACAACAACATATAACTTCAATCATTTTTGAATGAGAGAATTTCTCCATAAACTGGTCTTCTGGATTTGTAATATTTTAATGTTTATAAAATATGTATGTAACATTTTTAATACTTACTTTTCTATTTTCATAGATTCCTCCTGCATGGAAAAACTACTTTCAAAAGATTGGAAGGAAAAAATGGAAAGATTAAATACCAGTGAACTTCTTGGAGAAATTAAAGGTACAATATACAAGATATCAAACATCAATGTAGAGATGTTATTTTGCACCACAACACCTTTGCTTATCTTCTGTATCCTAACATTAAATTCTTATCTCTAATATTTATTTTTGAGAGAGTAAATGTATAGTGTGACCCTGAATTTTTATTCTTTCATAAGGTTTATAGAATGAAAGTTTTGCCCTCTCTTTTTATTGGTCTATGAACATACAACTTATAGGATAAACCATTTCATTAATTTACTGAAGAAAAAGTATGTAAAAGAAAAAAAGTTATGTCAAAGATGAACAAATTAAGTTAAATATAAATTTAGCCCTTCCTTTTGAAATAGTAATAGCTTAATTTATGAATCGAAATTATTGATTTGAATTTCTTCTGATCAAAAAGGGTAAAGTGTAACACCTATAAGAAAGGAGTTTATAGAATGTGCTGTTTATGGTTTATGAGTGGATTCTGCATCCAGTTTATCTTGTTCTCCTGGCTCTTCCACTTAGATGAGTGATTTTGGGCAAGTCACTGAAGTTTTCTATGTTTCAAATTCCTTGTATATAAAATAGGAATAA
Organism: Camelus bactrianus; assembly: GCF_048773025.1. NCBI lineage: Eukaryota > Metazoa > Chordata > Mammalia > Artiodactyla > Camelidae > Camelus > Camelus bactrianus. The sequence continues at coordinate 36,801,581 of NC_133548.1, forward strand.
TAAAAATTACCTACCCTATAGGGTCCTTAAGAGAATTAGTATATGTAAAGCTTTTAAAACTGCCTGGCACTTAAGAAAGAGCTCATGAGGTTAACTTGTGGTCATTGTTATTAACATGCCCATAAAATCATAGCTTGATTAATCTCAGATTCTACAGAATTTAACATTTTATGATCTCTGACCCAGATGAGGATAAGCATCTTTATTTTTAAAGATAAATGATTGATGTTATTATTTTGAAACATATTAAGAAGTGGGCAATCCCAATATATTACAGAAGTAAGTTACCCTATCAGTTAAGTGGTTATACCTTTGTCTAACTCTCTCTTCTTGATTCCTTCTGTATGACTAGCTTTTGGTATTGTGAATTGAATCCATTGTCATTAATTAATTTTATCAGTTGTTCTTTATAGACAGACAGTCATCACTCTCACTTGAACTAATAATTTGGGAACTTAATTACATTATTTTTTGGATTTATCAAATGACTTCAGGTGAATATTCCCAATAGTCATTTAAGATGAAAATTCGACAATAACTACCTGATGACAATTTTATTTTGAATTTATTACAGAAAATTACCTAGTGTTCAGGCATGTTATATTAACTCAAATGAAGGGAAAAGGAAGTCATCTCTTTTCCAAGGAATAAATAATAAGTCATTCTATTAACTAATATAGTATCAAAATCAAGTGAAAATTTGGATATTATTTTGAATTTCACTGCTTCTGTTGTGTACTCATAAAGGCCATTGGCTATTTTGGAAAAAAAAAAACTCAATTTATAACTGACGGGTAGAAAGAAAGTCATTAGTGACATATTCTTTATCCAGCTGCAATAACATGGTGTGTGCTACTTTGCACGTCATTCTGTATTTCTTCCCTTTCCAAACTCATTGGTTTTATAACAGTGAGAACAGAAATGGTTTACGCAAAGGCAAGCTTTTGCCAGCATGAATGATGGGGGTCTTGCTTTCTCTTAGTAATGTGGAAGCTAACATTGTGTTATGTTATGTTTCAGCATTGAGTTTTTACACTTTGGGTTATCTTTCCTCCTCTCACTCTCTTTATTTTTTATTCTAATTATGAATTTTAAATGCAAAAACTGTACTAGTTTTAGACAGTCAAATTGCATAAATCTTGAAAGTGAAACACATGCAAAATTAGGCTTTTCAAATTCTTTAACATGCTTTTCTGAATTCTGTATGTGATATGTGAACTTTCATTTGTGTGCTGCTCTAAGTTTTATGAGCATAGAAGATAAGATTCTTACTAAATTTTATTTTGATTTACTCTACATAATTGTCTCTTCTTACATCCTAACATTTGGTCACCATAAACATTATACAGAAAATACACCAATAATATAATAAAAATGAAAAAAATTTAAAGTAGTATTCAAATAGTTTGATTCAACCACTGCTGAAACTCAACATACATTTGTAGTATAGGTGAGATCAGGTCAGTAATTATTCTCTAAAATTAATTATAATTATTCTATAACTTTAGGGTGATCTAAATACTACCTTCAAGAAAATATACTAATGTGGGTTATCAGTTTTTAGTATATTTCAAGCATTGTGTATTTATATACCTCTCATTATTTTTCCCTCATTATAAAATGTATACGTATTTATTTTAAAAGGCATATAAACACACAAAAAGGAAAATATAATTATCCTTTAATTCTACCTATATTGTAGTGTATATCTTTTCCATTTTAATTTATGCATGTACATTAAAAATTTTCTCTGTAAAATTAAAATCATCCTTTTATTATTCTTTTGTAATCAATTTTTCCCATTTAATGATGTAATGTGAATTTCTCTGACTAGGTCATCATCTAAAATATTTTTATTTGCAGAAAATATTGCATAAAGTGAGGTTCTCATAATTGACTTTTTTATTCAACACTTAAGTTGTTTTATTGTTTGTCTTTATAAAGAAAACTTTGAACATGGTAACTTTTTAATACTTTTCATTATCAATTGTTGGTTATTTTATTAGAATATATTACTAAAAAGTGAAATTACTGGGTCAAAGAGTATGTTCTTTTTAAAAGTCTTTCTATTCATATTGCCACATTGCCCTTCAGAAACAGTATAGAGTTTTGTGCTCTCACCAGCAACCATCTGCAAGTATTCTCTTGCCCTCAGTAGCAAGTATTTTTTTAAACATTTTTCTTTAAACATTTCTTGCGAGTTCGTTAAGGGAATATAACATATTTTGCTGACTTAATTTGAATTTCTTTGATATTGAGAATGAAGATTTTTACATAAATGTGTTTTTATTAAATGTCTCTTCCTTTGTGAATTGTCTATATTATTTGTCTGTTTTTTCCTTTAAAGGATTTATCTGGTTCTTATGGTTTTATGAGTCTTAATGTATATTTTAATGGTATTAACCTCTATCTGTCATATCTGTTACATTTTGTCATTTTCTTATGTCTTTGTTGTCAAATCTTTCCTTCCCTTTTTTAATGCTTTTTTTTTTTTTCTGTTTGGGGTTTGTTTAGAAAGGCTTCCCCAACTCTGAGGTGATATAATATTCTATTGTATTTTTTCCAATTCTTTGACTATATTTTATACACTTAACTGTTTCATTCTTTTTGAATATATTTTGATGTATTGTTTAAACCAGAGATATAACTTAATTTTTTTCTCAAGCAGTTAACCAAATATCTCTGTATCATTTATTAAATAACCCTCTTATCCTTTTTGACTGGCATTAACATCTTTTATTACAAACTGATTGCATATTTGGAGCCATTTCTCAGTTTTTGGCTCTATTCCATTTCTCTTTCTATCTAAACTTTATTAATGCTATGCTATATTAATCATTGTAGTTTTATAGTATCTTTGAAAAGTATTGCAAGACCTCATTCATAATTTTCTTCAAGGTGTTTGCATACTTCTCCGAAGTTTATCTTAGACTTATGTGAGTTGTTAGTTAAAATTCCAGAGTGATTTTTTAGGAGATTATAAAACTATGGAGTAAACTGACATCTTTATAGTATTGAATCATTCAAAATAATTTGTTCGGTTCTTTTATGTCCTTCAACAATGTTTTGTTTTAAAATACAGATTCTGTACATTTCCTTTGCTGTTTTCTCTGTGATATTTAATATTTTTACTTGCTCTTATGAAAAATATTCTTCATTCTACTTTCTTTTTTTTACATATTTAGGGATGTTAGTGAATTTTGCTGGTTCATTTTATAACTTCTCTTTTTATCAAACATATTAGCTCTACTCATATTTCAGCTAATGTTTTCTTCTCTTTTTTTGATAGTTATTTGTTTCTCTTTTTTTTAACCCCTTGTTTTAACATACTGCCTAGAATGTCAAGAATAATATTAAGTAATACAGGTGATAGCTGGTATTTTGTGTAGTTTTCAATTCATGGAATTGTTTTTAGTATTTCATCAGTAAGAATTATATTGACTAGTGATTTAAGATATTCTTTATTAACAAAAACCATTCTAGTTATAGTTTATTAGGAGTTTCTATAAGAAATTGCAGTTTAGTTTATAGCATATCTTATTGGTTTTTGTTTTTCAAATTTACTGGTAAAATAAACCCTGATTAGTCATGGTGTAGTCTTGTTTTAAATGTACTGCATAATTTTATTTGCTTACATTACAGTTGTTATTCTTGCATCTGTAATCATAAATGAGATTAGTTTGTGTTTTTCTCTATTTGTACTATCTTTGTTAATTTTTAGTGACAGTTTGTAGAATTGAAAAGCTTTTTCTCATTTTCTATGAAGGAAGGCTATGTAAAAATACTGAATAGATAACATGGAAATTACTTATTTCTTGAAATTCTGAAAGAATATACCCCAAAACATCTAGGCCTAGGGTTTTCTTTGGAGATAATTTTTTTTTAACATTTTCTACTTCTCTTTAAGTCAATTTTGCCAGGAAAAAAATTCTTCTTGAAAATTGTATATTTCACTGAGATTTTCAAATATGTTAGTATTGTTTTAAAATGTAATATCACTTATTTTACTTTTTCAATTTATTTGCTGTTATATATTCTATTTAAATTTTGCATATTTGTGTTCTCTTCCTTTTATTCTTCAGTTTTACTTGCTAGTAGCTTTTCTATTATTCTCTCCTCCCTGACTCCCTGGTAAGGGTCCAGCTTTCAGGTTTATTTGTCAGTTCTGCTGCTTTTCAGTATGCCAACTACCTAAACTTGTTTTCACCTTCATTATCTCTCCCTTCTTTATTTTTCTTATACTTTTTCTTTTGCTTGTTTTCTGATACCTTCTAATTTTCTAAGTTGAATACTTTATTTTCAACATTTTTATTAATTATAAAGGCACTTTTAGCCATAAATATGTTTGTAGAATTAGTTTTAAGCATCCCATAAACTTGAACTTTTAGAATTCTCATAGTCATTATTTTTAAAATAATCGATATTTGTATTATTTTCTAACCAGTCTTATGTTTCTACATCATTCTTAACTTTATATTGTTTTTTGGATTCAAGAGTGTAATGAAGCTGGGAAGGGGAAGAAACAGCCTCTATGACTACCTTTGGGAAATTTTATGTGGTCAGTTAGGTGCTAGACGGAGAATGAAAATGTGGGCAGTAGAGTGGATAAGAGCCATATTGAAAAATTAATCTTCAACCCAATGACTTTAATTTTACTACATATTAAGAAGTAATACATTAGTAATCTACTTTTTAGATTTTACTTTAAAAAATACCAGTGCTTTCAAGTAAAAGTCTTATTATCTAAATGAAGTAAAGCAGTATTTCTCAAACCCTTCAGTAGGAGTTGCAATATTGCTAAAGTTTGAGAAACAATGAATTATAGATTTCCAATGGGTCTGTATGTGAGTTTTGTCTGAGATTCTTTAAGAGAAAATCCTGTCCCTAAACCCCCATCATGTTTCCATAGGTAGCCTCTTTTACAGTAGCAGTATAAATTGAGAATATAATACTGTGAATGGTATACATTTAATAGCAATAATCTCAAAGCAGTGTACAAACCAGGTTAACATTATTACAAGTATTACTAAATAAATTTACTATTAAGAACTTAAATGAAATATGGCATAAAATGATTAGACCTTTGCCTTGGTCTGGTTACATCTGAAGTATTGTGTTCTAATTAGGTTACCATATTTTAAGGAATCTGTTGAGAAATTAAAACTTATCAAAAGTGGCGAGAATGGTGAAGAGTCTTGAACATTCATTATGAATAGTAATTAAAGATCTAGGGAAATTTGTCTTAATACATGTTAGCTGGTTGGAGTTTTGTTGAATAGAAGTGGGTAAGATTTTTGTGTTATTTTAGGGGGTTAAGGTAATAGGAAAATTGTTCTCAATATACAAAAGAACGATTAATAGCTACCTGATGTTGATGCAGTTGGACTGCATTAAGAGTGGTTACCTCAAATATAGTAGGTGTTCAATAAATATTTATTAAATAAATAAATGAGTGGATGAATGAATAAAATCAGTGGAAAATTTTAAACAGAGATGTAGAGGGACATTCCTACTCTTGTGGAATGTTATCTTCATGACCTCCTAAAATCCTTCAAACATGTACTAGGGTTTATTATATTTCCTAATTATGATACTAATCTTCAAAATATTATCTATTTCCTGTAATATTGTAAATACTTTTGTAAGATGCTTTATTGTTTGTAAAAGAAAACCATGTACTGAAACACCTACATTATTTTATTTGATCCTTTTAACAACCCAGTGAGAAAATATTTTTATGTTGACTTTACATGCGAGTAAAATTAGATTGAGAAATTAAGTGGCTTGTTTGGGTCACTCAGAAAGTTGTGGTACTAGAATTTTAATCCTGGTAGCTGAAGCCTCTGTTTAATACAATACAGAGTATTTTTCAGATTCTTCAGAGTATTAGAATTCTGCACTGGGGACAAGAGGGAAATAGACTCTGGGCTGTTTCTCCCTCCCAACATACAAACAACCAAAATAGTTTCATTTTTGCTCCTTTCTACATAAATAAGGCAGTATAGCAAAGCAGGAGTGGGTGTATGTAATATAGTTTCTCCCTATAGGAGTATTTATCATTAAAAAAATTGAGGTGTAGTTGATTTAGTATACTATTTTAGTTTCAGGTATACAACATACTGATTCAGAATATTTATAGATTTATAAAATATTGGCTATATTCCCAGTGTATAATATATCCTTGACGCTTATTTATTTTATACTAGAAGTTTGTATCTCTTAATCCCCTATGCGTATTTTGCCCCTCTCGCCTCCTCTTTCCACTGGTAACCACTGGTTTGCTCTCTGTATCTTTGAGTCTGTCTCTTTTTGTTATTCACTAGTTGGTTTTATTTTTTAGATTTTGCATATAAGTGATAAGATACAGTACTTGTTTTTCTCTGTCTAACTTATATCACTAAGCACAATAACTTCCAGGTCCATCCATGTTGTTGCTAAATTTCATTCTTTTTTATGGCTGAGCAGTATTCCATTGTGTTTGTGTGTGTGTGTGTGTGTGTGTGTCTTTCAGCTTGCTGATTCATCCTCTGTATCATTTAGTCTCCTGTTGATTCCTTCTAGTGTATTTTTCATTTCAGTTATTGTATTCTTCATCTCTGTTTGGTTGTTCTTTATATTTTCTAACTCTGTTCAAAATTTCTAACTTCTTGCTCTGTTCATCCATTCTTCTCCTGAGTTCTTTAATCATCCTTATGATCATTCCTTGAGCTCTTTCTAGGATATATTGTCTATCTCCACTTCACTTAGTTCTTTGGGGTTTTATCATGTTCTTTCATTTGGAACATATTCTTCTGTTGCCTCATTTTGCCTTACTTGCTGTTTTTATTTCTATGCATCTGGTAGGTTGGGTGTGTTTTCTGACCTTGGAGAAGTGGCCTTTTATGGGAAACATCTTACGCGTCCCAGCAGTGCGCTCCCCTCTGATCACCAAAGGTTTATGTTCAATCCCTCTGTAGGCTGCGTGGGTCCTTCTGTTGTGGTGGGCTAACTACTTTGGATGGTCTTTTAGGCATGGCTGGCCCCCAGTCTGGTAATTGCCAGGCCTTGCCTTGTGTGGAGGCTGCCAGCCACTGGTTGGCGAGGCTGGGTCATGAGGTGGCTGACTGCAGAACCCCAGGTGGCCCTGAAGCTAGTGCTGGTTTACTGATAGCTGGAGTCAGGATCCTGGAGATCCCGTGGTTGGTGCCTACCCATGGTGGGTGAAGCCAGGTCCTGGGGCTGATGTTGGCCTACCAGTTGGAAGAACTGGGTCCTGGCAAATGGCTACAGGGCCTAGGGGTCCCAGAGCTAGTATAGTACCATTGGTGGGTGGAGCTGGTTTCTGACACAGCTGGCTGAGAGGTCCAGGTTGTCCCGAAGCTTGTATTTGGCTGCTGGAGGGTGGGGCCAGGGTCCAGGGTCCCAGGGCTGGTGCTTGCCTGCTGGTGGGTAGGCTGGATCTTGACAAGTCAGGCTGTGGGGCTGTAGTTTTCCTGGGGCTGGTGTCCACCTCTAGTGAGTGAAGTTGCTCCTAGGTCTAGAGTTGCTCCTAGGTGTAGAGTGAGTTGTGAGTGGGGCCTGGGCCCAGAAGATTCTGGGGCTGATGCCTGCCCACTAGTGGGTGCAGCTGGGTCCTGGGCCCTCTGGTGTGCAAGGCTGTGTCTGAGGGCAACTGTGGACTCAGGAGGTCTTAAGGAACCCTGTCTGCTGGTTAGTGCTGTGCCCTTGCCCAGTTACCTGCTTGGCTTGAGTCTCAGTACTAGTGCTTAGAGGCTGGTAGATGGGGACTGGGATAGGTACTGAGGCTAATAAGCTAGAGAGATGATTCCAAAATGGTGCTTGCCAGCATCAATGTCCATGTTGTGGAATGAGCTCCCCAAAATGGCTGCCACCAGTGTCTCTGTCCCCAGTGTGAGCTCCAGTTGTCTCTGGCTTCTCTGGGAGACTCTTCAAGATCAGCATGTAAGTCTGACCTAGGCTTCTTTCAAATAACTGCTTTTGCCCTGGGTCTCAGAGCATGTGAAATTCTGTGTGTGCTATTTAAGAGTGGAATTCCTATTTCCCACAGCCCTCTGGGTCTGCTGAAAATGAGCCCCAATAGCTTTCAAAGTCAAATGTTCTAGGGGCTTTTCTTTTCAATGCAGGACTCCTGGGCTGGGGAGCCCACTCTAGGGCTCAAACCCCTCTCTTCTTGGGCAGAATCTCTGCAATTGTGATTATCCTCTCATTTGTGGGTCACTCCCCTGGGGTTATGGGTCTTGACTATACCACAACTCCATCCTGCCTACCTGTCTCATTGTGGCTTCTTCTTTAAATCTCTAATTGTAGAAGAACTTTTCTGGTAGCTTCCAGGCTTTTTCATCAATAACTGTTCTGTAAGTAGTTGTAATTTTGGGGTGTCTGTAGGGGGAGGCAAGCTCAAGGTCTTTCTACCTCAGCCATCTTTGGCAGGGGAACCCTAGTAGTATTTATCTTAATCGAATGAGAGAGAAGGCTGAATAACATGGTAGATGGAGACAATGTGAGACAGAAGTACTGGTAAAGTCCACACCCCGTTTGTGTGTATGCCTGTTTGTTTGAGTTGTACCAAAGAAATGAAGATGCTAGGATAGTTATGGCAAGGAAACATTTCTAAATGCAATGATGACATACTAAATGTTGTCTAGAGCATTAGGATTCATCCTCTGTTTTCATGGATGGGTCTAGCCTTCTGTGGTTTATATAGGAGAATCTTAACCAGCCTCCCTTTTTTGCACACATGCCCCTCTGTGCTGTGGCTGGCATCTCCTCCTTGGTGTGAAGGCGCCTCCCTGGGCAGTGTGCCAGAGAAACAGTAATGTTGGTTGTTTGAGTTAGCACAAACTGTTTGTGCTCATGTTTGTCAAACACACAGATGATAAGAGAGAAAAAAAAATAATTATGTGATATGAACCAAATAAGGAAAATAGTGTTTTCCTTCCTTGGTCATTCATGATTAATTATTTCAATATTTACATATAGAGATTAAGGTAGATATGCTTGTAGGTGTACTCTCCTGCAGCTTAGAAAAATGACAGTCACTTTCTGCTAGGGGAAAAAACTGATTAAACAAATGCCTTTAAATGGAAAGTTCTACGAATGATCCCTACTGTTTTTAAGGTTATGGTTGAAACACAATTACTTATTATGGTTATTCAACTAAAATGTCTAATAGGTTTGTTCTAGAGCCTAAATGTTACTGCCATACTTTACTATTAAAAACTTTAAGCTTTACTCCCTGTTACTTCTTTAGGGTTTTTACTAAGAGAAGTAAAATTAGGAACTGTGTTACATCAAATAGTACAGGCATATTACAGTTGTGCTTGGTATGTGTACTGAATTAAAAATGTGAATTTATTATAATATTGCTACTATGTGCCACTGAGAGCCTGGTATCCATTTTTAGTCTGACTGCAAACATAAATCTTTGGAGGAGAGCACAGGAACACAAAAGTCATGGTTTTTTTCAGTGCAGGATAGATCTTTGAAGATCAAATAATGCAGGTTATTCCTAAAGTAACTTAATCAGTGCTGTTATCACCAAAGGGTCAGAATGGATGTAACAGCATTCCCATAAAATTAGTGTTTTGTGTCACAGGTTACTATCTTAAATGCCAATTCTCTCTCCTAGTTTGTTCACTTTATAGTAAGAGCCTAAACTACATCTAAGTACTCTGACTGTCTTTTCCGTACATTGCCCTTTTTAGAGAATACACTGTTTTTTAAGAACAGTAATTCATAGTTACTGGTATTTTCTGTTGTAGGCAGTCACAGAAGAACTATAGTGGTTTTCCAAAAGCTATGACTGTACACTTTATGTATTTATTTATAAATGAGTTTTTCATGAATTTCTATTTACAAATTTACAGCAATTTCTTCATCTAAGGGAACTTAAAACAAATCTGGAAGTGTTTAAGGTGAATCATCTGCCACTTTTCAACTCCAATAAAATCAGCAAAGTTCACATACCTAGTGATTTTTGCTGTCTCGTTAGGAAAGAGGATTGAAACAGTAATATATCAATGTTTAGATTTCATGTATTTTGAAAGCTTAGAATTGTTATTTTGAACACAAATGCTCTATTGCTCTAGAGACCAGCTTGTGAAAGAGATTTAGAGCATATATAATTTTCTCATTTATCTTATGAAATAATGTAGTAGAGTATCACCATTTTTTGTATTAATCTATGTAATTATAGAACTTCAGAGTAATATCTAGAAACATAGAATCTCCAAAAATAGAGTTGAAGGAACTTTGCATATTATGTAATCCAGCTTCTTATTTCCCATATAGGGACCCCAACAATCCAGCAAAGGAAAGTCACTGCCCTAAAATCACATAGTAAATTACTCAGGTGGAATCTTAGTTCCCCCCAAATAGCATGTTTAGCCCATTTCACATAGTCTTTTGGTCATCTTGTAATCAATAGTGAGTTATTATTGCAGAATTCTTGAACTTCTTTTACTAACAATAAATACACACCACAGCTAGTTTTACAAAAATATATGCATTATAACACAGCAACACTCATAGTTTTTAAAATTATACCACTTTGAATGAATGTAGACATTTCAAAACTCTCCTTTGTCCTCTCTGTTATAAATATCTTTTACTTCTTTTGAAGTCTGTGTGATATATATACAAGCAATTAAAACCTCCCCCTACTTGGGGCTGGAGACACAAGGTATTCTTAATTAAAATTCAAACAGAAGCTACTGGCAAAAATTACTACTGTGTGATTAAGGTCTAAAGTATTATGATACATTAGAATCATTGTTAACTGTTGGGATTAAAGAAATCGATATGCTGGGGAAAGATCAGTTGGATCCAATTAGTGGAATCAATGTTTACTTAAAAGAAAATGCTGAAGTTTAATAACAGGTTCTGGTTATAAATATAGCACCAGCTAAAATTGTTCTTTGTTATTATTGTATTGACCACATAATTATATTTTAAATTCATTGAATAAGAATCTGAAACTTCTTTTTTAGTAGTTAATTATTATAATTAAAAACATAAAACTTTAAAATGATACCTTATTTCAAAAATTTCAGTTATAAAATGTAAAACTAGTCACCAATTATAAAATATTCCTATTGATTCCATTTTAAAAGGCTAATTTTAGTGATAGCTACAGCCTAGAGTGGGAAAGGAGACAAAATTGGTTAGAAGGAAAAAAGATCCAAAGTATTCTTTCACAATTATGATTACATTAAATATGTATTAGTCTATTTGGTGACATAGCAAAATAAAAGAGAACACATTCTGATATAATTCAAAAACAAGACATTTCACTTTTTTCTTCCTGATTGCTGTGATGAAAATAAACATTATAACCAGCATGGAGAAGAAAAACTATTACTAATTGCAGCCTAGATTTTAAGTAAAATGAAGGTCATTAGCAATTTCCTGGAAGCCATTCAGATTGCTTACCAGGAAATGGTAGCTAGCAGGACATCTGTAATCCTCCTGTGTGGAATTAGTGAAAACATACTGGAGCTTTAATGATGTGTGTTAGATTTAGGCTTATGGTGGAACCTTTCTTTATCAAAATAGCTCATATTCTTTGAATATGAATTTTTTTTCATTTCTATATTAGTGTATAAACCCAGAATTAAAAATAGCCTTTAACTTCCATCCATATATATACACCTTTAAGGTTGGACTGTGACTTACTGGCATACGAGATGACAGGGTAACAGCAGAACTATAGAAATCTCGGAAGGAAGTGTGTTTGGGCAAACTGAAAGAAATTTTTCTTATAACTTGGAATGCTGATTTCACAACATTTTGGGTGGTGAACTTAGTCTCACTTTAGTAGCATATTCTTATCTCAATAATGAGATAAGCAAAGCTAAGTGTTAATTGAAAATACCTTGTAGGACATGAACTGAAGTCTGACTGATACATTCTAGTGGGAGAAATGGGGTCACTGATTTAGAGGCTTTTAGCATAGTTTCTCCGTATTACCTGAATTATTAGTTGCCTTAATAAGGGTAACATCTCTGGAACTACTGAGTGACAGAGTTAAGCTGAGGAGAGCATATATATGCTCCAATTTGTGTAAAAAAATTATATGAACAGAAAATTGCTGGAAAGATATTTAAAAACTTCACAGAGGTTGACTGTAATGGGAAATGAAGAGTTTGGGATGGGGGCTGATTTTCAAATTTGTACTGTATAGTTTGCACTGAATTTTTTTTAAAGCCAAGTGTATGCATTGCTTTTTTAAAAAAAGAAGGCTGAAAGTAAGTCTCGAATAAAAAATGAAATGGATTAGTTTAATTATTTGTTCAAAAGAAAGTGGATGATACTACTCATTTAACTTCTAATTTTTTCAGAGGATTAGAGAGAAAATATGTAGAGTTAGGGTAGCACAGGATAGGGAATCAATAAATACTGTACACACACAACAATGCTTGTCAACAACTGTTGACTTAGTTTAGTCCTTGAAACAGTAAATATTTATCAGTAGAATGACAAACTAGTTCAGGACTTTTAAAGTGTATTGAGGACTCTAAAAATCTTTTGTTCATGCAACATATCTGTTTGTACTTACTATTGTAGAAATTAAACTTGATAAATTTAAGAAATATTTATTAATTCATTTAAAAACTATAATATTATACCTGGAACATATTAACATAAAGATTATATTTTTTATAAAAAATAACTATATTTCCTAAAATAAAAATAATTTAGTGAGACGAGTGGCATTGTTTTACATTTTTGCAAATCTCTTTAATGTGTGGTTTAATAGAAGACAGCTGGACCCTCTCATATCTGCTTTTGCATTCAGTCTGTTGTCATATGTATTTATTGAAGTAAATGAAGAAAAGCTGGCCTAAAATTGACATGTAGTTGAAAAATGGAAAAGTTTCTTACTCCCTTTTCATATAATTGTGAATTTTCTTCTTACTACACCAAATTTCAGAAATGGGAGTTTCTCAAAGGGTAGGTTCAATGTAGGATCTGAAAACATATCAATGAATTTTCAATACTTTTACATTAAAATCCATTGGTCCAGTTTGACCTTTGAATGAATCTTTTAGTCCATGCATTATTTTGTACCAGTTTTTATATTATATTGTTTCACTGAGTTATGCAGATCTTCCTTATTTTGGCACATTCCGTCATACCGTATCAAAAAATCACATTCATTAATATCACAACTAATCTTATCAGAAAATCTCTTAAGTATTTGTAAACTGTTATGCTTATGATGGCAGATAGAAGTTTTCCAAAATTCTAATTTTCCCTTTGAAGTTCAAATTATATTATTTCAACCAGTACCTTCAGTTGTTTTTCTTGAAGTGACAGGCTCACTTGCCAAATAGTAAAGTATAGACACTAATATTTTTTCTCTTAGTTGTTCTTTCAAATAAAATTGGTGTTCTATGAAAAAAGATATGAAAAATTTCAGCTCATGACTCGAATAATAGCATAAGTCATTTTCATGATCTGTTATACTTAGGTACAATAAACAGCAGAATGCTTCCCATTTCATCATATAGAATATTTTAAGTATGAGTACTTAAAAATCATTATTTAATAAAATTAATTGTTTTTATTGTTGCATCAAGGAAATTATTAATTGAAACTGAATTTTTTTGTTTGTTTTACTGCATAAAGTGCATAGTGGTGAAGAATACAATGACTACTGGTAGAGTTAGGTGCATTATATTCATGATGGGGGCCAGCAATTTTAACTCACTATTTCAATTGCATTAATCAGTGTATTCTTGAAAGAAAAATTCATGAGATAGTAATTAATCTCAATGCTGTTCTAAAACACGAATGCTCTGTGCCTCACACCCTAGGTTACAGGGTGTACCTGGGTGTGTCTTTACTCTAGAGCCAGCTCTGCAAAATTCTCATGGGATATATATGTCACATTAAGAACTGGCCCATAGTACTAAACTTCCCACACACTATTTAGGTCATTTGTCTGAATTAAAGGAAAAATTGTAAGGCTAACCACTTAATAAAATGTGTGTATTTCCATCCAAATGGTGTTTTTATGAATGAGACCTTTGAAGCAGGCATAAATTGTACATTATTTTCTACATTTTAAAATAAGTTGCTACTGTTGGTAATTACCATTGAGTGCATATTTAATGCACTGAGGAAATTTGAAGCAATTATTCCGTTTATTTGTGATTTCCTTTCAATCCAAATATCTGCATTAAACTATGAAAAAGAAAACTACAGAAAATTTAGGTCATTTAAAAAAGTACACATTTTCTGAACTCTGCTTATAAACTTGTATTGCACCAACCGAAGTAAGATTAGAGTGAATCCGACATTGTAAAGGATAGGGTTCAAAAGTTTAGGTAATTTTGAATAAAATTACCTTTAAATAACCTTAAAGAGGCTGGGCCAGTTGCAAGGCTAGTTTTACAGAAGTCAACAAGACGTGTAAAACTGAGCTCAAAAGATAGCTAGTTTAACTTTAGACAAATTATTTTTCCTCAAGCCTCTTTTCAGTACTTAGGAGTTGATTATACCTGGAAATGGATTGAATAGACAGAAGTTGGTATCTGTTAGAAAGTCTGCACAAAATGGTAGAAACCACAGAGGAAAAACCTGAGTCTGTCTCTTCCGTGAGTGCCTAGCATTTTTTAAAGCTCAGAGAATTTGGGTACTGAAAACTGGCTCTAATGCTGAAAGGGTCAGAAAATAAGAAGAGTGCAAGAGGGGCACAGCTTTTGTAGGCCCACTTTATACTTTTCCTTTGATCATAAGCTAGTAAGAAAAGTACACATTTTTCACAGAAATGATCCGATATCATTAAAATGGTTTGGTCAGCAATAGAACAGGGCAGAACAACACAGGTATTAAATGGGAAGGAACAGCTCCATATCCATTTTGTTCAGTAGACATCATCTGGTGTTTCCTTTCAAGTTAATATGCAACTATTCGTTATACATGTTTTAATAGTATTCTTTTTTTTTAATTGAAGTATAGTTAATTGCAGTGTGTCTATCTCTGGTGTATAGCACAATATTCCAGTCATGGATATACATACATATATTCATTTTCATATTTTATTCCATTAAAGGTTATTACAAGATATTGAACATAGCTCCCTGTGCTATACAAAAGAAACTTCTTTAAAAAATCTATTTTTTTATATAGTGGCTAACATTTGTAAATCTCAAACTCCCAAAATATTCTTAAATATCTCTTTAGGGCTATGGAATAGATGAGATTTAAAGTGAAATCTATTTTATGGCTTTAAAAACACATTGCTTCATATAATAGTAATGAGAGACCTGCGTTCTTATGCTTAACGCAAAGAGTTACATTCCTATTCACATTTGTTTAACTAAGCTTCCATCACAACAGGTGCACAATTATTTTTATGAGTAAAATATTATCAGCCTTCAAAATTAGCCGGGGCAAAATGCAAGTTGTCTGATTAAATAATCAGAGCTGATACTTAAAATACATTTGATTTCCACTGGAATTTTAAAATGCAAAGTCCCAGTCTCTTTTTCTGATGTGTTGAAGGCATTGCAATTGTTTGTATTTTGTAAGTAGTAGCTTGTACTCTTACTAGTTTGATATATTTCACATAATTTAATTGACATTATAAGACAATCTACTAAAAATATAGTAATAGTTCATTACTTCTAGTCTAACATTTTAATCCATCAGTGAAGCAGTATTATGCTTCACATCAAATTGGTAAAAAAAAAAAAAAGTGACCCTTTTGCTTTGTAGACTATTCTAAATTCAATTAAAAGGCACATCAGTTTAGCAAGTTAAAATCCAGTGTATTCTTATTTAAATTTAATTTGTGGAGGGCAAAAAATAATATAAATTTCAGTTCATAAGCTGTATAAATCATATGTACACCAAACTTACTGAATATCTTGGTGAACAATAAACACTCACAAATGGTTAAAGTCAATTAAACAAAAAAACCCAAAAAGCAAACAATATCAAACGCACACGCACACACACACATACTCTCTCTCTCTCCCCCTCTCTCTTTCCCTCTCTCTCTCTCTCCTGAACACAACAGGAAGCTTCTCTAGGAGGTACTTTCTAAACCATGGTTTAGATGTGCTACAACAGTGCAGCTGTCAGAAACCAATTATAGGCAGGTAACTGTTTGTTTTCATATCTAAATCTGTTTGTCAATCAGGAGAATGCAGTGAATCAGGAAAGGGGATCTCATACAAACCACAGTAAGTCAGAGCATCTGGAATGGGTCCAAACCACAAGAATTAGGGCAGGAGTATAGATGGAATCAAAACCACACATGTGCACATGGCTGCTGTATTTGACTAACTTTTCAAATAGACTCAGAAGTAGAGACTATTGGAGAAAAATGTCAGTTTTCTATTGAGAACAGTCTGATTTTATGATTTCTTAAAAACGTGTGGTTATTTATAGAAGAGTGATTGTAAAAGACATCTACAGATCTTTACAAATGTAACACATTTCTAAAATTGGCTCATAATCATCCTTTTTAAATGAAAATTTAAACTTTTTTTTAAATTTCAAAGTCCATTTATATGTATTCCTGAACATACTATAAAAAATAGGTTTTTACCACTTTGAAATTCATCTATGGCAGTTTCCAGCTTATATAGCTATTTATGAAGAAACTTCAGTTTTATCTGGATCCAAGAAAACATTTTTACTCAAGTTAGCAAAACCATCTCTACTGTTTAAATATGCTGCTGTTGTGCTCTGTTTGTAAGATTTCAAGAAAGAGTCAAGTATACAAAGAGTGCTTTACATAAATCTATATGGCTAGAAGATTTTCCATGCTGAAATGTGGGTAAACCAACTGAGACTCCGAAGTTAAGTTGGTAACATCAAGGGAGCATAAATAGAAATTTATTAAGAAAACTAAAGAAATGAAATGGACACGACCATTCTGTGGTTTTCCTTAAACACAGGCTTTCACATCCATTGAGAGTCCTGGTTTTCTTGTTAGCTGCTTACTGAAAGGAGCTCTTTTATTTTTTCAGCCATAGTTTAGTGCCAGTAGGCATTTGCCTCTAAGCACGATGGCTCTTCTCTAACCTTCACAGCTGACTGTGTATTTCTCATCCATGGTTATCAGTTAGGGTTGCCCTCCCAAATGGATGCTGAAAAGCATCTTACTGGAGTAATTCTTACTCACCCGAGGTTTCTCTCTGCATACCATTTAGTTTTGGGATTAGGGAGGGGAGGAGGGGATAGCTACTACCTGATATGATGCCCTCTGTACCTGGCCATATTTTAAATATTTGCAAAGGCTCATCTGAGATGGAATCAGAATCAAATGAGTAAGAAGTGATGAATGAGATGAAATGAAATACTGGGGGAATAGCTATGTTTCTTCTAGAAAGAAGAGTGTGCTTCAGATTGCAGAAAGAGCTCTGAGAGGATTCTCTGTATTGTATTTCATAAAGAAGACCAGAAGTAGGACCAGAAGAAAAATTCCTTCTTTCCCCCTCATGATGAACTGATTCTTACCGTGGTTGACACTAAGAAGTTTTCTTACTTGAGCATTAATTTCAGGACTTTAGAATTCATCTCATCCACCCCTTTGCCTTCAAGAAGGAAATAACACAGTGATGGGCTTATTATTTTCCCATTATTGTGTTAGACTATGTAGGGTTTACAATGTTCCATATTTTCACCACTCAGACATGAGAAATTCCTGTTTTTAAAGATCTACAGGGAAGCAGGAGAGGAGGGTACTGGCAAAAGCAATAACTAACATTTATTGGGAAAATACTCAGTGTTACAGTGTTTTTTTTAATCTTATCTCATTTAATCCTCAAACCAAGCCAGGTGGTGGGCGTTACTGTCTTCCTTTTGCAAAGGAGGGAACAGAGGCTCAGGAAAATTAAGTAATTTTCTTAAGACACCAAGATAATAGTGGCTGATACAGGATTTGAACTGAGGATTCTATGATGCTAAAGTTCATGCTCTTTCCACCAAAACATGCTAACACCTGTTGTGATCACTATTGAAACACTTTTCCTCATGCGTTTCCCAAGTCTCCCATACTAACTCTTTGAGCTAAACAAACAGACAAACAAAATCAAACACAAAACAGTGATTATCATTCTCTTTATGAAAATACGTCATATTCTTAATTGTGAAGTTTGATTTTTTTTGAGATTTATGGGATCTTTTTCAGTTTTTAATACCTATAGTTTTTTCCTTTCAGATTTTGCCACTGTAAAATTTCCTTTGTTAATTTAAATTCTTCAGGTTTGAGTATCTCACTTATCCTTTAGTATACTTGGGGGTTTTCTAATTTGCTATCCAGGATTATTTTATGTTACTCTGGGTCTCTACGATAATCTGATCTGCAGTTCAGTGGTAAATCATTGTTGGGCATTAGACAGTTGACAGAGTGCCTGGATATGTCATGAGAGTAATTATAGAACATAAACACTCGAAATTCTGATCACTGGCTAGATTACTAGGATCCTTACATTTTTAGCATAGTGGCATATATATTTCTGTACTGCAAAAACTTATGAACCATGAGTAAAATTTTAATAATAAACTATATTGTGGTTAATTATTAAAGTTATGAGGAATAATTAAGAGAAGATTATCATCTGTCTCTTACAATGACCCCTTACTACTATGCCTATAATCCATATCTCACTGGAATCAATTAATTGATTGTCTCAGGGTCTTTCAATTCATAACTGCATTTTTCTGATTTCTCTGAAGGTATTTTAGAAAGCAGCTTTCAGTAGGAAAATGAAACAGCTGGTACTCATGGAATGATAAGTGCCTTGAGTTTGGTAGTATACAGAGGACACTATGAGGATTAAGTCACCAAATTATCTTAAACAGTTTCCAATTAAAAAATTTCCATTTCTTAAGGGGAAAGCCAAGAGAAATTAGACCCAAGAGTGTACTTAGGTTAGGTTAGACAGATAACTTAGGTCCAGCTAAAGTTACGAATGGGGATTTGAATACTAAATCTCCTTGGGGGTAAATAGAGTGTAGTCAGTCAACACTGGAAGCACAGGAGCAGGAGGATAATAGTTACTGAAGTAGCTGAGTTACCCTAAGTGATCAAGCAGAGATGCCCAAGAACACAAGTTAGGAGCATAAAGCACGTAAAGACAGTATGCAAGCACCTATAGGTTAGATAACAAGAGTCAAGTGTAAGCTCTGCCAAAAATGAGAGTTGGAACATAAGACACAGGCCTGGGTAGTGGATGCCGAGTGATTCAGCACTGGTAGGAGGAGAGAATAGGTCACCACAAATGGTGCTGAGAGGACAGTGTTATGACCTCTGATCCTAGGGCAGAGATTGTCTAGGCCTGGCTCTCTGCTTAGTATAGTTAGAGACCAGTGTTTATGGCTAGATAAAAGGAAAGTTTTCCCAGATCACACTAAATCTGTGCCGCTCAATACAAAAGTCACTTTTCACATGTGACTATTTAATAAATTAAAATCAGTGAAAATTAGCTAAAATTAAAATTCAGTTCCTCAGTCACACAAGCCACGTTATAAATGTTTACCACCTACCACATGTGGCTAGTGGCTGCCATATAGGAGAGCAAGGATATATGACATTTCCATTATCATAGAAAGCTCTATTGGACAGTATTCTTCTATATTATAATAGGCATGAAAAGCTAAGTGTTTTGGAGAGTTCTAATATTGTGGACATGTAAAATCTGTAAGTTTCTATAACATGACCTTTCTATGACAATGTACATTAAGGAAGTCAAGAAATAATACTGTGTTAAATTTAGTGAGGGTTCTGAAAACAGGATTTTGATAGAATAATTCCATTATATGAAGTTAGTTTTGAAATTGGTATTCATAATTTGTTTTAGTGATTTGTATACTGTTGCAATAAATACACAGATTTTTTTTTCACGAAGGAAGACCTATTAAAATCCTGTTGAAATGGATCATAACTTATATACAAAACTGCTGAAATTGTATTAAAATCTGTTTTTCTCACATGCATACTCTGTTTATTGAAGCATATCAGCTTTTGTGAGTTACTTGAAATTGTCTCATCTCCACTAATGGCTGATGGGAAAGTAGATCCTTCTATCTTTCTTTCATCAAACTGTCAACAAGGCAGCTTCCTGTTTTGAGTGCTATTTTTCATTGTATTTAATACACGTGTTTTTATGTATGCATTTTAAAATTGTATTTAGTACAGATTTTGTGTGTTTAACTATGTGTTAGAGATACATGCAGGAAAAGATGGAGAGAGAGAGAGAGATTAGACATACTAAGGAAAATGAAATGAGTAAAATATTAGCTTTTTTTCCTTTTTAAAGTAGATTAAACTCTCAGAGAAAGAGAGAGAATAATTTGCATTTATGTCGGTATCTAACATTTTCCTCTAATATCCTAAACCCAAAACCCTGAGAGTCACCACCACTAAATTTTGTGGCTTCTAGAGGAAAATTCAAATCCCTTTTTTCAGAGATACTGCTATTCTATTTTGGCGTGAAGTTTCTTGAACAGACCTAGCCACTGATAATGAAACCAAAATACATGTGGTAGACATAGCTTGTTGAATCCACACTGGCTTAAAATTAAATAGGCAATTCACAGAAGAGGATGCCTGAATAACAGGGAAATGCAAAATAAAGCAAAAACAAGATACCATTTCACATCCATCAGACTGGCAAAAATTAGGTGTGAGGAGCTGGAATTCTCATAAACTACTTGTTGGAGTTTAAGTTTATGCAGCTACTCTGAGAATGGTTTAGCTATATCTAGCAAAGGTGAAGATGTACATACTCTATAAACTAGCAATCCAACTTTTATATTTATATCTTTATATACCAAAGGAACCCTTGCACGTGTACAAGAATGTTCACTGTAGCATTGTTTACAATAGCAATCAAAATAAAGAAGCAGTCAAAATAAATAAGAGCTATATATATCAACATGCGTGAATTTAAAAACATAATATTAAATGAAGTGAGAGGATATAGCTCAAGTGGTAGAACACATGCTTAGCATGCATGAGGTCCTGGCTTCAATCCCCAGTACCTCCCCAATAAATAAATAAACCTAATTACCTCCCTCCTAAAAAAAAAAGAAATTAAAAAATATTAAATGAAAAAAAGACAAAATTATATATCTAGTATATGGTGCAATTTATAGAACTGAAAACATGTAAAACAATACCATAGATATTGTCTCATAAGCTCATATGTAGTAGTTGTGTAAAAACAGGTACTGAAATGATAAACACTAAATTTAGTATAACAAATACTTTTTTAAAAAAAAAAGCAGGCTCTGTCTCAGGGGCACAGGAAATAAACAGATAAATGTGATTTGTTATTCTCCAGTATTAGAGGTACCAGCTTTTCTCAGACTATCCATGGTACTTGCTCTTTGCTTTACCAATAGAAACTTTCAAGTTGCTTAAGCCTCCTTTGTTTAATGTGTGACTCTTGGCCTCTTCTTGACTTCTAGTCACAGGGTGAGTGAGACAGTCGGTTGGAAGAGGTTCTTTTTACAAAAACAAAACTTCTCTCATTAATGTGGCACTTTAGATAGCACCTTGGGGACAGCCTACAAATCTCAACCTTGTTTTGATTCATTTATATTTTTATTAATTTCACTTTTCTGTCAAACATTTTTTGAGAAGCTTTTATATGGTAGCTATTGCGAATACAAAGATGACTAAGAAATGGCCCCTAACCATAAGGAGCTCACAGAGTATAATAGCATGCATAGATAATTATAACATAAATATTTTTATCTCAAGCTTTAGAGGATGCTAAAGAGGAATTGATTTAAATATTAAGTTTTTTCCCTTCGAAGTAAATAAAAGGATTACCTCTTGAAGAAAGGAATCATTTGCATTTATAGATCAGTGTCATGTTTTTTCTGGTATCTCAAATTCATGACAATTAGGGTTAATATTTATATTTCTAGCCTAGACCTCTTTTTTGAGCTCCAAGTTTATATATTCCATTTTCTACTATACATTTCTACCTGAACACTTTAAAGCATATCTAAAATAGAACTCATAATTTTCTCTCCTAGATCTACTGCACCTAAATTCCCTTCCATCTCAGTGAAGGACAACTCTATCCTTCTAGCTGCTCAGGTCAAAAACTGTGAGAGCAACCTTGATTCTTCACTATGGGACATCGTTTCCATTGTGAGGAATTGTGTCCCTCTTTATGACTTCTAAACTTATTCTGTGCTCTAAAAGCCCAACTCTTATGGACTGCATGAATGAATTCTCTTGCTCTTTGACTTCTATTTGGGTTTGACCAATAAGAGGCACTGAGGAAAGCTGGAGGAGAGTAAGGTTGATGCCCTCTCCCTTTCCCCAGCTTGCAGGCGGTTGATGAGATCTTTTCATAATCCTTTCCATACAACTACATTCTCCAAGTTCCAGGAACCATTCTCTCCCTTTACCCTTCAGGCCTAAGTATGATAACAGCTACAGCTATAACTCGCTCCTGGGTACATCACTATCTCTTGTTTTTCTTAAATCTTGCACCATATCGTTGTAAATAGCTTAACTCTCCTCAAATTATCTAGTTTAAATGTGCCTTTGCCATTACGTTGGTCCAAGCAGCCAATCTCTCTTGCCTGGAATATTGTAATGGCCTCTTATCTGATATCCCTGTTTTTACCCTTGTGTCCATAAAATCTGTTTTCCACACAGAAACTAGACTGACCCTTTAAAAACGTAAGTTAGATCACATCACTCCCTTACTTGAAAACTCTACTAGATCTCCATATTGAGTAAAGGCAAAAGGTCCTATGATGGCCCAAAAGGCCCTACAAGATAGATATGGTCCCCTCTTCCTTCTCTAACTTCATCTCCTATTACTCTCCTAAACTCAGGGAAACACTTTACTTATAATGACTGGTGTATTATGAAGGATGCAAATGAATACCCACATGAAAATGTACATGGGGCAAGGTCTAGAAGGTCCCAAGCCCAGGAGCTTCTGTCTTTGTGGAGTTTGGGATGCTCTAGCTTCCTGGCACAAGGATACATTCAACAACAATAAAGCTCTTTGAATCCCTTCATTTAGGGTTTTTATGGAGGTTTCATTACATAGGCATGATTGATTAAATCATTGACTGTTGGTGATTAGCTCAATCTCAGGCTTCTCTCCAGTCCCCAGAGGTCTGCATAGGGCTGAAAGTTCAAACTCTAATCATGTGTTTTGTTCCCCTGGCAACCAGTCCCCATCTTGAAATTTTCTAAGGCGCATCTAGAGTCGCTTCATTAACATAAAGTCAGGTATGTTTGAAGGGACTTATTATGAATAATTAAAGATGTTCCTCTCACTCATCACTCAGGAAATTACAAGCGTTTTCAAAGCTCTATGCCAAGAATGAAGACCAAATATATATTTATTATATCAAAACGTCACCTCTCCCCTTTGCTCTTTTTGCTCTTGGTATGTTTACCTGTTGATGTTCCTCAAATAAACACCCACCTCAGGACTTTTGCATTTGTTGTTTATTCTTTTTGGAATGCTCTGCTCCTAAAATCCGTTTTTTAACTCTTTCAAGTTCTTGTTTAATTGTTCTCAGGGAGACTACTTTGACCATCCTATTTACAATTGGAACCTCTTCCACCTACTTAGCTTTATTTTTTTCTGTAGCATTTATTACATCTTAATATACTTTTTCATTTTGTTACTTCTTTATTTATTGTGTGAGTTCTACCACTAGAAGATAAGTTGCATGAAAACAGTGTGTGGGGGTTCACTGCTTGACCCAAGGTAAATAATAAATATTTATTAAATGAGTGGTTGAATAAATGCAGTGAGTTAAAAAAGATGCACAAGAAGCCTGTGAGTGTCACAGAAGGCTATTTGGAGAAGTTGCTCTTATTCTCCTGACTCCTCACCGTGGCTTCACTCCACCAGTATGTTACTGCATCTGAATGGGAGTTCCAGTTAATTTATGCCTCCATACCACAAGATCTGTCTGCTCACAATGGGCAGATCTAAATTTTGAAACTCAGATACAAAAATTTCCTCTTTTAACTAAATATCACAAATATAAGACTCAAGTAGACAAAAGCATATAGGTAGTTTTCTTTCCATTGAAAAGGACAATAGTTCTAGGATGTATTTTGTTCCCTAATATGATTATCTTTGAAATATATATTGCTATTATAACCTAGACTGGATATTTTTTTCAAAGTAAGCTTTGTAATAAATGGATTTGCAAAACCAAAAACTTTATTGTACAATATAATAATTTTATTATTTAATAGAAAGAGGAACTAAATGATAGAGATTACTTAAAATTTTCTTTTGTACATAGCAGTTTAATTGAGGAAAGTTGTCAGTAAATCATCTGCTAAGCAGTTTTATCATGCTTCATATACAAGATTTTTCTGCTTTTTCTTCAAATATGCTTCACACTAGGAAGCCTAATTTAAGACACAAAATTTAAATCAGATACTAAATTTCAGTTAATGTTAAATAACTGCAAGGAATCTTAGAAGTTCCATTTGTTTTTTAAATTTATATTTCACAGAACTTTTTAAAAAGGGATAGATTCTGTAATAATAAGAATAGCTAGACAAGAAGATAGGAACTGTTTTGTGAATATATTTTACTGTTTTTGACCATTGATATATAAATTTTTCTTACAGTCTAATTGAATCTGTTCAAACCTTTGTGATTTACCGTAGGTTTGTCAGTGGATTTTGAAAGAAATGTCAGTTATTTTCAAGACAAAGAGGCATTTATTGAGCTTCTAGTATGTGTCAAGCATTTTGCTGGGCATTTTTACCCTTGCTCATTTATTTATTTATTTTTTGCAGTGGCTTTATTGAGGTATAATTTAGATACCATAAAGTTTACCCATTTAAAGAGTACAATTCTGTGTTTTTTTTAATATATTCACAGAGTTGTACAACTGTCTCCACAATTAATTTTAGAATGTTTTCATCACCCCCAAAGAAATTCCTTATCTTTTAGCAGTCACTTTCCATTTTTCCCCAAATTCCCTGGCCCTAAACAACTGCTAATATACTTTCTATTTTTACTATCAACTATTCTGGACATTTCATATAAATGGAATTATATTATAGTTGTTTTTTTTTTGTGACTGGCTTTAGTGCTAAAACATTTAGCACTAAACATTTAGTGCTAAAACATTTAGCACAATGTTTTCAAGGTTCATCAGTGCTGCAGCATGTATCAGTACTTCATGCCTTTTTATTGCCAAATAATATTCCATTATATGGACATACACCACATTTTGTTCTGTGGACATGGGTTGTTTCCATTTTTCTGCTGTTATGAATAATGCTGCTATGAACATTGTACAATTTTGTTGTGAATATATGTTTTCATTCCTCTTGGGTATATATACCCAAGAGTGGATTTTCTGGGTCATACAGTAACTCTGTGTTTAACCTTTTGAGGAACTGACAGACGTTTCCAAATCAGCTACACTATTTTGTATTCCTACCAGAAATGTATGAAGGTTCTAATTTCTCTACACCTTCACTCTTTTATATAACAACATTTAATGTCAATTCTGCTGAAGAGATATTATAAATCTTGTTTTATATATGGAGAAACAAAGGTTCAGAAAAAACATAATTTATCCAAAACCACAAAGTGAATAATTGTTAGAGCTAATTTTCAAACTCGGTTCTAATTAAAAACCTATACCTTTCATTCATTCTAAAATTTTATCTTTTTTTTTCCAGAAATATTTTAGAGAATCATTTATGTTTAGTACATATTTGAGTGTCTACTATGTTGTAGAAATTGAGAAATCAGTTCAGTTTACTTATAGAGTAGTGAGACTAATAGATCAGAACAGCTTGCATATAGCTCATCAATTTTAGGTCTCTTTTTTAATAGCCTTAAAAATTAATTAGGACTCCAGAGCGCTTTTGTTTAAGTGGCTTTTGTCTATTGATATATTTAGTATTAGAAATTAAAACCAAGAAAATTTAAAAATATTATTTATTAATTTATTGAAAATAACAAACATTACTCATTAAACTAAGTAGCATAGTTTTACAAAAAAGAACTATAATATCTGAAAAATAATTTAGTAAGAAGAGTGGAATTGTTTTACTTTCTTTTAGATTTCTTTAATGTTAGGTTTAATAGAAGATGGTTGAATTCTCTTGTCTGCTTCTGCATTCAGTCTGTTGTTAACACATTGTTTTGGTTGAAGTAAATGAAGTATCACACATATTTATGTTTCAAAAATGGAGTATTTTAAATACATTTTTCAGATAATTGTGGATTTTTTTGTACTACATCAAAGTTTATAAGTAGTATAAAGGTTAATCAAAGTTTACAAGTAGTATAAAGGTTAATTGCAATTTGGAATCTGAAACATAGCAAAGTTTTTATTTTTTATTACATTACATTAAAATCCATTGGTCTAACCTACAGTTTGAATGGATCTTTCACCAAAGTATGATTTTATGACATTGTATATTGATTATTTGGAAAATGTTGGATCATTGAGTTATACAGTTCCAAAATGTTGACATGTTATATGGTACAATATCGAAAAATCACATCTATTAATATCACTTTTGTGAATTTGAAAGCACAGATATTGTTATTGAAAACAAACACAATCGTCTTGTCTGAAGTGAAAAGCTTACTTCACATCATTTTTGAGAAAATGTCCTTTAAAAATCCAAGTTTGAATAACCGTTCCTTGCCTGTCAGTCAATTCTTTCAAGTAAAAATGGTGTACTACGGTAAAAAGTAGTTAGGATCTCAAAGAATCACACAAATGCTTTTCCTCAAGAAAACCATTTCAGTATGCAGCAGAAATATCTTATATGTACTTCCTATTTGGTTACATGTACTAGTTTTTAAGCCATACTATTATTTTATAAACTGTAAGTTTAGATTTAATAAAACAAAGACTTCAGTGACCACTAACTAGTACAGTTCAGAGTTACTGGCTTGATTCATTCTAAGGAAACAGCAATTTTACCCATCATTGCTTTTGCACCAATAGGGTAAATGTCAGTACAGTGAAAAGGCAAAAAAATTCATCCTAAATTTATAAACATGGTCTTATGCATATAATTCTACGTTCAGAATGCTTTTTAGCAGATATGAGTTCAATGTAAGAGTTGAAAGTCAAGTGATAATTTAGAATGAAACCAATTTCTTTATATATCTTCTTACCTCAAATTCTATTCCCTTAACTTTCTTTGTGACCTTTAGCAGAAATTTTTTGTATGTTGGGAAGAGATAATTTATAAATAACCTATAAATAACTTGTATAGAACTATTTAACCTTGAGCAAGAGACATTTTATTCTTAATAATTCCAAGAATTGTTCAATATCACTTTTCAATGTACACTATTATATGATATCAGTATAGAAGTATATAAAGAATATCATAAAATTCTCTCCTTATTCTGCCCCTGCTAGCATATTTTAAAAATCTGAGACATATTTATCTCATTTTTGGGGATGATATTTCCATCTATTTCATTTACTAATCTCTGCTAATTAGAAAAGCACACAGAAGGTGCTCAATAAATATTTGTTAAATGAATGAATAAACTCTTTACATTATCTTAAGAGCTATCTGCATAATATTCCTAGCTACTAATGAAGAATAATTTGTTTATCCATTCCTCCTTGATAAGCACTGGCTTATTCCTAGTTCCTCACTTTTAAAGTAATACTAGAGTAGAAAAGATGGGTGGAAGAATGTTTTAGGCAATGTAAATAGCATGGGAGATGCCCAGAAGTATGAGAAATTATTTTTCTGGGGAATTTCATGTTTTTAGTGAAAATAGCATGTGCATATGTATGTGTGCATTTGTTGTTGAGGCGAGTAGGCATTAAAGTTGGAAAGCAAATGTGAGAGATGAGGCTAGATGGGCAAGCAAGATCCTGAAGAGGTACGTAAACCATTTTTAAAATCTAGACTTTATGAGTGGAGTGTCACTCAAGAGTTTAACTGGGGGAATGCCATGATCCTTTCTATCATACGTGAATTTGCAACTTTCAGCAAGTTGGAATAAAGTGACATTTTATAGTCAATGAAAGTGTCTGTCATTTTAGAATTTCATTAAACATTTAGAATAAAATAAATCATAATGTTTCTAGATCATAAAACTTTTGTTCTTCATTGTTAGGATAGATTCTAAAATGGATTTTGATATAGACCATATTATATGACCATAATGGCAAAGACTTATTGAATGTTCTCTGTGTGAAAGCACTGTTCTAAGTGCTTCACATGTACTAACTTGTATTACCTCGCTTGATCTGCACAGCACTCGGTTGCTATTCCAGTTTTATAAGAGATCAGTAGGATCAGAGGTACAGCCCTGGGAAGTGGTAGAGCTGAAGATGGAAACTCTGGCTCCAGAGCCCATGCTCTTCCACACTTCAGCATACTGCTTTGTCAGTCTGATGATTATTAAAATATACACACGGAACTCAGTGAACTTGCAAAGAAAACTGTGATAAGTAAAAAATAATTAAAAGTTATATTTCCTTATTTACAGAATGATGTAAGTTCAACTTATATATTCTGCTTTTATTCCAGTAGAGTTTTTTTCTTTTGTAAACATAACGTCATGAAAATATATTTGGTAACTTAGTGAGTTTGCTGGCCAAACTGACATTAATTGTAATGTCACATATTGTAAAAGAAAAAACAATTTTTTAAATACAGTGAAGTTTACTTTAAAAAATTAATTAAAATAAACATTACATCTGAAAAGTTAATACTGGGTTGTATATTAATATATAATGTTAACCTAATGAGTACTTGTATGTTTATACATACAATATGTTTACATTTATAGTTCTTGGTAACATAAATGATTTTTTTCTCATGCTGTCAAGATATTAATGATCTTTACAGATATAGGCAAGACTGAATGGTTTTTATAAAATATTAAAATTACAGAGTCTATACTCAAGGAACATTTCTAGCATTACAACCCATTACTGGAAGTGTCCTTGCAGATTATCTAGTCCAACACCCTGATTTTACAGGTAGATGTAAGTGGAGGCCCAGAGAGTTACTTGCACAAGGGGCAAAACTGAAACTAGAATACAGATCTCCTGATTTATATTCCAGTCACTTTTCACTATACAACTTCATAGATAATAAAATATTTTATATACTCCAATAGTTCTTACTAAACACCTTGCAAATGATAAGATAAGCATCATACCATTTTTGAATCATTTTTTCCTATTTCTGTCATTCTCTGTATACTAACCAACAGGGAACCCTTACTACATACTGTACACTTATGTGATTTATCTGGCCTCAGCTTGAGTATTTTGTCTGTTAAATTTTTATAACTTTCTGCATTTCTGTTGTCCTACACTCTCAAAATGCCACTGATTATTTGGGTCACTCTTCTGTTGTTGTTATGACACTTGTTTCCTGAGGAACTTAGGTTAGTGTTTTTCATACAGCTCTCACTCTTAGTTCAGGCAAATTAGGATCTGCAGAAAGCCTCAGGCACTCAGGTTTTCACATACATGGCCCAACGAAATGCAAAGGTTCTTGTGGCCCATAAGGTTCCACTTGCTACATTTGATTGATGGCAGGCACTGAAATCTTTCAAAGTCCATACGTAACTGTTTTCCCTATAAAACATCCTAATTTGCTATTTCTGAAAAAATATCATTTAAACTATGATTAACCTCCTTAAACCAGCACATGTGAAAACTCACATGCTGAGATTCCAGAGTGAAAGTCTTAGTATCATTGGATAAGCTGTATTTCTTAAAATATTTTCCTTTTGATTGCTTCTGTCATTTGACTAACATTTCATTGTTAGATTACATGATATACTTTAGGAATTGAAAATATGCTAAAATAAGAATCACTGTTGCTTCATAAGTGGATTGAGGAAAATAATTACCCAAATCTACTATCTTCTGAAAGAGATTTAAATTGGATTACAGTTATTCCACTGTGTCCATGGGGTATTGATTCCAGGACCAGTCCTCCTTCCAAACCATGGATGCTCAAGTCCCTTATATAAAATGATGTAGTATATGCATATAACCTTTTTTTTTTTTTAATGAAGGCACTGGGAATTGAACCTAGGACCTTATGCATGCTAAGCACAGATTCTACCACTGAGCTACACTCTCCCCTCCATGTACTTTAAATCATCTCTAGATTACTTCCAATACTTAATACAATGTAAATATGTAAATAGTTGTAAATACAATGTAAATGCTAGTGGGACAAATTTAAGTTTTGCTTTTTTGGAACTTTCTGGAATTTTTTTCTGACTTTTTAATCTGTGGTTGGTTGAATCCAAAGATTTGGAACCCACAGATACTACATTTCACTTTATTTTTTAAGAGGTGGCATATTACAGTGGAAGGAGTTCTGAACTGAGGATCAGGACTTCTAGGTTCTAGTCCTGACACTGTCACTAGCTAATTAACTATGTAACTAAGTAAACGGTCAGTTCACTTTCCCCTTCTGGCTTTCAGCTTCCTGATTTTTAAAACTTGGGAGTTGAATTATTTCTTTCTTTACAATGACTTTTGGAGTCTACAATTGTTAATGTGAATATACTTTAAAGAAGTCATTTCATGTTATTTTTTAATAGAAAGGATAAATTAAAATTAACACAAACAAACAAACAAAAAAAACCCACCTCCAGATGTTGATTAATGGTGGTAGAACCAGTAATGGAAAATAACAGGGAACAAATAAGCTGGGTTGACTGGGAGAAATGCAAGATGTTTTTTTCTTTCTTTCATAATGCTCCCCTTTTTTCCTTTAAAAAGCTCAGATATGCAGTGAACTTTGTCGTAACTGTTTGTTTTATGTTCATGTTGGAAGATACATTTGGAGCTATATCCACATACGCATACCAGATCCACACACATAGACTCACACATAAACAACCCTTCTCCCTTCTTCCAGTTCTCCAGTGTACAGAGTCAGTCTGGGACTTCAGACTGGGAAGAACAAGCACATTGTTACTTTGATGCTAATGAGAGCTGTGAAACATCAAGATAAGAAAATTTATACTCAGAGTATCAGTCTAGAAAAATCAGATGTTTTGAAGTGGAAAGGGAAGTTAATTTGAAGTTAGGGTTTAAATTCTGGCTGTGTGATTTTATTTAAACTTTGTATCCTTTCTGTGTCTTTTCCTTCATTTGTATATTGATGATGATGACAGTAACAGCTACATTACAAGGTGGTTTTAAGTTTCAAAAATCCTAATGTGTGTGAAAACCCTTTCTAGTACTTTTTAGGTTATTTTGATTATTATTTTATCTGGCTTATTTTCACACACAGATTAGCTGAAACAGTGTTACCACTCAACTCTACTCACCTTATATAAACTAAATATTTAACCTTATAAACACATTTTGACATAAACTTTTAGGCTAAGACCATTTTTATGGTAGATTTTTATCACTTTACTAACTCAAGTAGAAAGAAGGTTTAAATGAGTAGCCTACTACTGAATAATTACTTACTATATATTTCTATCTTGGTAGAGTCACTAACCTGGTGGAATTTTTACCGTGATTTTTATTTTGTAATGATAATGAAATGAATGATAGTGATAATAAAATCACCTTACCCTGTGATGATCCCTGCCTTATATTTCTTGGGTTGCCAGAGAAAACTCTTCCAGACTCTCCAAGCAGTCTAATCTGCTGTTGATTATTCAGTTCATTTGAACAAATGGAAGGAACAAAAGAATATATGTAGTCAACTCTTGATTACCTGTGATCTTAGTTACACAGATAATTCCAAACAGCAGCTACTTCAGACATTTATATTTAGCTCATGAATGGATTTAAGTGTTTACATTTGACTATAAACATGGCTGATAATCTGGGAACTCACTTGTCTTTGGTTTGTTGTAATGGTATTAAAACTTGGAAATGTTTTGTCTGAATCCAAAGTATATTTCATTACCTAGAATACATTGGCCCAAAATTCTAATTTGTGAATCTTCTTGGGAGAGTCTTGTTTCTTTCATCTCTTTGCCACACAGAGGACTGATATATGCTTGAGTCACTTTTGCTCCTTCTCCTCTTTTTTCTGCTCTGAGTTGACTAATCCACTCTTGATTAAATAAAGATGTTGGAAAACTGAATTTTTATGCAAGTGTTAACAGTTATTGCTTAAATGAATTTGGTTCCGAATTCACACCAAATCTTTACTTAGTTGTATTGGATTGCAGTGATGATTTAATCACTTCTAGATCTATGCTGTCCAGAAGATTTTAAATTAATGCACACTTCAGTATTTTAGACTTTTTCCACTTTTTTTTTTTTTAATTTCTACTGCCTCTGATGTAGTTTTTGCTTCTATGAACTAACATTCTTACAACATAACATGGGTATTCCTATAAAACAGTGCCTGAAAAGCTCCAGGAATGACAGAACTTTTTCCCCCAAATCACATTTAATAGACTTTCTTGTATTTTGGTGTTTGCTTGCTTTCACAATGCCTTTTAATCTTCACTTGGTTTAGATTCTTCAATTTTTAAATTACAGGCTAGTCTTTGGTAATTGACTATGCTTTACTAATACAGTTATTTATGGGATTAGGGTAGGAATTGTATTTCATTTAGAACCTTTAATTCCCTTCCCTGCCACCCCCTTTCTTAAGCCATACTCAATAATTTCTGGTTTGAACTACCTATGGGTAAGCTTGAAAATATAACTTAGGACTCAAATGGAGCTCAGTCTGGAGGTATAAGTTGTTTCCTTTTAATTTGAGAATTAATATAATTTTGAAATTATTTTTCTGTATTAGTAAGAAATTGGGTAAATGATGTTACTGTTAATTTTCTAGAAACTTAACTATAAACTCTCTGAAATAATTATAGATGTGTAGATTTTCTAATATTGTCTTGTAGAACTGAGGGAAAATATTCTGGCCATTGAATTTATTCAAAGATCATTGATTTTTGTGGCCCTTGTTGAATTTTAAGTCTTGCCTAGATTTCCAAAAACTTGGTTGAATTTTATACTTAAAGTAGGAAAGTTTGTGTTTTATTATTTTTATGCTAGACAGGACTTTCGGTGAGTCTTCCTTAATAATAATTTTCATTACTTCCTCATGTATAACCCAAAGTCTTAGAATCTTCCAAAACAAATGTAAGTTTTCATTGATTCATGTGTTTGTATTTTCATCATATGAAAGACAAACCTGTACTTAATATTAAAATTTGTAATGATATATTGCTGTAAGATTTAGATATTTTGATATTTTCATTTTTTTTACATGGGCACTGGTGTGTTATTTAGTTAATTAATAAGTAAAATTATGTTTGTCTCTTCTAAAATGGGAAAAATTAATGTGACCTTAATATCCCCTTAATTGGGAATTACATTTCATGGAAAATGGATTGATTGTTTCTGTGAATGTTAAATTAAAAATTTCTGTCTAAAAAAATTCTCTTCAAAATACTTGGCAAATAAGGAGCATTTGTACAAGCTTCATGAAACCAAGATTACATTGTTGGTTTTACTCTAGATAATGTGTCTATTATATTTATTTGTTTATTATGAATTTCCACATGTTTTCAATAATGATGAATTGAGCCTAATTATTTTATAGAATTGTGTCATCCATATTTCAGGCTTACCAACAACATAAAATTCATATTATGAAATTTTTATAAAATCCACTATAAGATTCTGTTTACGTAATATTACCTAGTCAGAAACTGACTTTAAGTGAGAATAAATTAGGACTGGAATATGCATATGTTATGATTTACCTGGGATTGTTCTGGTTTACACCTATGTTTGTGATGTACTAATTAACAGCACCTCCTTTCATTTAAGAAATGTCCTAATTTGGATGATGAATTATATGAATGTAGTCACATATTAGAATTCCTTTCAACAAGTATTTATTGAAGACCTCCTATGTGTCTGAAACTTTTCTAGGTGCTGGGGGATAACTAATAGAACACAAATTAAAAGACAAATGACAACTGAGTAACTTAGAAGAGTTTATCTGTTATTGTTGTCAAAAAAGTAACCAGGTTAATTGTCATGGAATATAACAAAATAAAATATCATTGGTGAATGATAATTGAGTACTGCTAGAATCATGGCACATTAAATAGAAAGAAACTGATCAACATTTTTTAAAGAGGTTAAGAGATATGCTACGGATTTGTCAATAAGATGGTAAGAATGCACTGTTTTTATAAAGTTAATGAGCACTTAAAATTTTTTCAACTTTGTTTTAAACTTGTAGGTGTAAAAGAAACAAGCTGCAAATACCCTCTTAACTTAATTAAAATTGTTTTGACAAGTAGAGCAGTAATCTCAAGTGAGGTTGCTCGTAGTTTGTAAAAGCTTATTCAGTACACCTATTATTTTCTTAAACTGTAGAAAGTGAATCTGCCGAACAAAATCTTCTTGGCTACAAAATGCGCAGTGAGAAAGCTGGGTAGGGGCATAGGTTTTAAAATGTTGAGAGACACTGCTCTAGAGCAGTCTATAGTGACACAGCCAGGGTCATTCTTCCAACTTTTGAAATTCAACCAAAGAATGGATTTTGTTGTCCAAAGTATACTTATTAAAAACATCCTCCTGAAAAAGCTCTGGTGGCATAAGGATAGGTGAGTAAGTTGGCCAATCAACTATAAATCTTTTAGCAGTTCTTTGGGCAATTAAGAGTTATAACCTGTTCTCTGATTACATTGTCTTGGCATGTAATTAATTCAATTTTATTGGAAGAAGATGATGTTAGAAAGAGTTAATACGATGATATAAATTCCTTTGAATGGTTCCTGTATAATTGCTTAGTCCATATAATTTATATAGTTTTTAGTTGATTCTGCCTTCTAAATTGTGGTTTATATTTATAGAACTGTTTGAATTTTTCTTCATATAATTCAAAATTGAATTTCTAGGTGTAACATTTTCTGAGTAGAAAATTTTCAAGCCTATTTATATAGACTCAGTCCCCTAAGCCACTAGACTTCATTTACTGTTCACACTATCATAAATAATATTAAATTATGATTAGTCTAAATATAAATTAGTTTAACTTTTAATATCACTACATCTACCAATAAGGTATTTAAATTTTACAAAATGCAAAAGAATTTCATGAAGACTCTGTATGAAGCTATTGTCTTAAACTAGTTGTTTTTTCTTTTTTCTCCCAAGAAACATTTCTGGTTTACTGGAAAGAGTTTGGGTTTGGAGATCAGACCGTCTGACTTAGAATCATGGCTCAGTATGATCCTGGCCATATTTTTAACCTTCTTCAGCCTCATTTTCCAAAATATGTTGAAAAAGATAAAATGCTAAGTACTAACTGTAGCACATAGAAAGTATTTGGACCATCATATGTGTTCAAAATTTTGATTAAATCTGAAGTACATTTCTTTAGTTGTTTAAATTTTATTATTTATCTCTATCTTTTTTATTGGATTTGATTTTCTATTACTTACACAGTAATGGGGATAGCCATTAAATTTAGTTAGTTACAATGGTTACCAAACTGAAAGCAACTCAGACATGGATAAAATACTGCTGAAGTTCAGAGCAATTCCATCTGGTTTGTTAATTGCTCTGTCTGCCTATCTCCAACTATTCTGGGAACTACTGATTTCGAATTGGTTATTAGGTTCATTTTAAGTTTTCTGAGCACAGAATAAGTGGTAGCTGTTGTAATTATGTCTGTGTTTTGTCACAGAGAAGCATGTGACATAGACCCTGCCCTTAAGGAGCTAATAGTCAGGTAGGAAGTACCCATCGTGGTCCATTATTTGCTCTTATTTCCTACCAATTTTCTCTATAGAATTCTGAGTAGCACCATGATTCTTATCTAATTCACAGCAGTCTTTAAACCTGAGTGGGGAGCCAAGAGAGTCCTGGAGGGAGGATGTCCTTGACATCTATGTGTTTGCAAAGCCTGTTGCCTCTGCAGTTATTCTGGGCCAATGATGTTATAATCATCTGTTAAAAGCAAAGATCTTTTTAAGTATCACCCTTAAATGCAACTATTGCAATTATCTTTTGGTTGCCTTCTCAAATGTTTGCATCTTCAAAAGGTGGCATTTTTCGGTACTACCACATAGATTGCGGCATTCTGTTTCCTATGTGACTCAAATATTAATTAATATGTTTTTTCCTTCCTGCCTCTGGATCACATATCCAGCTTTTGCCTTCAAGTTAAAAAAATAATTAAAAATCTTTATTTTTATTCATTTGACAATTGTAAAATCATGAACATTTTAAAGTTACATTAGAAAGTGATTTTTGTAAACTTCTTTGTAAATCCTATTTATAACCTGCAGTTATTGATAAAGTGATTATAACTCTTAAAATCTTGAATCATGCTCTTCTATATATTTGTAAGAGAATGTCCCAGTATGAGAATAGGACATCTTATTTGTAACTAAACTACTTTTGTTTATAGGCCAAACATATGTTGACTTTTGATTTAATTTTTAAAAGGCTTAGAAATGTTTTTTAATTATTTTGTTCATGTTCTGCTTCAGCATGTTCAAAATCATCCTGTGATGGGAGACCCTTGCTCACTTCTGGACCCAGGCTTTAATTGTCTTTGTTTCTTTGTCATTCCTTAATATTTGTGCCTTGAGTATTGTCAATTCTCCATGGGAAACATAAGATAACCTTCAAAAAAGCTTTCTGAACATAATATTTTCATAATACATTGATGATAGTACCTATTGTACCCAGAAATCATTGTTAAATTAAAAATTGAGAATGAAAAGAATATGCTATTTATCCAGCTGTATTCAACTATGAAAGAACAAAGAAACAGCAATTTTAGAATCAATATAAAATTTCCATTTTCCCTCTACAGACCCATAATGCGAGTTTGTGATGGGTGGACTCTGATTACTGATCTGTTATCTGATCAGATACTCAGTGCTGTAATTTGGGAAACTGTGAACTACCTGTTATTATGTAAGAACACAAATAATCTCTCTTAGCTCCATTTTAAGTTAAAAATTTTAGCACACCTGCCCACCTAAGTCTTATTAGCACTGGGAACATCGAGGCCCACTGAGATGTCCTAATACCTACAAACAATACAGGAAAAACAGGCGGCCTTAACTGGACTATGTAGATTGCTGACCAAGTAGTTGAGGTCAGGGATACATTTCATGATGCCAGACCTGGAATGGGGGATTAGCAGAGGAGCCAAAAAGGGCACTAAAAGCCAGAGGATCATCCAAATCAGCCTGTTGAGAAAAGCCAAAATTCCATGATTTCAGAGTCCAGGTCCACATACAAGGTCTGGTGGAGATACACATAGAAATCTAGGTTGCGGGGTTGTGGGGGTGGGGGGTGGGGTCTCAGCACCAGGAGTTTAGAATTTGGAGGAAATAAAATCAGAGGGAGAGAAAGAGAGCGGGTAGGAGAGTGACTGATTGTATTAGTAATGAAAGATTAACTACAAACAATGGTAATCATTTGTGACTTAGACTGAAATGTGAATAGGGCTTTGTGTTAGTGGATTGAGCTATCTTAAAGAACAAAGAGAATCATAGATACTCCCCTTAGTAAGTACTTCATTTTAATGAGGACCTCAAGAAACATTGTATTTAAAAAAACAAAAAACAAAAAACCCTCAAAAACTTTATAAGGAGAATTTCAGCTACCTTACTGGGTGAAGTAGTTTTGAGAAGGTTATTTAGGAATCCAATTTTCCATTTATCATAGTGGTTAAGAGGACAGAATCTGTGACCAAACTGCATGATTTTGAATCTTAGGTATATGATTTAATAGCTTAGGACTTGGGCAAATTCCTTGACCTTTGCATGCCTCAATCTCCTCATCTTTAAAATGCAGAAAACAATATGAACTACTGCATACGATTGTTATGAGGAATAACTGAGTTAATAAATATCAAACTCTTCTTATCATGAAACAAGTGCTATGTAAGTTTAAGCAACTATTATTGTACAACAAGGCATATTGGGATAAGGCAAGGATTGCCCTGATTTACACTAGACAAGTTATAAATACAATCTAGAAATGGGCAAAGTATATGGTGTGTTTGCACAGGCAGTTGCCTTAGTTGTATCTGGGAGGTTCCTCAAACCTTGCTAGGCACACTTTGATTTCTGTAGGTAACTTCCTTTTGGCCAGCACCTTACTATGTCAGCCTGCAGGCACACTGTACGCCACAGCAGCAGAACATTTGCGTTGTATCTGAAATATTTGGGAATGCCATGGTCTACATAATCTTTTTAGTTGCTTGGAACCAGGAGGCCGTATGCTCATTGGAGAGACTGGGGAGAAGGGGATTAAATGTAGCAAAGAGTTTGACTCCCAGTCTAGGTGCTAATTTTCTGAATAACTGCAGGCATATCACTTAATATCAGGATCTGTTTTTACTTCTGTAAAATATCAACATTCAATTTTAACACATCATTAGTTGTCCAATTGCCTAGTCTATTTTCTAGACTTTTTAATTTGTAAATAAAGTCTTAATAAGAAGTCTTATTTCTAAACTTGGCATTAAAATTCTAAGTCCCTTAGAGCATTACTCCTAACTTTTACAAATTCCCTGCAATGTATTTTAAATCTGAGGCATGGGAAGATAGCTCTCCCTTAGGCTCTAGACTTTCTTGGATTAAGAACCAGAAGACCTGAATTCAAATCCAATCAAATGTTCTGACTTGGTCAAGTTTCTTTATATCTAGTAGCATAGCTTTGCATCTGTGAAATGAAAATAATGCCACATTTAGGATAATGATCAGACGAGATAGAACATAAACTCTTTTAAGACAGTGTTGTGTTAAACAAGGTCTATTTTTCTTAATCCTTACTTTCCTATCTTCTAACTCTGGTGGAGCTTCTAAAGAAAGAGCCAATCTTGTAATACTCGGTGGCAATATTGAGAAAAATAACTTTATTGTTTTTTCCCCAAGGACCAATGGATTTCATGTTTCTGAAAGACCAGAAGCTACTCTTTTAATGTGTGAATTATGGAGTTGTGCCACTGACCATTTATTATCCATAGAAAACAGTAATGTAAAGATAGCCTGTCTTATACTGAAGGGAAGATGTTTCAGGATACCTTCATTTCCGGACCCCAAAAGGATGGGCTAATAAAGCACACTGGGCTGAAGGCCCAGCTGTGAGGTTAGGAGCCTAGATGGCAGAATTCCATGGATTGTTCGTGCTCTTTTGGGATCTGCAACATGAATGGACCTCAGTTGATCCAGGAATAGACTTCCTTTTGCAGCTAGAAAGAGGGGAAGCTGAAGGAGAGGTGAGTGTGCCTGGGATAGATAGGAGAGTTCGAACTTAATTTAGGGAGTCCCTGGGTCTCCTTGTCTTATTCATACACAGTAAGATTTTAATGACATTTTAAATGAGAGTTGTTTACATTTTAAGAAAGAAATTCTCATACATTGGGTGGGGAAAAAAAAATAAAAACCTAGCCTGTACCTCAGTCCATGAGCCACACTTCCTGTGTAGTGGTCCCTAAGTGATTCCTAAGAGCACAATTGCTGCATTTATTAAACTTTTTATTTACTAAGGAGTGGATAGTAGCATATGGGAGCAATGACAATAGCTGACTGATGAGAAAACAAAGAAATTCCAGTATTTTGCTCTTTTGAAAAAAGTCATTCAGAATTTAGTCATATTGGTTCAGCTGCTGTAACCAAAGACTGATAAGATAATAGAGGTCTTTGTGGTGGTTTTGTACTGAAATCCTTTATCTTTATGATGCACTGGAGCCCTTTAGAGTGGAAAGCTTTTAAAACTGCTGTTAGATTCAGAACTCAAATTAGCTGCTGGTACAGTGGGACAGGGCTTCCTTTCTCAGGCAGTCACCACAAAGTAACTTTTATCAGGGGACCTTCTGATAGATTGTTAGTTTCTTCAGCTTACCCTATTTATTTTTGTTGACTTTTTGCTGTCCTATTTTGTGACATTTAAAAGAAGGGTATATCAAAAAAGGCCAATGCTAAATGATGGACTGAACTTGTGAAGTGGAGACATCACAGCCCATCTGATGTGTGAGGAGGCTGCAGGATGAGACACAGCAGTTTAACCAGGTTACCTGTGGGCAGAAAAGATCAAATGCAGCTTTCTTTCATGACTAGCATTGTATTTTGGCTTTCTTCTCAAACAATATCCATTAAAAAAAAAAAATTAGAACTGACCAGAGGATTGACTCTTAAGAGATTTTCTTTTCGACTTAATTTAAAATCTTTCTGAGTTGTTGGCTGAGTTCCTTGATTGATGCTGCCTTGGAATTATTGTTAAATTCTTTAATCCCTTCTAGGATTGAGTGGTAAAGTATATCTCCATCAGAATTCCATTCCAGTGTCACTGCCACCCCTCCCTATGGTTCCAAGCACAGATACTTTTCGTTAACCAGGCTTCTTATAATTTAATTATGAAGTCCTATTACGTTTATTAAAGTAGCATGTGATCCAGTAAAGGAGAATGGTTAGGTAGAAGTCTTATTTTAAATTCCCTAGGACACATTTCTAGATAATGCCATTTGTTAATATTAGTTTTATTTGGCTTGGTAAACACTGTATTTTAACACCATTGCCCTTCATTTCATAAAAATGAAGAGAGAAAAAAACATGTTGAGAAATTTACAAGACTTAATTTAGCTGTTCCTACACGTTCGTTCTCTCTTTCCCCCTCTCTCTCCTTCCCTCTTTCCTTCTTCTCTTCCACTTTCTCTTTTTCTTTTTCTGGCTCCTTCCACCCCCACCTTTCTAATATTCTGTCTCTCTTTCCACTGCTGTGGGTTTTCTCAGTAGAAAGACAGTTGTCACCACATATCAGTGATCCACTTTCAGAGGACAGCTATTAAGAGAGTGACCTGTTTAAGATTTTTATGTTGTGAAAGTCCTAGGTATGGAAATATTGTGAAAGAGGTGAGGCAAATCTATTTAGTAAAGTGCTCTGCAAGGTGCCTTCCTTGTCCAGATGTGGAGTCTTTAGGGACTTCCCAATGCCCAGTCTTATTTCTAGCACCACTGATTGTAATTATGTCTATTTCACATGGGCAAAATTAACTAGCAGATTGTGGTGCTAACTTCTATGAGCTGATGTAAAAAAAGATTAAATTTTAAACTTGATTTTTAATTTTAATTTTTCATTCTATATCAAGAAGGGATTTATCCTAATTGTCTTATTTTTTTACCTAAATTCTTATCTATTTTGAATTTTCTCTGTTGGCTTTGGACCTAGGGACAGGTAGTTGCAGTTTGTAAAGTTTAAAATAAATAGTCTATTTTAGTTAATTTTTGTCAAGTTCTTCAGATTATGACCAAAAAAGGCTAGAGGACTGATTTTGAAACTCTTATGGTGAAAGATGGTATTTGAAAACTTTTGATGAGGGAAATTGCTGCCATATTTACATTTTGAAAAGTGTTTCCTTATTTACGCACTATTGACTTCCTATTGAGACTCAAAATTTTAAGTACAACTGGTAAAGAATTCAGTGGATCAAACTCAGTAAATCTGAAGTCACTGGAATAAAGGCCCCTAAGAAAAAAATGTGTCAATTTTAAAGGTCTTTCCTAACTGAAGACCATTTTGTGATAGAGCCAAAGGTTAATAAAATCAGTAGTGAATGTAGCAATTTTACAGATAAGCTATTCACAACAAGTGTAGTTACTTGAATAAAAAGCTAATTCAGTTCTAAAATGCCACATGCAGTAGCAGTGAATAGCTGCTTTTAGGTGCTTTCTGGAGGAGGATAAAATACAGAATCACGGCACTCTTCTCTTCCAGCGTCCCTGGCTGCCTGTAAATTGCTGTGAATGGGGCTGTGGGCTGACAGGCTCTATTAAGACAAACTGCCTTTCTCATCGGAGAGATAAAATAAATCAGGTGTTTAGTCAAATTAAAATACTTCAGCTGGAGCAGGCCCTGGGGAGCACTGATCCACCTGACTAATCTGAGAGAAACTCAAGACAGATGTGGTTTGGGGATAAAGACGACCCCATGGAAAAAGAAAAAAAAAGCAACTAAAAACAAGAAACCTGCTGCACTGTCTTTGGAGTTGGAGGCTAGATACAGTTTATAGCGGAGAGTGTCAGGCGCAGACCGTGTGTGATACTGGATAAAAGCAAGCACCTTGACTTGTAGAGAAGCTGTGTATGGACGCTTTTTTCTGGTTCCCTTTTTTCAGTTTATGAAACTACCCCTGTCTTTTTGTGGGGGAGAGACTATTTTCTGGCAATGCTTCTTAGAGAAGCATTTTAAGATAGCCTCAAAAGATGTGAAACAGATGATGTTCCGCAGCTACTGATGACCTCTGCTGGCCTGGGCAGACCCTCAGGATCTGATCTACTTTTTTTTTTAAAGTTGGTTTTCACCAAACCTTGGAACATAATTTAAGACAAGATTTTCTAGATAGAGTTAGACAACCTCATAAAAGCATTCAATATGGTCGTTTGCCTTCCTTAACATGTATTTAGGTTGCCCCACTAAGCCTCATAAATTGTCTACTTTTTCAACAACTCTGGCAATTTTCGTTCCTTTGCCGTTGCAAAGCTTCACGTTCAATTAAATGAGTATTTTCTGAGATGAAGTGACATGTGTTTGAAGGTTGGTTGGTCAGTGTGATTTGGACTTGATGTTATTTTTATTATAACAAGCATATATACATTAACTGTTAATTAAAACAAAAATCCAGCACCACAAATTTTAAATACCTGGGTTTAAACCACTGTATATGAACAAATACAGTGAGTACAGAACAGAAAAATGACTACACACACATACACACACACACAAATTAACCTACACATTTAGAGAATGTAAGCTGTTGTGTGGTATAAATTGATTTCTTGTTAACTTGGCCCCCCCAGGGGCTAATGGCTGTGTACATTTCCCATTTGGGGGCAATTTTAGATTTGTTGTACTACTACATTTCATTCCAACTGCAGTTATCATGCCACTTGTATCTATTCCAAATATGTATGTGCTCCTCAAACTTAAAGAAAAGATAGCAACAGCCTTATATGAGTACCTACCTAACTCCTTCATTTAAAAATACTGATCTCTGGCTTGTTTTCTTCTCAAGTTTGATGAAAACCTTATTTAGATGTCATTGAATTTTTACAATTAACTTGAATGTCATGCTGATTATTTAAAAAGATCCAGTTAAATGGTGTTGTTCTGTAAGTTCAGATATACATGTCTATTAGCATTGGAAGCACCAATGCGTTTATAGACCTGTTGGCTTCACCTTGAACAGAAGAGACTTTGAAGACATTTATGTGTTGCCTGTGCAGAGGAGAAAGGGGAATATATTAAAAAGACACTGTTTAACCT
This sequence comes from Camelus bactrianus, assembly GCF_048773025.1. Classification (NCBI taxonomy): domain Eukaryota; kingdom Metazoa; phylum Chordata; class Mammalia; order Artiodactyla; family Camelidae; genus Camelus; species Camelus bactrianus. Next base: position 36,844,823 of record NC_133548.1, read on the forward strand.
GAGAGAGAGAGAACAATTTCCAGTCTTTACTGGGGAATCTAAATACCAGATCCAGCTCTTGTGTTGGTCCTTGCCCAAAATTTCCTACAAATGCTCTTCTTTATTAGCAAAGAATTATGGTACAGTAACTTTCCTGGGGTCCAATAAGTCTTAACTTACTTCCTGTACATAGGTATAACAAGAAAATTGCATGTAGATCAGAATGTTGCAAAACTATGCATGTAATAAAATGTGTGTAGAGCCCATTTAACTGTTCTCATAACTTCCAAACTATTCTCCACACTGTAGCCAGAATAACTATATCATCCCCTGTTTAAAGTGCTTCAATAATTTTGAAGTATTCTTAGAATAAATATGAAGCTCATCAAGCATGGTCTGTAAGGTGCTGAATGGTATGACCTCTTCCAACATCTCTAGCCTCATCTAGTCCTCTACTCCTCTTTATTTTTCTTAAATTTTGCTACCATCTTTCAATTCCTGGAACACACTGATGCTCTCCACCACCACCTGCCCCCTCATAGGGCCTCTGCCTCTGTTGTTTTCTCCTGGAAAGCTCCTTGACCACCCTCCTACTCTGCCTAGTTAACTCTTTGTCTTCCTGTTAACTTGTTACTTTTTCAGGCATAACTTCCCTACACTTGAGTCTCCCAAACTTGGTTAAGCCTCACCCTAAATATCTGTCTTGTTTGTAACTGTCATTGGTAGTTTACATGTATAGGTGTGATTACTTGATTAAGGTGAGTGTAGGGAGCTCTGTCTGCTTTTTCTTGCCAAGGTATTGGTATCCTTAGTTCTTGATATAGTACCTGAGATTCAGAAGATATTTTTCAATTAAAAATTAATCACTTATGGTGAAAAAGAATATGAAAACAAATATATGTATGTTCATGTATAACTGAAGCATTATGTACACCAGAAATTGACACTTGTAAACTGATTATACGTCAATAAAAAAATATATATATATAAAATTAATGAAATGAGTAAATAAGCAAATTTCATACTTGTTTGGTATCATCTCATTCCTATAGATCATTAACATTTATATTAGTTGAGCTTGTGGTTTTGAAGAGATTTTATGATCGCCTCCAGGGACCTACTTTTGTATTTTAATGTTTCTGGATCGAGAAGTTCTTTTTTTTATGAAGCTGAAATTCCTAATGCTGAAATATAAACTCATTTAAAAAAAAAAACACTTTCAGTAGCTAGAAAGCACAGCTGGTCACTATCCTTGACACAGTATTTGTTTCCTTATCAGTGGAGTACATTTTCTAACATCATCTTACTATCTTATTTTTCTTTTAATTTTGATTTTAGGCCACCTTTCAGCTCAGTGAATCTTCAAAGGATGTGGGATATTGACAGTTTGTTTATTTACTTATTTTTACTTATTTCTTAAGGGCTTAAACTGGCATTCATTGTACCAAGATGGTTCTAAATATTACAGCATCTCTGCTGATATCAGTCTTCCCTTGTGAGAATCGTAACTAGTGAGGACTAGCCAACATCCTCTGAAGGCTCTCTTTCTCCATGGGCCCACTCAAAACATAGGCCCACTCCTAATTAAAAATTTTCAGTTTCTCAACTTGTCCGGGTGCTTTCTTAGCAAGAATGAGGAGGGTTTCATAAGGAGATTGGAAATCTCCTCTTCAACATACACACAAAAAAATCGGCAATCTTTATCTCTTTTGACAGCTGGTGGCATCTTTCTGAAAAGCTTTCAAATCATAGATCATTTCTTCCATAATGAAACCTATGTGGCTCAAACACAGTGGGTTGAAATTCTTATCTTATGTTGCAGTGAAATGCTCTAATTTAGATTCACAAAAGGATTCTGTACCCTTTACTTAGGAGAGCTGTGCAATTTGCCCATAAATAGACTGCTCAGCACCATTAGTGCATACCGTAAGTGTGCAGCGACATCGTAACCTTTTCAACCTCAAATGTTTTTTCCCTTTGAAGAATGACAAATGACAAAGGAGTGAGGGAGTCCTCCAAGCAACATTGTTGCCTTTAAGGATAAACTTGGGAACTTTAGCTTGATCCCCTCACAAGAAAAAAAAAATCAGTTTCAATCCTTTCTTACCTGAGGCAAGAACTGTAGAACTCTGTAGTACTTGTCCCGTGGCCAAGAGAGTGACCCCTGACTCCTGAGTTTCAGAAACAAATTCTTGCATAACAGAAAAATTTTATGAGGGCAGTGATCAAAAAAATCCTTAAGTAACTTTTATTAAGCACCTACTATGTCTTAGATCCTCTGTCAGTCACTGAGGGTAAAGATGATTATAGAATATTAATATAACCCAGAATTTCTACTCTTTGGTACTAAATAGCGTAAGATTCCTAGCTTGATCAGATAGATTCGAGTTAGGAGGGAAGGGGAATGTGATGAAAGGGAGAGGATGAAGTAGGTAGTTCTGCTTTGTTTTCTTTTGTTTTAAAGAGTGAGGGGGAAGAGTGAGTGAGAATTTTATTGGCAACAATCCCTTTTCTTCGCAGGGGTAATGACTAACCCCAGTGTTCGTTCCACTGCTACTCTGTAGTGTCCCTGCACTCACAATGACCTCCATTTATTGTCCCAGATATTGTAGTGTCTGAGGAAAGCCCCTTTCTAAATCTGCCCACCCCACCCCCTTCCCTAATTCATTAAGACTTTTCTCAAACTTGTGAGGTATCTTTTCGCTTCCATTTTAGGTACACCTGAGAGCCTGGCAGAGAAAGAGCGGCAGCTCTCGACCATGATTACCCAGCTGATCAGTTTACGGGAGCAGCTCCTGGCAGCGCATGACGAACAGAAAAAACTGGCAGCCTCACAAATTGAGAAACAACGGCAGCAAATGGACCTTGCTCGCCAACAGCAAGAACAGGTGAGCCCTGCAAAAGGAGCTGACGAACTGGAGATGTGGAATGTGCCAAGCTCAGCGAGTAATCACATTGATTGGTTTATTTATCATAAGCTTTCCTAACAAAAAACAAAAAACAAAAAACAAAAAAACAAGAAGAAGAAGAAGGAAAGAAAGGAAAGCCTTCTGGAAATTCAGGGTCTTCGAGAATACTGAGAGGATATGTGGAGGACAAAGAAAGGCATCACAGCAACTGGGCATAACTGAAATGATAACATTGTTCCAGAACATTTGGATTTGATTAATTACTCAGGGATACTTACTCACGTAGGCATCTCATATATTCCCAATGTAGCCTAAGTTGCTTCTCTCTGGGCCTTACTCTTCTCATCCAGAAAGAGGATCTGGTCTGGAAAGACGTTGAGGATCTTTCAGCTCACTGGTCCAAGATAGGGTGACCATATATCTCAGCTTTTCCAGAATAGCTCTGGTCAATGCCTGTTTTCCAGAGTAATTATTAATACTCCCTCTTCCACTTGCAAAAGTTGCCCTGGTTATGGATAATAAATGATATTATCACTCTATTTATAGCATAGGCAGATCACCGAAAACAAATTAGCACATGACTCCTATACAGATTTGACTTCATTGTTATAGAAGTGAGAAAGAAGAAAAAAATAGCCAAGTTTAAAGTATACCTTTTTAAAAATAAGTCACTTTCCCAAGTGGTTTTCCTGTCTCATAAGCGTATATTAATCTAACAACAATGGTCCTATAGAGTAGTCCCTGATGCTTTAGATCAGACAGGCCCAAATTAATGTGCGGTTTTTAGGAATCTGACATTATTACTGGAATTATCTTTTCTGTTAAATGTATTTTATAGGGGTATATAGAGCAATATATGCTCTGTTGATTTTAATGAGTTGTGACGTCTGGTATTTTATATGCTTGAATATTTGCCCACATGTAGGAATATGGACTCAGCCCCTAATGGAAAATAACATAAAGGAACACTGTAAAAAATCAGAAGTTAGAATGTCATTTAGCCATCCAGAGATGACACAGTAATTAACTATTGACACTTGTGAATAAGCTAGCACAAATTAATCTTGACACATTTGCAGACGAGTGATATCTTACAGTGAACACTTTGTAATTATATTTCAAAATGAAAATTAAATGACACTTAAAACTAGGTTGTCATGCTCAATGAAGCGAGCATGTAGCTCAACCGATTGGCAAATAAAATTCAGAATTTGAGCCACATGGTGCTTATGTACCATACTTCACTGTGTCAAAGCCATACGTCTAGAGTGGATGATAGTAATTGCACTGTGGTGTTTTGGATGCATTTCTATGCAGCACTTTATCATTTAGGAGGGACCATCAATATTAGATGCCTCGTGGTGTTTCACTGGTTTGCAAAGTGGAAATAAATATTCACTGATCCAGCATGTACACCTAGAGTTGCAGAGTGAGTTGTGCATTTCTGATTTGAATGGTGACAAGCAGAGTGGGCCTTTCCAACCTGATTAAATATTGTTTCCATTTTGCTTATAAAACTTTGGGGAGGAGTGGTCCCATTTCTCAAACTGTAGCCTATATTAGGGGCAGCTTTATCATGACTTCCAGTATGAAGCCGTCACCACCAGAACCCATAAAGCAACATTTGGGAGCAGACTGCTGTTTTGTCATCTTCTGCTAAGGAAATGTGATTTGGATATTTCTCTCTACTCTAGGCTAAAATAGCAGAGGACTCAGGAAGTATACAGCTGAGGGATGATTCACATTTATTTCCACTTTCAACATTGCCCATTCTAGAATATTGGTTTTTGGAAATAGAAGAAATAAGAAGAAAAAAGCATAGCTCTTGCCTATAGGGCACCACTAAACCAAGTCCTTGTAAGTGTTCTCTGGCTGTATTTTTCTCTGGCCTCCTAGGTTGGCAGTGAGTGTGTTCTCACTAAGGGGCATCCCCCAGGGCTTCAAGCTACAGTAGCTCAGCTTTTGAGGTAACAGGTAGCCTGATGCCCAGCTCGTGTTTTTATAGTAAGCACCTAAAGAAATTGCTTGCTCTCCTGAGGGGCAGATTCAGTCCTCAGCAGGGCTTGAATGAGTGGTTAATGTTTCTTTTTATAGACCAGATGACATATTAAGATGTTGAATTTGATTATTGGATGAAGCAGGGGAATACAAAACTTACATGGATCCTATACTGTAAAATTCTCACATTACCCTCAAAAAGATATGTGGTTAAATATTAAATTTTGTTCATTTTTTAAAAATACTTTGTACATCACATATGATAACAACAAAAAAAAGAAAGATTTTTTACTTTTGATGTGTTCGTTTTTTTTTTTTTTTGGCACTCCCTTGATAATATTTGTGTTATCAGTTCTGAAAATCTTTACGTCAGAAAACATTTCACCAAAGTAGACCATACCATAAGTAATAGAAAGTTCTTTTCTATCTTTGCTTACAGATTCTACTTTTTAAACCCAAATTAAGCTCCTTAGAAAAATGTAGCCAGAGTTTTCCTGTCTTTATTCTCCAAGGATCAGATTTTGAAACTCCCATTCTTTCCAGATGACTGGTGTAACTATAGATGAACTGCTCACAAATGTAATACAAGGGGTAGTTTTCATGTACAGGTAGAGATTTAGGGGTAAGCAGAGAGATGGTGCCTGTTTGAAATAATTTCCTTTTCTCCAACTTTCTGATTCTGCCTCTCTCATTTTATAGGAACTCTTTCATATAGAAGTGCAGTAAAATATTTTTGTGATACCAGGAGAGATACTTGAGGTAATGGCAAAGGTGTAAGCATTTCATTTTAACTTAATGAAACTTTATTTCTGATAGATTGCAAGACAACAGCAGCAACTTCTGCAACAGCAGCACAAAATTAATCTCCTGCAGCAACAGATCCAGGTCAGTGTATTTTATTACTCTCGACTGATTGTGCTTAGATATTTTCCTCCTTGTAAATGGAATTTAAAATGTTGCAAGTGCACCCTTCTCTTATAAACAGCACCAACAGGGCTGTTCTTCAGGGATGTTGTATTCAATTGTATAAGTGGATGTAGGAAATACTGACTAGGTGGTGGTCAAAGCATTCTTTTCTGATGCGATGCGTAAGCAGAATAAACTTTATCTTTTTTTCCTTCTGCCATTTGCCTAACCACAATCTAGTAGAAATCTAATGGTTTCCAAGGTAGCATACAAATGCTAGTTTTATTGCCACAAACTACTTTCTACTTTGTTTTTTACCATCTAATAATGTCATGGGTAGAAGCTTATGTTTATTTGCTTGTTAGGACTGCCTAATTGGGCTAATTATGAGAAGAATCTTATGACCTAGGAAAAGGTTGGTAGTAATTTGTTCTTTAACAAATATTAAGTGCATTTATTTTATTAATATAAAAATTAATAAATAATTGTCTGTCTTCAAGGAGTGTATAGTCTAAAAAGGAAGAAAAACTTGTTCCTGACTAATTGTAACACAACTTAGAAATTCCTTTTTTTTTTGTGGCAGGATAACACAATAGGTAGGTCATAATGACAATGGCCTGGGAAGGAGTTCTGTTTTCTGTCATTCCTTTAGAAATTGATGGTTAATTCAGCTATTTGAGATAGGTAAGGGAAGTGGTCTCCATTTTTTTAATAAGAACATAGGTGTGTAACTTCTAGAAAGCCTTAGAATAAGCAGCTGGTTGTCTGCTGATTAATCCTCAGGAACGCTGACCCCAGAGTTATATATGCCCACCATAGCCTCATTGATTTCTCTTGGTTGCTGTGGATATTTTCTAACCACAGGGATCTATAATTCAGCCTAGTTAGGGCAGTATATTCTGAATTATATTAGTTTTTCCTTGAGATTGGTATTACACCTTCCTGTATTTTTAAAAAATCATTTGCATAAAGTCATAGCTTACTCTAATCTTCACCTCACTGATGAAATCCAATGATTTTAACTTAGATCTTTGCTTCATTTTTGTAATCACACTTAGTGTTCCAGGTAGTAGTCACTGCATTTGAAATTCTGATTTAGTCCCTGAAAACGTACCTGTACCTAATTTGGCATTTTGTCCAGCTATCTTTACTAGGAGGTTTTAGCCAGTGTTTGTTGTTGTGTTTGTTTTTCCATCAGTTCTGATACTATATTCCATACTCAAGTCTATATGCTTCAAACTAGAGCTCAAACATAGAGGAGATGGAATGTCTCTGGCATCTTTGACAGTCAGCCTTTACAATTAAGTCCTGGAATAATTTCTCATCCTGATATCTTTCTTATGACTCATGCTGAGATCCTTAATTAAATAACTGTCCAGGTGTTTCCTTGTTCTGCCCTTATTAGAATTTTCAGTGTGTCTCCTACTGCTAAGGTCAAGATTTTTAGCCTGTGGCCTCCTACATTTTTCTCTAGATCCCTCTCTAAGAACTCAGTAGGTGTTAAATAACCTGATCATTTAGTTCTCTGTTTCTCCTATTTGTTAAGCAGGAATAGAAGAAATTCCCTGAGATGTTCCCATATCAGTTCCTTATTGTTAATGCTTTTTACTACCTCTTTATTTCTTGCTTCTTTATTTTGGTTGTATTTCACTTCTTAGTCCAAAGTTGTTTGTATTAAGTGGCTGTCTTAATTGATGTTTGCCTGTGGTACTGAGGATCTCAGATGAATAGTAGCCAAATTAATTCAAAGTATTTTAATGAAATATTATAGGTATTTATTGATTATGTATGATTTTATAGCTATAAATCAACTATTTAAAATTGATTTTTTTCTGAAAACTATAGAACATGATCTTAAATTATTCATCAGAATGTTCAATTTGAGAAGATGGGAAAATTGATTTTTCAAGTTTTCTAATAGAAGTTTAATTGCTTTTAAATTTTGTAGATAGTCCTCATTGTTTAAATTTTTAAAAATTTAAGCTAGTCAGAACTTGATCTCAGCAGTATAAATTATAAAATGATACAGACTGAAAATATCAGTTACATTAATCTTAGAAATATGGGATTCTTTGTAACAACAATTCATATTTTAAAAAATAAGAGGAAGCAATAACCTGTACTTGCAGTTCATTCTGTCTTCAGCTACTGCTTCACTGCATATCTTGTCAGTGTTAATCTTATCAGTATGAGACCATTCAAAGAATTTTCCAAATACTGAAAAACACTTACTTCTTACACAAAACAGATTCATCTCTGACACTTAGAAAGCACGTATCTGATTTTCAGACTTTTGGTTATTTTTTGGAAGGGAAATGGGTTAACTGTATTTTCAAATGCAGTTTTTGACCAGCTATAGAGATGATCAAATTTAGGAGAGAGACTATTGTTGAGCTGATTTTAATTTGAGCAAAATATGAGATTTAAGAGATGCTTCAAACATTTTTCTATGATGAAAGAAACATGCTCCCTTTTGAAAACAAAACGACCAGTAAAATAAGGTGATAAATATAAAACCTAACTTCTCTTCTGAAAGCAAATGACTGCAGCAACAATTTGAGGTTCCATATGTGGCCTTTTGCCTTCTTTAGAATTCTTGTGTCCTAGAACCTATTTGCTAACTTGGTCAGCAAGATTAAGCCATGGCAATTGACCATAGATCCCAGGTATCAGGTGGGTTACATTCAAGATTATTCTTTACTTCTAGTTCAGAACGCTGACTTCTGAATTAGTACTGTTATTTTGGAATTTGTACACTGTAGTAGAAAGAAAGGGAGGAGTGTCTAAGCTCTTAAAACAACCACACACAAACACATTTTGGTCTATTATAATGGAAACAAGTGAAAACCTGAAATGATTTGCACACATTGAAAAGCAGGATTTTTCATTAGAGATAGGAAAAGGCATGATTAAGATAGTGTTGTAAAAGTCCCCATGCTTAGTTTATCCGCAGTCATTCAAAACTGTATATGTAGTTAAAAATCATTTCAAGGTTTATATATTTTTCCTTTCTTGAATATAACTTTACTGTAATTTTGCCTTGGTAAATTCTAATTAAATTTTTAAAGAGACTTTTAAGACCATGCATGGTCTTTAAGCCAGGTTGAAAAGTAAGAGGATTTGGGGAACTAATGTTTTTATAGTTTTGATGATTCAATTTTTACCATTAAAAAAATCAGGTTAATAACTTTAAATGATTATTCAAATTCTTTAATATTAACAGATCTTTTAAGAGTCTGTTTGCTTAGTGAATTCAAATCCCTCTGTTTGTGCTTTGGGGAAAATGGTGATTTCCCTAATTTGTTACATGTATGGATCTCCCCTAATATGGAGACCAGAAAAAGTTAGACATTTTTGATTTTCCAGGACAGAAATAGAACAGTTTTTATAAAATCTGTGGAAAACAAAACTAATAGATCATGGAATATGGATCCTTGGAGTTGGTTCTCATGCTGCAATTCTAAAGGACAGATAACTGCTTCAGTAATTTCATCTTCCTTCTCTTATACATTGCACTACAGTATCTTAGCCAATCTTGTGAAGCATTTTATTTGGGAGTTATGTTGACTAGTAAACAGAATTCACTTTGAATCCATTGGACATATCAATGCATATTTATAGTATTTTAACAAACTATTAAATATGTCTAATCTAAGCAAATCAGAAAATATTTTACAAACCTTGATTTCTTGATCCATCCGTATATTTATTCATCTAACCTCATTTGACTGTATCATGGTTTTTGAAACTAAAGAAGATATTCTTTATGGATACAAATTACGTTCTTTGGTTTTGATAGCATGTCAATAGAAACATATTTAATGATGGCATTTATTAGGTAAGAACTTAACCTTTGCAAGAGAATTCAGCCTATTAAAATATCTCTGTGAGAAACTTGCTTTTTCAGACATGAATGGTATGATCCAAATATTCGTGTCTCTTTAGGCCCCAGTTTAGAGTTATTCAAATGGCTGTACTGTGTGCTATGCAGGCAATGTCCCCTCCTCGGATCACTGACCAAACAGCAGTAGTCTCTTCAGAAGGGACTGGTTAGTTGGGATTTTATTTGGGCATCTGTCTTCCTGGGCCAGAGCTAATGATTTAGTCCATTATACATACACCTTTTGGGGAAAATTGTGAAACTTGAAACTTAGCTCTTTATTAATCTTTATGATTATTAATCTTTATAATTAATATAAATAGTCATTGTCCTTCCCAAATACATGAAGTAGACAGCTAACTCAATCTGTGGAAGGCCTAAACTAAATACCATCACTGCTGTTTTGCAGATACTCTTCCTCTTATCTGAAAACTTTCTGTTTTAAATGCTAATCCATGCTGCTTATTTACAAAACCAAGTGTTTGTCTCTTTACTGAAGCTTCACTCTGTTCTTAAGAGTGTGAGTATATTTTTCATACATATTGTTTTCTGTTTTGATTATAATATATTCTTCAGTGCTGTTCATATATTTTATGCATCTCTGTGTGTTTGTCATGTGATAGAGTGCCATTAAATGTGTGTTCTCCTTTCTTCCTGCCTGGTAACCAGCAGAGGTATTAATATTATAAGCAAGGAGGTGATTGCTTTTAAACCATTAAAAAGAATAATTTGAGATGTACTCTCACCTTTTAAGGAGATAAACCTTGCCTTTTGTTTCCTTCAATGTGAATAACTACAGGCATTTCAGGTATCTGCTGAGCAGAAGAAGGACTACCTTTTTATGTGAAGTAGTTGTCTAAAGATCAGAAATAATTACTCTGTACATTAGCCTTCATGGCCCGCATGACCTGGTTAATTAATTTTTGCCAGGATAATAATAATAGATATATATTTGAAGATATGCTTCATCATTAAGTATCTAATTGACCTCTAATTTTAAAAGCTAGACCTTACATTTATTGTCTTTTGGAATTGGCTGGAGTAGCCAACAGAAAGACTGAGGAAAGTAAGGAGCCTTCTAGTCTCACGGAGTTCCTCTGTCTTATGTTTTATATGTTGTATCTCTTTGTTAATTGTATTTAGCATTGATAAACAAAAAGCAATTATACTGCTCCTGTTTTGGCTCTAGCAAATAGTACTTTTTTGTGTGTGTTATTGATCAGGTAACTGATCTCCTTCCAACAACCTCTGAACAGAACCAAATAAACCCATTGAAAGTAATTTGATACCTTTATTGTCATTGTACTTGTATCTGATTCTCTCTTGCAATGAAATGAGGGTTATAAACAAAGCTTAGAAGTCTAGGATTAGCCCGCAGCTTCAGCAAACCCTTAAAATATTTTGTAATTCTATCTTCAATCATAAATTAGCCAGGAAAAACAGACCCTCTCTCCTCTCTCTATTTCTCTGCTGTGCTGTTTTTAATTGCCCATGGGCAGGCTGTTGTGATCTTCTTTGAAAGTTTAAAACCAAGATAAAAATGCAAATCTAATTATTTCTTTTATGTAATCTAATTAATGTTTAAAGTAATGATAGATGCTCTATAGCCTGCTTCTAACATTTTAATAATGAAGTTTCTGAATTATAAAGAATAGGTAAAGCTGCTATAATTCATGAATAGCAAGGGCTTTAACAGCTAAAAATATAAATTCTTATTGTGGATTAGAAACTCTGTTAACTAACTCGTGTTAGTTAATGAGGCCAGACTGTTAAAGTTGGACTGGATCTAGAAATAAGAAGAGTTGATACCTGACCAGATCCTGAGCTGCTATATGGAATTATTAATTAGCTTGCTACCTGTTTTCTAAATGTGCCGTATGGCAAAGATCTCATTTGGCAGACCAGAGAACCTGATGGTGAATCTCAATGCTTTTTAAGCACTATCCTTCAATATCCCCACCCTCCCTCCTCTATCTTATCTACTTGTGATTATCTCTCAGACTTGACTCCCCAGATCCCTTTCAAATCAATGACACTACAGATTCAGGGAACCCAAAGTCTCTGCTCCTTTCTGGGGTTAGTGAAAGTGGGAGAACGCGTTACCTCCTCAGGGCTCATTTTGTATCTGCATGTTTGTATCTATATACATATGCATATTTAGAACCCACAAATTAGTGATGTGACTATAGGATAATCAGTGTGGATGCATTATAATCAATTATTATCACCAGGATAATCGAGAGGAAAAGAAAGAGCAAAAATTTTCTCTGGCCGCCCAATGAGGCCTATTTCAGTTCTCAGTGAGAGCAGAGTAAGGCTTATCAGGTACTCCGAAATGGTTGCCCAGGAATTAGAGCTGCCTGGAGACTGTCTAAAAGGGAGGATTTTATTGTAGAAAACAGGGTCAGATTCTTAACTTGCACACTAAAATGGGCTTTTCTATTAGATCAATAGTGCTTGTGAAGTTAGAGGGATAGTAAATGAACCTTTCCAATTTATTTTATAGCTTTTTTTAAAAAAAACACAGATGAAGTTATGTGATGTAGCAGCACAAAATGCAGAAGTCCTTCTTGTTTAAAATAAAGTTGTTCATATAAATCTTATGTATGCCATCTCCTGTGAGTCAAGCATTTGCCCAGCTTTTGTGAATTATGTCTATACTTAGAATTTAAGAAGTTAAACAGTATGCATACCAGACTTGAGAGATGGGAAATAAAAATTGATATACTGTGTGACACTTGATATAGCACAGGGAAATATCTTTTAAATTTTGAAGGGATGTACTGACATAACCATTTTTAATTCACATAAGGTAACTCCCACTAAATGTTATTAATGTTAGAGTCAGGTATTTTTACTTGTTCAAAATAAAAGAAAATAAATGATGCAAAAGGTGTAATGTCTCACTGTGAGACACTGAATTCATTTTATCCACCACCCAATCCATTAAGAAAACGTTAAAGTCGTAACATTAAACAATGAAAGTTAAGGAATTCATAGATCGGAATAAAGGGTAAAGTCCATCTTCAGTCAGGTCATAGTCATGACTTTTGTTGAACTTACACTTCAGTGGGAGATTTTTATCTTAAAACGTCTGCAGATAAATTTTCTACAGTGGCTGAGCGTAGTGCAGCTGGAAAGGGCTCTCAGCTGGGCTGACTTGGCTGCTGCTTGAACATGTTGACAAGGTGGTCATACTATTCTAAAGAACTCTGACAAGTCATGCTTATTTTGTACTGTAATAGCATCACTCATTTTCCAGCTGCACAAATGTTGGCTCTTCCTTATACATTCTTTAGTTGTATTATTCACAGAAAAAGGGGGTGGGGGGTAAAAACCAAGAAAGCTGATTTTAGTTTCAATTGATCGTCTAACAACTTTTGTTCCCTTTCAAAAGTTGTGATGTCAGGAACCAGTTACCCAAATGGAAAAACATTCTTTATATTCTGTTATTCAATAAAAGATGTAAGTCCTAGTTTGGTGTTTTTTAAGTGCTGGATGTGGCAGAAATCATTTGCTAATAAATATAAAATTAGTTAAATACAGGGCACTTTAGGATTAGTATAACTGCATGTTGCCTGAGATGGCAATTAGGGACCTGAAATGTCAAGGAGAGAAAAGATTTCTAGCTGCTGGGTCAGGTTTTTGTTTGTCATAAAGAATTTTTTTTCTTTTCTTTTTTTTTTTTTTTATTCTGTGACTGTTAGCCTCTCCTTCCTCCTGACTTGCATTTCACTGAGAATCTTGATAGTGCCCAGAGAATCAGTTTAGTAGCTGGAGGCTGAGGTTTGAAAGAATCTACATGGATATAGTGGTAAGAGAATGAGTTTGGAAGCAGAAGGTGATAGAGAGGAAGACAGTGCATATTGGTAGGAAACTATTACCTTACATAGTGATGAATAACAGAGGTTTGAGAAAAAGAAAGACTAGTTCCAAGTTCTCTCTCTGCCCTACTCTGTGTAATTCTTTGTAATGCTTTGTGCAGACTCAGATTTCTAGATTTTTATGTGTGAAGGTTAGACAGAGTGGAGACACTGTTAGATGACCCGGAATTTGTCTATGGAAAAGCCCAGAGGAGCACGCATAAGTGCGATAATAGTATTCATTATTGGGTTCTAGACAGAGGTTAGTCTTAGAAGATGGGATAGACCAGGTCAGATCCACAGTGAGAGAGCAAACATGTAGTCTACCATTGGAGGACTCCCAGCTTGTGGCTGGAATATTTATAATGCAAGGGTGCAACAGGGCAAAGAAAAATGAAGTTGAGCTTTTGAAGTTGGCCTCCACAAAACAGCTATTTTTCTGTTACGATTGTCTGGTTTCATCTATTGTGGATCATCAGACACAGTGGTCTCTGGCAGAGCCCTTTCATGGACTCTATTTTAGGGTAGAAATGTACCCTTGGAATTCCTAGGAATCCCTTGTGGGAGGGAAGCTCAGGTTATTGGCAGTCCAGTAGAAGATGTAATCTGAATTCTATGTTTAGGATCTTGGCCTCCATGGCAATATAGTATCTTTCCTTCTCAATAAGATTGGGCCCTGACTATGGAGACACAGATTTGTGATATACTGGGTACTCAAGTGATTAAGAGTACAAAGACAAATGACTTTGTGTAGTAGAATTATAGTTAAACTATTTTTTAATTGTTTTAGTTTAGCTTTTAAAATTTTTCCTAATACTTATTGCTTTTGTATAAGAAACAATTAATTAAAAATTTTAAGTGTACATTGGAAGAACCTTGCTTTTCAATATTAGGAAAATTATTAAATTTATTATGGTATATTCATGTGATCAGCTGTTATAAGCTGTTACATATGATAATTACAAATAATTTTTGATGATTTAGGATAATCTTTCAATATAACATTAAGTGGAAAAAAACCCCTAGAACATAATAATGTAAATACAGTATAATCTCAGCTACATAAAAATAGGCATTTTAAAAAAGACTGGAAGAGAATGCATTGCTTTTGTAATTAGCTTTATAATTGTTATTTTACTTTTAAAAAATGCAGGTAACAGAAAAGGAGCAGACATCTATCTGTTTGTCTTGTGATCATCTCAATAGACTGTGGTCGCCAAACATCATCAAAAATCTTACGATTCGACTGTCATAACTGACTTCTGGTTTCTTAAATAGAGCTTTCAGTTAATTAAAAACAATCAGATCTCCAGATAGCTGGAAAAAATAAGCAGGTATAGATCTTTCCAGTGCTTTCAGCCTATTTTACTATCTATGCCTGCTCCATCTCTTACTCATTTAATCACCTTTGCCTAGGTCACTGAATTAATTCCATAGCCTTGTATGTTCCCTTTGGCTCAGAAAGGCCACCATTTCAAGCCCAGGGAAAGAGAAGACATAATTACTGATCTATGCTCAGCAGAACTTTTCCTTCTCCTTTCTATGGAAGATATGCAGTCCCAACTGAGAGATGGACTAGGATTAGGGAAGTGTAGAAGGGCAGGAAGAAACATAGACTTGGACTCAGGATGTCTGCGCCTAGTCTTTGGCCTGCTAATAATGGCATGGCTCCTGGCAGATTATTCTTCCACACTGATTTTCATTTTCCATATATTTAGGAACAAGGTTCATTTGTGCACAATTATGGCTGAAATTGTTTGCGACTCTGACCTCCTTTGATTCTAGATGACAGAAGTTAGCTCTGGTCCTTAGGAAATGGAGAGCAGTAGGTAGTCTTGCCTACAAAACCTTCAAGCAAATGTCAAGTTTGGCCACAACATAAGCCATGTCCACTTAGGAATGTTTGCATTTTAAACCATTGAAGGTTTTGAATTATGAGGTCAAATTCATGTTTATTTTGTGGGGTATTGTGATGGCTTGTAATTCCTGCCACATGAAATAATGGCTAAGGAAGATTTTTAGAAAAACACATTTAGAAAGAGGGCCTGTAAATGCTTACTTTCAAGCCACACCAAACACATTTCTGCAGCCAATGACAAACTCCTGGCATTAGGACTATATAATGGAAAGGGTGACACAAACTTAATTTTAGTGTTGCAAGTGAAATATTATAATTTTTGGAAAAAATTCTTATAGCTTTGCTAAAGTATTAATTGCAGGAAATGACAGCATATCCTAGTGAAGTATTATGTCAGTGGCATGTATAGCATATAACACCTTTTCCTAGTCTCTCTTGTTTTCACCCTAAGTGTTGCATTTTCATTTGAAAAGAGATGTGTTAAGTAGTTAGAACTTTGTCTAACTGTGGGGGTGGTGCTGAGTGTGGTTCAGACTGAAAACAATTAAGCTGTGAAGGGGAGATGTCTTGGTTATGCTTCCTAGAAGTGGGTTTACTGCTTAGAGCATATGTTGATGTGGATATTCTTTTGGCCATTTCCTCATTTCTAGCTTGTTAGGTTTCATCTCCTAGCTCCAATAAATTTTCCAACTACAAATTTATGTATTGGGTTGCAAGATAAAGAATGAGAGAATTTCATTTCTGATGTGTGGTAGAGTTGAATATGGTTTTCCGATTTCCTCCTATTTTGTTTGAAGTAAATAGGGTAATTACTCACTAAAATTCTAATATCTTTCAGGGCTTTAGGGATGAATCTAAAACAGAACCATATAATGTTTTATTTAAGCAAATCCATGTTCTTATTAGGCAGTTCACCTTAATGTCATTTTTTATAAATAAACTTTGTTTTACTTTTTCAAGGGTTATTTAATTAATTTTGTTGTACTACCATATTCTGACATCTGCATCTGCTAAGGCCTGCAGGATGTGATTTGTGGTTTAAAAGTGAAAATAATTTATTATTTGAAAAATGATAAATCATTTGGGAATGATACATAAATATGAATGTAAAAGAGTCCAATGCACTTCTATTTCATTTCTTTTTCCTTTTATTCTAAGGCACATGTACAGTTATCTGTGTTTGCACAAGGCATTTGTGCCAGTTGTACATTTGATAATATCCAACTAGATATGAGTGAAACCTATTCTGATGAAACTTCTGCCGTGCTGGCTTCTTGAACTGTTTATGGTCTCCATTAATTGCAGGGCTTTACCATATAACCATCATGTAGACCTGGTTTTACTTATCAAATCCAGATCTGCTTTTTCTCCCCCTGCTGAGCGGGGTGAAGTTCCTTATGCTACCAGCTTCTTATTATTTGGGGGTTCACAGCAACCTGGGGATTGAAGCTGTCAGCCCTGGAACTCCCAGTGTTTCTGTGGAAAGATTAACATTGCTAGAGCAAATCCTTGGTAAGTTTGCTCTACATGCAACACAGTCAGGTTAAACAAGCATTTTACTTTTTAATGAAGTATTTATTTTACTAATACTGATTGATACTCATTTTCCCGCAGCCCTTCCCCTTGTCTATTTGGGTAAGAGTAGATCTAAACTGGAAGGCTTTAAAAGTCTAATCTTTAGTCTTTTGCCGTGGCCTCTGTATTTTCCCCCAGTGGGAGGAGTAGGTGAGAGAATGAGGTGTGGGCAGAAACAGAGAAGATTTCTATTAAAAAAAGTTAACATTGTCTTTTCTTCTTAAACAGGTTCAAAGATTATCATGTTTTCTTTGGAAATGAGAATGTGTGGAGGGGTATTTTGGTTTGGTTTATAAGAAGTTCATTTCACTTTCCTAGTAAAAAGAGCTGGCTGTTAAGTAGTAGTTTTAATCTCCACCCTGAAGGAATATGTTGGCTGTGTGTTGTAAAGGGACAAAATGTATTGAATTTAAATAGGACAGCAAATCTGTCCCATTCTGGTCCTTAACCATTTCATTTTTGCCAGAGCTAGCTCCTGAATCTAGGTTTAAAAGGAGCTGGGAGATGCATTGGTAATTCACAAAATGGGTGTTCTAATTATTAACTATAAAATGTGGGAAAGATATCTGGGAGGAAGTCTAAGGAAATAATGCCTCTTCGTTTATGCTGACAGTATTTGGGAACATTCTCATTACCTTTTTGACTGAAAAAGTCTTATTACATTCATAAAAAATAAACAATAGGAGATTTTTTTTTAATTTAACTAACTAGCTGTGAAGTTGTATAAGAAAGAGAAAACACTCTGAAAAATGGTCAGAGCTCTCGTGTATTAAGCACAGCAGATGAAATGATTTATTGGGTTTTATACACATTCTGTAAAGGGTAAGCATTGCTAACAGAATGAGTGGCAGCCTCTGGGAGCTGAACAGGCCCCAGGGACTAGTCTTTGTTCCTCTGGTCTTGACAGGCATGTGTCTCTGTTAAATGAGAGCTTAATTTCTCTCATATGTGAACAATTTCCAAGCCCAACAAAGGCAGCCAGGACTGGAGCTATTTAAAAGAACCAGCACAGGAGGAAGCATTCTTGAAGAAAAGGGATGCTAAAAGGCTAATTACTCACCATGGCTTAGCAACTATTTTATTTTTTCCCTAAGCAAGGTTTATTAACATGTATCTGCCACTTTTTTTAAAAACATAAACACACATTAAAATTACAAGGTTATATTTTTATTCTTTGTGAAATAGCCATTTACTGATCTCTTCTCATTGAAAAGAGGTGCCCCCATCAGCAGTGGTGTATATCATGGAATATTAATTCACTAGAGGGGGAGGGGAGAGGCTAATATACTTTGGATCCTTTTTCTCTCAAGTGGAAGGAATTTAAACTATTTACTAAGCAGCATCCTTGGCAACTCTGTGAACCTTTTCTTTATACAGTAATTGCTTAAAATGTGGTGGGGGGTCTTTATTTCGACATTTTCTGTGGGTGCTTCAGACTATAATTTGTTTAGTTTGTCTCAATTTCTGGACTCTGATATTGGGGAAATAAATCCATGTTGTTAAAAAGGCGTATGTAGGAGGTTACAGGCATATCTCCACTTACATCCTTCATATTTTCTTAAAAAGGCTCTGTAAACTGGATTATTTCTGCTTTTGACTTGTATTATAATCTTCATTAGCCCTTTATCTTAATTTTTGATCACTGATCTTTAGATTTCTGTACTTTTCCATTCAAGCTTGGTATCTTTTTCTGCAGGTAATGATCTATAAATAAACATTTAAATATATTTATATGGCAACTATTATATCATATTATATTAAAGGTAAGAGTACTTAAACATGAACAATAATTACCTTCTTATTTATCTATTTTGTATGTTTTTTAAAACACACACACCAATTATTTAAGTCATTTACAAAGAAGAATTTTAGAAATCAAAGGTGAACTTACATCTAAGGAAGACACTAAGTTGAATATTGAGACCCTTTGGCCAAATATATCTCTTGATTTATTTTAGAACTAAAAAAGCAACCTAGGTTCTCTCAAGGATCACCAATAATTTGCTGAATGACCTTTGGCAAATCACTTTATCTCTAGGGTCTCAAATGCCTTATCTGTAAATGAAGGTTTTTGCAACTCTAAACTTCTATGTTTTAATAATAATGTAAAAATGAATCTCTGAAATAAAATAAATGACATGATTGCAGAGTACTTACAATAAATTTGTTTTAAAATATCCCCTCAAAAAGTTGTCAGAAATCTGCATTTTGAAATTTTAATATAGAAAAATCAAGAAATTCTCAAATATGGTACCTTGATTAGGACAAAGCCAGACATACAACATTGTCCTTTCATGAGAACAGCTTTCTGCCATACATGATAGGCCCTGTGTGGCACAGCAGAAGAGGTGGGAAAACTGTTGATTTTGGCAGAAAAGGTGGAAAAACTGTTGATTTTATTTGTAACAATGGACAACTGACAGAGTGGATCTTACTATCAAAGTGGCCTTCATGAGTGCATCAGAATTCTCATATATCACTAGCAGTTATACTAGAGAAAGCATTATTTCCACCTGCATGGCTATTTCCACTTATGTATAGATAACTCCTGAAAGTGTCTGAGCCCTGAGCCATCATGATCTAACTCTGAAGGAGAATGGGGTGGTATCTTCACTTAGAATGTGAAATGATGACTATGTGACTTGGAGAAGAAAAAAGTAAAAATCATTTCCTCCCACGTGCTTTTCTTTAGCATCCTTGCTTGCTACCCAGAAGTATGTACTGTGGTTTCCATAAGAAGCCATGTTTTAGTAGAAGTAACACATGCCAAGCCACTTAAACTAATGACTTACCATCTTTGTCCCAGATTTGGAGTGCATTTGAATATGAAAAACAGCAGGATCTTCAGAAATGAGAGTCTAGAGAAAATTCTAGGATCCTTATTTCTCACATGAATTAATTAGGTTAAGCTTACTTTCCCTTTTTGGTTTACAGTGTTATCCATAGTGAACAACCAGTATCATTTCTTTATAAATCTGCCTCTATTTTTTCCCTGTTTTGTTGAGATATAATTGACAGCATCACTATATAAGTTCAAGGTATATAGCATAATGGCTTGATTTACATATATTGTAAAATAATGACCCACAATAAGTTTAGTTGGTACTCATCATCTCATAGAGATAACAATAAAAAGAAAAAGAAAAAGAAGAAAAAAATTTTTCTTGTGATGAGAACTCTTAGAATTAACTCTCTTAACAACTTTCATATGTATTATATAGCAATGTTTACTATAGTCATCAGGTTATACAATATATCCCTGGTACTTATAACTGGAAATTTGTACCTTTTGACCACCTTCTTCCAATTTCCCCTCCCCCAGTTTCCATCTTATAACCACAAATCTGATCTTTTTTTCTTTGAGTTTTTGTTTTTGATCTTTTTTTAGATAATCCACATACAAATGAGATCATACAGTATTTGTCTTTTTCTGTCTGACTTATTTCACTTAGCATGATGCCTTTAAGGTCCATCCATGTTGTTGCAAATGGCAGGCTTTCCTCATTTTTTTATAACTGAATAATATTCCACTGGACCAGGGTGGTGGAAGTTGTGAGAAGCGGTAGATTCTAGATTCCTTACTATCATCATTGCCCTTAAAAGCTTAAAATTCCATTAAGGTCTTATTCCATGAAACCTTCACTGATTATCACCATCCTGTCTCCTACCCCAGCCAAAGTCATCTTTTTCTCTTCTGAGCTTACACAGCCCCTTGTGGTTTTCTTTATAGTATTTACTACTTGCTCTGTATTTTAGCTATTTGTGCATGTATTCTCCCTCCTACAAGATCATAATATCTTTGAAGACAGAGATCAGATTCATTTTTATATTCCCAACAGGCACAGCTTGGTGCTTTGTCCATGGTGGATGTTCAGTGAATATTATTGAGTTGAACAGCTGAAATCTGAAATCATCTTAATGGAAAAAGAAAACAATCAAAAGGATTCTTTTTTTCTTCTTTTGTATGCTCATCACTTAATGAAGCAAATATTTCAAAAACATATCTGATACAAATTGTACTAAAATATTTAGCTCTTGATTCCATGAATTAAATAGAATGATGGAAATTTAGGAGTTGGTTTGTTGAATTCTCCAGGCATTGATCTTCTGACTGAGGTTAAAGCTATCCAATTTAGAGATACAGTAGTTGATGAACTGTCTTTTCAATTTTTGCTTGATTAAAGTTGGTAATCTTGATAAAATAAGCAGTATACCTTTTACAAATGAAAACAAATTTTTCTTAGTGACCTGTTTAAAAAATCATCTTTGTGACCAGTTTGGAGACTCTGATATTAATTAAAATGCTTGGAAGTGCAAATAGGACTATGAATGCATTAGTACTACAAAGTTTTATTGGCCCTCATTTTATCCTTAGATTAGTGACTAATTTGTATTTATTTAAAATAATAATATTGACTACTTATTGTATGCTAAGGACTTTCATAAATCCTTGACAAATATTACCTCCTTATATTCTAGGTGTTTAGTCATTTAGAATTCTTTATTTAGCATTATTCAACTTTATTACAGTTTTTGGAAGTCAGTAATGCTATGGTTCCTTGGAGAAACTTAAGAAAGAAATAGTGAGAGCTATGGTTTTTACAGCCTAAATTTACTGTCTAGTCTCCTTTTTAAGCTTTATAACTTCTATAATTCTTGTTTATATTCTGTTAAAACCAGAAATTTTGAGAGTGGTATATTTAATTCAATTCTTTAAACATTGATTAAGTGCCTTCGTACTGAGTTGGAAATACCAAGATGGAAAAGATAATGTCTCTCCCTTTAAGAAGCTCGTGGATTAGAATGAGACACATCTATCTGAACAATAATCATGTTAAATAAATTGTTGGATTTTTTTTTCACTTGATAATATCCTTTAATTACCTTTGTTAACTGATCATAGCCTAAGTATTTTAGCTTATCAACATCCAGGGTATATTTCTTAAATTGATGGTGGTATTTGCTGTTTGCAAGTTATCACACCAAGTAGAACAGTGGCACTTACTGGAACTCCTGAGAAAATACATTGAAAATTATTCCTCCAAAAGGAGATTTTTAAAGAACGCTTTTACTATTTGTTATTTTAGTTATCAACTATAGGAAAAACCACATTTAGCAATAAAGGGGAAAAAAAGGAGCCGTCAATTTCTCAGCCTTCACTGAATATCTTCTCTGTGTAACGCGTCTGAAAGCTAGTTGTGTGAAGGCAATATAGGAAATACAAGACATACTGTTTTCTCTCAAAGAACTCTTAAAGGAGCCAAGGAAACAAAATGTCTACGTATTTTAAAATGTGAGAGCAATTGCAGAGCATCTTGCCAGCAAGTACAGAAACACTGATTATACCCTGAACAACTAAATGCTGCAGGTTCACCGCCTATCATTTTGGGAAGTAAAAAGTTATAAACCAAGTAAGAGACTACTTTACAAACTTTTTACTTGCCTTCAATTGAACATAGTAATATACTGAACTTTTCAGCAAGGTATAGTTAATATGTTATTTGAGAATTTCTAAAGGTTCAACTCTTTTTTGTCTTGCAATCAATCATTTCAGAAATGGAAGGCCTTAAACAGTATTAGCTGGTTCTGTGTTTGAGTCACAAGCATACCTATCAATGCCTAAACTTTTCACAGAGAACACAATACATGCCACATGATGAACTGTGGTTCACAGGAGTCCCAGAGGACGAGTCTGCAGGTTATCTTGCCGAGACTAACATTGTCTTTGGGTTAGTCTTAGAAGCCAAATCCACGTGGTGTCATGGCTCTGGGAGAATGGTTTAATCTATAACTCTATAACGTAGGAGAACTTTACTCAAGATTTATTGGCAAGATTTCTTTTTCACTTTGAGGGAGAGACACATTTCATACCAAGGCTTGATCTGGAAATTCTGTGTAGAAAGAGGATTTTTTTTTTTCCTCTCTCAAGATTTTATTTTCCCTGAGATGTTGGCTAAGAAAGCCTGGTTTTAGACCTTTCTTTGGTGGATGATACCTAACCTTCTGAAAGATTAGAATTATATGTTCTGTCACTAGTTGTAATGTTTGTACTATGTTTGTTTTCTATCATCTGATCCTCCTTTTGATTAAACCTTTCATTTTAAAAGATGTAATATAAAAAGCTATAGGAAATTGGACTGTTTTGGCTGGAAGGGACCTTGAGAATAACCTAGATGACTGACTTGGAAATTTTTCTCAGACTAAAACAGTAAGAAATATATTTCACATCACTACCCAATATGCACGCATAGCTCAATACACATATGCATATATAACAGAAAGAGAAATTTCTGTCTTACTACATGGGCTCTTTGTACGCAGTCTTTTCTTTTTTCTATTTATTTGTCTTTGCTTCCTCTTTTTTTCATCCTTTTTTTCTGATCCTCTTCTCTTCTACTCTTTTCACTCTATTTTTCTATTCTTTTTATTTTTTCTCTTGTCTTCATTTTCTATCTTTTCTCTCTCGACTCTCTTTACTCACTCTTTTCTCCCTTTCTCTCATTTCTTTCATCATCTTTCTCTACCTCTACAATACTCTTTCCTCTCTTTCTCCTCCTCTTTATTTGTATATCTCTCTTTTTCTTTCCTTCCCTATTCTATTCTGTTTTTAAAATGCTAGCTCTGCCCTACTAATTGGTCATAGCCACAAAGTTTGGAAAACACTAACCCAGATCAAACCATTTATTTTACACTCAAAGAAGCCCAGGCTGATAGAGATGGAGTTTTCAAAGATCATGTGTTACATCCTGGTTATTAACAGAGTTAGGTTTAGAATGTAGGACTTTAAAAGTCTCCAAAGAAACCAGAACACTCTGGGCTAGACATCTTATTAAACTTTTGAATCTAATTCTCCCTGTTTTGAGGGGTACAAGGTACAGCTAGTTGAAATTACAAGCAGGGATAGCTAGGTAAAATTTTAGAAACTCATACAGCTTTCTAGTCTGACAACATTGCTGTCGTTATGAACTTAAAGTTATGATTTTTCCAAGCAAGGATCAATCATTATAGTTATGTGTAGTTTGAAGGACTTTAAGGCTCCACTTATATAATTGCATAGAATCCTTTCATTAAATTTAGGACATGAAAGAAACAGAAGACTCTATTAATTTACTTTCATCCTTCCAGAAAGGGGTATGAGAGTAAAGACCATGAGCAATCAGAGTCTGATAAGACTAGTGTACATTTAGCCTCCTGCCAGGGATTAGTATGTTTGAAAGTGAGTATCAGAGGTTGTGCTAAGGACATAGCCAAGTGAGAACAACAAAAGTCTAAAATTCATTTTTCAAGTACCACCAAGTGCCAGCCAGGTCTTATGGCATATCAAAGGACAGAAAGAAAGCAGACTGACAAACAGTAACATGAGTGTTATATGGTAGAGATTTTATTTGGCTATCAGAATGAGCAGTATTTATTGATGACAGAACAACTTTCACCTTGGGGTGAGTTTTGTGGTGCCAATAAATTTGCCTAACATTTTCTTTTGCCTTTGTCTTGCTTGTCTCTTCAGAATCTCACTCTATTTGTGCCTTTTTCCGCATCTACTTTGGATATGTGTTTTTGTTGTTGTTTGTTTTTATAATTTAGTTTCTATTGTTTTCCTTTTTCATTTCTAGTAAGGTACACCAAATTTTCAACCATAGAATTTTTATGGCAAATAATGCAAATAAATCTGATACAATATTTGGGTTATACTACCAGCTAGCAGCTACTGAAATAATTGTTTTATATTTAAGATTTTTAATAATATATATATATTAAAATATAAAGATTCATAAAAAAGTACTTATCGAATGACAAGTAGTGTAATTCTCACAAAATCTGAAACCAAGGCGAAAAGAAAGGAGTTGGTGTATCAGTGGTGTGCTGGAGCAAACTCACATTGGTGCCCAAGAGCCAGTTGTGTCCATCTTTCCCCAGATCCTTCTTTAGTGACATTATGTTGGTAGCTTGAAATCAACCATGGTGTGAGTACACTGTGGAAGTTGGCAAACACTCTAAATCACTTTCTGTTTCCCCTTTGGTTTACCGGCATACAACTGGGTGTGAAAAAGGCAAAAATATTAAACAGGAAAGCAATAAAATCTTTGAATTGTTAATTCTTGAGTTAAAGGTACTGGATATTATTTAATTAATCTATATCATTGGTTTTTGTATCAAGAATTTAAAATCTTTTTTGTAGTTTTGCTGAGAATTTGGAGTTAATTGAAGAACTAAAAAGGGAGCTCATCTCCCAAGATTCTTTACTAATTTAGAAATATTTTAAAGTAATTTACAGCTAGAAATAATTAGCCTCCGGGGCTCACTGTGCTGCTTTTGTAGACTTCAGGAAAGAAGAAAAATTTAGAAGTTTGAACAGAATCTAGCTTGAGAAAATGAAATATTCTACAATTTATTTTTCTCCTCAGTTTATAATCTCATTCTGACAGTGTTCCCATGTTTTTTGATAGATTTGCAAACTACTCTATTTTAATATAAAAGATTCTCCTTATTATTTACCTTTAGGTTAAAATAACCACATACCTTCTCTTTTAAGTAATTTTGCACACTTAGTATAATGCCACAAGCGGGTATATAAGAGAAGTCATTATGGTAGACACGGAGATGTACTCACTATTCAGACCATCTTCTGGGGAGTGCTTGCGCCCAGCCACATGAGTCCAGGAAACAGCCTCCATCTGTCAGCTCCTTCAGCTTTGCCTCAGCTGCAGAGAGCTGCTTAGCCCCAGGTCATTTCCTTCCCAGGGCTCTCCTATTTGAGTGAAGGATAGGGGATGTGAAGGTTGGGGCTTTTAGGCCTGAAGCTAGGCGCTCACTCCAAAGCTTCCTGCTGAGTTGGATGGGATTTTGTTCAGCCAGTATCATAGTTCAGCTGCCTCCTCTGCACAATCTTGTCTCTTCCTCTTCCCATTTACAGGTAGTATGATTTCCTAGTAAATATCCTGTACTCTAAACCTTGTCACAGCGTCTGCTTTTAGAGAGCCCAACCTGCAGCACCTGTATGTATTCATTAGTATTATGCTAAGGCAGTTTTATCAGATCTTGCTAAAACCATGGAATCCTGCACTTTTGGTATGTTAGCTCCCTTTCATCATTTTCCCTCATGACTTTGTCTATGGCCTAAAGCTGCTTCAGTGGTTTTGCTCCATATTTCAGTACCTGATCCACAAATTCTGCCACTTACAAACATTTGGTAATGAAGTTTCACCAATCCCAAGGTTCTATTGCATGAAGTAGATTTTCATAGGTAGAAACAGGCCTATAAAAAGTCTGATTGCTCTCTAAGCCAATAAAAGCTGATAAAAGGGAGATTATTTTATTAGTAAATATATATGTTACAAACATTGTTACATTTTAGGTTTAATCCAAAGTTCCATTTAGTCAAAAATTTAAAAGAGTCCAAATTTGTATGCATAGTTATCAAGTTACTGAAATCCATAGGTATATATTTTATATTACTCAGATTACTGCATAAAGTTCTTTTTCCCTTATTTGTTCTATCAGTTCACAAGGTCACATCACCTAATATTTCTCTACCAAATTCCCTTCTAATACTGTAAGACCAAATAAAAAAATCAGAAGGAAGAAAGCAAATTTTTTTTTCAGTGAACACCAATTCCTTCACATAACTGTTTCGGATAGTTGTATGAAAATGTTGAGAAAGAAAGACAAGTGGAAAATATAACAAATATGAGAAACAATAACATTTATCCTAAAGTCTTGAATCTTTAATGAGCATAACTTTAGCATTCATACTAGAAATGATTTTGTCAGAATTAGAAATGATAGGAGACTAGGATTTGGTCACAGCTCAGGACTATCAGGAATTTTGGATAAGAAATTTGTATTATATAGTTTGGGCTAACATAAGTAGCACTAATAAATTGATCTGATGAAAGCCTTCTTTTAGAGGTATAGACTTCTATAGCATCCTTGGTAGATCGACTCTGGCATAAAGTGAGCTTCTGGGGACTATATGCATTATCTTTCTCCCGTGAGTGATACAGTGATACACTTCATGCTTTGTGCTTTTTTTTTTCTTAAGTGCAAAATATAAAATGGCCTGATGTCAAATGATGCTAGGCATTTTCCCTACTGAGGATCATGACTTACCATGCATTCTGTCACACCAGTAGTTTTCTCTGATTTAAGTGAATCCATAGAAACTGATCCCAGAATATTTAATTCCTCCTCTTTCTTTGTTATCCTTCCCACCTGTCCCTCTTACCTTTACTTTTATTTTCTTATTATCTTATGATAAGAGCATAAGGAGGACAGTGGGAGAAAAGTTTGGGAAGACATTGAATGAATTGAGTGGGCATGAAAGTATAGGTTCCCATCACAGGAATAGTTGTAAATTTAAAAAAAAAAAAGAGAAAGAAAAAGTTGCAAATTGGAATATGCTTACCTAACCTTGTTCGAGTTGTTTGTAATAAAAATATATTAATTTGAAGCTAAGGGAAAAGGACTTTAAAGAAAAGAAGTGGCAAGTATTCAAAAACATAGTTTCAAAGTCTGTCTCTGCTATCTATTTGGCATGTGATCTTAGACAAATCATTTAACCTTTTGAACCTTTTTTCTAAGCAGATGATCACTCACACACAAACACACACACACACACACACATACACACACATGTACACACACAGTTGTATCTTCAGCCTCATGAGACTATTGTGAGAATTGGCCGAGTTAATGTATAGTGAAGTACTCTGACAAATATAAATTGCTAAAGGGCATAGTGTTAAAAATAATGATGAATAAGTTTAAATGGAGCAAAATAATTTTATATCAATACTCACATCCTATTCACCAAGATCTTTTTCTGAGATATCTGCAAGAACCCCCAGGAAAGCAATAAGCAGGCAAGAAACATTCTTTTATCACTCCTAGAAGTCCTGTCCACAATTTCTCCATTTTGCTTGGGTATCCTCTTTCCACGCACATAGATGCACACATATGTCATCACTTTTCTTGCCAAAATTATAAAGAAATAGCAAATTACTCATATTGTTGTTTATACATAAATTATTGTTGAAATAAATATAAATTACGACACAGGAGATGGGGGAAATGAAATAACTGCCCATGAGATTTACTTATTTGTTTGTTCTTTCTTTGATACATTTGATGTCAAAGAAAGGCACAGTGTCTAACAAGTTTAATTCGGGACCACACAGAGCAAGTCAACACCTGAGGTTTATACTCTATGAAAGTCATAAAAACATGATACACATACCAAGGGGTATGGTGGGTTTTGGTGATGCTGGCTTTAAGAAAGGGGAGAGATTAGAAATAACTACATGGGGATTTGAGTAGACCTGGTGGTACAGTGTCTAGTTGCATTGAAAGCATCCAAGTAAGAAGATATATATATATGAATTCAGGAAAGCGATTTATTAATTCAATAATTTTTGAGTTGAATGAATTTAATACATTTTATTTATTAAATTTCTACTACTCTTTGGACACGATCTTAGGACCAAGAATACAAAGAAGGATGACATATTACTTACCTTTGGGAGTTCACAATCTAGTAAATGACAATAATATAGTATACTAAATATTATAATAGACGCATTTACTAACTGCTACAGGGGTGCAGAGAAGAGGGATATAATTTGAAAACCTCAAGAGAGGTTTGCTCAAAGAAGTGACGTGTGAATTGGTTCTGAATTTTTAAGTAGAAGTAGGAATGAACCAGGATGGGAGGTTTCCAGAGGGAGAGGAGTCTGTACAAAGGTTCACAGGGATGAAGAACATTGCATGTCGGGAAACTGCAAATAAGTTAGTTTCTCAGTTTATAAGGCTGGTAGTGCACAAGTGCAGGAGTGGCAGGATGAATTTAGATTGTAAGTATGCACCAGATCTTGAAGGACTCTGTATAACCAATTAAGAGAAATCATTTAAAGAATTTAAGAAAAGAAATGAAGTGATGTTTACATTTCACAAAGATCACTCTGACAGCAGCAGTGTGGAGAACATTTTTGAGGAGGCTGAAAGTAGAGTCAAAGAAAACATTTAAGTTGCTAGTGAAGTAATCCAAAGAAGGAAGTAATCTGAGCTATGGCTGTAGCAGGGAGAATAGAGATGAGGAGATGGATTTGAGTGGTGCTGAGGAAATAAAATCTATAGGGTTAGTGATTGGATGTAGGAGGAAGAAATTTAAATGAATCAATTTTTCTGTAGTGACTGATAGAGTTGACAGCTCTATTCAATAGGATGGGTACTTATTTAATTCCACAAATATTTATTGGGTGCATACTATGTAATAAGCACTGTTTCAAGCATTGATAATACAGCAATGAACAAAACTGACAAAGTTTGGGGTAATAGAGACTGTAAACAAATAAATAAGTGGTAAATTCTATGCAGAAAAATAGGTTAAGTAAGAGTATAGCATGGTGGGTATTGCTAATTTATAGAAGTTAGTCAGAAAAGCCTCCTTGAGGATATGTTTAGAATAAATTGAAGGAATAAGTCATGGATATTTGGGTAAAAAGTATTCCAGAAAGAAGGAACAGAATCACAAATGATGTGAAACAGGCGTGGGTTTGGCATGTTTTAGGGGATACCAAAGATGCCAGTAGAGATGGAGTGAACAAAGCAAGGGGAAAAGTGTTGTGTGGTGAGGTCAGAGGGGTATCTTGAGGATAGTCATATAAATACAGGGTAATGATCAGTTTTGAAAGGATGGATGAGATGAAGGCTTCCACTTTCAACATTCTGAATTATCCAGGTCAGTATGCCCACTAGATGTTGGACATGTAGGTTTAAAATTTGGGAAAAGGGTCTGAGTTAGAAATCTATATTTAGGAATCATTACCAATAGGTAACAATGAGTTTGGATGGAAATATAGAGATTGTGAGGAGGGTAGGAACTGGGAGCTTTGGTAACTCTTACGTTTAAAGGGTGGAGTGATAGAGCAATGGGAACACATGATGGGGACTGAGAAGGAGAGGCAGTGGTAAAGGGACCAACTGACTGACCCACATCAGTTCAGCTCTGGAAGATTCAATCATGAAATATTTATTGAACATCTACTATAAGCATACCACTGTGAACGTAAATGCAGTAAGACTCAGAATGACAGGGTGGTAGGACTCCAAGAAATCATCTATTTAAGCCTACTCATTTTGTGTTTGAGGTAACTGTGACCAGAGGGCAAGGTGACATACTGTAGTTCACACAGTTCATTAGGACTGCAATCTGAGTTTTTGTATCTTTCCTCTTTCTGCCCTATCCTAGTCCATCTGGGCTAATATAACAAAAATACTACAGACTGGATGGCTTAAACAGTAGACATTTCTTTCTCACAGTTTTGGAGGCTGGGAAGTCTAAGATCAGGGCACCGGCAGAGTCAGTGTCTGGTGAGGGCCTGCTTCCTGGTGCATGCCGTGTCCTTACATGTCAGAAGAGGTGAGGGAGCTCTCTGGGGTGCCTTTAAAAGGAGAGTAACCCCATTCATGACAGCTCCACTTTCATGGTCTGATCACCTCCTAAAGACCCCACCTCCAGGTACTGTCACATTGGGCATTAGGATTTGACACATGAATTTAGGGGAGGCAGGGGGACAAAACATTCAGTCTGTATCATGCTCCAATACATTTGAGCTTAGAGAAGTAAAAAACACACAATTATTGAAAGAATTATAAAGAACTTTTTGGAGCTTTGGTCTTAAAAGCTGGGTAGGAATTGGATATTTGTGGAGAAGGGAAGTGTGATATGAGAGTGAATATTAAAGCGAAGAAATGAGAATGAACTTGGTGTCTTTAGTATACAAAAAGATGTCACTCTCTTCTGTGGTGGAGGAATTTTTATTAAGGAATGAGGGAGGTAAGTTTGGAAATTTTGGCCAGAATAAAAACTGTGCACTTGATGGAACAGGAAAGCAATAAGGCAGAGGTAGTTCATCTTTAATAAAAGCATGCTGTGGAAGAGGAAGGTAGGTATTATAGACTGCCAATAAATGTATGTTCACGTAGAAGCTAATGTTTAATAAATGGTCACTGAGTATTAGGCACTGTGGTAAATGCCTTATATGCATTATGTTCCTTGATTAATACAATAATTCCCTGTTTACCATGGAAAATGAAGGTTTAAGAGAGGTCAAGCAACTCAGCCAAGGTATAAGTGGCCAGGCCAGGATTCTAACCTAATTAACAGTAACAGCAAATACTTATATAGTGTTTACTATATGTTGTTACTATTCTAAGGCTCTAGATACATTAACCTCTTGTACCTTAAAAATAATCCTATGAGGTAGATGATATTATCCCCATTTATAAGTGAGAAAATTGAGGCAGAGAGAGGTTAAGTAATCTGCCCGTGGTCATACATTTAATAAGAGTTGGGATTTAAACTTAGTCTGGCTCTAGAATCTGTGTGCTTAACCACCATGTGCTACTACCTCTCTGTGTGAATCAAGAGCCCTAGCTCTACATCTCTTAGAGCAGAATTTTTGTTTGAGACCTGTACACTCATTTGTCAAATTGGGAATTGGACACAGAAATGATTTAGCCTAGGAAATAATTTCAAAGGGAAAAAATTTTAAAAAAATTTTTTTGGACAATCCAACTCATACCCCATGGTTACAGAGGGTAATTCAAGGACCACCTATAGAAAAGAAGGAGCAGTAGTCTCAAAATGGGAAATTTACCAGGCTCACCTGTAAATGAGGAATGCATGAATAAGAACTAAAATATGTGAGGCCCAAACTGGCCCACTACAAATATTTGAGCACTCCCTGAAAGACTGGTTGCCCAGGAAATACCTAGTTATTCAAAGTGCAGGTTTATCAAGGTAGATAGATAACTTGTGTGCTAGTCTGCAGCTACAGGTGCAAAATTATATGTGGGAAAATGGAGACAAGAAAATTTGATGTGTATAAACTAGAATTCTCTTGTTTTGTCTTCATGTAAAGCTACTTTGCATATTTTTCATGGGCAAATATTAAGTGGCTTTAAAAAATCAATTAAACTATGGTTGAGTGATTCAGAAGACCATTGTATTTAATTTAATCAGAGTTAGGTGATTAGAAAAGGTCTGATTAAGGGAAGAGAAGTCACTTAAAAGGCAAAATGGGGACAGCAGGGAGAAGCATCAATAGTTCATTTCTGTAAGTTCCATACAATTTAAAGCAAAGCTCTCTAGGATGGTGAAAGGATACTGCAGAAGGATATGCAGCATAAAGGAGGAATTACACAAAAGATCGGACAGTTCTTTGTAATTTAGTGCAGCATGTTAATTGAGGGGAATGTTCTTATTCAGTTGTGATGTTTGTTAGCAAATGCTTTTTCCTTTTTTTTTCCATTTATATGTTTCAATTGTGCTTCTTATTTTAATTTTCTTCATGTAATATCTACAAATTCCACCTAGGATCTTGACTACAGCATAGTTCTTTGATAATATTAAGATTTGTGATGTAGGTTCACCATTGGACTCAGGCTATCTTTGCTATAAATTGCATTTGTCCAACATCAAAATATAGAAAACAGATAACAAAGCTTTTGGTAGTGTTCAGCCACAATAATGAAGACGGGAAAGTGATCTGAGCCAAGAGGAATAAATTACAGTCTTACTTCACTTTGACATTCCTTTTCAGTGTTAAGTAACGTTATCCAAAGCTTTGGGTACAGTACCATACTTTGTTATCAGAAAAATAAAACTTAGACTAATGCTTGGTTTAGGATTAATTAGAGAGATCATGTGACGCTCTGCAGAGAAATAAGCTGAACTCTACTATATTTCACTTTGGGATTTTGCATTTTGTCTTTTAAAAATATATAGATTTTACTTGGCATCTTGTCAGCAGTGTGCAAGTCAGAAAACTTATTTACATCTTGTTAACACTGAGTTTGAGGTCCCATATCTGCCTTATTAGCTTCTTCAGTTCTGTGGGCATTTTGGCAGAAGTGGCAACTGGCAGATTTGAGCACGTTTGGGCAGGAGACCAGAGAGCTGTGGTCACCACTGCTGACTACCCTCAGAGACGATGAAATAGGCAGAGTTCTGACGGGCCTCGTAGGTCGCAGTCTCACAAGTATTCAGTTGCTCGTATTGTGTTTAGTGGCCAGTGGGATGGCTTTGTGTTCTCTCATCTTTAGGGTGACTGGGTAAAATATTTTATTTGTCTAACCAGTCCTATCAGAGATAGTTGACTCTTTTGTGCACAGGGTTACAAAAACTTACTCTGTTTCCCTTTTTCCTCTTTGTAGGGTAACATATTGCCAAACAAATTTGGACAACTATCAGTTCATAACATCTTTCCCTTTCCTGAGACTAAGACTTTCTTTTCCTTGAAAAGTAACTAATATAACAACCCTGATAGCTTTGTTTCAGGATGAGTCTAGTGTGTGTGTGTGTGTGTGTGTGTGTGTGTGTGTGTGTGGGGGCGTTAAAACATGAAGCTAGGAGATAGAGGGAAATGTAATGCTGTTAATTCAGTTGCTATTACATAATAAAATCAAGTGTTTTATCAAGCATATCTTAGTATATCTATTTATATTAGTTATCTGTATTAATGAGGAGGAATGTTCTTTACATTTAAATACACATGCATTCCAAAGAAAACAATAATTAGTATTTTGGGGGGTTTTATTTTTGTAACTTTTTGAAGGTCCAGTGTCAAATTCCATTGGTCTGTGTTGGGATACCTTTTTATTTGTTTGTGAAGTAAGCATCTGTACTTCAGTGATCTCTAGCCAGCCCGAGGTTCTCCAGATACTGAACAGAGCTGTCTGTGGGTGGGGTCAAACCCGCCTGTGACTTTTGACCATTGAAAATGAAAGAAAACATTTGTGGTAAGAAACAACAGCACATGCTTGACCTCCAAAGCACACACATCTATAAATGGATAAAAGTGACTATTTAAGGTTGCTTCAAAAAAGAACCACTGTGTCTACAAAGAAAGAAACCCTAATTCAATGTTTGAAAAAGCAAACTATGTGTGGGTGAAAGAACATGTTTTTGTCAAAAACATCTGTGGTGTTCCCTGTGATGTATTTGATCCTGGTGGTAAATCAACACAGTTAAGTATTAGAGACAAAACTGACTTTTGGCAACTTATTATGTGATAAATAAGGTTAATTCAATCCAAAAGATCTCAGGGCTACCTTTAAACTGGTGTTATTTTGGCTAATTGCCAGATATACAAAATGAAATCCTCACCCTCAAATTGAAGACATTGCCTGAATTTTTATCCAGCAGTTGCAGTTGGTTATGTATGTGTTTTTGGACTCTCGTTTTTATTTCTACCTTACCACTGTGTTTCCTAGAGGTAGTCTCCTTACTATCATAAGATAATTGCCACCAGGCCTAATTTTATAGGACTGAATTTTTCAACTCGCCAGATTTTTACATACTTGTACAATAGGCATGATTTATAGATCAGTGAAGACCTTAAGAGTTTCCATAACCAATTTTATGGATGTATTTTCTTTCCCAAAGACTGAAATGACGAATTAGGGGGTGAAGTCCCCAAAATAAAATGTAAAATCCACAGATATAAATAATTAGGCATGGAAATTTATCTCTGAATAAATTGGTTTGGTGAGATTAACTGAAGGCAACAGTAAAACAGGGTTTTCTACTGTCTGCAGGGATTTTATCAAAAGAAGCTAGGTTATGTCAAAAATAGTGAGTGGTATGATTTATTAGGTGATGAATTTTAAAAGTAGTGTCCAAATGTAAATACTGAAATCATTCAAAGTATTACTCAGCAGCTGCAAGAGCGATAGGAAAGGCTGACATGACAAATTTAGTCATTTCTTAATCACTGTCGTTAGGCACTACTGTCAGCTCCAAGAGGCAAATTTTCATCTTGATTTAAACCCGTAATGCTAATAGTTGAAACCTAGAAATTCTCAAAATCACTTGCTTGCAAAACACCTTTTCGATCATCTTAGATGTTTCTGTGACCCAATGTCATAAAAATATGCAAAAAATATATTGCATATGTCATCAAAGGAAATTTTCCATTCCCCACTTATGTGTTATAAAGAAGATATTATTTACTGTAAGATCCAAAAGTATTAATTAGCTGCCTTTGGTTTAAGTAAAATTGATTGTTAAGGCAGAAAATAGAGGATAATACGGGTCCTGTTCTGCTGTAGCCTCCCAATAAAAGAAGCAGTGACCCAACTCATTAGCCCTTTGATTTAATATATTGACACTTGGGTAGGAATAATTCCGTTTAGTGGCTTTTGCTTCCCAGGGATCAATTTAATTAGTTATAAAATGTGACTTCTTGTCAGGAGCTAGAAGAAATGCTGACGTTAAATAAAGTCATACGCAATTTAAACAATAAAGCTATCGATGCCTGGTTAAAAGTTAATGATGCAAAAAAAATGGCTTAATAGAGACAACCTCAGCAGTGAAAGTGATGCTAGGAAAATTAAGCTAAGTGGATGAATGAGGAATGGTGATGTTGTTGAATTGTTAAAACAAATTCATGGCTGGTCTGTTGGCTGGCTAGGTTGTTAAGTACATTATCCTTAAGCCTGGGAGACAGAACTAGTTCTAGCCTTCTTGCTCAGTACTGCTTCAGTGTGAGTTTCACGTATTTATAGGTTTTAGGATCCAGGGGAGGGAAGAAATCTTGTTTAGACTGTTTGGAGCAGAAAACTTCCTATAGCCAACTTCATGTTTGCGGGAAGGATGAAGTATTACTCATGTCCATCCTGTAGTGGCTTCCATGAAGTAGTCTCACATGAGTGCTCATTGGCCCCTAGCATTTCTGAAAAATACCACTATAGGAGCATTGCTAGTGCAAGGCCATTCCTATTTGTATGAAAATATTTGAGATGAACTCTGGGTCTGCCTGGCAGCTTTCATATTTCCCTCCTTCTGGGCAGTGGTTACTATAAAAATAATTGTTCGCAATTTAGAGAAATGTAACCTTCTTCACCTATGTGGTTAATGCCAATGCTTTTAAGTCATTTCTATAATAAATTATTGTTATTTTATGCCTCTAACTTCATCCATACACTGGCTTCACCATGAACTTGAGCAATTTTTGTTTCAGTTTCTCTAGCATCAATCTACTTAATGTTAAAAAGTGATGAGTTGGCCTAGAATTTAGTAACTAGATGATTTCTAAAATGCTTTTTTGCTTTATAACTCCGTGATTCAATCGTAAATTCAAAATCAACTAGTTACTTCAGTCAAATCAATTGCTTTTGGAGTAGTATGGTCAAAATAACCAGTTGGTTGACTAAGTATCCCCTGATCTCTGCTGGTGTGTGCACACATACCACATGCGCCTCTCCTTTGGTTGTCTACTGCTGGGTCATTAACACTAGTTAGCGAAATAAAAGATAACCACATTTTATTGTCAGGCGAAATTTGTATCTCACTTCTCCCGCTGTTGCCTTTGCAAGTCATTTGCTCTTAAACTAAAGATGAGGCACATGTTTAAACTTGATGAGTTTTAAAATATTTTTTTTTTCTGGTTAAAGGAATTGATTTGTTCTATGGCTAAATTTTGTAAAGCAACCAAGGAAGAATTTTTTTTCTTTTCCAGTTTTGTCCCTAGTTTCTCTAGTCTCTGAAGTCAGTGGTTGCTTGGTGGGAATACAAGAGCAATGAGCTGAGCTCTGGGAAGGAAGGTGAAGTGGGGATTTATGGTCTTTACACTCTACCAGCCTATTTCACCACTTTCTAGTGAAGCACATACCCTCTGCACCTCTTCTTCCTGGAATGTACTGAGAAGTTTCAAGATTGAAGATCCTAGGCAAAAACTCACTGTTTTGGAAATCTGTTTATTGGATATTTTTTCCTGCTGGTTCAGCTGCCAAGGAAATTACTGTAGAGTTTACAGTAGATCATCAAAGTGCAGTGTATCCATCTAGGAAAGTCAGTGAATAACTTACCTTGTCTGTTAATAGAAAATAACTGTGGTTGAAATTATAATAAACCATAAAAACCTTGACCTTCTAGTGAAATATGTATACTTAAAAGTGTTGGAGTGGGATGATTTAGAGTTTCATTTTTTGTTCGCACACTGACAGGAAGGACACATAGTAGTTAACTTTGAGAAGGTGCAGTTTGGAGAAGGAGCTGATGGACAAACTTTATCCAACAGAATGACTTTCAGAAGCCTCCTAGGGAAGAAGAAACAATTTGGAGGCAAATGAACATGCTTACAGAGTATTTGGTAAAAACATTAACAGTAGTAGCAAACATGTAAGAACAGAAGGGAATATTGCTGAGAAGAAAATCTGTGCCAGAGACAAGTTTTCCTTTGGAGTAAAGGTTATCTTTTTTTCCCTTTCTTATTGTTGGGGGAAGGGCAATTAATGGAGGACAAGAGGGAAATTGTGGGGGACTGATATTAGATAAACTATTTTGTCTTTGTGTTGACATTATATTGGCTACAGCCTACACAGAAGGGATGCCTGGAAAAAAGTAAGGAGAGAGAGGCATTAATATTTTTTAGTGTGCGTGGGTGCGCCAGCACTAGAGGGGCCCGTGTTTTCTTAGGGCTCAGATGGCAAAGCTAAGCATTCAGCCTACGGCAGGAAAAAAGTGCCTTTTTTGTTTTCTGACTGCAGAGTCCAGGCATTCCCAGGGGAACACAATGAATGGCCCATTTTGTCCAACACAGTTTCATAGACATAGATTTCTTGTTTTTTCATAATTATTCTTGCCCGTCATTGGGTGTGCACATGACATTTGAGCGTGTTTTAAAGTCTTAACACACTCATGTGCCTGCAATAAAGTTACTCATAACAATCCCGGCTTTCTCCAGACAACAGAGCAGGGTCTGTTGTTTTCACAAGTCACAGCAGCTGGGAGGCAATTGTGAAGACAACAGCTTAATCTAGCTGGAAAGTACAGGAAGAGGAGAGTATACACTAAATTTCCTCCCATATTATTTAAACAATGAAGAATTTTTTTTAAAGTGACTATGGGTGGTCTTACTCAATAACTGATTGGCAGAATGTACTTTAAATTTCTTTAGAATGTTGTCTTTAAATGTTAAGGATCTACAAGGTTACATTCATCATATTTGTTAATCAGCTAAAAGACAGGCTCAGGCAGCAGTACAGAGGCACATTTCAATGGCTGTGGAAGGTGTTACAGGACATTTGTTCTTTCTAATTTGTTAAGTAGCAATTGGTGTTTGTCTGAAAGTATGCTATAAGCAAGTAGTTATGAAGCAGTGGTTAACCTCCTTTGAAAGGTGTGTGAAAGACTAAGAGGTTCACGGTAATTCGCATCTTCATGCCGTGCTGAATTTCTGGTTTGCAGTCATTAGCAAGTTTTAAATTTCACACTGAATAACAGAATTTAGGGAAGAGGAGAGTTACTTTGAAAGATTTAAATCTGGCCTGGAACATCCTAGTGGTAAACTGGCTGTGTTCTTTAGGGTGCTGAAGTGGATCAGGTAATTTATATTTCATGTGGAGGGGAGGAGATAAGAAATGTGAGAAGTACAACAAAAAGAAGGAAACTTTCCCGTGTTCATCTGAGTTTTCAGATGGGGGTTGGGGGAGGGATTAAACAGGACTTCAGGAAGGAAGTGGTTTAAAAAGCAGGATTGGCAGTGCTATGCTGAAGTATTTCAAACTCCACTACTGTTTTCCCTTCAGGGAAACATTTTGTGAAAGAACTTCTTGTGGACTCTCAAAAGATATCTAGGTAGCACGAAAGTATTTGGTCTCTAAGACATTATGGTTTTATTCATATTTTGTTGGGAAAGATGAAGCAATTAGGGCTGGAAACTTTACTAAGTAACTCATCTCATCACTTTTTTAGGCACTCATAATACCTGAATATCTATAATCTCATTTCACTTCCATTCTTAATGTGGAAATACTATTTCCTCTTGAAAGTGTTTTTAAATGGAAATATAACGGAGAAACCTGAATGCTGTTTGGGACCATAGGATGACTATCACTCTCTTATCTCTCTTATATACTGACCATGAAGAGGCCTTTTCTTTCTGTTACTTATTGAGACCTATTCTATCTTCCTTAACTTTCTTTTTAAAAAATTTTTTTAAATATTATTTTTACTCTATTTCCCATATCTCTTCCCTATTCTCGGCAGAACATAGCACTGAAGGCCCAATAGCCAGATTCTTGGGTATCAAGATCTAGTGCAAAAGTTAATCCTTTTGTTGTCTTTGCTGATATTCATCCTGCAAGCCTTCATATCAAAGAATAATTAACTATGAGCATATGTTTATTTTAGTGCTTACCATCTAAGCTTAAAAATTTTATAATGTTTTCATTTATGGTCTTATCTGCACTGAATCAGTTTTTATGTATATTTTCATTAATCTTCATAAATATGCAACAATGAAGATTTTATCATCATCATTTGACAGATGTGGAAACTAAGGTTACACATCTACTTAGTTAGAGCCAGGTATCAAACTTAGGTTTCTGCAGTGTCAAAACCTGTGATCTTTCTACTATGCGAAGTTGCCTCCCAGTTACATGAAAGTAAGGAAATAGCAGTACCTAATTAATAGAAAGTACGGACGTAAATCACAAGATAATAATGCTCTTCTTCCTTCTTTTCCTCCCTCCCTTTCTAATTCAAAGAGCTATTAGGCAGGCCAGTTGAGGAAGGGAGCTGAGTTGAGTGGCAGCCGGGTGGGGATTGAAACCCCTGTGAGAAAAGTGGTTTATCAGGGTATGGGTCAATAAGAGTTGGGACCAACTAGATGAAGGCTGCCAAATGGGTAAGTAGCTTGGCAGGGTCAGGAGACTGGTTGGTAATATATAACTTATAGGAGATAGAAAAAAATAAGCATATGTATTTATACACACATATGCATACACACACAAATACAAACGTATATACAAATGTGTATATTCATATATAAAACATACATATACATATGTGTATATATATATTACAAGAGCTAGGTTTCTTATTTAATTAAATTTTTATTAAGGTATAATTTTATGTTAGTTTCAGGTGTACAGCGTAATGATTCAATATTTGTATATACTGCAAAATGATCATCATCCAATAAGTCTTGTTAACGTTCGTCACCATACATAGTTATGAAATTTTTTTCTTGTGATGAGAACTTTTAAGATTTACTCTCTTGACAGCTTTCAAATATGCAGGACAGTATTATTAATTATAGTCACCATGCTGTACATTACATCCCAATGACTTATTTATTTCTTAACTGGAAGTTTGTAACTTTTGACCTTTTTCACCCATCTCTCCCACTTTCTACTCTCTGCCTCTGACAACCACCAATCTGTTCTCTGTGTCTGTGAGCTTGAGCTTGTTTTCCCTCCATGACTCCACATATAAGTGAGATCATATGGCATTTTTTTCTCTGTCTGACATTTCATTCGGCATTATGCCTTCAAGGTCATCTATGTTGTCACAAATGGCAGAAGTTTTATGGTTGAATAATATTCCACTCTATATATACACATCTTTTATATCCATTCAGTCATCTATGTATACAATGCATTGTTGTTTCCTTATCTTGGATATTGTACATAATGCTGCAATGAACATGGAGATGCATATATCTTTTACAGTTAGAGTTTTTGTTTTCTTCAGATAAATACCCAGAAGTTGAATTGCTAGATCATATGGTAGTTCTCTTTTTATTTTTTTGAGAAACCTCTGTACTGTTTTCCATAGTAACTGCACCAGTTTACAGTCCCACCAATGGGCCACAAGGGTGAGACATTCTTACCAACATTTATTTCTTGTCTTTTTGATAATAACTATTCTGACAGGTGTGAGGTGATATCTCGTGGTTTTGATTTACATTTCCCTGATGATTAGTGAGGGTGAGCATATTTTTATGTCCCTGTTGGCCATCTGTGTGTCTTTGAAAAGTATCTGTTCAGATCCTCTGTTCTTTTTTAAATTAGGGCTTTTTTGCTATTGAGTTGTATGAGTTTTTAAAAGTATGTATTTTGGTATTAGCTCCTTATCAGATATATGGCTTGCAAATATTTTCTCTGATTAGGTAGGTTGCCTTTTCATTTTGCTGATGGTTTCTTTTGCTGTGCAGAAGCTTTTTAGTTTGATGTAGTCCCACTTGTTAATTTTTGCTTTTGTTGCCTTTGCTTTTGTTCTCAAATACAAAGAATTATCTCCAGCACTAATGTCAAGGAGCTTACCACTTATGTTTTCTTCTAGGATTTTTATGGTTTTAGGTCTTACATTCAAGTCCTTAATCTATTTTGAGTTAATTTTTGTGTATACTGTAAGATAGTGGTCCAATTTTATTGTTTTGCAGATAGATGTTCAGTCTTCTCAGCACCATTTATTGAAGAGATTGTCCTTTCTCCATTGTTTAATTTTGGCTCCTTTATCAGACATTAATTGGCCATGTGTGTGTGGGTTTATTTCTGGGCTCTCTATTCTGTTGCATTGATCTATGTGTCTGTTTTTATGCCAGTAATGTACTGTTTTGATTGCTGTAGCTTTGCAATATAGTTTGAAATCACAAAGTATGATGCCTTTAGCTTTGTTCTTCTTTCTCAAGATTGTTTTGGCTATTCATGGTCTTTTGTGGTTCCATACAAATTTTAGGATTGTTTGTTCTATTTTTGTGAAAAAAAAAAGCAGTAGAATTTTGGCAGAGTTTTTAATTTTTTTAGAAAAGAGAGTTACAAATACAGTAAAGAGG
Organism: Camelus bactrianus; assembly: GCF_048773025.1. NCBI lineage: Eukaryota > Metazoa > Chordata > Mammalia > Artiodactyla > Camelidae > Camelus > Camelus bactrianus. The sequence continues at coordinate 36,886,414 of NC_133548.1, forward strand.
AAGACAAAAATAGATTATGTGGTGCTGGATTAGAATTGGAAGTTATCAGTGTGATTTCATTTTATATATATATAGGTATAGACTTATCTATACCTAGATATATGGATAGAAGTGGATATAGGTGTAAAATGTGTCTGTGTGTTTGTGTGTCTCTCTGTGTGTAACATATACCTAAATATATTTCTAAGGTCTAGGAGCAAAGTGCAAAGTACACCCTGGTAGTAATGACTGCACTTTGCACTCAGATCTGGGCTTCTAAATATTCTCCTGAGTCTAGGTTTGGAGCAGGGAAAATACAGTATAAGAATGGAATGTCTTATTATTTCAGAAAGTAAAAACGGGCTTAAAGAATTATAGAGGCATAATAGAATCCAGCCTGAAGGGGCAACCTGTGTCTATATCTGACACATGGTAAGAATCAAAATTTTAGAAATGCATTGATTTCATTTAGCACAATTAGAATCCACACCGATACATACGAATAAATGAAAAATGAAAGAGAGAAGAGAAAGTTCTCTGTTATAGTAGAGTGCCAACTAACAAATGTACAGGACATTATGGAAATAAAATCACCACTTGGCCACCATCATAGTAATAATGAACTCAGAAGAAATATGAAGAGATGCTAAAACTATTGAATGACAATCAGATGAGGAATAGGATATTTGTATAGTCTTAAAGTGTCTCCCCACACAATACTCAGGAAAATACAAAGGGAAAGTGTAATAGTATAGTGGGATACCTGACAGATACCACTTTACTCAGGAGACATTGTGATGGGACAAATTGATATCATAAGCTACCTGATGGGATGCAGTGAGAGGAGCGTAGCAGAACTTCTGTGATATTTCTGCCAAAAATGTATAACTTGAATTTAATTATAAGGAAACATCCAAAAAAAAAAAAAAAAACCAATTTGGGGACATTCTACAAAATAACTCGCTTGAAATCTTTAATACTGTTTACGTCATAAAGGTCAGTGAGGAACTGAATAACTCTTCCTGACTGAAGGAGACTGACTAGACATGACAACACGTGATCCTGGACTGGATCTTGTTGCTGTAAAGGGTATATTGAGATAGTTAGTAAAACTTCCATAGGGTCGTTGAAGGATATATTGCAGTTCTTCTCAACGTTCCAGAATTCTTCCTGTTAATTTGAAATTACTTGAAAATTAAAAAAAAATAAACTACTTAAAATACAAAAAAAAATGAATTAACTTTGATTCAAAGTTTAAGAACAGAAAGTGGTGGTCACTATGATAGTCAGGTAAAAACTGTGATCTCAGTATACTTAGAAAATTCTTACAAGGAATTCTTAAAAAGAACACATTATTGATCCATTTTTATGCCCTTTTCAATTGTATTTGAATGCATTAGCCTTCATGTTTGGAAGAACACTGTAAATGATGAAATATTGGGGTCTAGGCTGTGGTTACTGCTGCTCCTAACAAATATTTTAATCAATATGTTCTTTTTAGCTTCTGAAATCCAGAAATGTCACTGTTGATTTGATTTCAGTGTTGATGGAATAAATTTCTAATAGTATCCTGTCAAGAGATTCATCATCAAGAGATGAACATAGCTTGCTCTTGCACTTTAGAGTATTGAGGTTGGAAGAAATAACTGATTCATTATTTCCATTGTAGCCAAAAAAAAAGGGATCATATCATGTCCAACAATGATGGAGCCAGATTTAAACTTGGATTAATAACTGGATCTTCTTAAATTTTAGAAAGAAAAACATTAATAACCACAGAAAAATTCTGTTTAGTGGTAGTTGCTTGGCTGACTAAATCTTAATCTCCCTTTACATTGAAAGGCACTATGGTAAAAGGCAGCAGAACCACTTGGTTTTGAACCCTAGCTTTGTCAATTTGATAACTCTGTGGTCTTAATCTTTCTGAATCAATAAAATCGCATAATTATATCTTACTGAACCACGTTGTTGTTCACATTACTTGAGATAAACTGTGCAAGTACCTAGCATATATTTTCTGGAAAGTAGTAGGTCTTCAAGAAGTCATAAGCCTAATTTCTTATGCATCTTTATTTCTGGAAACAATGCTGTATGTAGAACGATGATGAAGGCCCAGATAAAACATTTCCTGGCTTACAGATAGGTATCTGTGGTAAATGTAGAGGAAACAATGTACATTTGTATGGTAATTCATATTTTTCAGATAATTTTCACATCTACTGAAGTAGTTTTCACCTTGATTCCTTAAGGTAAGCATTAGAAATGTTATTCCCTTATTTATGTACAAGAAAATCAAGACTTACTGGCTTAAAAGTAAAATAGTGGAAGAACCAGTATTTCAGCCTAGTCTTTTAACACCTAAGCGATGGATTTTTTATTTTCCAGGGTTTCTTAACCTTTTAAAACCCGTGTACCACCTAGATAAGCAAAAAATAACTTTATACAATTCTTTAATGTTGCATAAATTTTCATTTAGGTTAATGTTATGACACAAGAGAAGTAGTTTTATCTTCCAAGATGCCCATTTTAATGTTAAATATTTGCGAGTTTTTCCTAGACAATGTGGCAGTGAGAAAACAAGGTCAGTCACTTCTAACATGAGCCACGTTGCCCAGCTTTGTCTTCCTTATCGTAGATACAGTAAAACCAGAGTCGCAAATAAATGTGGATGAAATTTGGTTTATGGCATGAGAGTCTGTGCACTTGTATATACTATTTCAAACTTTACCCACCCTTTCTAATAAATTACTTTCTTACTTTATTCTCATTTCCTTACAACGTGGCCCAAGGTACCTTGAAAATTCCTGTATCATTAGGCACATTGGTTAAGAGTAGGACTCTGGAACAAGACTGCCTGGACTTATCAGCTGCCTGAACTTGAGGCAAGCTATTAAGCTTCTCTGTGCCTCGTGTATAAAATGGAGAACGTAACAGTACCTACCCATGAGGATGTTCTGAGAAGTAAATGAGTTCACGTGTAAAGTACTTAGAAAAGTGCCTGGCACATTGCAAGTGCTGTATCAGTGTTGCTGTTGTTACCGGTGGTACTGTTACCATTATTATTATCACCCAAGCAATTACCATAGTGGCTTAAGCAATGTAATAACATGGTAATATTATTGTAATGTCATGAGAATCAAATTAGATTAACATCTGTCATTAGGTCTTCTTTACTATGTACTTTAATTTTTATGCCTGATAAAATAATTCATAATCTCTTATTAACCTTCCTTAGATATATCAGTGAAATATTTTTCTTTATGTTCTGCGAGATCCTTCTTTAATGATTCTTCTTATAAACCTTTATAGAATAAGATAGACACAGCTGTGTATCTCAGAGCTTTTTCTCCTATCTACTCTTTACAAATATGCTTTGAGGATTCTCAAGTCATGTATACACCACCACCCCAAAGCTTATCCTGGGGCAGGATCACCCTTTCCCTCACTGCATAATGAATCTCCAGGATGAGAGAGCATGAGTAATGAAGAACACGCGCGCACACACACACACACACACACACACACTTCTGAAATGTTCTCCAAAAATGTACCTCTTTGAGAGATCACTGTAGTGGTCTGAAATGATCACATTTAAATTCAGTGGGTGGTGTCTACTATGTGCTAAGGACTTTACGTCATTTTCTCTTCACAATTTTGTGAGGTAGGTATTATTATTATTATTTTAATAAGGAGAAGAATGAAGTTAAGCAATTTGTTACATTACTGTCTCTGAACTAGATCTTTTAATGTCAATTCACTTATTCCAAAGCTCGTTCTACCATAATACAACTGATTCTAAATGAAATGATGCACTTTTCATAATTTTTTTTGTTACAATAAAACTTTTAAAGATGATTGAAATCTATTTTTATATCTACTCTTGCTTCGTCTATACATATACATTTTGGGAGATCAGCTTCTGGGACTAAGGAATAGGCTGCTCGGGCTTACAGCGCTCAGTGAATTTGGTGTCCTTGTGGTATGAATTGCTTTTCTGTCCAAGCTAAAAGCAGGTGGGACAAGGCTGTCATTTTGACAATTAGTATAAATGGAACAACAAAACACCTCCAAGGTAACCTGGTAGCTCAGGAGGGCTGCAGTGTGAGCCCAGACTTCCCAGTGAACCCCTTTTTCTGTTTAATGCTAAAGTAGAATTTTACTTTTCCCAAGGATGTTCTTAATACCCCTTACCCACAAAGGAAAGCCCCTTATCATTTTGGAAAGAATTTGGGCTGCAGAAGATACCAGTTTGAATTCTGGTTCTGCCACTCACTCACTAGCTATAGTGTTGGGTAAATTAATCTTTCTTAATCATTGTTATCTGTAAAATAGAAAATTAATGCATACTTCATAGGATGGTCTAAAATTTTTTCACTTTCGAAATTGTTTTTGTCCTACTTTATTTATGTATACATTACATGCAGTAAAATTTATTTTAAGTGTTTGGTGAATTCTGGAAATTGTATACAGCCAAATATAACTTTTTAGCCTTGAAGTTTGCTTGTGTCCCTTTGCAGTCAGATCCCCTCTGTCATACCCTGGATTCATTATTGATTTGCTTTCTGTCACTATAACTCCTCCTTTTCTAGAATTTCATACAAATGGAATCATACAGTACATACTCTTTTATGTTTTATTTTTTTCATTTAGCATAATTTTTACATTCTTTCACATTACTGTGTCTATCAATATTTTGTTTCTTTATATTGCTAAGTAATATTCCATAGAATGGACATATCATGATTTTTTTTGCCAGTTAATGGACATTGGATTGACTCCAGTTATTGGATATTGTAAGTAATATTGCAAGTATTTATGTTGACATATGTTTTCATTTTTCTTGTATGTATATCTAAGAGTTGATTGGTTGCTGGCCTATATGGAAATTGCATGTTTAACTTTATAGAAAGTGGCTGTATCATTTTTAATTCCCACCAGCAATATGAGAGTTCCAGTTGTTCTGTGTCCTCTTCAACATGTGGTATTGTTAATCTTTTAAATTTTAACAATTCTAGTGGGTATTAGGGGTATCACCTTGTGGTTTTGATATTAATTTCTCTGATGATTGGTGATATTAAGAGTCCTCTCATATATTTAATGGCCATTCATATATTTTTGTGTGTGGCTTGCCTTTTTGTCTTTTTAACTGTGTCTTTGAAAGAGTTAGGTTTGTCATTTAGATGACATTTTTCCTTTTTTTTTTTTTTTTCTTTTCTGGTTCATGTTTTTGTGTTCTGTTTTTAAAATATTTACGTAATACAGTATTACAAAGATTTTTTTCTTATATTTTCTCCTAGAAGTTTTCTAGTTTTAACTGAATACATTTAGGTCTTAATCCATTTTTAGTTAAATTTTGTGTTTGGTGTCAGATAAAGATTTAGATTTATTTTTCCCCACACAAATAATCCATTATTAGCAAAATCTGTCTAAAAGATTTTCCTTTCTCTGTTGAATTATTTGGCATCATTGTGAAAATCGAGTGTGGATTTCTTTCTGAACTCCTTATTCTATTTTATTGATTTACACGTCTATCCTTACAACAGTCTTACCCAAATATTTTACTGTAGTATTATAGTAAGTCTTCAAATCTTACTATAGTTCTTCAATTTTGTTTTCCCTTTTCAATATTATTTTGGCTATTTTTTCCATAAAAAATTATAATCGGTTTGACAATATCTTCAAGATGTCTTTCTGGAATTTTAATTGAGATTGTGTTGAATCTATAGACTGATTTGGGGTGAACTGCTACCTTACAAGTATTGAGTCTTCCATGAATGTGGTATATTTCTCCATTTTTCCTAGCATTTAAAAATTTCCCTTTGCAATGTTTTATAGCTTTCAGGGTAGAGACTTTGTTTACATTTTTCTAAATATTTTATTTTTTGTGTTAATGTAAATAGAGTTTTAAAAAATGTCTATTCTATTTATTCTAGTGTATCTAGTATATAGAAAGACAAGTGATTTTTTTACATCTTCTTTTTTAATTGAGGTATTAGTTTCAGACATACAATGTAATGATTTGGTATTTGTAAATACTGTAAAAAGATCACCACGATAAATTTGGTTAACATCCATCACAAAACATAGTTACAAGTATTTTTTTTTTCTTGTGATGGGAACTTTTAAGATCTACTAGCTCAGCAACTTTCCAATAAGCAATACTATGATCACCATGCTGTACATTACTTATTTTATAACTGGACTTACTTATTTTATAACTGGAAGTTTGTGCCTTTTGACTCTCTTCACCCTTTGTCCACCCCCAACCCCCCACCTCTGACAACCACACATCTTTTTTCTTTTTTCCTTTCCTTTCCTTTCCTTTCCTTTCCTTTCCTTTCCTTTCCTTTCCTTTCCTTTCCTTTCCTTTCCTTTCCTTTCCTTTTCTTTTCCTCCCTCCCTCCCTCCCTCCCTCCCTTTCTTTCTTTCTTTCTTTCTTTCTTTCTTTCTTTCTTTCTGTCCTTCCATCCTTCCTTCCATCCTTCCTTCTTTCCTTCTTTCTTTTTCTATCTTTGACATTGGCTTATAACAACATATAAGTTTCATGTGTACAACATTATAATTCCACTTCTATATACACTACTACTTGCTCTTCCCCAAAAGTTTAGTTTCTATCCATCACCGTACCATTGATCCTCTTTACCTATTTTTCCCTTTCCTCACCCCCTTTTCCTCTCTGGTAACCACTAGTCTGTTCTCAGTATCTATGTGTTTGTTTTGTTTGTTCATTTTATTTTTTAGAATTCCATATATGAATGAAATCATACAGTATTTGTCTTTCTCTGTCTGACTTCTTTCACGTGGTATAATACCTCATGGTCCATCCATGTTGTTGCAAATGGCAAGATTTCATCTTTTGGATGGACCTAGAGATTATCATACTGAATAAAGTCAGTCAGTCAGAGAAAGACAACTATCATATAATATCACTTATATGTGGAATCTAAAAAAATGACACAAATGAACTTATTTACAAAACAGAGACTCAAAGACATAGGAAACAAACTTATGGTTACTGGGGGTTAAGTTGGTTAAGAGGGATAAATTGGGAGTTTGGGATTGGCAGATACAAAATAAAATACTATGTACAGAACAGATAAACAATAAGGTCCTATTATATAGCATAGGGAACTATGTTCAATGGCTTATAGTAACCTGTAATGAGAAAGAATATGAAAAAGAATATATATAATACTATATATATAAATATATATAACTGAATTACTCTGCTGTACAGCAGAAACTAATACAACGCTATAAATCAACTATACTTCAATAAAAAAGGGAAAAATTAATTTAAAAATATTTTCTCTTTTTTATGGTTGAGTAGTATCCCATTGTATATTTATACCACATCTTCTTTATCCATTCATTCATCAGTAGGCACTTAGGTTGTTTCTTGGCTATTGTAAATAATGCTGCAATAAACATAGGAGTGCATGTATATTTTTAAATTACTGTTTTTATATTCTTCTGATAAACAGAGGTGGAACAGTTGGATCATATGTTAGTTCTATTCTTAGTTTTTTTGTGAAATCTCTGTATTGTTTTCCATAGTGACTGCACCTATTTACATTCCTACGAACAGTGTATGAGGGTTCCCTTTTCTCCACATTCTTGACAACACTTGTTATTTGTGGTCTTTTTGGTAACTGCCATTCTGATAGGTATGAGGTGATATCTCACTGATGATGTCGTTGAACATCTTTTCATGTACCTGTTAACCATCTGTATATCTTCTTTGGAAAAATGTCTGTTTATATCCTTTACCCATTTTTTAATCAGATTGTTTTTTCTCATTGAGTTGTATGAGATCTTTATAGATTTTGGATATTAACCCCTTATCAGGTGTATGATTTGCAAATATCTTCACCCATTTGGTAAATTCTCTTTTCATTTTGTTAGTGATTTCCTTTGCTGTGCATAAGATTTTTAGTTTGATGTAGTCTCATTTGTTTATTTTTGCCTTTGTTTCTCTTGCCTGAGGAAATATATCTAGAAAGATATTGCTAAAACTGAGAAAGACAACTGATTTTTCTTATTGACCTTGTATGTTGTGACTTTGCTTAATTTACTTATTAGTTCTGATAGGTTATTTTTTAGATTCTGTAAGATTTTCTATGGTCGTGACCATGTTTTCTGCAGCTAAAAACAATTTCACTTGTTTATTTCCAAACTGTGTTCGTTTGGTTTCTTTGCTTATTGCACTGGCTAAGAAATCTACTACAATATTGAATAGAAGTGGTGAGAGTAGACATTTTTGCCTTAGGTAGAAAGCATAGAGACTTTCACCGTTGTTAATGATGTTATCTGTAGGTTTTTGAAATATACCTTTAATCAGATTGAAGACATTCCCTTCGATTCAGGTTTGCTGAAAGTTTTTACCATGAGTACATAATAATTATTTTCAAATGCTTTTTCTGCATCTATTGAAATGATCATGTTTTTGCTACTTTGTTTTCTTATTATGATGAATTATAATGATTGATTTTCAAGTGCTAAACCAACTTTGCATTCCCAACATAAATTTTACTTGGTTGTGATTTATACTGTTGCACTCCATTTAGTCAGTATACTTTCATACTTTTTAAAACTAGTATTCTGACTTTTGGAAAAATAACTCAATTTATATTTTGCTAAACACTGTCTTTGTGTTCTGTATATTGTGAGGAATATGAGAGGTTCTGTTCTCAAAGGACTTTATGGCCTCACTACATTAAAAAAAAAGAATAATACATGATTGATTTTAATATTTGTCACAGGAATACAAACTTGGAGCCTGTGCAGTGGGGGAAGAGGAAGAGAGACAATTATCAGAGTTACTGTGCATCAGTGTTGCCAGAATGTCTTTGTAGAAGATTGAGATTTGCTTTCACCCTCTGTCACATGATGTAGATTTATTTTTAAGAAAAAAGTATTTAGACTAAAGTTGAGAACAGAAAGGTATATTTATGTTTAGGTTTTACCTTAAAGGTGACAGAAAGAAAACTAGGAAAGAAAATGAAAATTCCTGAATTGAGGAATTAGATCTAGTTCCAAATCTTAGCTGATTTTAACTAGTTATGTTGCCATGAAGAAGTCACATTATCCTTTATGCCTCAGTTTTCCTCTCTATAAAATGTAGTGGTTAAGCCTGATCAGTGGTTCTTGACAAAGAAGGAGAGAGCATATACATTTTTGAAAAAGCTCAACAGAGCTCCTCCTCCAGGTGAGACTCACTGGATTACATAGTGTCTTAATCTTTTCCCGTTCCTAAAAATCTCTGATTTTATGATTTTGGGAAGTCAGCAAACTTGGAGTGAAGACCTTGTTTTTAACTTTGGCTTAGCCCTTCTCAAATTTGACAAGTCGCTTCTCCTTTCGGGCCTTATTTTATTTATGTTTAAAATGAAAGTATTGGGGGGGAAAAAGGCTTTCTAAAGCCATTCTAATTCTAAAGTCTGTGATCCAAAATGAGGTAAATCTATTTATATTATACTTGTGTGTATATATCAACTATGGCAGAGAACTTACTGTAGTGAAATAACTAACTATGGTTACATCTTTTACGTGAATGCATTCAGCATCCTAAGGATCATGGAGAATAAAAAACTAAGGCTCACATTGTCAAACTCACTTCTAATTTTTAATGTTAAATTAAAAATTAGTTAGTTGAAATGTTAGCTTTGTGTAGTATTTTCTCCCAGCTTGTAATCCAAAAATCTAAGACTTCTATGTTTTTCTAGGATGTAGTTTTACTTTATCGTTTACAGTCTGTTCTAAGAAAGCTTCAAGGGATATAGGGCTTTAGAGCACCACATCTTTAACTAGCTGAGGCATAATACATGATTTGAGTCCCCAATATTTTCTAACAGTAAGGTTTGTTTATTAAAGAAATCCCATGCTGTGACTGAATCACTCTAATAGAAGCCAAGTTTGAACTTGAACACTCAAATATATGCCCATATATCTTGGGCATATATCATACATAATGATGTGGGGTCTAGACATCTTTCTGGGTTTGTTTATGTCTGTTACGGATTCCCCTCATTATCCATGCTGTTTGAGGGAGACCCAATGGATTCAGCTAGCTTATTGCATACTTTCTATATTTTAAGACTAACTCAGAGTTCCAAGTGGCCCATATGTTCCAACTTGGAAGATTATTTTCTCACTTTCCTGTTTTATGATGATGATTAAGGAAAAATAAAATAAGATTTTAGGGAATGATGACATGTTTGAGAGTGGCTAACCATAATCCTTTTGGCCATGCTTCAAATATAGTTTTATAATCTTTATGTTTATTATGCTACTCTTCCTAAAATTTTTTAACAAGTTTGAGTTATAGCATCTGTTTTCTTATTTTTAAACCATATTTTGTACCATCTGTTGTTTCACTATCATTGATTATGATTTTTAGGATTTAGTGAAGGGAGATTAAGACTTGAATCTTTAGTTATTACTAATTTTACAGTTTAGGCATATATGGTATACTTGGAATGCTAGTTAGAGTTGAATAAGTATACCTAAAGAATAGATTTTTAGATACAAAATTTTAGAAATTTATTTCTAGTTCCTAGTATTAATTTGGAGGAAATAATTCATGGTCACTTGACTAGCAGATTTATTGTTGTGTTGTTGTTAAAACCTCGCCTCTTGGCATTTATTTTATAAAATTAGGTGTCTCTGTGCATGATTCCTTAATTAAAAAAAAACTACTACTCATATGCTTTATAAGTTGCAAAAGCTATTTTTACATCAAATGAAATTAAGAAATCAAATAACATTATAAGAATTTTCAATAAATATTGAAAGAGGCTGGATTGTCATTAGAATTTATCATTAAGGTATTTTTTGAGGGGGTGATATAGCGCTTGCTATAAATATTCATTATGTTCTTAAATCTAGAGATATTCAGTGATTAGGTGATTTTTTGCCTGTTTATGTTGGAAGGAACAAAAGAAACTTTAAAAACAAAAGCATAAACATAATTGAACCACCCACTTGAAAGAGAGATTGGAATAGATGTTTTCCAGGGGAGAACATGCTTTCTGTGTAAAAAAGGCTAGTGTAACAAGAAGTCATCTATTCTTGATTTCTTTAGACAGCTAGAGCTTTGTGCCTTGTCTAGTTTCTGCGTTTTAAGAGCTTGTTCTGTGTAGCAGAAATAATACAATAAATGGGTTTAACCACATTTGTCTCAGCTAGACAGTCTGCTTTGTCAGAGATTGCTGGTACAACATAAACAAATTATGTGTTTGTAGTGCTTTTCAATGAAAGCCTATCTAACAGAGCTGAGATTGTGTTTCAGCAGCTGTAGATTTAATCTCCTACCTGTCAGTTAAAACAGGCATTTCCTGAGCCAGATAAGGCCTGGTTGTAGAGGATGGAAGTAGTCACAGCTGGACAAAGACCTATTGTTATTGGCTGATAATTTCTATGTAGATTCAACTCCTTATTCTACAATGGAAACTACAATCATAGTATGGTTTTAAAGTAGTTAACCTGACCTTTTACATTGTTAAATTAAGAAGAGTTAAAGAGAATGAAAGCTGGACTTTGTGTCCTTCGTATTTGGAAATTGCCATGTGGAAATAAAAATAAATGTCTTTAGCTTTGATCATCATGATTCTAGGTCACTGTGGATGAGATAATACGGTTATGGAAAATGCCTGTTCACAGATTTGTAACTACATTTTAAGGAATTCAAGTTGTAATGCAAACTAAAGTCAAAATTAAATCTATGGATAGATACTTTTCCATGTGACTCACATATTATGGGACCTGTCTTTTCCTTTTTTTGTTTCTCTTTGTGCGGATGGGATTGGGGAGGTCCATTTCTCTCTTTCTTACCCATAGAAATTTATAAAGTTAAGTTGAACTGTCTTGAAATTGGTCAAGTTGGTTTGGAGAAAATGTCTATCTTTACATTTGGTTAAATTATTACAGTGTTATTCTGAGTCCCACGTCTCCCAAGTCATGAATGGCTAATAGTAGGGCACTCTCATAGACTAGGCCTTGCATGTGTACTAACTTGGTCAGCAACCTGACTCCACAGCTTTTCAAGTTTGTTTAAATTTAAATTTAAAGTAGTTCTTGGGTTCTCAAATTTCAAAATGAATATATGCATTTTAATTGAAGTTTTATAATTAAATTTTTAAGTAAAGTTTTTATAGCAATTTTTATCTTGCAAGGAGCTTTTTACTTATAAAATTTGATCTTCACGAAATCTTTGTGAGATTAAATATAACACTAGAGTTCGAAGTTTACATTTGCTGAAATGTAGGGGACAGAGTGGGCAGTAATCAAGTTGAAATTATTGGTATAAAAGACAGCACTAATTTTTTTAAAAGCCCACAATATCCTTGCTTGCTGGCTTGCTTTTCCCTTCTTCTTTTCCTTCTTTACTTTCTTTATCTTTCCTTTCATACCTTTTTTTCCCTTTCCTCTCATATCCCTTTCCTTTCCTTCCCTTTCCTTTTCTCTTCACTTTTCTTTTCTTGTCTTTTCCTTCCTTAACACCTTGTGATTAGGACAAATCTGTCTTAATACCACTTTTTTTTTTTGGTGGTACAGAAGATTGGCTAAGATTTTATATTGTACCTACCTTTAAATCTAGGACATACAATGCTCCTGCATCCTCTTTTTTTTGTCCAACATTAAGAATTGTCATCAAGGCTATGTAATACTGTGTTTTAGATGGAGTAGAGTAAAACATTACTGTATTAAAATAGAGGATAAGGAGTATTAGAATTTCTTTAGATTTCTTTCTTTTAAGAATGTGTAGAAAAGTCAGTGTATTCATTTTCCATTTTATACCTTTTTTTTTTCTATTAATCTGACTGGATCATTTAATTTCATTTTGGGCTTGAGTTTCTATTCTTTTTCAGCTATGATTGCCTGAGTTATTCCTAATCACTCTTAAATAATGCATTGGCCCATTGTTCTTTGTAACAGCAAAGAATATTATTTGAGGTGAATTGCTGTAACATCTGACTCTGTGTTGTAAATTCCATTTCATTTGGCAAATGCCACATTAGTCTTAGCTACCAAAGACACATACACACACACACACACACACACACGAGAAGTTTAATTTAACTAGTGTTTTGAGCCAATTTGTATATACTAAATTTTCTACTCTTGTGGTCTTTACTTATAGTTGATTTTTTTCTCTTAGGAAAGTTGATAGGTAGCTTGAATTATTTTAAATATTCCTATTCTTCCCACACAGAGACTGAATTAAGGATTTACATTTTTAGTTTTTGTCAGTAAGTTTCTCGACTGCTTAAAATTTTATTCAGACGTAATGTTTGGGGAAAGAATTACAGTGATGCAGGAGTAGTCACATAGATTTTAATTTCTTATACGCCTCTCTCCTATAGGCATGTAAAAGTACAAGTATTTTAAAGTGATATGTCTCTTGTCTCATATGAAATCACTGGACAGGTCTGTTTTAGTCAGTCAGTCAATCAGTTAATTAATCAGTCAGATAATTGCCTTTTGCCTTTCATATTTGGAGGCACTGTCCTAGTAGCATATTAAGAATCTATCTGCAAGATGTTTTCCTTCTGCTTGAGCAGAGAGGATATATAAGATGGAAAAAGTCCACCGTTATCCCCACTTTGGACTACTGAAGTCGTTTCTGAACTGGTCTCTCTGCTTTCATTCTTTTCCTAATATAGTCAGTTTTTCTCACAGCAACCGGAGTGTTCTTTATAAACCTAAATCAGACCTCATGCAACTTTAGGTCATTTAACCCTGTGCTGTGTTATCTCCTCAGAGAAGCCTTTTTTGACCATCCCAATCCAGTATAGTCCTCTCTACTCTCTCCCCACTACCTCTTACTTCCCACCCTCTACCCTTCATACTCTACCTCAGTCTTACTTTATTTTCCTTTATAGTATCTATTATCAACTGGCATTTATCATATTTATATATGTATTTGCTCATGAGTGTGTGACACACACACACATATATATATATATATATGCATTCGTATGTCATCTGTCTTCCCTAGGAGGTAATGGTAGGGAATTTTGTCTACTTCCAAGTCCCCAGCGCCTAGAATAGTGCCAAATATTGAACTGAAAGCCATTAAATAATTCGACACAGTATATGCAGTGTAAATTTTGACAGAGAAAAAGAAAGTTATACTCAGGGAATTTTCATAGAGGAGTTTGAGCTGAACCTTAAAGGTAGATCAGGTTTGGGACAGCAAAGAGGAGAGGAAAGATCATTCTCTACCGTAAGTGAGAAAAGTGTCATGTACGAGACTTAGAAGCTATTGAAAGCAAGAGGAAAAAGATGGTAAAGGGTAGTAGGAAAGAGATTTGAGAGGTGCATTAAGAATACCTTGTGGAATGATTTCGATTCCAGCTCAGGCTAGGGAGTTTGGACTTCACCTTCTTTAATAAGAACATTTCTTTGTTGTATCTAAGTTATTTAATATGGACACAGTACTAAATAAAACACAAAAATAAATAAAACTGCTCTTTGCTCTTTTTGAATCAGAATGTTAGCTTATCCTTATATCAGCTTCAGTGTTGACAGACTTGTGCATTTAGTTGGGATAGCATGTGTAGTGTGTGTGAGTGTGTGTATGTGTTTAAGTGAGCATGCTAAGGGTGGGGTGGGAGTTGTAGGTTACATTGCAAAATGACATTAAAGTTGCAAGTCATTAATTTTTTGTTCTAAAAAGATTAGAGTATGATAAAGACTCAAAACCAGAAGGCTATTTGATTTGTGGCTATAGCCACTATTTATGCCTTTACTCAGACTTTATGTCTTATAAAGATCACCTTACTTTACCTCTCTGCACCCTGCCCCTCTGAACATATTACAGGCGTTGTCTCTCATTGATATTTCCAGGGAGGGGCATCTTGTCATGGCTGAGCCCCAGCTGTCAATAGCTTTGACATCTTATTTATGTTCTGTTCAGAGTTCTCACAATTATGTTTCTTAGCCCTTCTAGCTTAGATGAAACTCTTTCTGTTCTCCATGATAGGTGATGCTTAAATGTTTTCCTGTCATTCATTCTACATTGCATAACCAGCCCATTGTGATAAAACAAACATTAAAAAAATTATTTTGGAAAACTGTACTCCTGGCTCTTATGATGAGAACAGCTTATCATTTCTGTCAGTAAGGATTATAATTGATGATGATGACATTATTAAAGAAGCTTAGAGGCATCTCTAAATTATACTATAGAAGAATTTCAACAGATGCACAAGGAGAGTTTAGTCATTAAAAATAACCTTCAAATAAATGACTAGAATCAAATTTTATATTTTCTTACCAACGAGTGGACCTCAAAGTCAGACTGTGGCATGCCAAAAGAAAAGATCACTTTTAATGAAGTATGTTTGGAGCAGAAGTGTATTTCTGTTACCTCGATTTGAGGATTGCAAATGATAAAAGGACTCTGAATTGATTCAGGAGATTTAAAAATCACAAAAATTATTGTAGCTTAGTTTTTAAATAATGGAGAATGAAAGTTCTTTAATGCATTTTGTTAGAAATATGTGTTGAATCCCTACTCTGTGCAAGAGAGGGACTTTTACTAAACCCTGGGGAAATGCAAAATCCCAGCCTTTAAGTTGCTTGTGCATAATTTTAACAAAACCTGTAGTTTAAGATGTAAACCTGCATTTCTGGAGGAGGAATTTAATAATTGAACTCTGGTCATTGCTAACAGAATAAGGTTGTGTAAAATACTTCAGGGGTAAAAGCCAGATTGCCTTCATTACGGGTCAAAAGTTTATGAAAGGTTTATATCTGAATGTGATTGTTACAAAGACAGGAATGCCACATTCTTCATGAATGTTACCATATTTATTTGACATTTATACAGAATTTGAAAAAAATCAATTCCCATATTGGCAAAAGACTTTGATCATTGTGTATTTAATGGGGTTTTCATTTGAGAACAACAATCATTAGTCTCTAATACGTTTCATACTTCTGTGGAAATAAGACAGGGTGGAATAAGAAACATTCATCTTCACTAGTCTTTGGAAATATCTAAAGTAATTGACTAGCTCAGTCTTCTGTGATGGCCTGGTGACCACTAACTGTGACTATTTGCATAATAGTCAACTCTTCACTTCTGTAGTGATAACTGTTTGTATCTGATTAAAATTAAGACTCTTTTAGTTCTCTTGACTTTTCCAGAAGTTGCAAAAATTGAGATTTGCTGTTCTGCTTTAACCAAACAAATGCACACATGGGGATAACAATATGCTGAGTTTATGCAGATTTTACAGCACGAATCTGAATAAAATACCCACTAATAGATCCTTAAGGAGTAATAAACACACATGAATTTTCCTTAGTTGCACTTTAAAGTGATTTTAACATACTACTAGACCTTAACAATAATATTTAATTGACAAGATTATGCATTTGTATGGATTGAAAGGTGGTAGATATCTAATTCCAAATGAATCATAAATTTTACTTTTGCATAACATGTTTTATTAATTTCTTTATGGCCAGGATATTCTGCTTCCCTCCTGGTGAGAGTTTCTTAAAACATAGTAAGATAATTTAAACACATTTAATTAAAATCTATCATCCATTTTATAAAGTAATCTGACTTTTGTCCTCATAAATACTTTCAAAATTTTTCTTGGTTATAGACCATAGGAAGACTACGGAAAGATATCTAATGGAATTTTGTTGTAATTTATTTTCCTTTTTAAGCAAATCTTTCCTTTCTCTATTGACCCTATTCCAAAGTATGCTGACAAACTGGATGATTTATACTACTATATAAGTGAAAACAAACAGTATTGCTACCTGATGAAATAAAGCTATAGACTTCTCCAAGGCATCTTTATATTCCTAGTGCTTTAGCACAGTATCATGCAGATAGTGCTTGGCGCTCAGTAAAGGGCTATTGAATAGTTGAATGAAGACAGGCACTACTGACTTCCCTTTACCGAGTAACATGTTTCTTGGGAACCTAAGAGGTCATTTTCTATGTGTGAAACTCTTTATTTCAGGGGGGACAAATAAGTAAGAGATGCTAGGAATTTTCATTCCATTAATGCTAAATCTGTATTTTTTTCTTTGAAAATTCAATATTTAAACAGAAAATGTACAAGTGAATGAGAGTGTAATGATGTTTGACTACTGACGATCCTGGTAGATTAATGAGATATTTGCCCATTTTAGAAAATACAAATAGAGCAGAGTATATACAGTATGCTGAGAATATAGAAAGGTGCTAACACAAAGGACAGGATTGGCTTTTTCAGGGTTTTTAATACTTCTCTCTGAGTATATACCTAATGAATATTTTTAAAACGTGTGCCATTGACTTGATAAATGGAATCGCTGCTCTAACTCTCAATGATCATTCTCTCCTGTGTAACCAAGGAAGGGAGCTGGAAAATGCTAAACTGTGAAGTGAATTTAGAATATCTATCTTAAAGACCAACCTATAAAAGAGTTGCTTTGTTTGCGTGTCTTACTCTTGATAGTGAAGGTGGGGACCTAGTGAAGCTAGGTGCAAGATGTATCTCTTCCATTTTTCCTATGAATATCTCAGGTATTTTATTAGATATATTTAATAGTGTTAATTAGTAAAGGTGAGTAAACTACTGAAGCTGTTTTTTATTTTTTCTTTAAATTAACTTTTTGTTTAACTGTAATACACGTAAGAAAAGTATATATTACAAGTGTAACGTTAGCTCTTCATTAATGTTCAAACTAAAATATATGACTTTGGAAGACTAAAGCCTGAGATTTTAAAAGGATGCCTTTAAACCGTAGTATCTTGAGTTTGTGCTACTTTTCAGGGGTTTTCTTGGCCCTTTTGTGAAGAGTTTGAAAA
Organism: Camelus bactrianus; assembly: GCF_048773025.1. Taxonomy (NCBI): domain Eukaryota; kingdom Metazoa; phylum Chordata; class Mammalia; order Artiodactyla; family Camelidae; genus Camelus; species Camelus bactrianus. Next base: position 36,904,214 of record NC_133548.1, read on the forward strand.
GAGTGGTGGCAGTTGTATGCAAAATTCTAGGAAGAAATTGCATTATATTAAAGATGAATGTTAACAATGGTAACAAAGTGTTTTGTATATTATCCTTGTGGGATTTTGAGAGAGAGAAAGAGAGAGATACAGAAAGAAAGGAAGAAAACATCTTGCCTTCAACAAACAAACAAAAACAAACAAAGCAGGATCTTCTTACATTATTTGTGCTGTGTTTATCCATTGGATATTGGTGGGAAACATCTGGGAAGATGGGACTCTGTGTTCCCAAATACTCTAGAAAATTCGTGTCCCGGAATTGCTCCTGATAAAATTTCAATTTTATTATTCTCCTGCTAAAGCTAGTTGGATTCCTACAAGTGAGGATTTACTATCCTCCATTAGTTGTAGCAGCCAGAGATTTGCTAAATAAGACAAGTTAAAAGCAAACAAAGTGATATCAAGATTTATTTAAAAGTCATTCTTAATAAGAGTTCTCTTCTATATGAGAACAACTACAGTTCAACACCTTTTGCAGTTACATTAACAATACTACCCTGTGGAAATTGGTGCTCAGAAAACCAGTTCTTAGGGCCTCAGTTCTCACATTGATTAGCTGACACAAAATGCCTATTGTATTCTTAGCCCTGTCATAAGAGCAGTGGGACATAAAGAAATATAAATGTCCCAGGCCATTCAGGACACTTAGTTTACCTGGTGAAAGTTAATTAATTAATTAAAACAATTAGTGAATAGTCAGGTAGGTGTGTATAATATGAGACTCCTTTGTGTACTTCACACTGTGGTCAATCAAGAGACGTTCAGTATGTTACCACTGCATTATGCTTTTTAAGGCAGGGCAAAGCAGAATCTTAACACTTCACACAGATTTTAACAAAAAAAGTTTTGAAACTAAAGGGTTTGTGTTAAGGCACTAATTTATCCTATCAAATGAGACCCTTTCCCTCCTAACTCTCCAGAACTAACTGAGATATGGCATGCATTTTGGGGGCAGCAAGAAGACACTCCTCCGTGACCTTGAAGGCTTTTTATGTAAGGTTCTTGGGCTTTTATTTCTTTCACTCTAGACATCGCAGCTTTTATAGTAACACTATGCAAATGACTTAGCTATTCTTTGCAATAAAGAATATGGCCTTTAAGGAAATCTATCCCCCACCCCCCTTTCTGTCTGTCTCTATTCCCTGCCTCACCCTCTTTGATGGCTCTTCCTCTCTCTCTGTATTTTCTATTTCTGTCTTTCCCTCCCTCTGTCATGATTTACAAACGTTGGAAACATTCCTTCCGACAGATTAAAGAAGCTTTCTCCAATTAAATCACATGAGGAATGATTCTTTAGAAATAAAGCATTAAAAAGATCTTCATTTGCTCACTGTCTTTAACTCGGTTATAGACATTAATATGTTCATGATTTTCAATACAAATACTTATTCCCTATCACTAAGAAAAGTTAAATAATCTTCGTGAATGAGAAAATTAGCCCCCCTGAGTGTCACTCTGTTTGCATATTAGCACGTAGCCAGGTCTCTGCCAAGTTGCTCTCTGACTGACTGCTGCAGATGCTCTTTCTCAAGTACTCTGAGTCATATCTTTAGTGCAAGTCTTCAGGGACAAACAATAGCACCTGTTCCTCACAAGACATCAGGCCAGTTAGCCCATTCATGTATCTTTAATGAAGCTCTGGGGCAGATGGCAATAAATGGCATCATCAACAACTTAGCACAGAGAAAACAAAGGGCATAAGTGTTGGTACAACAACAATGCTATTTTACGAATAGGGAGAGACAGAACCTAAGTGTTTCTCATGCATCTGCTGCTGTCTTGATTATCTGAAAAACATGAGGAACACCCTAGCAATTAAAATTTCTGGGCTCGTAGCCTATTTGATCAAGAATGTGTTCCCCACCCTCTGCAAAAGAGAAATGCTTTGGTCCAGGATTGTGGAAGTTTAGAGTTAATGGACAGTTGTGCTCTGGGGCATACAGTTTGCCTCTTTCCTGATGCACTGACTAGGCTTCACCTATGAGGGAGTTCTGGTTTCTTGTTAGCCATTCAGGTTACATACTCAGCCAGTTAGTGCTGACTTCCAGACTTCCAACGCAATTAGAAACAATGCAGTTTCATGCTCAGAGATTATTTTTGGGCACAGTTAAGTTTTACTCTTTGTATTAACAAAATCAGTTTTACTTCTACCTATGGGATAATTAAAGTATCTCTGAATTTGGACTGAGGGGAAGCTACACTTCCAAGAAAAAAGATGCTGTTTGAAATCTTGATAACTTCCTAGAAAAGACATGTGGAGGCTGGTCACTCTTTGATGGGGTGAGGGGATTCTATTATTTCTTATTCTTTAGTAAAATACTTTTGGAGGTTGCTGTTTACAATGTGACTGCCTTTCCTGGCACGTCACCAAATGGGAAAATAAGATGATGGGAAGGAAGAGGAAAGGCAGGCTTACATTCTTCAGAGCAGGGTGGGGCTTTTCTGTATCTTCAAAATTCTTTATCTGTCCTGAGCACTGACACACAGTGCAGTAAAGTTAATTCACAACTTCCATAGAAGGAAAACATTTTGGATGCTTATGAGATACTTGTGTGGCCACCAGGCCCTCTTTCTTTCTCTCTCTCCCCTACCTTGTCTTTGCTTTCCATTTTTGTCTCACCTTCAACCAATACTCTTCTAGTAAGTAAAGTAAAATGGGAAGCTATGAAAGGAGGAAATTGTTGCTTTAATTCATGATTTCCATTCACATTATTTGCGCTGGGTCATACTGGTGAGCTTTGTATGAAAGATGGTAGTTGAAAGTTTTCATAGACCTTATTTACTCTTGCTAGTTTTTAACACACGTAATTCCTTTAAAATGGTATCCGACTGGTGAAATACGAATAAGATTGTTGGATTGTATCAGTATCAACGTCCTGATTGTGACATTGTACTATAGTTTTTCAAGATGTTACCATTGGGGGAAACTGAATAAAGGATTCATGGGATCTCTCTGTATTATTTATTACAAGTGCATGTAGATTTACAATTATATTTATAAAACTTTCAATCACATAATTGTTATCACAAAGAATTATATTCCTTATCTCATTTAGGTCTGTTTAGCAAAAGATGACTTTATGCTTAATATGATATAGTACTTCAAAGTATAGACTTTGAGCCTAACATACTTGGCCTTGAATCTTGGCTCTGCCACTTTTTAATTGACCAAGTTACCTAATTTCTCATGGTTTTGTCTCTTTCATTAAATAAATGAGGACAGTAACAGTAGGTACCTCATGGAGTTTTGAGGATTAAATGAGATAGAGCATGTAAAGCACTTTCCCAGTGCTCAACATACAGGAAATACTAGAATATATTAGCCGCTGTGATGATGATGATCATCATCATTACCTCTGTTATTACTTCTGTAATTGGAGCTTTTCATCATCTCTCAGCCTAGATTCTAATTGGCTACAGGATATTTTGGCTTGTCTTTAATAAAGGGCATTTTCAATTTTCACATCATTATATTATTTAAAATAAGTTAAGGGCATTTTTATCATTTGAAACTAAATGATCATAGCTAATGAGCTAATTGGAATTAACAGCAATACATTTGAGATCAAACTGTTCTGGGTACAAAATAAGAGTGCAGAAACAGGCTGAAACTGAACAATATAATATCCATACTCCACTCACCTTCAGTGACAAACCTTTGAAATGTAAAATTATTTTCAGTTGTATACCTCCAGATTTTCTCTAGCCAAAGAATGTGCACACATGATTTCTCTCTTTTCTATCACTGAAGTCTATGTTATATAATGGAAAAGACACTGGAGGGTGATTGGCAGTCCTGAACCCTAGATCCAGCTCTGTTATACGAAGTGTGACCTCAAGCATGTATCTTTTACCTTGTCTAGCAGCTTGTTTCCCCATGAGTAAATTGTGAGGTTTGAACTGAATTAGTGGTTCTCAAAGAATGGTCCCTGGACCAGCAGCACTAACTAGCTTCACCTGGGAACTTGTTAGAACAGTTACACTCTCAGGTTTCCACCTCAGATCTATTCATTTGGAGGCTCTGAAAGTGAGGTTGAGCAATTTTGTTATAACAAGCACGCCAGTTAATTTTGAAGTACACTAAAGCTTGAGAGGCACTGCTCTGGATTAAATTTTAATCTAAATTTTAGATTGTTGGACTCAACCCCCAGAGTTTCTGAGTCATAGATCTGGAGTGTGGAGTCTGATAATTTGCTTTTATAAAGTTCTCAGTTACTGATGCTGCTGGTCAGGTACCACATCTTGAGAACTACTAGGTTAGATAAACTCTAAGCTCCATTTCAACTCTATGATTCCATCATTACCATTGTGTTCACAGTGTCTTCTATCCCCCTCATTATTTACACTTTGTCCCTCAATGTATTGAAACTGCCTCAGCTAATAGCTTTGAAACTTTCTAAAATATCCTACCTTGTAGAGGGAGATGGACAGAAAGGAACTTCCCTAAATTCTTACAACTTATGTTAATATGAAACACCTACAGCTCTTTGGCATTAAAAATGACTATAGATGGTTTACTTATCTCATGTATATAGCTACTTACAAAGGAAATATCTTCAGACAGTAAGATTCAATAATTAAGGTCTGATGCCTAATTGCCATTGATCCCCTTATGTTGTCTCAAGATCTGAAGAAGTTGGGGACTCATATAAAAATAAAACTGTGCTTTCATTCTAAGATGCAATTTAATGAATAACACAAAAGATCCTAAATTATATCTTCAAAAGAGGCTTGCAATTCCACTTTTTTTTCTTGGTTTTCTAGATATTTGAGATGGGATAGTGCTCAGTGATGCATGGTATCTGCTAAGAATATGACAAGCCTCTGCCTGCCAAACTGAATTATTTGGTTGGCTCATGTTTTCTCTTTTGAAGTAGAGTTTTGGGTTAAGATCCACTGTTTCTTGTTTAATCAGTAATTGATAATTTTCTAGTACTGAATATGCAAACTATATAGGAAAAAAAAACAAGGATCTAACATTTACTGAGTGCCTATTATATGTCAGTCACTGCGCCACAAGTGTTACTTTGCTTGCCTGTTTAATCCTCACAACAATTGTGTTAAAGTCGTATCTTTAGCTTTGTTTTTCACATGAGAAAATAGACTCAGAAAGGTTAAGTAACTGTTCAAGATCACACAGCCAAGGCAATGGCAGTGTATAGATTTAAGCTCAGATTTGTTTGAGCAAAGCCTTTGTAGGCATAGTAAATTCTGAATAAATATGTGCTGAATGAATGAGTAAAGGACTAACTATATATGACATTATTGTCCTAATGTTGACTTTTAAACAATCAGAGAATTATGAAGTTGAGGAGGCTCTATAGGTCATTATCTAATCAGGGTTTTAGTTACACATATCCTTTCAAGTGTCTCTAACAACACATGTGTATATAGCCTTTACTTGACCAACTCTAGGGAAATGTTGCACACAACCAACCTCTTTAATCAGAATGCTTGTTAAATAACTCATTATTAGAAAATTCTTTGCATTAAACTTCTCTGAAAGCTCTTAATTTTTTAGCCTAGTTCTGGCCTTTGTAACTGCTCAGACTTAATCTAGTTCTTCTTTTATACATCATTCTTTGAAATATTTGAAGATAACCGTATATCTTCTCTCTTCCAAGCAAAATAGCTCCCATTTTTTCAGCTACTTTTCAAATCCATAACATGTAATAATAACTTAATAAATGTTTGTTAAATGAAAGAAGGAAAGAATACATAAATTTGATACCCAGACATCTCACTTTCTCGTTTCCTTTCTTTGGAGAGTGAGGTGTCTGTGCTGTGCTCTGGGTATACACTGGGACCATATTTCTAGAAGTAAATGAAGTAATTTCCTTTGATATACTCTTGTACTGAACAATAGTCACTCAAAAAATATTATGTTTTATTTTTTGACGTAGAACCATGCCCTCATTTTCGACATCTCAGGTTTGGATCAGGTCACAACAAGCTGGAGTTGAACAGCAAACCTAGTGCTTTGCTTCAGGGTTAAAGGCAAGACCTGGGCACCAGGGGATCAGCTCCAATTTAAGCAAGCTAAGTTTGTACTCTAATGTACAAAACTTGGGCTTACCTCAGCTAAAATGGAAGAAATAGCTGCCCAAAGCTAGTTTCTTTCACGCCCCACTGGCAAGGTAGTAATTGCACAAAGACCTTTTTATTATAAGTTGATTTTCCTGAGAAATGAATTCAGAAAAATACTGTAAAGTGTTTATTTTTTGCTTGCCCTTTATTAACCCACATCTTAGGGCTTTCCCTAGAGAGAAACTGTTGGTAAATGAAACCTCTTAGACCTACACAGAAGCATTTTTGCACTATGTCCCTGGCTGTGAAGGGAACAGGGACAGGACAAGGCAAGTTGGTACTATTTAAACAGGGTCAACAGCCAGTATATGGAATTTTGCCTAAAGAGAAGATTTAGGAATTTAAACGGGGGAAGTGTTTAGAGTTGGTAGAATTATTGGTAAAGGTTTGTATCTTAACTGAGATATAATGCAGCTCTTTTAGGCCAAAGATCCAGTTTGAACTTAACGACTATTTCTCTTAGTACATCCTAATTTTGATCTTTAAATAACAAAAGTCGTATAGTTTAATTTATAAAACTATGCCCTAAAAGCCAGTACAAAACCTTCTTGTGATGCTATTCTGGAATCAGAACAGCATGCATAGAGTAAAGGAAGGAGCTAGGAAATTAAAATGTGATTTTCACAGGCATGATTCTGTCATAGTTCTTATTTTCTTTATATGGAATACAAATACTGATATAGAGTGAAGATTTTCTATTTTGCATTTTTGTGCTCTTTGATACATTTATTGAGGTCAAATGAAATTTGATATAGTAGGATTTATTATGAAATGCTCTCTGAATACAACTCCGTAATTACCGAGCTACATGGTAGTGCATAAAGCTGTAAGACTGCTTAGCCAGACAAGCAATTTATATGTTACATCGAGGTGTGTATGGCAAAGAATATTAGTTTAATTGGGAGCCAAGATGTACTAGCCTTAAATCTGAAGAGCTATATGTTTAACATAATGCACTGAGGCTTTGAAATAAGATACCTAAACTGGGGAGATGCAGCTTCTGGAATATATAACAATTAGACATTACTTTCTGACCAAGGATACTAAATACTATTTTCAGAATAAAGCACAGAATGCAAAGCAGGTGAAAGGGCAAAAACCTTTCAACATTGTACAGTGACAGAAGCAAACTTATTTCTTCTTGTTCTTTGTTTAAAAAGAAGGAGAAAAGTCAAGATAAAAGAAAACCAAGTATATAATTTAGTAGAACCAAGGATGAAGCAAATTCACAATGAAGTTATGTCCTTGGTGTGCTAATGGAATCTGAAAGGGATTTGGTGAGTTTTTCCTGAATTTTCTCAGGGAGCAGATTTGGAATGAGGTTAAAAGTGGGTGGCTGTTTGGGTACCAGCACAACACCAGGAGTGAAAACCAGATACTTCTTGGCATCCGTGTGCTCTGTCTGATCATAGGCTCTCTTCTGTTTAGCAGGTTCAGGGTCACATGCCTCCGCTCATGATCCCAATTTTTCCACATGACCAGCGGACCCTGGCAGCAGCTGCTGCTGCCCAACAGGGATTCCTCTTCCCCCCTGGAATAACATACAAACCAGGTAAGTAGAAAGGGATTGAACATTCTTTGGGGAATGCTGAGATGCACATGTTTTTGCTTAGTAGTCACAACAAACACAGGAGCGTATGAAGGAACTATGAATAAAAAGATCATACAAGCCTGTTTTAAAGTAAACTTAGAATTGTGAAGAGGGCATGTTAATAAACTAATTGGTTGCTAAAAACTTTTACTTTCTCTTCCTCCACTGGAGTTTGTTCTGAATTCACAGATAAAATGATACTTTCCCTCGGGACTACAAATTTTTGTCAGGTCTCTCTCATACCTTTATTGTGAATAATTGTATTTGGTTAAAGATGCTTTTCTCCTCCCGAGAGCTTTTACACTCTGGGAGAGCGGTCACATGCAGTATAAAATGCTGTTACTGTTTATCGTCTGATTTCTCTTGGAAGAAAAGTTAAAACTGGACTGATTTAATTAGCTTACCACTAATAGGTAAAATTCTTTTTGATTTTAGCCTAAATAATGAAGCATTCAGTAATATTTTCTCATTCATCTTTAACCTCAAAAAACAGGTCACGTAACATTGCAGTGAAATATGTTTTGAGATGGTTTAGCAAATGTTATGATTTTTCTTTATTCCTCTGAGTTTACTGGACTCCTGGGGAATTCAATTAGGGGCATAATGGTTTGAAGCTTCTTTCAGAGCATCCTTGTAAACAGGGCTTTAAATGTTTAAAGATATGTTGCCAAAGGAATCCAGTGCAAGAAGATAGTCAAGTAAATAAAAGTCAACCATAATTTCATTTGTGCATTCTTTGTAAGTGACCTCAGCTCAGAAGTAGTGACCTTGTTCTACTCATTAATAACTTCTATGTCAAGTTCTTTTTAACATATTAACCTGATTATACTAACCACCCAATCTGAGTGCAACAAATCTGTGAGCAGCAGTTCTTTGTGTAAGGGGTTTATAAAGTGAACAAAGGCATTCTAATATGCTTAAACAGTAATAAAGTCTAAAGCACTTTACTAAAATTCTCTGCAAGGAAGCTTACTAAATAGCATAAAAACAAACCTGGGGGTTTTAACATCTATTTTAATTGGTTTTTGCCATCAATTACTCTTAAGCATTTGATAGAACACCCTTCCTTGGGAGGAAAGGTAGGATGTCTGTGTCAAAACCCAAATGATTCAAGGATAGAAATGTTGAGGGATTGGCTAATTTAAGGACTGACTAAGAATTCCTCAGATACAAATCAGTCAAATCTAGTATTACCAAAGGTTTTTGGAGACCTGAGTGGAATAAAATTGTGTTATTCAGATTGTTAAAAATTGATTTTTCTGGAGTAAAATTTTTAGAGTAATCTGTATTCTGTGAAATTAGCATCCATGTTGAGGACAGGATTATATTTTGTCGGAGAGTATCTGTCAGTAAAGTGGTTCAGTCCTTCTCAGATCTCTGTAACTAGTTTCTAACTTTCTTCATCTTGACTATTTTTGTTGGTGTAAACTAAATTTACCTGCTTATCCTAAATCTGAGTTATCATCCCTACGCCAGTCTTGGAAAACTTTTAAATGAATTATATGTGGAAACTCTCTATTAACTTCTGTTTTTAAATATAAAATTCTCCACATTTCAAAATTAGGTTATGGGCCTTATTTTCTACTAGAGATAGGCATCAACATAGTTAACATGTTACTTACCTAATTTTGTTAAGACAATAATGTTGTTTTCCATGGGGAAAGATAATGTTTTTCATTATATAGTCAGTGAAGCTGGACCAGTTTTTAAAAAGTCTTTTCACACAGTATCAATGAGATTGAAGTGTGTAACTAAAAAGAATATAGAAATATAGAATATAGATATTGTGCAGCAGTAAATTACTCCACTGAACAGCATATGTGCAGCATGGAGTAGTGTCTTGGGGTAGCAAAGCTGTATTTGATTGTGTTGGCTAAAACCTGTTGGTTAGGACTGGAAGTGGATTTAAGACACGTAGGATGATTTTTAATCACAAGCAAGGCTGGTTAAAAAAGGTATTATCTGGTGACCCCTAAGGTACGCCAGATAATTTTAACTAGAACTCTTAAGTTCTTAAATGCCTTAGCTAATCTAGGTTTCCTTGTATATAAAAATTAAAATGGATTAAAATTATATATTTATACACTACTAGTAGAGACATTACATCCTTAGGGGATTTAATCTATGCAGTGTTCTTGTCATTCACATGAATTGGGGGAGGACTGGATAAGGAATTGACTGGAGTCTGGATAAGGAAAACCTTTTTTGCCCCAAACTGAGCTATGAAAATTTCACTTGAAGTACATGTAAGACAATGACTAAATGTATAAAGGAGCAGCTTTGTCACATATGAAAGCCTTGAAATAATGGAGTATAGAGTTATAGTTTGGTTCTCTAAGCAAGAAGAAGAGCAAGTGCTACCTTGGTCTTTATAAATCACAAAATAAATGGCTCTCTTTTTGCTCTTTTTTCACATTCCCATAACCTGAAATGATTCCATAGTGTTTGTGCCTCCAGCTGATTGCATAGTGGTCTTCCCTTCCAGAAAGCACTTCGAGGTTCACTGTTAAAGTTGGCTGTTTCTGATTCCATATTAGTACATTCTAAACAAATATATTTAGGGCTATTGACCTTCTCCGCTTCAGATAATTCGACGCATTTTTCTGGGCATTTCAGGGTCCCTGTGTGTAGTGAACACTAAGTGAGCTCTCCCACCCTGGTGGGTTGCTGGGGAGGCACGTTGCCTACAGGGATTGTGCAGTTTCGGGGTAACATCTATCAGAATGATCTCTGTAGAAATTCTTTTATTGAGTTTTAAATCCCCAATTAAAAACTTTTTTTTCTTGCTGGCTTTCTAATTAGAGACATCTTTTTAGAAAGGAACTCATCAGGGCCCCGAATGTAAACCACAGAATTCTGATTGCTTTGCTCTTTCATGTCATGATGCTGAGAAACAGAGCTGTCCAGAGTAGAATAAATACAATTGAGCATCTATGTTTGAGAAAATTGAAAGATTAAGCCCCTTTTGTAGCTGCCAATGTGTATATCAGGTCAAGATTGAACTGATTATAAAATAAAAACCCTGGATAGCCTCCTTCATGTGCCAGAGATGATGCATCTGACCCCTGGACTTTGTATAGTTGGGATTTTTTTAATGATTGCTGCTGAAGCAGCACCCTTGAAGTTTCCCAGGAGATCCTCAGAGTAGGATCTCTGCCTGTCCCTGACTCTTCCACTCACTTATTAGTTATTATATGGTAAGAGCTAAAGTTTATTAAACAGTCACATTGTGCCAAACGCTCTGTTCAATATTTTATATGGATTATTTTATTTAATTCTTACTGGAACATGTCACTTAACCTTGACTGAGCCTTATGTTTTTGTTATCTAAAAAAACGTATGTCTCCTGCTCAGTGTGAATGTAAAGATTAAATTTGTTAAAATATATGAAAATTCTTTGAAAATTCTAAAGCACTACATTTGGGGATAAAGTCTGACCATGAAACTGAGTAAATTTAATTACATTAATATTTATCCTTATCCATTAGAAATATGGTCCGAAAACTGAGTTGACTGATATACTGCCTCTGCCTGATGACTAAAAGCATTTTTATTTTATGAGTATACCTAATGCTTCTTTAAGAAAAAAATGAGGTAAAATACACATAATATTTATTATTTTAACCATTTGTAAATGTATAACCCAGTGGCATTAATATATTTGCAATTTTGTGTAACCATCACCATTACATGTATCCCAAAATTTTAATCACCTCTAACAAAAATTCTGTGGCCATTAAAAAATAACTCTCCCCATTCCCCTACCCCTAAACCCTATTAACCTCTATTCCACTATCTTTCTTTATGAATTTGCCTGTTCTAGTTACTTCATATAAATGGAATCATACAATATTTATCCCTCTGTGTCTGGCTTATTTCACTAAGCATAATGTTTTCAAGGTCCATCCGTACTGTAGCATATATCAAAAGTCCATACTTTTTTATGGCTGAATAGTATCCCATTGTGTATATATATATCTATGTCTGTGCCTATATATTTGTTTGCTTACCCATTCATCTGTTGTTGGACACTTGAGTTGTTTCCACTTTTTGGCTGTTGTGAATGATGTTGCTGTGAACATTGATATACAAATAATCTGTGTCCCTGCTTCCAGTTCTTCTAGATACATATGTAAGAGTAGAATTGTTGGGTCATATGGTAGTCCTATGTTTAACCTTTTGAGAAACTACCAAACTATTTTCCACGGGGGCTGCACCTTTTACATTCCTACCAGCAATGCAAGAGCATTCCAATTTCTTCATATCCTCATTGATAATTGTTATTCTCTATATTTAAAAAAAAGTTATAACCATTTTGGTAGATGTGGTAGATGTGAAGTAGTATCTCATTGTGGTTTTGGTTTTGATTTCCCTAATGATTAATGATTTTTGAACATCTTTTCATGTGGTTATTGGAAATTTGTTTATCTTCCTTAGAAATATGTTTAAGTACTTTGCCTATTTTTGAATTGAGTTGTTTTTTTAACCTTAATGAATTCCAAGAGTTCCTGTGTATTCTAGATATTAATCCTTTATCAGATTTATGGTTTGCAAGTATTTTCTCTCATTTTGCAGGCTGTCTTTTCACTTACTTGATAGCATCCTTTGATGCACAGAAGTTTTTAATTTTGATGAAGTCTGATTTATCTATTTTTTTCTTTTGTTGCCTGTGCTTTTGCTGTCATATCCATGAAATCATTGCCAAATCCAAAGATTTACTCCTATGTTTTCTTCTAAGAGTTTTATAGTTTTAGTACTTAAGTTTAGGTCTTTGATCCATTCAAGCTCATTTTATATATGGTATAAAGTAAGAGTCCAACTTTATTTCTTTGCATGAGGATAACCAGTTTTTCAAGTAGCATTTGTTGAAAAGATGTCTTTTCCCCATTGAATAGTCTTAGCACCATTGTCAAAAATCAATTAACCATCTATGTAACAGTTTATTTCTGGGCTCTCTATTCTGTTTTATTAGTCTGTATATCTGTTCTTGTGCTAGTATCATACTGTTTTACTTACGCTGGCTTTGTAGTAAATCTGGAAGTCAGGAAGAGTGAGTCTTCCAACTTTATTTTTCTTTTTCAAGATTGCTTTGGCTACTGGGGCCATGTAATTCCATATAAATTTGAGGATTGACTTCCATTTCTGTGAGAAAGGTTGTTGGAAGTTTGGTAGAGATTTCCCTAACTCAGTAGATTGCTTTGTTGATCTTAACAATGTTAAGTCTTCCTGTCCATGAACATGGATGCCTTTCTATTTATTTAGGTCTTTTAAAATTTCTTTCAGAAATGTATTATAGTTTTCAGTGTACACATCTTTTGCCACTTTGGTTAGGTTTATTCCTAAGTATTTGATTCTTTTAGATGCTATTGTAAATAGCATTGCTTTCTTACTTTCCTTTTGAATTGTTCACTGCTGGGGTATAGAAACACAAGTGATTTTTGTGTGTTACTCTTATACTCTAAAACATTGCTAAATTTGTTTATTAGCTCTAGTAGCTTTCCTATGGATTCTTTGGGATTTTCTACACATAGGACCATGTCACATGCAAATACATATAGTTTTACCTATTTTTTACCAACTTGGATGTCTTTTGTTTGTTGGTTTCTTTTTCCTTCCCTCCTTCATTCCTTCCTTTCTTGTCTAAAAGTGCTAGCTAGAACTTCCAGTACAATGTTGTGTAGCAGTAGTGAAAGTGGGCGCAATTGTCCCTGATGTTAGGGGAAAAGCTTTCAATCTTCTACCATTGAGTGTGATGTTAGCTGTGAATTTTTAACAATTATCCTTTATCATTTTGATGAACTTTCCCTCTATTCCTACTTTTCTGAGAATTTTTATTATGTAAAGGTGTTGGATTTTGTCAAATGACATTTCTGCATCACTTGAGATGATCATGTGGGTTTTTCCCCATTGTTTTCTTAATGCTATGTATTACATTGATTTTTTTTTTTTTTAAGGTTGAACCACCCTTGCATTCCTGAAATAAGTCCTACTTTGTCATGGTGAATAATCCTTTTGATATGCTGTTGGATTCAACATGCTAATATTTTATTGAAGATTTTAACATTCACAAAGGATATTAGTCATTAATTTTCTTTTCCTGTGATGTCTTTATCAGGCTTTGGTGTCAAGGTAATGTGGGACTCATTACCTCATAGTTAGGAAGTGTTTCCTCTTTAATTTTTTTTTGAAGATTTTGGAAGGATTAATGTTAATTTTTCTTAAATGTTTAGTAGAATTTACTGGTTTAGCCATCTCGTCCAGGACTTTTCTTTATTGGGAGGTTTTTGATTACTGATCCAATCTCTTTATTTGTTATAGGTTTGTTGATGTTATCTGTTTCTCCTTGAGTCAGTTTAGGCAATTTTTGTGTTTCAAGGAATATATCCGTTTCTTCTAGATTGTCTAATTTGTTGGTGTACAATTACTACTTAATACTTCTTTTTTGTTTCTGTTAGTGTTTATTGAGCACCATTTATTTGCTGATATGTATATTTGTGTATAAATATATGTATACATATATAAATATATATATTCTCATTTAATTTTTATAACAACTCTAAGATATAAGTGGCATTATATATTTGTTAAAAGAAAAAAGAAACTAAAATTCAAAGAAGTTAATTAACTTTCCAAGCTTTCCCATCTAAAAATTAGCAGAGATAGAATTCAGACTAAAGGTTTGAATATTTGATATTTTATACTCTTGCAGACATGATCTAAGTTTGAATATATAAAGAAAAGTCTAATTTATTTGTATGTGTATGTAAAAAATATGATTTATATGTATGGGGTTATCCAAATGACATCTTGTGAAGCTAGCACTAGCCATTTCCAACTCTTCTAGAAAATTTAAAGCAGAGGCATTTAACCACCACTGCTGAAAGACTTGGTTAATTAAGTCTATCTACTTGAAATTAAAGCATTTCTGAGGTTCTTGAGATTAGTATTCTCATTTTTTAAATAAGTGTTGAGGTCCAAGTAGAAAATATATAAGGTCACCTATATAAACTAACCTAGTTTTATGAAGATTTAGATTATTTTAACTGTGCCCTTCTTCATATATGAAGGCTATTTCATTGGTTAGCTATCATTAATACTTGAACTTTGAGTTGTTATTTTAAGTTAATTTCTAGAATGGGGATAGCTTTATATGATTTCATCATACTCATTTAGTTGCCACTGTAATAAATTCCACAATTTTCATATGATTGGCCAAGAGTCTGGATGCATCTATGAAATAAGTGAAGAAATTAAGATTGATCCTTGATTCTTAGCTTCTTTAAAGGTGTGAAAAACAATGCAGATGCTCTTAGAAAAAGTCCTGAGATCAATACTCTTCTTATCATTGACCTATTCATTGATGAATACAGGAGAAATTTAGCAGGAGAGAGAAAAGCAAGGTGATCACAGCAATATATATTATGATCCATGCCAATTTTTTTTTGTCCACTTGTTCTCAAAACAAATTAAAGTTTTTGTCTTATTTTTAGGATTCTAAATCTGTTACCCATTGCCTGCTAACTTCTGCTGCAATGTGATATCTCACAAAGATAAAATCAGATTGATTGTGGCAGTCCCTCAGAATTAAGAAGAGTTATAATATTTTGCTATTCTGAATACATGCATTCAGGCAAGATGCAATGTGACATGTCCAAGTCTGTATTGGTGGTTGTGATTGAAATATTTCCATATTGTGGCAAGAATAATGGTAGCTCATAAAAGTGGGGTCTCTCTATAAGTTTGGCAACTCATATAACTTACCATCATCCTGTGATACCACCACACAATAATCTGTGAGACTAGGGATGTGTAGTATATTTTTTCTTCTTTTTTTTTGAGGGTGGAAAATGAAGTATGAGACTTTGAGCCAGTCATTGAAGAATCTTTGAGTCCTGTCTCCTAGTTTAATATATTTTTCTTCTCTGTTCCTCCCAACTTCTCTAGATTTCCTCATAGGTTAATATCTGAAGTTAGTATCTCAGAAGACTACAACCATCCCAGTCCCTTGTCTTTCTGAAAAATCAAATTAAATGGACAGAATTTTACCCATGGAATTTTTGACTTTTTAATAAAAGTGATATTTATATCTGAATTACACAAACTAGAAGTATTCTTGTAGGAGGTAGCCTGAGTTTAAATGGGTACTGAGTTCGTGATACAAGCTCCTCCTTCTCCTGTGTTCCTAAGAAGTTTCGGCTTCATTTCAGTTACTCTGAAAATTAAAAAGCGTACTTTCTCTCATTCAGAAACACTTTCTGTGGAGCTGTTTTGTTTCCAAAAGACTGTTGCTTATTGTGGCAAGTGAAACTAATGGTCAGGCAAAATTTCCATAGATTTTAAATCCTGGTTTTTACTTGTTTTGTAATCTTCGGGTAAAAATTTTCATTTCAAAAACCTTGAAGCCTGGGAAGATGGATTTATGGAATGGGCATTATTTCCCAAATTGGCTTTTGGAGGTTGTCTTCTTATATTAGAGGTAGCAAGGGCCAGATTACAGTGGTGCCTAAAGCCAACCTGTTCTAACAGGCTTCATTTTCCTTTGTACAAATTTAAAAAGAATGGGTCCTCACGCAAGCATTTCAAATCCAGAGACAAATTTGAAAAAAATTGCTACAACATGTTGACTGATTCATTGCCAAGTCAGCCACTGAGAACTTTTTCTTGATCGACTCTTAAGGAGGAGACAATTAAAGGGGAAGGGGGAGGACGTAACTTAAAAAACAAAACAAAACAAAACAAAACTCCACAATACTCTAAATCCCTCTCCCTCTTACATCTTCTCTTCTGCTTTTATTTTTCACCCATATCTTCTCCTTCTCTGGCCTTTTCCTTTTTCTTTCTCTCTTCTGATCATTCTCTGTGATATACTCTGTTGCTCTAATGTATTCATTTTTACTTTTGATATTGATACAATGATATGTTCTGGATAAATAGCTTTCCAAAGATTATATTCAGATATACAGATTCAAACCAGCAGAAAGGTTAAAAACATTTTAAAAATATGCTTGTCAGCAGTGGAAAGAAAGCTGTTTGTAGCCAGCAGGTGAGCTGGAGAGTACTACAGGGTGTGGTAGAGATAGTAATAAATTAGCTGGCAAGCCAAAAACTATAAAAAAAAAATCAGCTATTTCATAGCATAGAAGCATGACAGCTATGAAAAAAGGAGTGCCCCAGGGAATTCTTTTAGAGTTTGATTTTTTTAAAATATGTTTGACATGAAAAATGTTTTAGTACAAATAAAGCAACTGGTATTAAACCTACAGGGAGGGGGGTTATGGTTTGGAGTTAGTATGAATAATGCATGATATTTAAAGAAAGAACAACTCTAAAATGTTTTGGGAGGCAGTCCATGTTGCTGGTTGGAATGGTGATTTTTTCCTCTATTTTTGAAGCATCATTAATTCAACATCGCTTTGTGAGTTTTTTTAACCTGATAAGATATCAACCAAAGAAATACTGTTTGACTTAGATTAGGGTATTCTTTCTTCAGATAATTTAGTTTAAATATCAAGAAGATCACTAGAATTATTTAAGCATAAAGTGACAGTCATTTACTATAAAAAATAATTTGGCCTAGTTATCTTTTTTAAAAAGCTCATGTAGCACTGCAAACCAAAATCAACCTCATAGAAGGGGAAAAACAAGATCAGATATTTTGAACATTACTCCATAGGAGACCAGCACAATATAGTGTGAGTGAATGCATTGTAGCCGCGCTCCATATGCAATCAGAAGCCAATTGTTACTGGACTGTGTACAAGCACACACTGTGCTCAATGGTCTGATGAGGTATTATGGATATGATGCAAAGGGGCTGTGTAGATTAGAAGCTAACAATTTGTTAAAAGTGAAAGCAACTTAACATTTACATTGGGCTAGCTGAGTAGCACTTCATGTGGCAAACAGGATGAATGCCAAGGAACCAGGGTCACCAGGAAGGTTCCAGGTATTAGTGTCCATGCAGAAAAAGAGGTTTTATTGATTTCTAGTTGACTGCCTTTATTACTGTGATTATTTCTACATTTTTCATTATTATATTCAGCTTTTAGTGTGGAAAAGTTCATGCAAAACAGCATGATTATTATAAATGTCAAAAATGTGTGGAGGAACAGCCTATTAAAATATAGCCTAGAGATAGTCTATAACACTGACTTTAAATAAAGTAGCTGAAGCCAAAGTGATACTCCGTTAAATCACTGATATTGTGTAATTTATCCACAAGTATTAATTTCGATTTCAGTTACCACTATCACAATACATTCCTCATAACTTTCTCTTGGTTCTTCAGATTGCTCGTGGCACACACAGCCTGTGTTTTTAGGTCACAGAAGGTACTTCAGCCCCCTTGTTTGGGGGTGATCTGGAGTCAGAAACATATTAAGACATTGATCGCTGCTGAGCCATGCTCAGTTTCAACCAGACTTTCAATGCATATATCACATATAAAATGTGTGGCTGTTTAATCAAATCATCATTAAAAAAAAAAAGATAAGTGCCTAGTGAGTGTGCATGATTCTGTACTAGGTTCCATGAGAAGTTAGTGCAAAAAAACACGGTTTCCACTCTATTTGGGATACCAGGCGTTTCACAGAATGTTGGCAGATAAGATTAGCTTCTCTCTTACCCCTATCAAATTAAAGAGGTGGCATTTAAATTTTTTTCCTCTGTTTTTTATAAAATAAAGGTTAGGTTTATGGACAGTCAATAGCTCTTAATCTTTTTTTGGACTGTAATACTCTGCCTTGCCTACCAGGCCAAAACTTTTTGTTGTTTTAATATAAAAGCCTTAATGCTTTCTCAGTGAACTGAATGTCAGCCTGGCTTTAAGATATTTTTTCACTCTTAAAAAAATGATGTATTACAAGATTTGTAATGGAGTGAACATGCTCGAATTGCACATTTAATTTTTTTAACATCACATTCATGTTTTGCCAGTTTGCCTACCAGCTATCTGTTAACAAAAAGTTCCAAGGCAGCACTGCAAGTCTGTGCCCAACTAAGCCTTTTGTTTCTGCAGATGTTTGGGCTTAGAGCAATGTTGTAAAGCTCAGGCAATCCAAGGACCATGTTTGTACTTGTCTGCTGCGATTCCCTGTGCATTGTCTAAACCTGTATGCATTGTTCTTTCCGACAGGTGATAACTACCCCGTACAGTTCATTCCGTCAACAATGGCAGCTGCTGCTGCTTCTGGACTCAGCCCTTTACAGCTCCAGGTAAGTGCCAGAAGAAAAAAATGTGGGATATGAGCCAGTACTTTAGTGGAAAACTGCTAACCAGCTGTATGCTAAATAATGGCCTGAATGTTAAATAATTTTTTAAGCATAGCCTAGAAGGATTAACACCTTATATACTTACCATACTGCAAATAGAAGAGAAAACTGTCAGTTTCAATATTTTTAAAGGAAAAATGACATTATGACTTAGTACTATATACTGTCTACTGGGTGAGTTAATGGCTTTACAATTTTTTTATGGCTAGTTGTTATTGGGTATCTTAGCTTTTTCCTTATCAATTCTTCATCCATGTCTCCATTTATGTCCAGATTAGCTCTTACACATAAGCATCAAAACAGAAAACAATGTTGGATATTTTCCTTCTTGTAGCTTATAGAATAGGGGGTTGTTATTACCAAATTAACTATTTGGTAAAATGTAAACACACTGCTCCTGATTATGTGTATCCTCATCTCCATCCTCATCCTCATGCCAGGTCAAAAGTCTGGGTATGGTGTCTGACCAAGTTCTGGATTCGTGTTCTTTACCTATAAAGCTAAGCTTGCAGAGAAGGTGTTTTGGAAGCTAATGTAAAAAAGTCATTTGCACCTTATCTTCTTCACAGTAAAACGGGGGCTAATAATAAGACTGGGTGATCTTTCTACCCTTCTAACACTGCCATCTTAATGGAAAATTGACTTGAAATATGAGTGTATATTTTAACAAAAACAAAAAGATAATATCATTAAAGTAATGGTTAAACCTTCAGTATTTGAGCATTTAGAAAATATATGATAATAAATTTCAATACAGCGGAAATTTTTAAGATGGGTTTTTATTCTTATAATTTACTGTGATTATTTTGAATGTTTCTTAAATGATCTAGGGAATAGCACATAACTAGGCATTTTTACTTCTTCTTTGCTATTCCCTGTGTGATTTGAACATAAAACATGTACAAATATTTTACCATGAAAAAGCATCATTTTGAGCATTCTCAATTGAGTCTACAAATAAATAATTTTTGCAATATTTGGAGAAATTTTTGTCATAAGCCTCATCTAGAAAGTCTTGAAGATGTTATCCATTATGGACTGACTAGTAGAGTTGGATATTTTGCCTAATAGAAGCAGTGCCCTACCTCTCTTCCAAACCTTCGTCTTCTCCACTACTAACACTGGAATTTACTGCAGTAGGTAAAAATCTAAAAAGAAACCTCACTCATAGTCAACCTAACCTATTTCTCCTTTTTCCATAGCTATGCTATTGAGTGTCAAGATTCTTGAGTCAGAGGCAGAAATAAGACACTAGTACCATTATTTTATCCTATAACCAAGTTTCTATGAGAGTGTCTGGGTCCTAAACCTACCTTCAATTCCTTGGTGTGGTCAATACCCTGGATTTAGAAATGTGTGTTCTGTTTCATGAGTTCTGACAGTATGTTTTGTCTTTTTTTTTTTTTCTGAATATGCTACTAAACAGAAGGGTCATGTCTCCCACCCACAAATTAACCCAAGGCTAAAGGGCCTAAGTGACCGTTTTGGCAGGAGTTTGGACACCTTTGAACATGGTGGTGGCCACTCTTACAACCACAAACAGATTGAGGTATGAATGCTTCCATTGGTGCTTCATTGGGTGGGGGACTGGATTGTTCAGTCATATTCTTGGCTTTTTTAAAAAGTGGCAAACACTCAACCTAAACACTAATGTGCAGTCTTTCCCTTTTTCTCATTCCTAAGGAGGCTCATTTTTGCTGCTCCTTTTCTTTCAGAGAAAAAGGCAAATCCCAAACCAACACCCCTGAATTAGGTTGTTTATTGCTATATATTTAGGCAAATTCTCTACATTGTAAGTGTTGTCAAAACCATCTTTATTTCCCTTACTCTTTTTTATGTATAGTACTGCATAGTATTTAAAAAACACTTAAACATTAAAGAAAAATCTCATTTGACCATATAAAAACCCTGTAGAGTTGATAAAATATAATTCTACTTTTATAGAGAAAACAACAAAGGCTCAGAGAGGTCAATTATTTAACCAAGGCTATAAAATATACTTAATGAGTCAGAATTGTCACTCAGGATGTCTAAATCTACCTAATTCAGGCTTCCTAATTTAGTTTTCTCTGGCTGAAGTGGGGATGAGTGCCTGGGCCTGACTGTTTGCTTTTTGCCCCATAAACTTCTATAGTATCCTTTACATATTTACCTTCCAATAAAGCTCTTTGTTATTTTTGTGGGATATTCTTACTACATGGGAGAAGATGGCTCACATGGCTCTTTTGAAAACCAAGCCCTTTTCTGTTATAGGGCCCCAATCTTACTCTCTCCAGTATCAAGCTTAGTTCTTCTCCTGAATCATTAGAGTAGCTCTCTGGGACTGTCAGATCCTGGCAAGTTGCCAGCTATCTGGAATCACCAAAAAAAATGGAGACAGGTTACCTCACACTGAAACAAACTTTAACTTTCTGAGTTAGATGTAATACTAAATGTTATGTTCTAACCTTGGATGGGAAACTCAAAACAAGAAAGTAATTCCATCTAGCAAAGTTGTATATTCAGCTCCTGTTGGCTCTGCCAGTTCCTATGTATTAAACACTATGTAATCACTAAGGTGTCTCTTTGACATTATCTTCTCTGCTTGCTTTTGAATCTGCATTTTTGGAAAATGATACAGAAAGCTCACTTCTAAGGAGAAGGAAGATGACAAGATCAAAGGCCACCTTAGAAGTAGCCTAAGGAAGAGTTCAGAATTGTTGCCTGCCTTCCTCTTTCCCTTTCCCTTTCCCTTTGATATGAGAAGCATATTGGGGGATCCCCCCAGACATGACAAGGCATATACTGTTAGAGTATCTGTTGTCTTCTCTACCGCCAGAAGGGAGTTCTTCTCTAATGCTTTCTTTTGGCCGTAGAGAAGGTGGCGTATTTCTGGACATTCTGAAAATCTACTATGCTTAGGATTGCTCAACAGAGACATAACTGGACATTAGGAAAAAGCCTTTCCATGTGATGACAGTTAGCAAGCTTACTTACTCAGGATAGTTTGTTGGAAGAATGTGAAAGCAGGTGGCCTTGGCTCAAATTCAAAACTTCCTCTCCTCTTTGACTTTTATTTTCTCTAGAGGTATTAAGTTCCATCCCATCAACCTTCCCTTAGCCAATTTTCTACCCAATCTCTTCTTTTACTGATTTTCCACTTAGGTTGACTTCTCCCCGTGCCACCGTCACAGACCCCTGATGCTATCAAATCTGGCTTCTGTTGGGTTTCTGGAACGTGAAGTCATATATGTGAGTGCCAGATCTGTGTAGTGCTGTAGGAGCGCCGATCCAGGAGCACAACATATGCCACATGTCTGTCACTTTAATTAGGCTAAATACAGAACCTGTGAAGGCGGGGGCCGTCACAGCTTTGCAGTTTAAGTTTGAGCTGGTTTGAGAGTTTCCTAGGTTTTTGTTTATTCTTGCACTGTTCTCTGGCTTTCACTTTTTGGACTTTTTCCCTGCATGTCAGAAAAACTTTGCTCTGTTTGCTTGTATGGTACACTACTTAGAAAAGATTGACCTTGTTTGAAAGGCAAGTTTCTCGAATGTTCCTGGTATATGTTTATTGGAATTTCTATGAACAACACAGTAGACATCCATATCTAAGCTGCTGCAGACCCTAACATTTTAAATCTTGAGCAAAAGTAGGGAGAAAATTTAATAATACCTTGCTTTATTGATTTTAAAGTCTACTTTCTTTTCTAGCTAGGATATTCTCTACACCTTTAACAGGCTAAAATGTCACAGCTCTGTAAACAATTATGATCATGATAAATTGTGGATACTAAGCAAGCATTACAACATTGCAGTTACAGTTATACTCTGGAAGCCTGGAATTTTGCTATCAATTAGAAAAAAGATATTTAAAGTGGAAAGATCTTCCTTCCATTAGTCCAGTTCTTTTTATTTCTTTTCTTTTTTTTTGTTTATGTCTCCTGTATTATTACCCAGGAACTTTATTGTTTTGCTTCTCAGATTTAAAACTATAATCTCCTAGAAATAATTTTTTTATCGAAGTATTGTTGATTTACAATATTGTGTTAGTTTCAGAGGTACAGCAAAGTGATTCACTTATATATATATTTTTTCAGGTTATTTTCCATGATAGATTATTACAAGATATTGAATATGATTTCCTGTGCTATGCAGTAAATCCTTGTTGATTATCTATTTTCTTTTCTTTCTTTCTTTAAAATAAGAAAGACGCAAGAAAGATTTTTCTTTTTCCTTTTTTCTTTCTTTTCTTTTCTTTCTTTTTTTTTTTTTTTTCTTTTTTGTACTCTGTGCTGATCTAAGGCCTGATTTTCTCTGCCTCAGGGGCACAATATTAGGAGAGAGAAGGCCAAAGAATGCTATTTTTAGTTGAACAGTTCAGCAGATGGAGGCATGAATACCCATATATCTGAAGGTTGAGGGGCTTGAACCATTAATTTTGATAATGTATTTAACCCTGGGAACAATCAGAAACTGCAACTCTAAGGTTACAGTGCTTTTGACCTTTAGAAACAGAGGGCACTTGCTACAGTAAACAATATATTATATTGCTACTTATTCCTATTCTCTACCGGTATAAATTTCAGGACCAGTTGCCATTTGCTTTCCTCAGCTATGTTAGCATTGGTCCTTCAAGTAAGTCAAAAAAGGGGACCAGTATAATGAGGCAGTCATGCAAATATGGCCTTTAAATAGCTAAGATGTTAGATTGTTTCTCAAGAAATATTGTCTGAGAAAGTAAGCTCAAATGACTTTTTATTTTAATGAAAAAGTGGTTTTAGTGTATTGATTCATTATGTGGTTACTTTCAATATGATAGATCCTTAGAGTAATTTTGTTTTGTTTTGTTTTTTAATTGAAAGTATTGTTGCCTCATAGTTGTAGTTTATATTAAATACAATCTGGCTCTGTGTCACGCAAAGTGGTACACCTGTCTCGTCCCTTCTTATTAAATGATGCATGCTTCTCTTTAGCAAATACAGCAGTTAAATATCACACAGTTTAAGAATTTCTAATTAAAATATCTCCACATGTATGCATATTGGTAATGTATTATTTTAATCCATTTATTTTGTTTATGAAACAGTGACATATGTTTAGATTGTGAAATATATGAGCCTTAAAAAATCACTTTATTGAAGAAAATTAATTTCTACAATACTGTCTCGGTAATGTGTTCTCTCACCCAGTCAGTCACTGGCGGCACTGCCAGTCTTAATGTTGGGTAGACACACTTAGCATTACAGTCCTGGAAAGAAGCAGTAACAGTTCTTTTTCTTAGCTCCAAATGGTAAGGTTTTCTTTCTTTCTTTCTTTTCTTTTTTATTTACTCATTAATTCAAACCTGTCCCCCCAAAGCACTTTTTGTTGCCTTTTTTTTTTTAATACAATGAAGGATGGGACTGAGTGCATGTATAAGGGATTCTGAAAGACCAATCAAAATTAAAAACAAGCTAGTTACCTTTTCAAAGTTAGACATAGTAATTTGTTTGTCAGCAGGGAGATGTTTGGGTCAGCCCTGAAATAAAGTGACTGTCAGCAGTTATTCCTACAAGACAAGTAATTTCACTCAATGTATTACTGACAGATTGCTCACTTCTCTGAATCACCAGAGAAAACAAACTTAATATTGTTACAGGCAGAGTTTCTGTCTTCATTAGCCTCAGAGAATGATTTTTATCGAGCATTCAAAGCCTACCAAGCTTTAGTTGGAACATATTTTAACAGACAAGTTCTTATAATTATAGTATAGGTGGTAGCCTACATGAAAGGAATTAAATATGAAAATTAACCAAATGTAAATACATTTTCATTTTTATGTGATGGGCATTCTGTGTAGTTAGGAAACATATGAGGAAAGGAGTATAATTAGAGCCTTAAAACACTAGGAAAACCTATCAACCATAAGTTATTCTTAAATGAAACCATTCAAGTCTTGCGAAGTTTGCAGAGATGAAGGAGAACAATTGAATTTTTGTAAAAGTGAGTACAGACACATATTTTACTTAAATGATATTGTCAATTTTTATGCTATAGACGGAAAATGAAGAAGTGCCCATCAACACTGAGAACACTCTATTTCTATTTAGTTCCAACCTAAATGTTTGTATTTAGATGCTCTTCTCTGGCTCATAGCCTGTCTTCTTGTTTGCAATTGTAAACATGCCACAATTCTGTGGAGGAATGAGAAGGGTGAGTTAGATGTGCCGGGTGGGCTTCAAAGGTTGTGATTTCTAATAGTGAGATGAATAAAGAGTTGATTAGAGTGACCTATTACTAGCTACCTGATGGAGAAAAAAATAATGCACTGATTCAAAGCTTGTTCTGACGATGCCACCCAGGGGGCTGTGCTTTGAGGGGAAATGCTTCCTTTTCTCTTAATCGGCCTTCCCTCACCCACTTTGAGTTTAACAGTGTGATGGAATTTGGAAGGACCTTTCAGCTGGGATTAGATGAACTATGGACTAATGGAATGATCTCCATTTTGGAATCAGAATCTTGGATTAGAGTTTTAGCTATTACTTATTTGCTATGTTACACTGTACTGTTCTCAGATTACCTTCTTTTTTCCAGCTTGTTCATTGTAAAAAAGGGGATAATGTTTATTCTCAGGGTTGTTGTGAATAGTAAATGGGTTAATGAGGCATGTATTAGATTTCCATAAAAACGTTATCAGAGTAGGAAAGAACTTCCCAACATTCCAATAAGCAATCAATTCTACTTTAGCTTTGCTGCCTAAAGTGTTTCTGAGGGACAGTTCTAATCTACCATAATGTGTCACTGAATTCAGGGATTTTTGTCTGTTTTGTGTACCAATGATGCCTGGGACAGTATTTGGTAAAATGAACGAATTAGTGAATTTCCTCTTTGGTGATCATCTGGGACTCAAGTTCCTATGAAATCTTTTTTTTTTTTTTTATGTTCAGTCAAGTGCTCTGTTACTAGGAGGCATTATTAAATGACTACATTTCTAGGTAGGCTTTTAAACAAAAATGGCAGGTATCAAGTGTATCCTGATGGATGTTGGATTTTCTCTTAGAAATTTGATTTTCAGTTGATTTTTAGGTAATATCTAAAAGCTGAGAGAGTACAGCTCTTCTCACTAAGCTCTGTTAATCACTGTGTTTAAATTATTTGATTGATGGGATGTTTAGCTGTACTCACAGAAATGGTTTAGTAGGAGCCCAAGACCTTGGAATTACAAAATTAGTGCAATTCTCTATCTTTTCTAATGTAACATTTCCAGCAACATTCATTTAGCTCCAGCCTCACTAATTAATCTACTCAACAGGGAACTCCCAGTGTGTGAATGCTTGTATTTAAATAGACTGATTGTAAGATATAGTGGTTTCTAAAATAGTAACAGGTACTTCTATTCCTGTTATTACCAAACTAGAGTTTTGAAGTAGTGTTTGGTTGGTATCATGTATCATGTATCTGTATGTTTATCTGTTATAATGAGCTACGCTGGAATTCAGAGAGATGATGCAATTAAGGATATAGTGGAAAGTTTAAAAGCAAAACATTCTAGTGCCTTAGAAAAAGCTTCACTCCAGTTTCCAACCATAGAGTAAGTCAGGAAATGCAGCACTTAGGAAATTTAAATCAGAAGAAGTTACTATGAAATATTTTGACATGTTAGGTAACAGAACAGACCGAGCAGGACAAAAACATTTTTTAAACCACTGTATTAAGGTATGATTGACATACAAAAAGCTGCACATGTTTAATATATACAGCTGGATGAGTTTGGAGATAAGTATATATCCATGAAACAATACCACAATCCACGCCATAAACATATCCATCCATCCAAAAGTTTCCTTCCAACATTATTATTATTATTATTTGGTGTGATAAGAACATTTAACAAGATTTACCCTCCTAGCAAGTTTTTAAGTATACAATGCAGTATTATTAACTGTGGGCTTTGTGCTCTACAGTAGATCTCTAGGACTTATTTATTTTGGGTAATTGAAACTTTGTGCTCTTTGACTAATACTTCCTGTTTTCCCTCTTGCGCCCTCTGCAACAACCATCCTACTCTCTGATTCTATGAGTTTGGCTATTTTGGATTCCTCATATAAGTGGTATCACATAGTATTTTTCCTTACGTATCTGGTTGATTTAACTGAGCATAATGCCTTCCAAGTTCATCCATGTTGTTGCAAATGGCAGGATTTCCTCCTTTTTAAAGGCTGAATAATATTCCATTTAATGTATGTATATTATATTTTATTTATCCATTCATCCATCAATGGACATTTAGGTTGCTTCCATGCCTTGGCTATTGTTAATAATGCTACAAAGAACATGGGAGTGAAGGTACCTCTTTGAGATATTGATTTTAATTTCTTTGGAGATATATCCAAAAGTTTCAGGCCTAATATTTAAAATTTTAATACATTTCAAGGTAATTGTTGTGTATGGTTTAAGATAAAGGTCCAATTCCATTATTTTGCTTGTGGGTACTCAGTTTTTCCAATGCCATTTATTGAAGAAACTATCCTTCCCTCATTGGGTATTCTTGTTACCATTGTCAAATCATCTGGCTGTATTTGTGTAGGTTTACTTCTGGGCTCTCTATTTTGTTCCATTGGTCTATATATCCATTTTATGGCAGTAGCACCCTGTTTTGATTACTGTAGCTTTATGATATATTTTGAAATCAGGAGATGTGATTCCCCCAGCTTTGTTCTTGTTCAAGTTTGGTTTGGATATTTGGGGTCTTTTGTTTTGCATGTGAATTTTAGAACTTTTTAAACAATTTCTTTAAAAAAATGCCATTGGGATTTTGATAGGGATTGCACTGAATCTGTAGATCACTTTGAGTAGTATAGACATTTTAACAATTTTAATTATTCCAATCCAAAATATGTTTAAGTGATATATTAATTAAAAGGGGTTTGGAAGCTACAGTTGGATAGACTCCCATCATAGATGTGCCCCAGTGGAAGGGTAAAACTTTCGAACAGTAGAGCTAGCACATAATTACCATTCTGCCAGTCCTTCCTTTCTGTTTTATTTGCAGAAAATTTCATATGCTGCAGGTATGTATGTTTGTGCAAATCCATCCAAAATGGAAATTCAGGGAAAATTTGTAATGATTTAAACTCTCTGTACTGATTTGAAACTGTCTTCCTTTGTTTTGACTGTTCTAGATTAATAGGATTAGGATAATTAGATCCTTTTACATATCTTCCAAACTTAAATGGCACTAATGATAGATTCTTTTCTCAATTAAACATAAACCAACAAGCAGTGAACATCTACCGTACTAAGTATCTACTGTATCAGTTGTTTATGGATTTAAAAAATTCATGCATTTCCTTCTTCCATACCTCTCTCATAGTTGGTGACATCAGTACATCCATCTTGAGTCACATTGAGAGGAATTAACATTCTTTTTTTCCAGCTTTATAAACACTGATTTTTTAATATTTATAGTCATTTAGTGCTGGTTTAGCTAGGTATTTGCATTTACTTTTAATAAACAAAAATGGAGACAAAATAAAGCAAGATTTATTTTATTTCTTAAGGCCTCCACCCTCTTGATAATTTGGTGAAGCAAAGACTCAAGGAAGAATTCTTAATTTCCAGTAAACTGCACTGAGTTAATTTCTTATTGTGTGTTTCTCTTATAGCACCAGCTATATTTAATACCTGTAACTCACCTTTGATGTCATACTATAATTTAACCTAGACCATGACCCTTGGTACTTTATCATAATTTCCCTAATGCTATAAATCTTGAGCAGAATGAACCGAAACAAAAATAAATGATGCATATGTATAGAGATTTTATTGCTTAAAATGTATACACGTGTTGACTATCTCAAACCCTCCCAAGTGCAAACGTATAGTGCTCATTTGAAGCCAGTTTGAAATAGAGTTGCTTTTAATCTAGAAAAATCCATTTTGGGACTATATAGCAAGTTTTCACTCTAATTTACTTTTTCATTTAAATTAAAGAAACAGTGAAGTATTATATCCTTTCTCTTAAAATTCTTATTAGTTGAAATTACACCTAATTAGCTTTGAATTACTATTACAATGGCATAAAACTTACTGTATCTTAGAGTTACATCAAAATCTTTTTTAAAACAGAAGCTTATAAATGATCATGCTCAGGAAATTTGAAAAATTTGTATGAAAATTGATATAACAAATTTACTTACTCAATTATTTAACAAATATTTATTTAGTGTCTGTAATGTGCCAGGTATTATTCTAGACCAGTGCTCCTCAGCTGGAGGCAGTGTTGCCCCCTAGAGTTCAGTTGACAATGACTGGAGACAGTTTTGATTGTTACAACTTGGGGTGGGGGTGGAGATACTATTGAAACCTAGTGAGTAAGGGACAGGGATGCTGCCAAATACCCTGCTGTGAACAGGTCAGTCCCCTCCTCCAGCAAAGAATTATCCAGTCCAAACTATCAGCAGTACTGAGGCTGAGAAAACCTGTTTTAGGTACCGGAGAAATATCAGTGAGTAAAACAAAGTCCTTGCCCTCATGGAGTTTACATGCTAGTTGGGGAAAGAGAAAATAGGGAAAGGAATATTTAATAAAGGGTTGGGATTGCAAATCTTACTCATCGTAACAGAAATATCCCACCTACCTATCTACCTGAACCAGTATGGGCAGATTTTTTAAAAATTGAGACCTATGTGATTATTCTTAGTTCCTTGTTTCACTTGGATCTTCAAAACTAAGACTTTTATTCTAGCCAGTCACTTCTGGCTAGAACAGTCACAATTCTCCTCAGGCTCATTTATTCAATTGTATTAAGTACAACATATACTCTGGCTTTCAGTAAAGGGATGTTGTTTCTGACTATAATAATATATAAGTCTATCTTTCAGAGTAAAGTAAATATGAAATTTGGTAAGGACCTGGGAGCTATTCATTAGTTTTTATAGGATACTATTTACTGAGATCTCATAGGACAAGTGGAATCATTCTTGGCAAGGAACCTGTATTTGATGTGTGAATTGGATATTACAAAGGAAGCCTGACTTTCTAAAAACAAAACAAAACAGATTTAAGAGTAGTATGAATATTATATGTATGTATACATATTACATAGTCCTATTAATAAACAATTTCTATTCAGGCTTTATAATAAATATGCTTTAATGTTATTCCCATATTTTATAAGAAAATGAGGCTCAGATGGGTTAAGTGACTTGGACCAGATTACTCATCTATTAAACAAAATAAGACTATAATACATACTTAAGTGCATTTTAAAATTTACTTCTTGACCTGGATTCTTTGCTTTAAACTCTGCTGTCTGTAGGTATATAGGAAGCAGTCATTTAGAAGCTTTCTTGCATAACTTATTCTCCTCTTATTATAATATTCAAGTGAATTAAATTATGAAAGGAAAAATTTCAAAGTTAACATGACATTCTTAGGATCTCAAAGAGTTCACGTATCTGCCAAATTTCTGGTTAACTGTCCAGAGGAAACTTCAAGCCTAATAGAATTGACAAAGATAAGAAGAACTATCATGAAATACGTCTTATTCTGTAGCTTTCTTTTGAGAAAAACGCTTAGAATGTTTTTGCTGAATGCCAGAGTCCTATTCTTTGGAGAGTTTCTGGGCCTGTCTTATCATTTCAAAGTTTTGATGAGTCTCCTGGAGTAGCTGGGGAGTGTGTCCTTGCCCATCCCCAGCCTGCGCTGCCCTCTGAGCACGTTCAGCAGGTTGCATGCCAGCAGATGAAGCAGATGTTCAACCATCCTGGAATGGAGCGCCTGCTGCATCAGGAGCTGGGGATTCCTCCTGACATCTGGACGTTGCTGGGTCGGGATGCCTGCCTCTGGTCAGGCAGCCGCGGGGGCTGTGGGGCGGAGAGCATGGAGTCTTTGCCGCTCTTTAAGCGATTAGTGCACTGAAGCAGCAATAATGTTGAATTATCGCTTGGCTGCTTTCTTCTCAGGAATCTTGGGACAATAGGAGAGTCAGGAAGGAGCATTTACAGTAAAGTCATGTTCGGAGAGACAAGACTAATTATAGAGTATTAAAGAGCTTTATTTTAAGTGATTTAATTTACAAATAGCTCTGGACAGTGTATGAAACTTTTTAGAACCATAAACCCAGTAGCTTAAAGAGACTTTTCTAATTAAAAATGGCTAGTACAGAACTATTATTTCAGCAATTTTCTAGTTTTAGAGTCTGGTCAAGTTTTGCCACTGAAGATGCTGCATCTGCTAAAAAGAGAAAATTTACCAGTACTTGTAGCTGCTGGGGAAAAAGTCTCTAACTTGAGGAGAAGGATGACTTTTGGGTAAGAGATTGACTGGATTCTGCACTGACCTACAGTTTCACTTTGTCACACTGAAAACTGGTCTGCATTTGCTACCCAGAGCTGAAACCATCTGTTACACCAATTTCCTTTATGATAGGTGTTACTTAAGCACAATGGATGTGGAAATGGGTAGTTTAAAATGTATTTTGCAATGAACAGTTGTCACATTATGTTGCTTTTCCTCTTATAATTTTTCATTAGTGAGACCTCTGTGCTCAAAGGAGCCTTCTTATAAACAGATTATGGCCATTTGTGTTCACAGTAATATATTGGAGAACGCTGTGTTGCTCTCACTTAACCTCTTGTATTCTGAGGGGGTTATATTTAATTAAGACTGGTGAGAGGCTGACCTGAGAGGCTGTAGAAAGTGATTGAGCTGCGTTTTCCAAGCTCTGCTCTAGTCATCTGGGAGAGAAATAAAAAAAAAAAAAATTGGAAAATACTATTTTCTGAAATTCCCTCTAACTAAGCTGTATTTCAACGGGCCATTTAATGCTCAAATGGACAAAGGTATTACTTCAGTCATTGAATTGTATCAAACTCCTTCTCAGAGGCCCAGTTTAAAAACTCTGTAGGAAAAGAGGTTTAGCATCACGTTCTCAATGGATTATCGCTTGGTCTGCTTACAAATAAAAAAGCAAATACATTTTTTTAAAAAGAAAGAAGAAACACTCACTGTCACTAAATGGAATGGACCATGTGCCCCAACCAGTCCTCAGTGCACCAGGATTGCCCCCCAGAGTTTAGGAGCTCCTTAGACCACATAGAAAAAGATACTGTTTGTTCTCTGCAGTGTTGCTGTTACCTGCTCAGAACATCTTCATATCAAGGAAGTGTTTGCTGCAGGGCCCAAGGGGCAGTCCCTGAATAATGAATGCAAAGTTATGTCATTGGCTTAGACATAGCACAACAGAGAGAGTGAGAGCAAGAGTGGGAAACTTTATTGAGATAGTAGAGGCCTAGATGTGACTGATTTGGGTGGAAGTCCCCTACTTCTCTATCTATTTATCAATAATTTTAATAAAGAGGCATTTCTTAGTTGCAGAGCAAAATGGTCATACATAATTCAGCTATGTTCAACCATATCATTCTTGATTTTAGATCCACCTCTGCCATGTGGATCTAAAGAGTGACACCATGCTCACTCTTTATTAGAACAACTAGCTTGTTCTCTGATATGTTTTCTGTCTAAACAATAGTGAATGACTTGGAGATTTCAAGAAATCAGTGCTTCTTGGTTCCACAAATCTTCTTAAGTTAAAAGAACTAAGTGAGCATGAGCTAATGTCCTCTGAACCGCAGTCTCCTCAGCTATGAAATGAGGATAATGACACTTTCCATATTGTGAGGATCAAATGAGGTAACCTAAGCCAGTCAGCTAGTCTCTACATCCTTATGCTTGTATCTCTTATTAATTCATTAATTCAACATATTTAAATGCATGTACTAGGTACTTTAGATACTCTATTAAACAAGCAAGCCAAACAAGTTTTTGCCCTTTTATAATAGCCTAGGGAGAAAATCAATTAGATGAGCATTTCTTCAGTGATAAGAAAGGTGACATGGCTGATCATTTGGAATCTCTGTATAAGTATACAAATTTATTGATTGACCGAGATGACTGTGTATAGGCTCTTTGAAATCCTTTTGTTCTAAAGCCATTGCCTGATGACCACTTGCTTCTGAGCTCACAAAGCATGAGACCCAGTGCAGTGCTCTTTAGCAAGAAGTGATGGTCAGGCATCAGTTAAGGTACTTTAAACTGGACTTCCCACCAATCAAGAAAAAGTGCCACCATTTTGAAAGAAAAACCTTCACAAATAGACAATGAGATTGTAAAATTGTATAGGTTTTCAGAGCTAGAAAAGCCCTCAAAAGCTTTGAGAGTCAAATCCTAACTCTACCAGTGGTTCCATGATCTTGGGCAAATTAATCTTTCTATACCCAGATTCTATTAAATGGATTAGGAATGATACCTATCCCCATAGGGCAGTTGCAAGAATGCTTGTGAAAAGTGCTTTATGAACTTTATTTTTTTTGTGAATCTTTTGGTTTTACAGTTGAAGAGGCTGAGGCCTAGAGACATGGATTAATTTGACCAGAGCCACATAGCCTGTAAGTGGCCTGGGTTAGGATGTGTAGAATTGTGAGGCAACAGTGTGGAGAACAAAATTTTATGACTTATTGTAAATAAAGTTTGGATGAATTGAACTGAATTTAAACATATGGCCAAGATGTTAGTATATATTATGCTTCCACTTATTCTAGGTGGGGGTGGGTGGTGATGAGTTTTTGTAGAGATTTTTTTTTTGCAATGGAATGTACCAACCTAATGAAGGTTATCCTTTTAAAAAAAACAGGGCATATTAAAGTATAAGACTCTGTAACAGTACTGGTAGTAGTGACAAGGCCAAAATACAAATTTATAGTGACATGAAAAAGGATTAATTATTCAGTTCACTTAGACATTAATTTCCCAAATGTTTATTAAGTGCCTGATGTGTAGTAAGCACTGTGCTCTGTTTGGGGGATACTAAGATGGGTAGAACTTGATCCCTGTCCTCAGAAGGCCCACAATCCAGTAACAGTGTGATAAATTGTTAAAATATATGTGTTTCCAGAATAAAAATGCTATGGGAGGAGGAAGTGTTAAGGTCTGCCTGCAGAAGTATTGGCAATCTTCATGGATGAGCTGATGTTAAAGTTGAATCTTGAAAGGAGAGAGGAAATACACTAGGTTTATGGGGGAGGGATTCAGAGTGGCAGAGATACAGAGGCGAGTAAAAGCACTCCAGATGAAGAGCAGTCTGCCTGTAGGTGTAGAAGCGATAGACAGCATGGCACATTCGGAAAACAACGAACAGTCTGGCACAGGCTGAGCATGTGAGAGCAATAGGAGGTGAGATTGGAAAGGTAAGCGAGGGGTCAGATCACAAAGTGCCTTTTACACCACACTGGGGGATTTGCAATGCATGTGGTAGACATGATTTTATTCACACCATAAATGGTAAAGTGGTATAAGGTATAGTGAACAACTTCATGATGTGATATTCCTCTATTAATTTGATCTCTAGTTTACATTTCCCCTTACACCAGATTTAATAGTTAGGGAACTATGTTTGTTAAGATTCATGGTCCCTTTAGTACAATGGTACCCTGTGGCAAGTAAAACTGTACAAATAGTGTAATGATACACGCAAAATAAACAAAACTGTTTAAGATTGAAGCAAAGCCAAGGTCCAACCATTTCCCTGGGATTTGGGGAAATCTTGTAATCTGCAGTTTGTACTAAACTCAATCACAGTTAGCACATTGCTTCTCAGTGAAGGGGCCTTCATACTGATATTTCAACCAAACGATGAAGCAAGGAGTAAAAATCTATAAAGAAAAGCTATGGTTCTTCTAATTGTTAATGCCTTGAAATTACGCCCCTTTCTGGAATAATAAAATGTTCCTTGGCAGAGGTCAGGATCTCTGCCACTGACTTATTTAACAGATCCTCTTAACATCTGTCCTGCAGACTGTGCACTTTATTAGCAGACAAGAGACCCAACAGACTTAGCCTGCTGTGTCCCTTTTTCACATTCACACAGCTGTGGATTAACTCAGAGTTTCCAGAAGAGGACCAACCAGAAGGGATAGTAATGTTATTGGCTGATTCTAAAAAGATGGGAAAAAAGAGCAGAAACAAATGTTGCCCTAGTACAATTCAGTGTTTTTAGGGTGACAATTACCAGTCTGTTTTAAAAAGGAATAAAAGCAGCTATTTCTCTAAAAGAGGAAAGTCTATTCATATCTGTGTGGGAACCTAATCAGGCTCTTGTTTCCAATGACGATGACTCCACAGTCGCACCAGGTCTGCGACAAGAATGCTCCTTTTGTATGCCGATAATGTGGAAACGATAAAATTTCCTTTAAGAGACATATGTGTTTACATCATGAGATGTGTTATTTGACAAAATGCTTTGTTTTCCTCATATTTTCCATGCAGAGTTTCATGCTGGGTTGTTTGGCTGGAAATCTTTGATTAACTCGAATTAGTTGCTGAAATAAAATAGACACTTTTGTTTTATGAGTCCTCTTGCTGAGCTGTAAATTATAGTAAAACATATAAGGAGTGACAGAAAGAAGTGCTGATTTGAACCTCTGACCCACGACAGGCACAAAAACATAAGATTATTCCTTCAAAGAGCTGCATAGAGACATAAATATTCCATGGTCCGCTCAGAATTACGCCCTCTTAACAAAGTAAAGCTGTGATTTTACATCATGTAACGAGGGTTTTCTAGAGGTGTTACAGTAGGCTTAGAGGAGATACTGAGATTCTGACACCCTCCTGCAAATTAGGACTTTGAATGCTTAAAGCGTTTTCTCTGTCCAACAATGGACAATGAAAACAAGAACAAAGTTCCTATTCCCTAAATGAATAGCCAAGGGAGGTTTCCCTTTTTCCAGTGAAGTGGTACATTCTATAAATCTTAAGGCTTTCTCAAAGCTTCATTGGCCCTTAGTGTGAACATCTTAATTCTGTGGAGCACAGTCTTTGCGTACTAGCCTAAAGGAATGGGCTGTGACGGGGAGACGTTACCACATGCAGAAAAGAAATTCTGTTAATCTAAACCCTCCCCATTCTTCTCAGGATTTTTGTAGTTGTTGTTAATTAATTTTATAGGATTATTTTTAAACATTTAGCTAACATAGATCTCTTTTTTGGGCTTTGCTATAAGCAAAATGTACCTAATTGTCCTCAGTCAAAACTAATTGTGCTGGATGTGTTAAATAAGCTTATTGTGGTAATTATTTCATAAGAGATACACATATTAAATTATTGTATGTACACATTAAACTTACACAACGTTATTTACCAATTATATCTAAATAAATCTAGGAGAAAAAAACCCTAATTGTTCTCAATAATGGTGTTTCAGTAGTAATTTGTAAATGGTTCCATTATACCATTTATCATATTGTGTCATTCTCCCTCTCATCTTTTCTTGCTGTGAGCTCCTGATAGACAGCCTATCTTATTCATCTTTGTATTCCTAATACATTTTTGCTAAATTGAATAAAAATGCCAAATGTTTTTCTCAATAAGATCTCTGGAGTGGTATCTATTAAAGAGACTATACCAATAAGAATTTAAGAGCCTACAATGTCTTTATGGTGTACTCCTATTCTAAGTATGTTATGTGCATTAACTCATTTACTCCATACAATGAATCTTTTGGAGTAGGTACTATTATTTCTCTATTTTAAAGATGTGGAAATTTAAGGCCCTGAGAGATTAAATAATGTGCCTGAGATCACATAATTAGTAAGTCCTGACTGAAGAGTGTGCATTCTTAACCATTGTGCTATCCTGCCTCTGATAGCAACATACAAGGCGTATTTTTCTAAGTTTCTTCTTCAGTCCTTTATATTAACCATTGCCTGCTTCATCTGCTATAATGATTTTTTAAGGTGGATTGTTGGTATATGAATCAGATCATATCTAGTGACAATAAAGCACATTGTATGTTTATTACACATGATTTGAATAATTTTACTATGGTTGCTATGTATAAGGTATCATTCCTTTCTGCTAATTAGGGAGTAAGCCATGGGTATTACTGTAGGATACAGATGGCATATTTACATACTGCAAAATATGCTGAAGTTGTCCAATTGGCAATACTAATAATTTGCAGTTTGAAAATGACAGTTAGTGGAGGGGGCTCTGAAACAGGGTAAAACATTTATTTGAATTAAAAAAATGCAGAAGAAAATATCAGAGGAAGGGAAGAATAGGATACTTTGCCTTATTTCTTGCCTAGTTTGCTTGATCACTTAAAAGTAAGTTCAAAATACATCCTTATCTCTCTCGATATTTATTACAAATGCACATTTCATGTCAATATTAATATGAGATTTTTGTTCAACAAATCTGTACACTTCATCATAGGTATGAAATTTTGTTCATTAGCATAATTCTTGTGTTCCATCTTCTGAAGGCTCCTGAGAGATTAAAAACCAAGTTCAATTTAAAACAGTAAAAACATTTTTATGTAATAAACACATTTCCAGCCAGAGATATTTGTTCTATCAATTGATTAAAAGGAAAAAATAGCATCTAGAGAATATTATACTCATGCATTTTTCCCGAATGTATTTTTAACAATTTAAAAACTTTTTTTCATTGCATACTTACCCATATTTGTCATCATCCTGTGTTGTTTTGGAGGCTTCATTATGGATGGAAATCGAAAGACACAGAAGCTAGGCAGTTGTAGGATATTTTTCAAGCAATAGCATCTGGTTTCTTGGCAGTCATCATGGGCCATGGCAAGGCAGCCCTGGCACATCTCCAGACTTTCCTGTGGGTACTGCTGAGGGATTTCCAGGTCTGCCATGTTGTTGTAATGGTGTTTCCTAGAAACCCAGAAACTTAGCATGGAATACAAAGTCTGTCTGACAGTGCACAAGGTCTGCATGGTCTGACCCTCTTGCTCTCTTATTGGCACCTGACCTCTTACCCTTTGTCCAGCTGACTCAGCTGCAGCCACACTGGCCTTCTTGCTGTTTCTCAAACATTCTAAGCACAAGCACACCTTTGGCCCTAGGACTTGTACCTATCCTTTGCCTCTGCCTGGAATGCTGTCCCCATAATAACCTGGTTTACTCCCTCACTTCTTTTGGGTCTCTACTCAAATGTCCCCTTCTTTTATTTTTTTGACCTTTTCTATATTTAAAACTTCTCCTCCCTTGTAGTATTAATATACCCAGTCACTTTACGTTTCATGGCACATCACCACCAGAGTTACATATCTGTGTTTGTCTTCTCCTGACTCCCTTCCCCAAAGTCACTGATCACTTCTGTTTTCCCAAATAGTGCCTGGCCAGTAGTAGCTACTCAATAAATAATTTTCGAATGAACTTGAACTGAAAGTCACCTTTTGGTTACAAACAAACAATACCTTTAAATATTGGGAACCTATTGTATATTCATTTACTAATGGTGTTTTATTGAACTCAGCACATGCACTGAAATATATACACACGTTGAAAAATTCCCTATGACTTAGTTTATGGGAAATAATGCTTGGATTTCAAATCTAACTTCTGGACTTCTTGATGAGTTTTTATATCCTATTGGTAGTTAAGAGCACTTGTTTAAGTCTTCTCTGATGAGCTATGGCTTTGTGACTAGAGAGTTAAAGGAGCATTACAAATGCAAGCTGTACCACTTGGAGCACATTCAGAGAGCTGGATCTATTCAGCATTGCCTGCCCAGCTCTTAGAAACAGAGGAAAACAGTCAAATTCGTTCCCATCATGCCTATTTCCAAGTACCCTCATTATCACCTCTTCGAATATCTTGCTTCAAGAACCAAATTACTAATTGTTTCAATGACTGAACTTCTATTTCTGTAAATAAAGCATTATGTATTTCCATATTTTATTTAGCACCCCAAAACTGAAGATATTTGGTAGAAGCAGAGAGAGATTGAGTTTTCTTGTTAAAATTATTGGGGGTGGCTTTGTTTATTTTAGTTATTTGCACTGTGCAACTATGTTCCATAAGGAAATGCTCGTCTGAATGCATTCCAATATAATTGGTGCAATCAGAATGAATTCTGTTTTGTTTTGTTTTTTTAATAGCAGATAACTGGGTGCTCTGTTAAGGGTAGGACCTTTGACCTGAGCCTCTTTCCCTATCCTTTTTTCTTTCTTTCTTTCTTTTTTTTTTTTTTTTTTTTATAGCTTCTCCTCTCTTCCACACCCGACATATTCCCCCTACTCCCCCATCCCATTAGCACAATGAGTTATGTCAAAGGAACAAGCTACTCAGTGCTTGGGAAAATAAGCAAGAGGATCTCTAGCCAGGAAAAGTCCTTTTTCAATTCATTTTTCTTTACTTGACATTCTTGAGCCGGCTACAGGGGATAATGAAATGAATTAAACAGGTCCTGGCTCTCCAGTGGCTTACAGTCAATGCTTGTCCCATTTTTCCTTTGGTTTTTTGTGGTAAGACAAATGGCAGAAGTCTCAAAGGGGTTGAAATAGGTCTGCTCTCACCTAAGACAAATTTTTGGTCCTTTATGTGTGTTTGCATAAACTTTAATTTAAAAAAATATGTAGATACCTTAATATGATTATAATTACCCTAACCTAATCACTGTGGTTGCATTTTAAAATGTGTACACTTTAAGACAAATATTAAAATAAAATTCTACAACATAAATCATTTTTGGGTGCCCAGCGATTACTTTTTAAATACATATAGGATGAATATCTCTTTAACTCTTACGGGAATGGTGGAAAACATCCCTCTTATGTAATCCAAACTAAAAGCTTTGATAGAATGTACAAATTCTATCTGCAGTCAGTTTCCCGAGAAAATAGAACACGGGGAGAAATGAGTCCTTATGAACACCAAATGGGGAAAATAGGGAACTCAGGTTCTAGATTCCATTCTGCCCACTGCTCACTAGTTGGGGTGCTTATGCAAATCACTTCCTTTTCCAGGATTGCGTTTTCTGCATCTGGAAAGCAAAGGGATTGGATTAGATACTGTTTACAATTCTGCTACATAACATTGTGTTATCTGGTGTTTCTTTGCAAAAAAATCAGTGAATTCACATACTTATAAAATGGTGAATTCACATGCTTATAGATTCAAGAAGACAGAAATGAAGAGAAGTGATCTCCATCTCTGGGGTTCCTTTTGGAGAGGAATGAGGAAAAGTACACTAAGAAAAGGGTGTGGGCAGAAATTATAGCAATTTTTGGAAGATAGAAACAAGAAGGTAAACAAAGGGGTTTTAGTGGTCAGTCTTAACAGAGTGCCTATTGTCAGGCATTAAGTTAGGTGGTAGGGGCATAAAAACAAATAAGATTCAATTCTTCCTTTAAGAAGCTCAGAATTTGGTGGGAGAGAAAGACAGGAAAATAATAAATTCCATCAAGTGGGAGATGGATAGAGAGAGAGAAGGAGATGTAGTGGGAGCACAAAGGAGGCAGTGGTCAGGTAAGTCTTTAAAGAGAAAGTGATTTTCAGTTGAGACTCAAAAGATGAGTAGAATTATGACAAAGGGGTTAATAGGAAAGGAAAAAAATATAGCAATAGAAAAATATGCAGGAGGAGCAAGGAGATTGACTTGGAAATTAACCCAATATGTGGCGAGTAGAAGTGAGAGTTCTTCCTTGATTCCTTCTCTCACCTCCTATCCCCACAGTCAATTTTCTTTGGTGTCAAATATTAAGGGTATAACTAAACAAGTACCTTCTATGCTGAAAACAAGGACTTCAGTTCTTTCCTTCTATAAAACCACAGCTATATTTCCTGGATCATTTTGTTGACATTGGAGGTTTATGAGAAGTAAAAGTATTTGTGATCTCCTTCAAATTATTTTTAAGCTCTCTCCCCCACCCCTCCTTCAGTCGGTAATGACTTGTTACTGACACACTTTCTTCCCTGTGCTGAACAAGCACTAAATCAGGCTGCTTAATTACCCCTGTCTCCATTCCACCTTCTCATAGCCTCACAGCCGAACTTACCCAGCTTTATAGCATGCCTGCTTGGTAGGCAGAGACATGGTCATCAGCATTGTTTTGAGAAGGTAACAAACCCCAGGATATCCCTGGAGAACTGAGCCGGGCTTGGGGCCTCGTGGTAGGCAGTCATCCATCAAGTAAATAATGACGTTTCCTGAAGGATGCCTCCCCACCCACCCTGCTTGTTTCTACAACATCTCCTTATTGTCCAGAGTAGTGAGTGTCTGGTACACAGGGAACAGAATCTGAGTTAACCTGAGCTAGAGGCCTGGGTTCTTAGACATTACATGGAACCACAGCAAATCAGGTAACTATAAAGGTAAGAGTTGAAATCTTTCAGTAGTGCTTATTGAATCTTTTCATAGAATAGCATTTTCTCTTCTCTTCCTTTCTTCATTATCCAACAACAGGCAAGTTGTATTTGAGGGAGAATTTTTTTTTTTCCTTTCTCTCTGGATCAGATTCCAACAGGCCACTTTAAAATGCCCTTTCTAATTGAAATGACAAAACACAGGAGAATTTACTCCAAAGAGAATTCAGCATGTGAAGTTGTGCCTGCTTTTTTACCGTTTGTTTCCATATACTAGAGCATATTGGTGCCAATTTAAAGCCCCTGTCAATTTCCCTTTTTTATCAAGTTCTCCTATTTCTACCCATGCTTGGCATAGTTCTTTTTATTTTATCAGTCTGTTAAATGTGTGTCACTAGGGTATTTCAGGTGTCTTCTATTATGGCTCAAAGATTGGTTGGAGAAGGGAGTTTAGCTAAAAATTTTGCCTCTTGCTCCTTCAAGTTACTGGTAGCACCCTTAACTCTTCTTTCTTCATTTGAGGATTGCCAAATGCCATTTTAGAAGAAAGTAGGACATCTGGAAATACAGTTTGCTGTTTAAGAGTTCAGAAGAGCAGCAATATCAGAATCTCTCTTCTTGGACAATGATTCTTGTCTGGTGGTTAGGAACAGGAAATGGATTTCACTGTGATTCACTGTATAGCTTATTTGAAACAATTTTAACATATAAAAGTAGAAGGCACATGGGCTTTAAAGTGAGATTGACTCTAAAATAGGTAATTCCTATCTTATATAAATTATTTTGAAGGTGAAATAAAATAATAAATGTAAAATACCTAGCACTATACATAACTAAGCTGGTCCTCAGTAAATGTTTGTTAACACATTAATGAATGGTGGTGATGACTGGATGAGTGGTTATGTGATTATGTGAAAATCAGGTGATTATGAGAATAAAAGGCCTTTCACCTTTTTTCCCTATGGTGCTCTCCCTTGGAGATCTTATGTGATTTTATCACAGAAAGCAAGAATAAAAAATACGTATTTCACGTTATGGTAAATATTAGATACACTGTGACACCATCCATTATAATTTGACATAAATTTGGCCAAACTGGGGGAAAAGCATGCCCTTCATCCCAAACACAATAGTGTTGTAAAATGACTCTGACACAATCCATTTCGTAGGTCCTGGCCATAGGCCAGCGTGTATACTCCAAGATTCAAGAATTTCACCAAAAGGCTGAATTTGGTTGGTAGGACCTACTGTTCTGTGTTGAATCTAAGCAGACTTAGTTTTTTAAGTGTCACTAAGATCCAAATAAAGGCTAGTTTCAGGACACAAGAACTCCAGCGAACTATTAGAGGCATATATTTCTGAGTTTGTGAGAACTTCACAGGGCTTTCTTAACCCAATTTACTTAAAAGATTGGTCAATGAGTTAGTGGTAAAGCATAGAAAAGATGCTCTGTGTCTTAGTTTTAGTTCATTGCTCTTTCTAGATACTCCTCTCTTGGGATAAAGTTTGAAGTTATTACTGTGTCCTAATAAGGCCCTTCCCCACTCTTGCCTCCTCCATGTTGGCCTCGTCTAAGTTACTTGAAAACATCGCCTTCTTTTCTACCTCAGAGCCGTAATAACAGGTGTTTCTTCTTTTTGGAATGTTCTTTGTCAACCTTTCTACCTGGATAATTCTTAAAGTGTTACATCCTTAGAGAAGCTATTCTGATCCTCCAGACTATGTTAAATACCTTTGTTGGATGGTCTTTTTTGGCATTCTATATTTTTCTTTCTCAGCACTTATGCTAACCTTAATTCATAGTTATTGTCTAAGCATTTATTTAATAGCTCCATTAAGGCAGGGATTATTTCTGATTTGCATGTTGTTACACCTTCATTATTTAGCACAGTGTTTAGTTAATAGTACATGTTTAATAAAATCTGCCATTTAACAAATTCATCAATATTGGAAATGTGCTTGAAAGGTGCAAAGGTTGGTCCAAATATCCGTTTCTAGTTTAAATGATAACGTTGAAATGAGGGCTAGAGAGTTCTTATTCTAGCACCAGTAGTAACTAACTATACGGTCTTGGGCAGGCTATTTCTATTCTCTAGACCTCAGCTCATCAGTGGAATGAAGAGGTCAGACTAGATTAAATGATCTGTTAAGGCCCTTTCAGTTCTAGGTACCAAGTATGTTATTGTTCAGCTTACC
Organism: Camelus bactrianus; assembly: GCF_048773025.1. Taxonomy (NCBI): domain Eukaryota; kingdom Metazoa; phylum Chordata; class Mammalia; order Artiodactyla; family Camelidae; genus Camelus; species Camelus bactrianus. The sequence continues at coordinate 36,947,534 of NC_133548.1, forward strand.
AAAAATTTAATGCTGGATACTTTATTAAAACTGAACTAATAATAAAGGTAGAATGCTTTAAATCATAAAATAGTAAAAGCATTTCATAAAGTGCTCCTATGAAATATGAGTGATTTCATAATTTTGAAAAATATTTAGCTAGGCTCATTTTTACATGTATGCACTGCATGTCTTCTATGTATTTTGGTTAAAAAGATAATTCAGTATCCCAAATACTCACTGAACATTTTTCAAAATTGAAGTGAAAAAACCTGTGTTTACAAAAACAGTCTTCACCAAAGTTTAAGTGTTTATAGGATTCTGGCTAAGCCTGTTAGAAGCTTTATTACATTGTTGATTTCTTTAACCCTCAACACTGTTTACAAATGGATATTCATTATTATCATCATTTTGACTGGACTATGATCTGAGAATCTTACATGGAATGATACTTTTGTAAACTCTTTTGTAGTAGTTAATCAGAGTTTAACCTTTTTCCTTCCTAAGCCATTAGTTTGCAAAGGAGTTTTCTAACCTAAAGCTATTTATATGAATAACTAATACTTTGTGTTCTTTCAGAAAAAGATGCAGTACCATTTAGAGAAACTTTAAATTTATAAGTAACTAGGCTGAGAAGAAAAATTAGTACTACAATCTGTGTTAGAGAAGTTTAAGACAAGTTTGTAGCTAGCAGTCATTGAGGAGCTATGTAGTCAACATTCTAAAAATGACTTCAAGAGAGTAATTTCTTGTGAAACAGTGTAATTTAATTTGGACTGAATTTGTTTTCCTTTTATTTTGTTAAAACTCAACACTGTAAAATTATTCATTAGGTTTACAATGAATATAATCATATACCACTGCTGTTGCCTCATTTATAGAGAGAATATCTGTCCTCCCTAACATCCAGTGATTGTATATAGCATATTAATTCAGAAAATATTGATTGGTTATCTCTTATTGCAAGGCATTATTCTTGATGCCAGGCATTCAAACATAATTAGGTTGATCATGACTTCAATAAGCTTACAGTCTATCAATCATGATGAGACTTATGTGCATAACTAAACACAAGGTTAAGAAAAAGTGATAAGCATCAAGTGTTAAGGATATGTATCTTACATCTCTAGAGCTATGCATTTGTTCTAAGACTTGGAATCCTCCTTAGCTCTTAACATAGAGCCTGGCATATAGAAAATATTTCAGTTAATGTTTGCTTAGAAGATGAGCTATTTGTGAAATTTTTCTGTAAACCCATGTGTATTCAATGAATGACATTCTTTTATCCAAATCAGATCTAAAGTCTTCTATCTGAAAAGCTCTATACTTATATCTAAAATAATATGTTTGGTTAGAATGTGAAAATTTTTATTTTCATGAGCATCTTCTATCTTTACACTGGACTCTAATTTCTGACTTCCATTTCAAGGCTCATTCTACTATATCTTATCTGATATCCTACTGTCCAGTTTACCCAGCTCTGTAAGTTTTATAGCGTGTAGCTATACTGTATCAGTAATCACAACTCACAAGGAACTCTGAGGAATCACAACTCAGAGGAATCTCAGAGTTTATGGGGTCTTGCTTTTCTGAGGTACAACTTTCTAGAAAGGGGTATAAAATAAATGATTGTCGAAGCTTTAGAGGAAATAATTAACACTACTTTATTTCTAAAAGGCAACTATATTGTTCAATTATTGTGAAGGATCTCTGAAGTTAGTCAGCATTTACGAAGTAGATTTGTTTCCAAAGATTTGTTTTTCTACTTTTCTTCACTAGTTGGAGTTCCCTGAAGACTCAAGATTGAGTACAATTGACTTGCTTCTGATCTTGTGAATCATGAAGTGAGATGAAGGCATAAATGACATCTGTGGACCTCTCTAAGTTTTCATGACTCGTTAATACTCAGTAGTAGAGTGTATTGGTCATGATACCAGCCACTACATAGCCAATACTTTTTCACTTCTCAACCATCTCCACTCCACTCAGTATAGAACTTTTCCTCACTGGCTTAGTTCAAGCAGAAAGTTTTCAGAGGTTTCGCTTGCCCACCTTTTTGAAGACACCTGGCTGAATTTTAAAGAAAGAGGATACCACAGAGTGAAAAGGAAACAAGACAGCCCTTTCTTTCCCTGAAGTTCTAGCAGTTTGACTGACTCTTACTTGTGAATTTTTCTTGCCACTGAGTCATTGCACATACAGAATTATGAAACTTTAATTTCTTTAGAGGCTTGTTATATTAGAAAAATTGTTCCAAAGAAAGCAACAATCATGACATAAGCACATCTGGCGCTTGCAAATTATTCTTTATTAAGCTTTCATTTAATTACATGTGCTGAAAGGTCTGTTTTTGATTACTGTAATTTTTTTTTATTTGTCCATCTGAATGATAGTAATGCTGGAAATTACATACAAACCACCTGTTTTTTCTCCCTACTAATATGGCAAAGTTTGAGCTATTTTCTTGGTGGTTGATGAACTAGGAAGCTTTCTATTTATTACGCTAGAAATATGACTATCAAGGTAATGGCTTAATCTTGATGATAAGAAGAAAAGAAAATATTTGAACGGCATTTTCAAGCATGAAATAGTGTTAAGATTGAGGTATCTGAATTCTGGTTAACCATAGCAGATTAACACATTCATTTATTGCCAATTTCACCCCAAAACTAATAAATCAACAGTTAAAGGTTTAACTTCCTGTGCTAGGAAAAAGAAGCTTGATTTTCCCCCTACAAATCTGACTATATTCTCTTTAGGATTATGTTATATGCTGCCTAGAAATAAGATCTTGAGGAAGAAGGGACTGCCATTGGGCCTCTTGGGGTAGCATTCTTATCATCCAGAAGGATCAATATCCCTAGAGAAGCTTGGTCAATGTTGAATTAGAACCATGTTCCTTCAGATGTCCCTAGGAAAGTTTAGATCAGTTCATGAATATTAAAATTACACAGATGGACATACTGGCATGCAAAGAACTTTTTGTAAAGATTTTTGGCACTAGAAAGAACCTTTGAGACCATTTAGGCAAATTCCTTTTTGTGCAATTGAAGAAACTGAGTTCTAGAGGAATTCAATCCTTTGTTTAGGGTCATAAACGTATTGCTAGAAGGACCAAGAACAGAACAATGGCTCCCACCCAGTATTCTTTCCTTCTGTTATACTATTTGTTCTATTTTATTTTCCTCTTTAAAAATAGTGAAAGAAAAATTGCAAAGCTGTCAGAGAAATAGTTGTCTAACAATACGGTAAGTTTTTTTGGAAACTCTATTTCAGCTGCATTTAAAGAGATGATGTTTGTCTTCCCTGTTTTGCAGCAGCTCTATGCCGCTCAGCTGGCCAGCATGCAGGTGTCACCTGGAGCAAAGATGCCATCAACTCCACAGCCACCAAACACAGCAGGGGCAGTCTCACCTACTGGGATAAAAAATGAAAAGAGAGGGACCAGCCCTGTAACTCAAGTTAAGGTATTTGCTTTATAGGATTATGGAAACAAACAGTTTGGAAAATAGCTTTGCGAGAAAGGTGGTGAACCAGGCTGTGTTGGGAATAAACAGCGGGAAGCAAAGCAACATAAAGGAACCCCAAAATGCTCTTCTTTATGGTAAATTTCATGATTGAGCACTGAGAAACAGGTGTTTCCCTTTTGATAACAATAGTGCCATATTGTGAGATCTTTACCTAAATCTGCAGACTTCTCAAGAGTTTTTTCCCTTTCAGTTCTGGCTTTTATTTCTTAATGTTCATTGGCATGAATGGCCATGGTTTTATTACCAGTCTTTGTCATAGACTTGTGACACGTCTCTCTAAGTTCTTTAAGCAGGTGGGGAGCCAACTTATAGTGCTAGAGAAGGAGAATCTCAAAACTTTAGATTAACAAAAAGGGACCAAAAAGAACCTAATGCTGGACTTTATATGGTTTGTTGACAAAGGTCTCTCCTTCAAAAATAGTTGTTAGTGTGGGCTCTGAAGAATGGGTGATGCCAGTATCTAATCATGGTTTGATATCATGTATAATAGTGATAGGATAAACAGACTCTCCCAAGTTGTGGCTTTTCCTTGCTGATTTTCAGTTTCTTAAAATGGGTCAGCCAGGAGGTACTCGGTGATAGAGGGGAATTGACAGTCTACTCCAACTTTGTGCTGTAACTGATACTTATAGGTTTTTATGATTAACTTTGTCTCCTACATTGAATTAACAAATTCAAACACTTCAAAGAAACAGTTGATTTCTATCATTGACGTACCTACTTTGAGGGATATGTTAAGCCCAGATGTATTATTGTAATATGCCCAAAGGACTGCATTCAGAGAAATTTTGCAGTTATTGAATTGTTACATGGGAAATATCTCAGGCCAACAAAAAGGCACTGAAAGCTTCAAAATTACTGAAATGATTTTATTTTCTAAAATTTGCAGATAGGAATGTTGAGATTTTGGAAAAGTCCTTAAAAAGTATGGATCCCAAATACTAAAGATAAAACAAGTAAACACATTAAGAGGAATAGTTCTGCCTGTACCCACCCAAAGGGATTAACTTGATGCTACCTTTGCCTTTAGATTCTTCACAGATTTATTCATCCAAAGATGAACATTTATGATTTGTTATTAGAAATACTGAGATATGACAATAGGTAGTTTACATTTAATAAGATAGCAGACTTATTAAGGAAACAGACTGTCTATTTTGTGTTCCAAGAGTTTCTGTTTGTGAATAGGAGTCAGAACACTACGACTCAAACCAAGGCACTTTGTTTAATTATAGTTGTTTGAGTATAAGCATATCAAACATCAGTGACTTGAGTTATTGAGTATTAGCTATTTTAACATGAAAAAGTCATTTAATAAGTGGGTTGGCCAAGTGGAACTGCACCAAACCAAGCCTTTACTGGATGAGTAAAGTGTTCCCTGGTTAAATTTAAGTTTATATCTGCTTTTACCATTCCAGCTTTGTGGGCCAACTGAATTTTATTACTCAGTTGACCACATGCAAATTCTTAGGGAGTTCTCTATGTAATTTGACTTGACTATATTTTATGTTAATAACAAAGGAAACATTTATTATACTTATTAGATTGTTTATTGTATGTGTGAATAAAACTATATAGACCAAGACATAAAGCAAATGTTTTAAATTTTTAAAATAGCTCCTACCTCTTATTGTAGAAGTTTTGAATATAATCTTATATTTTGCTAATTGAAAGAACTATGGTCACTAAGATACCTCATTTTTTCTATCTGTAGTCATTGCTCTCCCTCTGTGTATAACATGACTATGTGACACAGGGCACTGTTAGCGGAAGGTAACAAAAATAAAAATAGATAATCTTCTGTACTTTCTTTCCCCTAGAATTTTTGTTTGCTATAATTGTTAACATCAGAAGTCAGGCTGTTTCTGTTCAAATGTCAATTCTATCACTTTTACCAGATATATCATCTTCGGCAAGTTACTTAACTTCTTTCAGCCTTAGTTTTTGCCTCTGTAAAATGGAATTAGTTTTATTTTGGATGTTAAATGAGATAACGCATCCTCTAGCATGTAGTGAGTATTCCATAAATTTTAGTATAGCAGTGATGTTGACGACGATGATGATAATCTGATGGTAATAAAGAAGATGGAGGTGGTGGGAGTACTGGTTCAGATTGAAGTATCTAGTTCTATACTGAGATCCTAAAAGAAACCTAGAAGATCTCCACTTTAAACCATTATGAAGGAACAGGGATCCAATTTACTCTCGCTGCTTGAACAGCTAAAACTCAAGAGAAAATATAAAAAACAATAGTTTCAAACATTCCCCATAGGGTTATAGGACATTAATCCATGACAGAAGAGAAACAAGTGAGGCAAGCACTACACTTGGTCCAGCTTACCAGGCAAAAGTGCAGGAAGGGATGCTCACATGCAGCTTGGCAGGCTTCCTGAGTAGAGAGGCAGAGTTCAGAGTTGAGGGATGCCAAGGGAGATGGAATTTGTGAGGCAGAGAACCAGAGGAGAGAGCTGTACAGAGAGAGTGCTGGAAATCTGCAGAAGGTTCGCCTGTATTTAGCTGAGTCTTAATCAGCATATGCATGTGAGGAAACATCTGAGGTCATGCTACCAGATGTAGCAGACAAGGTTCTTGAAGGACTGAGAATGATTTGTATGACCCCTGGCCAGAGTGGAAAGCTCTCCTGACACATGGTCATCAAATAGAGTCCCCAGCAAGGTATTACCTCAGTAGTGGGGCCAGATTATCCCTAGATTAATGGCTGTTCTGGACCTGCCTAACAAAGCCTGAACATAAGCCAACAAGGGATCAAATTTGTCCACGTCTCAGAATAAAGTCCACACATATTTAAAGGAATATACAAACTCTGACACCCAACAATGTAAAATTCACAAGGTATAGCATCTATTCAATAATTACCAGGCTTTCATAGAACAAGAAAATGTGAACAATAATGAGAATAGTCAATCATTAGAAATAGATCCCAAAATGATGCAGATGATAAAATTAGTAGACAAGACAGTAAAAACAGTTCTTATAAGAGACTTTCAGCTATAGCCAAGTGAAGAGATAAGTATATCTGTTCCTTGAAAAACACCCACAAAGTTTCTGGCAGGCTGTGAAGAACAATAGCAGGTCTGCCATAGAGGAAAGGGATTTACTTGACTGGGAGTTGGGACGTGCTTCCCGTGCTCAGTGGCATTGTTGGTGGAAGTGGGAATTACTGAATTATAAGAATAAATAATAAATTAGAGTAAATAGTCATGCCTTTTTTATTGAGCTTCACTTTATTGTGCTTCACAGCTCTTGCATTTTTCACAAATTGAAGGTTTGTAGCAACCCTGCTTAGTCAGATGATGGTTAGCACTTTTTAGCAATAAAGTATTTTTTAATTAAGGTATACACATTATTTTTTAGACATAATACTATTACACACTTAATAGACTACGGTATAGTATAAACATAACTTTTATATGTGCTGGGAAACCAAAATTTCCTGTGACTTGCTTTATTGTGATATTTGATTTATTGCAGTGGTCTGGAACCAAACCCATAATATCTCTGAAATATGCCTATATTCAAAACTGAATAAAACCAGGTGTTATGAACCCCATATATTCAAGAATATAGAGGAAAACATGAACATTGTGGGGCAAGACATGGAAAACCTAAATTGAATATCTAAAGATGAAAAATACAGTGTTTGAGAAAAAAGTACACTGGATTAGTACTTATTTAAATCATTAACAGATCAGATATTAAAGAAGAAAAGATTAGTGAACTTGATGACATAATAATGAAACTATCCAAAATGAAGTATATAGGAAAAAGACTGTCAGTGCTATGGGATATCAAATGGCCTAATACATGCAATGAGAGCCCCAGAAAGAGAAAGAAGAGACAGAAAAATATATTTGAAGAAGTAATAGCTGAAAATTTTATGAATTTGAAGAAAATTCTGAACTCAGATATCTGAGAAGTTCAGTGAACCCCAAATAAAAGAAACATGGAGAAAACTAACTAAATGCCTAGCATATAAATCACTATTATTTAGATATAAGTAAAAGAACTAGCTAAATATCCTTTGAGTTCAGAGCAAAGGGAAGTAAGTTGTAATTAAACACATCAGATAATTTTGACATTTATAATGGATACAAGTAATCTTCCTGAGAACCTATCATATGTGGATAGAGATAAAAGTACATCGCAAGGAGGAGGATGCAGCTCAGTGGTAGAGTGCATGCTCAGCTTGCACAAGGTCCTGGGTTCAATCCCCAGTACACCATCAAAAAATAATTAAATAACTGAACTTAATTATCTCCCCCCACCAAAAAACAAACAAACAAACAAACAAAAAGTATATTGGAACATAGATGTGCCAGATTATTTATTTCTTTTCAAGACAAACAAACAAACAAAAAACCCCAAACCAAAAAACCTAGGGCATTACTACATTGTAAAATGACTTATTTTCTCCTTAGTTTAGTAGAGAAGGGGCCTGGGATTTAGAGTCCAATGAGCTATAAATCAAATTTTGTCTCTCCATGTATGGGTTTGGACAGTCATTTTTTCACTCTGACTACTCCTTCCTTTGTAAATTTAGAATAATACCATCCAGCCTCGAAGAGTTATTGATAGATGAAGTAGTATATGTGAAAATGTCTAGGATGGTGTTGGTACATAATGGCTCCTCTGTGCATGTTATTTTCATTTTTTCTTTCTAATCTTCCTTCCTAAGCAGTGTTTTCTGGCACAATGACCATTTTTACTGGAAAAGACCTTAAAGATCAGCTAGTATCAGGCCCTCTTTCCTACAGATGAAGGAGTTGAGCCCCAGAGAGGAAACATGTTTGCCAATGGGAAGAAAGTTCTGTTTCTAAGCTACTGTGTGTTTTAAACAATGGCATTAAAAGCAAGTTCTCTGTGCCTTTTCAGAAGCAAAACAGGAGTTAACATTTGCTGACAATTTTATTTTAAACATAATAATGCAGATCTTAAAATTGAACATTTAAATGAATATGCTTATATTACAACTCAATTTCTAGAATGATGGGAATGTTGTTAAGGGTGTTTTATGGCAGGATAAATGAAACAAATAAAGGTAAGGAGCTTCGCTTTCAAGCTCCTAGTAAAACCAGAGTTACAAGCCAGACATTTGAATACTGTTCAGTATAGAACAGGCATCTTAAAATAGACATTCTGTAAATATATGTAGCAAAGAATATAAAGAGACATTACTTTAGACATGAAAAATAAATTGCATATAGCATGGTATGTAAAACATAATTATAATGTCTGCTTGCTCTTTGCAAAAATTAATTTTAAACATGACTAGAGACCAGAATATAGACCATGAAGAGTGCCCACACCCAGAAAGCCACATAGAAGCCATGCTGTGGCATGCGGCTCCCTGGGCAAAGGCCCAGGAGAGCAGAAGAAGGCTTTCTGTGTTTCCATTTTTAAAGTACTTGCAATTGTTTGATTTAAAATATATATTAAAAAATTAGCGGCAGAGCCTATTTATAGTTCCAGGAACTTTTCAGAGAGAAGAACACAAAAGCACTACAGAGCTGTTGAAATTTTAAATAATTCTTTGTAAATGCCCTAGGTTAATTTAGATCCCTGAAAACACATTAGGAAATTAAGCTGTAATGTGAGCTAATTCAGATTTTAATTTGGCAAAAAGAATGATCCAACTACACAGTTAATGTAAATAGAAGCATAACACAGGGAAATTAATGAGGTTTCCTTCTGATGAATCTTCAAGGAGGTAGATAATTAGCTTCTTTTGTTATTATTGTAGGAGAATGTGGCATTGTCTCTGAGGTGTAAAATAACTGTGGCTTACTGAGTGATAATGTGCTTCATTTGTCTTTTTTTAAATATAATTATTTATGGTAAACTCTTGTAGGATGAAGCAGCAGCACAGCCGCTGAACCTCTCATCCCGACCCAAGGCAGCTGAGCCTGCAAAGTCCCCGACGTCTCCCACCCAGAGCCTCTTCCCAGCCAGCAAAGCCAGCCCTGTCAATCTGCCTAACAAAAGCAGCATCCCCAGTCCCATTGGAGGGAGCTTGGGAAGGGGATCCTCTTTAGGTAAATGGAAAGGTCAACACCAGGAAGAGACTTATGAATTAGGTAAAAGAAAGCAAAACTTGCTTATGGATGACTGATTCTTGTTTCCAAAGTGTTCCTTAGTCGAGGGGGGAAAAAGTGAAAGTAAAAAAAAGTATTTTCTGCTGAAATATAACCCAATTTAATGTCTTGGGTGACTAGAACTTTTAGAAAAGGTCATAATTACAAATTCTGCTGGGATGGGTTCTTCAGATGATGATAAGTTAGATCCAGCAACCAGAGACTTAGCAAATTCTTTAATTGGCCAGTGCTTTGCTACTGAAGCAACTCTAGGCAGACAAGAGTGACGTGAACCCTCTGAGGGTCTAAAGGGACCAGACCCAAAAGCTGCTTGCCAAAAATCCAAAATTTCTTTGAAATTTTATATTTTCTTAGTAAAATATATGTGAATTTTCCATCTTATCCCATATTAGTTTTGCAATGAAGCAAAAATGAATGACATACTTCCATGACATCTTATGAAATAAAACCGTTATCTAGCAAGATATATCACAATGATCCTCTGGCTTCTTACAGTCTCTGATATATGGCCAAGTATCTCTAAGGATAGTCACACCATGGTGTGAGAAATATAGAGGAGAAACACAGGGTCTGGCATCAGCAGCCTTGAACTGAGAACCTTTACATACTAGCTATGTGGTGCTGTGAAAATTATTTAATATTTTTGAACTCAGTTTCCTAATCTCCGGAAAGGAAATATTACCTAGCTCATTGGTTGTCATGAGAATCAAAAGAGAAAAATATGTATAAAGTGCCTAACATGTTGTCTGGCACCTAGAAGTCATGCAATTTGAAGAGACTAGACAAACGAATATGAACACATTTACGTGCACAAATGGAAAGAAACAGTACAAGCGAAAGCACTTGTCAGTAGCAGAGAGCCAGATGAGCAGAAACATTATTGTTCCTACACTCTGTAAATGCCTTAATTTTCAAGTAAAGACACAGAGGTTCAAAGAGTTTAGGGACTGGAACTAGCATTTCTTCACCATATTTCCTTGTGTTATTGAATCCTGGAGCCTGAAATGCTTACTGTAACAAATAAAATAATGTGTAAGGGTAGCCATTTACAGATCAAAAAATAGTTTTACCTATCTTATCTCATTTGATTTTTCACAGTAATCTTGTGAGTTAGGTAGTGTATTATTATTACCCTCATTGTATTATAAAGTGAATTGTGGTTCTTTCAGGTAAATGACTTGCCCACAGCCACGTGGCTATTCATTAGCAGAGCCAAAACTAGGCTCCAGGTCCTCTCAAGTGTAAGTCAGTGCCCTTTTTGTAAACTCACAGTTGGAATATTTGCTGAACTCTGCTGAGTCTAAGTGAATCTTCTGACGGTGAGATATAAATCTTCCTCACTGAAATCAGGGACATTAGGATCCATACAGCAGCTTATTCTCATTTTGAGTTAGGAGGCCTCTTTCAGGGGCCCGGAGGTTTTCACTCCAAGTCAGTGGTATTGGTGTGGGAGAGAGAAATGAATCGTTTCCAGCATCTGAATATGATCGCTGGATTGTTGGAAGTTGTGAGATGAGAAAAAAAAGCCAAGCCAACATGAGGATAAATAATGGACTTGATCTTGAAATGACTCTTCTGTAATTCTCTTCTGAATTTTGTTTGGAAAGTGTATGTTTGCTATACTGAGCATTGTGAGGAACAAAGATGACTGTATCACAGGCCCTGCTCTTGGAGAGTTTATACTTCAGCAGAGTGTAGTCCTTAGATCATGAGAGCTGAAGTAATACCACTCTTGTCCAGACAATATTGGATAGAATTTTTTTTTAATCAGAAAAGCCTCAGAGCAGAAGATGTGGGTTTTCTATATCCTAAAAAGTGACAGTTAGACTTTTTACAAATTTTCCATGGATATCATTGGAAATTTTCTGAACTCAAATGTGTATGCACATGCATGGCACACACATAGACATGTGGTGTGAGCTTGATTGTAGTCCGGTTTCCTCTGTCCTGTCTCTGTGAGGTGTGCATGTGCGCGCACACACACACACACACACACACACACACACACACACACGTGCTATGAAATGCCCATACCTGGATATAAGCAAATGGATCACATTAAACTTTACCACAGCAGCTGAAATCTATCTAACAGCAAAACATTGCCTTCTTTGTGTCTAAAATTGGAAAGGCTAATCTAAAGTGTTCAGTTTTAACCTACAGTAAAATGCATGATATGGAGGAAAATTAGTTTAATTTTGAATTTTGTCCTTCTGTGTTGCATGGAATATAATGAAAGTGAATCTTTCCACTTTATTTGAAGCCCTGTACTTATGTGAAAACCATTCCCACACATTCGGTCTCACTGTCATGACGGGGAGCTGAGAGCAGTGCGTGTTCAGGCTGGGGGTAGGAAGTGGGTTGTCATTCTCCTGGTAAATAACTGAGGCGGCATGATGAGGAGAATGCTTCATTAACCAGCCAGCAATTGGGGAACAGAGAGTGCGGTGTATTCCTCCCCACCCCCTCTCTCCTGCAGTGGACATACAGACACACAGATACAGCTATCACTGAAGTACACGTGTAATAACCTCACAGATTTTTTTCTGCTAGGCCAGGAACAGCTTTCCTGCATTAGTGCACCAGATATTATGGGCCGCCTGCACCGATGGCTCTGTACCCCTGCCCACCCCTCTTTTCCCCACTACTCTCCCACTAATTGTTGAATACAGCCAGAAAAAGAGACATGTATAGGAATCTAGGAACCATCATCTGTGAGGAGGTGGGTTGACAGAGCCCAGATATACTGGAATGCTGGGGTATCCTCCAAGGGTTAAAAAACCCAGCACAGCTCTGTCGCCCTGGCTTTCTGCACTCTTGGAGTTTTCTTAATAGCAAACGTGCCTCTTCCTTGTGCGGAGCACACCGCATTCTACAGGGGAGGGGATAGTAGCGGTATTTGTTAAGAGTCTATCCTTACAAGCCTCTAATAATGCATCCTGTGTATGCAGATATCCTGTCCAGTCTCAACTCCCCCGCCCTGTTTGGGGATCAGGATACAGTGATGAAAGCTATTCAGGAGGCTCGGAAGATGCGAGAACAGATCCAGCGGGAGCAACAGCAGCAACAGCCGCATGGTGTTGATGGGAAGCTGTCCACCATGAATAACATGGGGCTGAACAACTGCAGGAATGAAAAGGTAAAGCTTGCTTCCCTCCTTCCCTGGCTCTGCTAGGCCTGTTGACGCATTCTTAATCTGGCTCTTTCCAGGCTCCCAAGCATCAACCTGCAGCCAAAGATTGGGGCTTCTAGCTTAAGGGCTGTCTTGTATCACATTCAAGCATAACTATCGATTAATAAATATACCCTTTCTCATGGGGTGGGAGTTGCCTCCCAGTACACAACCAGACACCCAGCCTACCTGCCTGTTGGTATGTTTCTGCCCCATTCCAAAAGATTTAGAACTATCTTATAATAAAGGGGATATATGAGATTACTAGAATAAACATAGACTATCAGAATATTAAAAAAGGAAAATCCATATATGCTTACGATGAAGGCTGATACATTACTGTGACTCGTTGAATTACTAACCTTCCCATCAACCTGAGCAAAATATAAAACAAAGCGACTCACAAAATGCATTCGTTTGTTTTTGTTTCAACAAATTATTTATCAAGTGCTTATTCTCTAATAGACACTGTTCTAGGCACTAGAGAGATAACAGTGAACAAATCAGACAAAAATCTCTGTTCTCATAGAGTTTACATACCAACAGGGGAACACAGACGAGGGAAAAGTAAGCAGTTAAATACATAATGTAATGCTAGTAACATCAGGAGGTGAGTCAATGCCATGAGGAAAACAGAAGCAAGTGAAGGGAAGAGGGAGTTACACTGGGTTGTTCTTTTAAGCAGGCTGGTAGGGACTCTGAGGAAGCGTCACTAGGTAGAGATCTGAGTGAAGCTGAGTGCAGGCCATGTGAAAACCAGGCGGAAGAGCATCCAGGCAGTGGGAACAATAAGCTGAGAGGTCATTAGAGTGTAGGACCAGTGTGGCAAGAGCGGCAGGAGGGAAGGAGGAGCCGCAGAACAAGGACCAGAGTGATAGCCGGGGGCAGAGCTTGTTAGACCTGTAGGCCCTGAAATTCTTTGCGTTTGACTCAGAGTGTGATGGGAATTCCCAGACTTGTTTTGTCCAGGGCATTGGCATGATCAAATTTACATATAAAAGGATCATTCTGCCTGATGTGCAAGAACAGACTGTATAGGTGGTTAAGCGTGGAAACGGGCAGACCAGTTGAGTGGCTGTTGTCATACACTGGGTGAAAATTTCTGATTGCTTGATGAATGAATGATCCTTGCTATTCCTTGGCTTATATCTGCATCATTCCAGTTACTCCTTCCCTCTTCACATGGCTGTCTACCCTCTGTGTGTGTCCTTATGTCTCCAAATCTCCCTCTTCTTACAAGGACATCAGTCACTGGACTTAAGAGTCACCCTAATCTAGTGTGACCTTATTTTAACTTGATTATATCTGCAAAGATCTTATTTCCTATAGATAGGTAGATAAATTATATAGATATATAATATATTAAATTAATCATTTTGGACTCCTCCCGACCCCTCGCCTTGATGGATCCTCTTGATGGGAGGTTCATATCAGGTAGGAGAGGAGCTCTCTGGGGGAATGTTGGGAATGTTGGGAATGTTGGGCCTTTTGGTGTCAGTTAAGCCATTAACTTTTATATGCTTGGGATTGCTGTGCACATGCCAGTCATTGGATCTGCTCAATCAGATCCTATTCCCCTATTCCCCTATTCCCCATTAAGTGCTCCATCCTGGGTGGTGGGCTCACAAGACAGAGCTACTCTTTAAAAACCACCTGAGTAGATGGTTATATATAGAGTGAGGTTTTAGGACCACAAAAAAGGAAAAGCCTTGTCCCTAAATATCTTCTAGCACAGTGGTAATAGAAATAAACACAGAGTCATTCTTTTGACCTAAGACCTAAGTCTTCTGCTCAGGGAGAGAACCACGAAATAATAACATATTTAATCTTAATGTGAATAACTTTATAAAATCCTTTTTTGAGACCTGGGTAGGTAAACAAGTTTCGGCATAAGAATGCTGGGTGGGAAATTGGGTTAAAAAAAAAAAGAGAGAGAATGGGTACATAAATCAGAGACCATCTCCTACTTTACAATTTTATCAAGGGTTAATCTTAAAATTAACATTAGAAGGAAGTCAGTGATTTGTTTGTGCCATTTTTAATGTGTTAGTTTTCAAATGAAAGTAAATTCTAATAATACAGAAAGATACATAGTCAAAAGCTAGTTACCCTTCTCACCCCATTAACTGCCATTAATGATTCAGAAATTTTCTTTGCAGATATGAGAAAGTAATGAGTTTAAAAATATATATTCTCATACTATACTATTCTTGGAATAGTAGACACTGAGTTGTCACTTACCAGCTGTGTGATATTTGGTAAACTGAGTAACTTCTCTGAATCTCAGTTTCTTTATCTATAATGTAAGGATAGTAATCTGGGTTACAATGAAATAAGATATATGTGAATATACCTAGCACAGCTCCTAGTACAGAGTAGACACTTTCTTATGTTTCCCATACCTTTTCAACTAAACTATGGGTGACATTTGAATATATAGAACAAGCATACTATTTTGTCATACATACAAGATCCTCACACAATTATGCAATGGTCAGTAGAAGGAAACACAGTTAGATTTTTCAGATGTTGGCATATTGGCCAACTCACATAGTTAAATTCCTTTCTAACTGAGCTGATACACAAAGCTATGGAAACTTCAGGTTTTAGATCAGGGTTTCTCAACCTCAGCATTATTGATGTGTTTGGCTGGATAATTCTTAGTCATGGTCAGGGCATGAAATCTGGCCTCTATTCATGAGATGCCTATAGAACCCCTCCTTTTGTGTCAACCAAAAATGTCTCCAGACATTGTCAAATGTTCCTTATTGAGGGAGGGAGGACAAAATTACCCCTAGCTGAAAATCATTGGGCTACATGAATAGATTTAGAATGAATTCATTTCAGAAACGTTAGTCCATGAAACACTAGGTTATTTTATTTAAATAACCGTACTTATTGTTAAATTATGAAAAAACCCTTGCCTCTGATTACTGTTATGAATGAAATGTTTCTTTGAAAATGCATGTAAAATTTTTGTTTGGAATATTAACACAGAGAACATGTAAAGCAGAATGTGTGTATATGCCATTTAGTTTGAGGGGGAAAATGAGAAATAAAGTCAGCATTATTACAGCAACTCTGCCTTTCACTGAAGCCCCTTTGTCATATTAAGCAGGCTTAGAATAGCACCATCCCAATATGTTTGCACTAAACCTAGTAGTAAATTGGCACTGGACATCCTTTGCTTCCAGCAGTGAATCTGTTTGTCTGCCACTGTGACCCTATATTGTTGAATTTATATAATCAGTTGAAGTTCAAACTTAAGATACTATTAACTTCAAATACTACAGGGTAATTTTAAGTATTTATTATTGACTTTTCTTAATTCACTTGGGAGGAAGAAGTCTGAGACTCTGAAATGTCCATTGTAGAGTTGTTTTTTTGTGACATTTACTAACCTTAGGTGTATGTAAAACATGTTTGTACGTATCGTAACTGAGGGGAGAGATTTACTACACAGGCATGGGGTGCTTGTGTCTTCGTAACACATAGAGTATCGCATATATGTCCCTATGAATACGTTTACTCATGGCGTATTTCACTTTATTGGGTAAACTTCTCTTTTGGCACTTTAAAATGAAACATTGTTGACTTGATCGGCCAGAACGGCACCAATGGAGCTGTTCTGGTTGGCTGTGTCACGGGATATTTAGGGTCTGTTAAATATATAGATTGTCGGGACAATAGACTGTAACGGCACCTTAGGAGCTGTTATGCTCCATCATTTCAACATAGCTGCTGTGCACGGATCATGAGTGTCTTGCCAGCAGAAGCGTAAGTTGCTGCCCTGGGTTTTAGCTTTCCGTATCAAGAACACCAGCCATCTCCCTTAGTACCAGGCCAATTAGATCATATTATAGTCTAATTGCTTACCAAATTTTGTTGTTTTGACATCTCTAAAATAGGAAGTATCTTAGTCATGACAATACACTGCAGAATTTTAAATAGGCTGCTTCTAAATGTCCTTAGAGCCAAGCTAAGGGCATCTGGCTAGAAGAGAGGCAAGGCAGGGTGGACCTTCTTAGTGTTAAAGTGTGTTTTAACTTTTCTGACTTCCTTGATGTTTGAATGCTGACTTGGTGATTGGTTAAAGCACTTTCCTGTAAAGGTATTATGTAATTAGGTATCTGGTTATTTTGTTCATGTTAATAATTTTGAGGAACCAGTAGATTGATTACCTGTTGATCAGAGTTGCTCATAAATAGGCCAATTACACATCTGTATACATGTGGCCCAAGCTGCTTTTCCCTTCATCTTCTGAGAATATCTTAAGAAAAATGCTTGACCTTATCAGATGTCAAAGTGAGCTACCATGAATACTGTAAGTACACTCTGTCTGTGAAGTATATTGGTGGGATTAAAACTGTAGACTGAAAAAACTTAAGGAGACATTACATGTGATCTGGTCCAATTGCTTCAATTCACAGACAGGAAAACTGAGACTTAAAGAAAGAAAATGACTTGCTCATGGTCACAGAGCAGATTCATGACAGAGCAGGAATTAAATCTCAGCTTTCTTGATTCTTAGTTAGTGATATTTCTATTTATGAAACAGTACCAAATTAATTTACATGTAATTTAAATTACATTTTTTCTATTAGATCTTTAAGCTTATTACATACAAAAGTACTTTTTACATTTGCAATCTAAAACCTTTGATAGAATAAGACAAGATTAAAAGACAAACAAACAAACAATGAAACAGAAAAGCCTTGAGCCCCCTGCTTCCTGTATACTTGTCACCTTCTTTCTGGGCAGGGCACTTTTCCTGGCTGTGATGTCCATTGATTGGTTCTGGCTCTGGAAAGATTTCAGTCAGGAAACAGAAGATTGAGTGATGGTAATAGCAAAGAGACAGAAGAGGTGGCTAGACCAGGAGCAGTAATGGAATTAGAGGCCACATGGTATATTGGAAAGAGCATGGATTTTGGAGTTGATTAATCCTGTGTCTCAGTTTCTAGGATTAATCTTGGAAGCAGTGTGTGCTGTTTTCTGTGTTATTTAAATAAGTTACTTAACCTCTGTGAATCTCAATAAACATACCTATAAAATGAAGATAAAATGGAGATAATCTTTTCCATGAAGGATTGTTTGGAGGGAAAATAAATGTAGAACACATATTTGGCACAGGAAATGCTTGGTTAATATTAGGTCCTTTTCCACTTGAAGACCTCAGATAGGTTGTCAAACCTATTGTTAATTTTGTTAAATGTTCACTCTTTGATATTCTCCAATGGTGAATGGGTTAACCTACTGCTCTTTGGAGCCAAAATGTCTTAAGACAGAGTTGCAGGTTAGAAGCTAACAGACATCTTACAAAATCAAGATAATCCGTTTTTCTTTTTCATTTTTAAAGTAACTTGTGTACCCAAGTTACTTGCTAGGATCTGACCATAGCCAACATGATAATGTTCAATATTATATTATCAATATGCTAGGGAGCCTTTGTCCCTACTAATTTAATATATACTTTAATATATTTCCAAAAAATCAGGATTTCAATCTTTGATTTTTGAGTAACCTGATTCTCGATAACTATGCATTTATCATGCCAAAATGATATTTTTTTTCAATCAAGTAAATAAAATAATAATAATCCAGTCAGTAAGGCACATTGTAAACTTGTTCCTATTTATTCAGAAAAGCAGTTGTTCATTTTTTGCAAGCATAAATTCTTTCTTCTCACCCATACTTGCAAAAATACCAGAATAGTACATCAGTATTACACTGATGTAATACTGCCCCCTTTTATTGGAAATGAAAAACATACTGGACATCTTCTGCTTCACATTGTCAGTTGCCACAGCTCGTTGTTATTTATACAGTTGATTGAGATATTCATTGTTGCATGACAGGATAAGTTCAGACAGAAGATCAATACAGCTGTACAACAATAAGTGAAAGGGGATTGTGAGCAAATTATTTAGCAAAGTGTGTTTGGAATGAATGAGTTTCTTATACAGCACACAGACTAGTGAGGCTTTATTGTTTCCAAAGGAGTATACAGTATTGATTAATCAGGTGGTCATTTTTGTGAACTTGTAACTAACATGTTCAGTTGTGCTTTTTCCTGTGTCAACTTGTTTCTAAGATATCCTAAGATATCGACAACTCGTACTATGAGGGATGTGGGTATATTAAAGATTTTACAGTAATGGGACAAATTCTAATTGTAACGTCTTCGTTTGCAAAGCAGAGCATTAGTGTGTTTTTTAAAAAAACATTTATGTAGTACTTTTTACATCATGACAAGAAATATTTCACAGTGCTTCTGTGCTTCAAAAATATCATCACATACGTTATCTCTCTTGAACCTTTCCAAAGTCAGGGATGTAGGGAATAGTGTCCTTGTTTTGCATATTAGGAAACTAAGACCAGCCCTAGGTCACTTTGCTCCATCATTCCCTCTCTCTGTCGTCTCTTTTTTCCCCTACATCTCTGTGAGATTGACAGGGCAGTTTTAGTTAAAATCTAAAACCAAGACATACATCTGAATTTCAAACATCAATTTTAATGAAGTGAATTCTAAAATCATGAGATAAAGAAGTCTACCTAGATATATATACTTTATGCATATTTCTTTGAAAGGAATAACTATTTATACTTGTGATAGTGTTTTTCTAAAACAACATACACAGATAAAAAATGCCATTAAATTAGGAAAAAATGTAAGTTTTATTACCATTAGATTTTATATTTGAACCAGTAACATTGGGCAACTAAGCAGTGCTGTATATAGGCTCCTGGCTGAATGTAATCATTAAGTTCCTTTTATTTCTGTTGTCAGGGCTACTTGATTGGTTGCCTAGCTACTCGTTTAAGACCCAGTTCATAAAAACAACAACAAACTTGTTTGCCTTCTTTCTTCTCTTCAGGTTAAATGAAAAGAATGGTGAGAATTTATCTGGGTTTACAAGGTTCAAGATACTTCCTAGGGATAGGGGTGGGAGAGTGAACAAATATAAGACATT
Source organism: Camelus bactrianus (assembly GCF_048773025.1). Classification (NCBI taxonomy): domain Eukaryota; kingdom Metazoa; phylum Chordata; class Mammalia; order Artiodactyla; family Camelidae; genus Camelus; species Camelus bactrianus. The sequence goes on from NC_133548.1 coordinate 36,967,302, forward strand.
TAATTTTGTTTACAACAAATGTTTTAAATCAAAAGACCATGTCCAGTTAAAGGATCTTCCAGTGAAAGGGTTAAAATTTGACACGTTAGAGTTAATAACTTTGCAGAAAGAGTTGTTGGTTTGGGCATGTATGGAGCAAATTTACTAATAATGAGGATTTTATACATCTAACCTCCCACTATGGCAGGTCTTTCTAACCTGTAATCCTTCTAGATCTGATCTCTTCTGGATCTAATCTCATAATCCTTCTAGATAAGCTATTCTCAACGTTTTTGGTCTCAGAGCCCTTTTACACTCCTCTCTATATAAATGTTTATCATATGAGATATTAAAACTGAAAAACTAAAATATTTATTCATTTAAAAATCATAATAAACCCACTAGATGTTAATGCAAATAACATTTTTGAGTATTAAGCATATTTTTCAAAATAAAAAATAGTAAGAATAATGGCTTTGTTTTAGGTTTTTGCAAATCTTTCTAATGTCTGGCTTAATAGTAGACAACTTGATTCCTGTTTCTGCTTCTGCATTTAGTCTGTTGCTTTATCACAATGCCATGTAACTTCTGGGAAATTCCGTTGTATACTTATGAAAGAATAGGGATGAAAAAGGCAAATAATATCTCAGCAGTATTATGCAACTAGTTTTGGTCTAGTGGACCCACTAAAAGGGTCTTTAAGATTGCTAGAGGGGATACTTTGAATACATGCTATTCTAGATCATGGAATACATGTACATACAGTGTGTGTTTTAGCTGTATTCACCTTAACTTTAGGAACAGCCTTCACTGATTAAACATGTTAAACAGAAATGACTATTGGCTTTATTCTATTTGAATTAAAGAGCAAAAAGTTAATAAAATTATATTACTTATGTTTATACCTCAGTACAAAAAATTTGGGGTCATTTGCAATGATACATATACTAAAACAACATAAAAACTAAATAGAGAGGAGACAGTAAGAAAGAAAAATTAAGACTAGGAAAGTGGGATAAATAAGATAAAGCTGGGGTAAGGTAAATGCACAAAGTTCATGTCATACTGATATTTACATAATTGTTAGAGATGGGCCACAGACTTGATCATGAGCTTCTTGGTAACCAAGCTAAAAGAAAATGTGTCACAAGATCCGCAGTATTTCTACTATGTAAGTAAAGCAGTCTGTCAGAGAAACATGAATTTTCTCCTGTAGGTCTTCAGAAAAGCTTGTTCCACACTCAAGAATGTTCCTACAATATCCAGTTTGAGAACTACAATAATTTTGCAAGTCATTTCTTAACAGACTTTGTCATTTAGCTTTTGGACCCATCCATTTTACCTAGCTTTCTCCCCTTGGTTTGGGTATTGTGACTGAACTGTATTCTTCTTTAGCCTATGAACATACTTTTACTTTTTTTCAATTTTATTTCATTTTAATTATGTGCTTATTATATACAAAGGATAGTATTGGACTTGTGGAGTGAAAGGTAACCAGCGTTCAATCTTGGCCTTCCAAGTTAATATCTCAGAGCCTTACTTTTCTCAGCTATAAAAATGTCAGGATTTGAGAATTAAATGATACAATGTTCAACCTCCTAGCAAATGTCTTATATACATATTAGATATTTAATAAATATTTCCTCCCTCTTTCCTTGTCTCCCTCCTCTCTTTCTCTCTCCCTTCCCCTTCCTCTCCTCTGACTGTTCTTCCTCCCTTCCTAGCTTCTCCATCCACTTGATTAAGGTTGTGGATAAAAGCAAAAGATCTGAAGTTTAGACTGCCCCAGTTTCTCCATCTAAGAAATGGGAATATTCATAGTTTCTTAGTACAAGGGATTGTTGTGAAGAGTCAATAAAATAATCCATGTACCAGGCCTCATCCAATGCCTGACATGTAATTGATAGAAAGGCAGGCTGAAATAGATCATTGCCATGGCTGGTTTAGGTTTAGCTTTATAGATAATTGTGAGCCATTAAAAGTGTTTGTGGATGGGACACATTCTGAACTACATTTTAAGAATAGCATGGAAGTTTAAAGAAAGGACAGGAGAGACCTTTAGAAAAATGTGGGAAAGTATAAAGAACATGTGTTTTGGAGTCCAGTTGAGTTGGACTTCAGATTCTGATTCTATTGCTCACTAGCTCTGTAGCCTCTCTGCACCTCAGTGCCCTCAAATCTGGTTAATAATAGTTCCATTGATTGTTGGGGAATTAACCAAAAACTTATAAGCCAAATGCCTAGGATGCCTTTTAAAAAAAAATCCTTCCCTTCTCTTTTGTAGAATTTCTGAGAGCATTTCTGTAGGTAGAGCTCCACTTGAAATTTATCTAGATCTACCTTAGATTCTTCTGCGTTCTTACCCTTCCCCAACTTAGAGCCAGTACTAATGTCATGGAAGCAGGACTTTCCCTGTGGAAAGATAGCCAACATGCAGAAGAAGGGTATGTTACAAATTTAGTGTCAAGTGTATCACCCCACGTAAGAAAATTCATAAAATATTCCTGAAGAATTCTCAGTCTCCAAAGTAGATCAGTCATACCTAGATAGCCTGCAGGATCCATTCAATGTACTAAACAATTTTAAAATATCTGAGCTGCAGAAAATTCAAAACACATGTCAGAAAATTTTCAGTTATTTTTTAAAATGCACATTAAAGAAAATATATATAGCTATGATTCTCAATGGAATAAAAATATTGGGTTTCAAGTCAGTTGATTGCAGACAAGTTTTTAAAGGTAAGACTTAGACCATTTAAATGACAAATCATATTTTTAAAAACCTATAAAACTTGAACCTTTAAAGTTGGGTTCAGTTTAAAATACAGCCTTAGGAAGGTCAAGGAGATTCTAAACTATTTTCCTGTTTTCACAAAGCTTCTTGAGACAATACAACCTGCCTCCTACGTCTAACAAAGAATCTGTATGGATTCCTATTTTTAGACTTCTCAGAGAGATGTAAGTACCACTTCAAAACACACTTTGAGGAATTGGATCCACCTAGATTTCCCTGGGCGGGAAGGTGGGTGCTTTGCTTAAAGCCATGTGAACTTTCACCAGACTTCAGCTTCCTGTTTCATAGATGTTGGCTTCTTACATCCTGAAAGTTTTCCTCAGCGACCTTTGCCCTGAGAATTAGGGATCTAATGTTTGCTCTGTCTCTGAATTTCCGGGGACCCTACCAAGACCCCTTAATCTATTTCCACTTTTACATAATACTCATCATCACAATAAGTTGACCGTATTTTCTCTGGCCCAACGAAAAATCTTTTCCCCTCGGAGATACGAAGTTATGAATTTTTTTCATTTTTATAGAAGTATAGTAAAAACTGGCATATTCAACACCCTCTCAACAGAAACAGCACTAGCCAGCATTTCTTCAGGCTATCAAGCTATTAGATAATTGGATCAGAGCCGAAAGAGCCCCAGAGATCATTCAGTATAGCCCCACATTTTACCGACGGGGAAACCGCAGTGGAGAGAAGTGAAGTGATTTGCCCAAATCTGACAACCAGGCAAGGGCGAGACTGGGACCAGACCCCGTGTCCCTGGCACTCTGGCCTGTGTGCTTTCCAAATCCTAGGGTAAGGTTTACACGCTCCTAAGGTGTTTATGGTGGTGACTCTGAAGCATCACAATGTATCAGAGTGCTAAATTCAGTCTTCGTGCTGCTTATGCTGTTGCATTATAATCCTTGCCAGTAGTGGTGCCAAGTGTGGTGTTAAATCATGGATGATGACCCGACTAACCAGAACATTTGGTTAAATGAAACATTTCATTTTCCAGACACGCCTGGCACACAGTAGGCATTCATCATGTTAGCTGATATCGGTGGATGCCAGTAACAGAATTTTCTGTGTTTATATTTTATATGCAAGTTTAGTTCCCTATAGCTCAAAATTTTTTTTAAGACTTGCTTAAGCCTTTGTAGCAATGGATGAAGTAGATCATACTCTCACTCTCTCTTTTCCTAAGAGCTTTCTTGCTGGTCGCAGTTTTAGGAACATGATAATAATAACAACCACTTAAATGTCTACATTTTAAAAATTTGTATGAGAAGCGTTTTTTTCCACACTTATTTTCACACTGAATCCCAACAGCCATCCTTAGAGGTGAAATTTTGATTATTCCCCTTTTACAGATGAGGATGAGGTTCAGAGCTCAAATCATTTGCTTATGTTTATACAGATAGTATCAAAGTTGAGACTCTTCAAAGTCCCTGCTTTCAAATTTCACATTGTTTCCACAGTAGCCAATGGTCTTGACCTTCTGCCCTAATACCAACCTCTGCCCACGTGTTCTGGTGGGTTCTGAATACAAGCTGAGAAACCACACGTTAGCTCTGGTTGTACATGAGTGTGTGTGCGTGTGAGTGTGCTCTATGTATGTGCATCTCTGTGAGCACTAATGTGTCTTTCTTATTGTGGGTATGAATCTGTGTGTGAATCTGTCTCTCTGGGTGAATCTCTGCTCCCCGTGTGTAACTTTCTGTCACGTCTGACTTTCTGTATGTGTGTGCATGTGTGTGTGTTCTGGAGTCTGAATCTGAGGGAAGAGCTATCTGTGTGTGGCTGTCTGTGTGCATCCCCGAGTGTGCCTGTGTATTTGTCAGTATCTCTTTGTGTCTGTGTGTCTATCTGAATGCAAGTCTATGTGGGTCTGTGTGTCTACAGGCATGCCTGTGTGTCTGTGTCTGTGTCTTTCTTTCAGTCTGTGTGTTGGTGCGTCTGTGTCCATTGTCCTAGGTGTGTATGTGTTTGTGTACTAGTGTACGCATGTCTGCCTGTGTAAGTCTCTGCATACGAATACTGCTCTTTTCTTTATGGACTTAGATATTGATATACTTGATTATTCTCACTGCCAGCTTGTAGCTATAGGCTGGGTATGAAGAATATATATGAAAACTCTGCACGTAGATGTATTTTATGCCTTCTTTCCATTACTGTTTCCCTCTCAGCATTGTCTTAAATCTGGTTGTCAAAATGTGCCATTGGGAGCACTGTGGCCGAGGTTCACTTTTAGCTCAGATCCAGTTTGCAGTCTTTGACATTTGCAACTAAGATTAGAATTTCCCAAAGTGCCGTCTTCCCACTATGGATGGAAATGCCTGCTTTTATTTTTGGTGCAACCCTGATTTGCCCTTTATATCTTTTTATAAATGATGTCAACAGCAGTGGCCCTGAAACAACACAAGGGGTGTCTTGTTCAGTGCATTGCCCACTAGTTTTAGTTCCCTGTGCCCTCTAGGCTGTGGGAGTCCCCTGTAGTTTTCAATGAAGAAGATCACTCTAATATTGTCTTCTTCCCATATGGAGGATCTATGTAAATTTTATGAAAAGAGAAACCATAAATTTTGGGTCTTTTTGTCTATGTTGTTATTAAAATATAATATTAATATTAAAATATTAATATTTAATTAATATTAAAATTAATTAATAATTGACATTAATTTGTTCCTCTGTAAAAGGGGGAGAAGAAGGCAAGCGTCTTCTCTAAAGAAAAATTTTAGTAAACTCATTAATAAACCACATCAGTTTATCAAGACCTTTATATTCTTGTAAGCAGATGAATTCACCGATTTAAATAACACTTCTACAAGAGGGTTGATAACAGGTTTAGTCTTTCTTATTCTGGACTATTCATTTGATTGTCATAAAATGATTTCCCCAGGTCTATGCAGAACACTGGTGATGGAATGAGGAACAGGGCTCTTTGAAATCAGTCATATCCAGGACCAAAACTCAGCTTCACAGACTAATTGGTGATCTTCTTACTTCAATGTCACCAGTATAACTAGCTATGTTCCCTGGGGCCTGTTACTTTTCTGTGTCTTTGTGAACTCCCTTGGAAGGTAGAAATGATAAGTATACCATACAAAATTGTGGAAAAAATTAAAAAAGAGATTGTACATGATGTAAGGCCAGTGCAGACAAATATTATTCTGGCTCCCTTATTGTCATTTGCAACCACATGACATAACAGGACATTAGGTTGAAAGTGCTCACCATCAGACATGTGGGGCTTATGGTAGAGACTTGGGATCCAGAGAAATAATGACAAGTCACTTTCTGCCTTGAAAGGAAAATATAATCTGATTTGGGAAATAGGACAAATGCATAAACAGGAACCTGACAATGTGGGGTCCAAGTGCCCAAGGAGTGAAAGGAGCTGCAAGGGCAGTTGAGCTCATGAAGATCAAAGAGACCCTGTCAATCCATGACTGGGGTGGGAGGAGAGGGTCTGCGTGCAGGAAAGAACTGAAATGCCTCAAAGAAAGGACGGGAAGGGTAGAGTATGGCGAGGGACGTGAGCAGCAGGCGGGGCCCTCGCATCAGTCTGGATGGGGCATGGCGCTCCCCATGTGGGGAATGATGGCTGATGGACAGTTCCCTCAGGAGAGGACTGGGCTCTCGGTTCAAGATGGGACAGGGTTCAGATGACAGAAGCCTTTTATGTCTGGCTAAGGAATGTAGCCCAGAGCTTGTGTGTGTATATCTGTGTGTGGGGGGTGTTTTGTGGGGGAGATGAATGCTAATTGTGCTGGTGCTGGTGCTGGCTGAGGTAAATTGAGTGCATTTCTCTGTATAAATAAGCATGGAGAAATTCAACCTGTTTGTTACATGAAAACTGTAGAAGCAAATGCTAAGTGATTCTCTTCTCGGGGGGAGAAATCTTAGGGTGGTATGGGATTGTAAATCCAAATTAAAAAACTGAAATAATTAACATTAATTTATAGGCATTTATAGATAATAAATACTTCTAAATAAAAAAAACCTCATTTATGAGATAGAGATTATTGTCATCCTCCATTACAGATTAAAAAACAAAAAATACTGAGAATCATGAAAGGAACTCTGTGTTCAAACACCAGCTCTTCTCTATATGGATTCTCTCCTTTCTGCCGCACCACGCTGCTAGGTTACTATTACTGGTAACTTGAAGGAAGAGTCTGTGCCTTACTCTTTGCTGTTTCCCTAACACTGAGCCAAAAATGCTCAGTCATTATTCATTGATTGCTCGCTTGTGGCTAGAGACCAGTCTTTGGAAGAAATAGTTACTCTTATGGGGATAAAAATTTATTTTCATCTGAGTCTGTGCTTTTGTGTGTGTCTGGCCTTCCTCAGACAGAGGAAATTCACATTGTAGGAGAGTTGCTTCTCACTGGACTGTAGTTAGAAGAATTTTGAAGTCTTTTTTTATCTGTCCCAGTTACTCTGCCTCACTGCTGCCTTCCCTTCTTCTGTTTTGGAGGCTGTTGATCAGTTTCCCACAGTCTCTGCCTCTGGCTCCTTGTATGTATGAGAGTATATTTCTGTCCTTTCCTTTCTGTCCCCCTAACCTCCTTCCTACTCTGTTTCCCCATCTCTCTCCACTGCCTGATTCCCTCCCTCTTCTTCCTCCTTGCCCTCCCCTCTTTCCCTTCTTTCTTCCCTCCTTTTTTCACTTCTTGCCTTTCATTTTTACTGCAGTCTTGCAGCCTACTGCAGTTAGGGCGCAGTCTCTGACCACCAATGAAGATTTTTCTCCAAGTTCCTGTAGTTCCAGGGGCACCTGCTGTCTCTGCATTCTTCCATGGCAGGGCTCTGGTGTGTAACACCTGCATCTTCCTAGCCTCCTCCCGGGTAACAAGAGATCCTGAGCGTGCATCTCCAAGGATAGGGCCTCTACAACTCTGCCTAAGAACTGACCATACATGAAGGAGGTGGCATAGCCTCGGGAGGCTGACAGACAACCAATACAAATTTATTCAGAATCGAATGCTGATTTTATTTATTAAAGTGACAATGCAATAAAGTCTTAGAACTGAATAGCTCCAGAAAGCTAAATGTATAAAATAGTTTTACAAGGCTTTGGAAGCCAACTTAGATCCTGATCTTCCTAATTTCATGACCTGTACCTAGAAATGAGTCAAGTCTCATAAGTTAAGCTGTGCAAAAGAGTAATCAACGTTCAGCTTGGGTTTTAAATCTGAAGATCTTCCTTTTAGGCCTACCTCTGACTCATCATCTGTGCGGTCCCTGGGAAGTCTCTCGTACTGAGCCTCAGTATATTCTGTAAAATTAGGATGATCATACCTCACAAATGGGATAAGTGTGTAAAAGGACTTTACAGTTTATAAGATGCTGGTGGTCACCAAGGCTGAGTGTGGGCCGTGTTTATTGTGTGAGGAGCAGGGTAACTAACTCAGTGATTTCCACTTCGAAGGGAAGTTTTAAGCTGTGTGCCTTCTGTCTCCTGTTTTACTGGAATAGGTTAGACTCAAAGCTGCCTTAGGCTGATAGCATAAATAAGTAGCGTGTCATCACTTTTATTCCATAAATAAAACAATTTTTTGTTTATCTTCTTTGTGGGTGGTGGTGGGAAGGAGAGGATGTAGAAAGGAAACGAAGTCTATTTGAAGTAAATCAGGTCTGTTGTACCAAACATCTCTGGAGTTTATAGGAAGCATTTATTTTTTTCTGAAAGAATTAGCTGAGGACTAAGAATTAGCTAAATGTAGGTGGATTTACTCACCAGCGTGGTACAGCAAGATCATGACAGGCTGCGTGAGTTAACGAATTTCACCTGGTTTGTACAGATCAGTTTTTCAGAATCATTTCTGTAAATGTAGAATTTTAAAAGGCAACTTAACGAGATAAAAATTGTCTAGATGTGATATTTGAAGGAATATTTAATACTTATTTATCTTCAAGTAGAGACTATACTAAAGAATGAAGTTTGCAGTCAAATCAGTTTATCGGAAGGAAAAATATGATTGTTTAGAATGATGGACAATGAATTTTAAAGCAACTTGAAGTATAAGGATGAGTGCTATAAATACATTAACTGGTCTTCAAGGGAAAACTAATATTAAACCAAACAGTATCTAAATAGATTTTATTTATGTTAAGACTTGTTTATTTGGTCTGAGCAATCTAATAATCTAGAGCTTCGTATCATATTACCAAAAAGAAAACACAACACATAACTTGAAGCCTTATATAAATTACACATTTTAATATACTAGTCCTGATGCAGCCAAGAAGGCTGGCCAGCCTATCAGCAGTTTTGTCTTGTTTTTTTTTTACTTACTATTTTTTTGGTCACTTCAGCTATGGAAAACTAAAATGTTAATCATAAATACGAATATATTTTACGTAATCAGTAAAAAGATTTAGTTTTGTTTTTAGATTGAGCTCTCCTTTGTGCCAAAAAAAATGCAGTAGAGTTCAATAAAAGAGAAAATCTTAAAACTTTGTACCTTGTGTAATTGTCATGCTCATGATCTTTCCTTGTTGCTAAGTAGTCTGAAAGTACCACTAAAAATTCTACAGAGATCTAAGAACTCTGCTAACTATGATGTTCGCATGGGAAGTTATTTCTTTTATGAGGAACTGTTTTCTTCCTTGAGACTGTGCAAATCCATTGTAGTTAACTGTCTTTAGACAACCTTTGGGATTGAGTGAACAATCCTTCTGCCTTGTATCGTGTCCTGGTTAATTCTTCAGGTTTGTCCTTGTCTAGGCAGCTGATGAAAAGGAACAGGGAGAGCAGCCCCTCAGCGTTAGGAATAAGTGTGTGCTTGTTTATTGACGGTCCAGTGAGAGAGCCCTCGGAGGTGTCGCTTTCATTTCGTTTAGAAAAATTTAACTGTGGTCAAAGCACCATCTATCATTCTGCAGGAAAGACTATTTAAATTACACTGAAGCTCTTGCTTTTAGACCAGGAAATCAGATTCCAAATTTTAAAATATCTTTCTATTTAATTCCCAAATTTGAATTATAAGACTGAGTTCTCATTTATTAACTAAATCGTAAATTCAGCTCCAATACTGTTATTATCTTGTTCTTTAAACAAAAAGCTAAAGATAGATCTCTGAGTTTTTGAGAAATAAAGTTAGTTCAGCCTTTGCTGTCACTATTAGGAACTATAATGCACTGTATTGCAGTGTCTAATTTCTGAATGTGGAGATAACCTTTTTTTCCCTAGTATAACAACAAATAAAAAGTGCTACCCCAAATATATCTTAAATGGAATATCTCTTACGTTCGTGCCAACTAAGGTCAGTTTGCGAAGAGGAGGTGGTTTTTCTTCTGTTTGTGGACACGGTGGAAAGGAATAATAAGCCCCTCTCCCGCCCTCCCTGCTTGCCGGCTCTCTGATGACAAACGGCCTGTATGTAGCAAGCACATACCTCATTTACATCACATGCATAATGTGCTCTGTCTGGGATATTAGCTTCTCGGGGTTGGCGGTGTCGCCTAACACACACAGTGATCAGCACATTTTTTGAGGCTGCAATAATCAGAGGAATGCAGCAGTGATGTGGGAACAGGAAGAAATAACATGGCATAATGAGTGTACCCATCATTGTTCTGTTGTCATCCTTCCTAACCAGTGTGGTTTCCCTCGGAGCCTAACAAAAGGGTCATGAATTCAGTAGAGTAAAACATGGAACTGGGTGCAAGAATAATATGTCTATTTCTGAGCTCCACGTTCAGAGAAAAAGGGAAAATATTGACTACACAGGGGACAAACTGCCCTGAAAGCTTTGTGGGTCTACGCATATGCTTATGTCATCTTCAGACAAGATGTGCAGTTTTTTACAAATGTGTCTGGCCTCATTTAATCTCAAGTAAGCATTTAGATACAAAAAAGTCAGATACAGGAAATTACATAAATTTTCAAAAATATGCAAAACATAGATTTCTAATAAAATATTGCCTGCTATATTAATTGCACGCTGCGTACAAAATTTATTCTTAGCATATTAACCTATTCATGGTTTTCACACATTTAATAAAAGATAATAATCTCATAGCAGTTTTCACCTCTTTGTTCAACACGTTAGCAAGAGTTCGATCCTGCAAGTATTTTACAAAGCGGTTTGCATGATCCTGTTCTATAACCGCTTGCAGTATTCCCAAATAACTCTTACACATGAGTTCAATAAATAATTGGAAGCCCAGATGTTTGAAACGGATATAGCAGATACACTGTAGCTGTATTTTCAATACAGCTACTTTCCCTTTGTCCTCTCATCAACTTCACAGCCTTACACCCTGCCTTTTTCAGTTCTCTTCTAATTAAACCTAGATGAGCATTTGGCATGTACGTGTTCCCACACGTGCCCCTCTCAAACGCAGCATGTGGAGGCATCCTGTGTTATTGTTGCTGACTTGAGACATTCCAAGGAGGAATTTTACTTCTTCAAACTAAACTGCAGCATTCTTTGTCCCTTCGGTTCACCTCCTGATAAGAGACGTGATGTGAGATGTGATTTACCACTTCACGTAGCAAATAGCTGAAAATTCTGTGTAAGCTCCCTTCTTAGACTGAGCCTCACTCATTTCTGCATCCCTCTCTAGCACGGCTAAAGCAGGCTGTTTTTTGGTGTTTGATAAGTAACTTAAAAAATGTTAGGTATCAGTAAAAACTAAGAACATTCTTGAATTTGGTTTTAAAATAGAGCTCCCTAATTTTCAGGAACTGAAAGAACATGAGGAAAATTCTAATTTCATTGACAACAGCTTTAGGTAATGAAATTTTTGTTGCTACCTCTCTCCCTGTGCAGTTTTTCATTGATTGCTAAAAATGATTCTAACTTATATGTCTTGGTTTCTTCCTCTTTGAAATATTTATACCAATTCTTGAAAAAGGCTGTGACATTATCAGAGAAAAGATATTGTTTTATTTCTTTAAGGGATAGAAGAGTATTATGGCTACATTTGGGAATTTTTAATTTGTATCTTATTTAGTCTGGTGTGCAGTGTGACACCAGTTAATTGTATGTTATTTTGTGGTAACTACATGTTAACTCTGTTGGAAGTAATGGTAATTATACTGTAATTGATATCAGTTCTCCCACATCTTTGGAAAACCATACAATTAACACATATCACCACAGTTGGACACTATCTTTTGTCCTTTGTAATGTTGCCATGTTGGAGTACTATTTTGAATAGGGTCCTAAATATTTTCTTCTTTTAAACTCATTTTAAAAATTCCAATTTTAAAATGATATTTTAATTTTTGTGAAATGAAACATAGTTTCCAAATTTTAATTTTACTTAATCTTGATGAAAGCTTCATTCACAAATAATCAGATGTAGTCTTGGCTTATTTTTATTTTTATTCCTTAAAAAGTCATTTGTGACTTCACATGACTTTATTAGTACTTTCTGTTTCTTAGAGAAGGATAACAATAGAATATGCAAAATCTTGACATCAAGGACTTAGTGTTTTTCTGAAGAGAGGCCCTCTTCTTACTAGCAGTCTTTGTATTTATGTTATTTTGCTTTCAAACAAAAATGGTTGTATTCTGTGCTAGTGCCACCATAGTGAGTATCAAATTAGGGACACACTTGTGCCAAGTTTAGATGAAAATGTTTTCCCTTGATTTTACTTGCCTCCTTCCTTTGCCTTTCCCTTTCTTTGTGTCCCTTCCCTTCTGTGACTTTTGCCTTTGGTGGAGATGGAATTTCAGAAGTAGCAAATAAATGCTTTCTGGCTAAGTGTGACCGTGGTTTGGTAGGCTTATTTGACAAGTGGATTATCTTTGAGTGATTTCCTTGAGAATATGAATAATTGCTCAAAAAATTTTTGTGACATGGCAAAGTGATTTTACTAATGTGTGCTGCAGTGTAGTTCTCAGGAGTGAAAAAGTTGAATATCATAGTATTATAAGATTTCAGAGCTGTAAGAAACCATAGAGATAAGTTAGTTCAGCTCTTTCATTTTACAGGTGAAGTAATCGGGAACTAGCATGGTTTGTAAAGAGCTCATGTGGTTCAGACAGTTGGGTGGAAGGAGCAGGAGTCTGAGAGCATGTGGGCTAAGTGGTGTGATCCGGATCTGTTGCTGGCCAGCTGTGGGACTTGGGGTAGGCATCCTACTTCTTTGGTCTCTTGTTCTCTCTGAAGGAAGAGACCTTTACATTTCCATCCAGCACTAAAGCTTTCTCATGCCCCTTATTTTTCCTTTTAAGATACATGTTATTTTTGTGGCACACATATTTTTTAAAATTACAGGAAAATCTCTTAGGAGATGTGGTATATTTATATATTTCATAAATTAAAACAAATACATGGTGGTAATACCTTACATTTTTCCATATTTTTGTGTTTATGTTTCTGATAAAAAAATCTTCAAATTTATCAGTTTGCCAGCTAGAATTGAAATAGAAGCTGTATTCTTGAAGAAAATATTTATTCTTGGTTTATATAGCTTAGATGTCTTTTACTTGAATAAACTGCACCTATGTTTCCACAAATAATATTAAAAAGTATACATTGTAAATTAAGTAGGTATCTGAAATCAAGTACCTAGATTTGAACAAGTAGAATTCCTAAGATAATTTTTTAGATGAAGACATTTGCTTAGCTGGCCATTAATTTTATTGTGATATTCTCTGTTCATTTGATAAATGTTAGAATAATAAAGTCTTGCTAGTGGTTTAAGTGGAGATAAAATTCTCCAGTTTTTAAATCATATATTCAGTTTTAATGGGAGTTCATATAATTTTACAATGGAACTTTTTGTGAACTTGTTACTGAAACAAATAGTTAATCAGAGAATATTCAGGAACAAATATGCATCATGCCTCTGTCCAGGAATAAAAAGTTGGAAACCACATAGAAATAGGAGTTGGGCTGCCACACAACTGGATTTGCTTAAATCTAAACACTTTATAACTCTACTTGGGAGTTGCAAACTTATAAATAACCTTGAAATTGGGTAAAACCATATTAGAACCATATGAATGAGACAGAAAGCATTTGGTTAAAGGGGTTCAGTAAGCACTATAATCCTGATGAAACTAATTTAACTCAGTGGCTCCCAAGCCTGAAAAGGTCTCATATCTTCAGAGTTAATGCTACTTTATCATTTATCATTTGGTGATCAATGACAAGAGCCTAAGCATATGTTACAGGAGATATACAGGATGCTGTCCTTGCCAGGGGTGTGGAGAGAGGACTTGCTTAGTTTGGTGTACTCTTCAGATCCTGAGGGAAACTTGTCATACATCATTTGGGAATGTTTCTGAAAGCTTCATAAAACATATCCACGAGAAGTTCTGCAGACATTAGTTCCTTTCAGCAGGCTTATGCTGCATGCTTCTGTGCTTACAGGATACAGTCCTAGTCAGAGGTAGAGAGGACTGAGACGCTTTCCCTCCCCCAAAGAACTTATGGTCCAGTGGTTTGTATCAGCCTCCTGCAAGGTGATCTGAACAGCTTATGTCAGTCTTTGATTCTATGACTTGCCTCAAGTATGTATTTCTGGAATTTTGAAAACTTTTGCCTACTCCTTACAAGTCTTTCTTCCCTGTAAGGGAGAACCTTCTCTTTTGAAGAATCCTAGCTCACTAGCTATGGTTGTCAATAGATAGAATCACTTCTAGATCCTATTGGCAAAAACTTCCACAGAATTGTTTCTGAGGCTAGTAGGACCTCATATCTAAAATTCGTTGCCTTATTATTTGATATTTTTTGGCCAGTGACAAGAGCCTTTTATGAACTCACTTAGCATTGTAAACTGACTATACTACAATAAAAAACAAAAAGAGCCTTTTATGACGTAAGAGGCAGAAGTTGCCATTGTATTTCCGTAACAAAATACCACAGACCAGGTGGCTTAAACCACAGAAACTTTTTTTCACAATTCTGGAGGCTAGGAGTCCAATACCAAGGTGCTGGAAGAATTGGTTTCCCCTGAGGTCTCTTTCCTTTGCTTGAAGATGCCACCTTCTTGCTGTGTCCTCACGTGGTCTTCACGCAGCCAGCACACATCTCTGATGTGCCTCTGTATGTCGTGATCCACTCCCTTCATCAGGACGCTTGTCAGAGTGGATTAGGGCCCACCCTAATGGCCCCATTTTAATGTAATCACCTCGTTAGAGGCCCTGTCTCCAAACATGGTCGCATTCTGAGGTACTAGAGGTTAGGGCTTCAACATATGAATTTTAGGAGGACACAGTTCAGCCCTTAACAGCCATCTTTGCTTAATCTGGCTATTCCCAAACTCTTTGAAATTATTTTCTTTGGGATTGCAGACTCTCTTGACCAAATTATGTCTCTGTTCATGTAGTTTCATCTGGATTATCTTCCCTATCTGTTCCTTGTTTCTCTAGAGGAATTAAACTGAAATTAATATTGATTTTGTTTAACATTTTATTCTATTGTCCTATCATAAAATATTAGCATTACTAATTAATTCCAAGAATTAATTACTAATAATGGATCGCTCAGCAATGTAAAAGTGTGTAAGAAGACTATTTGAAGGTGGTGGTGGTTGAGCTTTTAGGGAAGATTTTTGTAGAGCCCTTTTGAATAATAATAGCTAGGCAGACTTCCTATATTTCAGCACTAAGCCGACCCTGACCAGATCACTCTTACAGTTCAATCAATTTACATATCTTCCCTTGTGTTTATCTACCTTTTAATTATCTGTATCTCCTTGTTTTCAAAAAAGAGCTGAAAATTAAATTAAATTAAATTTTAAATTAAAATTAGTTAAATTTTAAATTAAAATTAAGATTAAAAAAAGAGAAGGAAATAATTTTAACAGCATTATCGGGATTTGGCAACCAAAGTGCCTAGTATGTGCCAACATTGTGAGAGACACTGATAATATAAAGATACAAAGATATGGACACCACACCTTAAGGGGTAAATTGGGGAGATGTGTAAACAGACATATAAACCAATAATTATAATGCATTTTGCTACAAACATGGTGTAGTGGTGAAACAAAAGAGGAGGTGACACTTTCTGCCTGGAGCTGGTGGAGGGCAGTCTACAAAGGATTTTGTCCAGGAGAGATGCTTTAATTAGGCCTAGAATGGACTAATTATGATGTCATCCGTCAGTAAAGCCAGCTCAGATAAGGTTGTACAAGCTGTACAGAGAAGTTTCGTTGTCCTTATGCAGATGGTGGAGAGTATCTGAGGGCTTATAAGTGGAGGAAAACAAGATCCAGGTACTACATCATTAACTTAGGTCGAGTTTAAATTTAGGTCCGAGATGCTCAGCAGCCAAGAAAAAAGGAAAGCATCTTTGGTTATATAGTTGTGCTGTTGATACAGGAGATTGGATGTTGGCCTTTAGATCAGGGCACTATCTTCATTAGTATTTAGCTTTGAAACATTTAGCAAACACTAAATAACATCTTTAACAGAAGTGGACATTTTGTGAGCTGCTTTATTTTTGCAGAGCACTCATACATACAATCTCTTATTTAATTATCACAACCCTGTGGCATGAGAATTTCCTATTCCATTTTACAAATGAGGAAACAGGCTCAGAGAGATCACGTGGAAATTATGCTGTTGAGTTATGATTATAAATTCACCTTAGCACAAATACCAGTCTCAATTTTAGTTAAGTGACTTAAATATAAAAAGTTCTTTTTGAGACTTACTTTCTTCTCTTATAAAACTGATAGCAATAGTAATATGTTTCCTTGTAGGTGTTAGTGTGAGGGTTAAAGGAAACACTCATTGGAAAGAGCCTTTCACATAGTATATGATCAGTAAATGGCACCCTTTCCTACCTCCACTCTAATACATGTATTTGTGCTGTAGAGGCAAACACAGTTGGAAAACTTAGGACTTCAGTGATTCATGAGTCCTAGCACAGTTTTGGTGTTAAGAGTGTGTTAAAAGGTAGGTATTTAACAATGGGGTTCATTACCTCATTCCTCCTAGCTGGAGTCTTTTGCATCATGATGACTGACTCTGGGACCATCAAAATATCACTATGAAAGTAAATTCCAGTGCCTCCAAAATAACTCCTTCCAAAAAAAGCATCACCTTTTAAAAAGTACATGTGGTTACTTTCCAGTGTAAAGCTTACATTTTTGATCCTTCATTAAATACTAAATTTATAATAAAGGATGTAAAATAAGGGCTAATAAAGTGATAGCTTGTTAAGTTCTTTAAAAGGAAACCACATGTATGCTTAAGTAGTTATTTCTTGAGAATCATATCATGGCCAAGATATGTCCAGAGCCAGGAATTAGACCAAGTCTTTCAGAGTAAGGTACAGACTCTCTCTCAACATTATACTTAGCATTGTCCTATTTAAAAACAAACAAACGCAAAAAAAAATTTATTTTTAAATGTGTACTGCTTTTTAAGCCAAGCACTTGTGGTGGGTATTGTCCTCTTTTTGCCCATGTTTTGCAGACTCTGCCAAGATGCAAGTGTTAAGCTAAAGAAATTCCAAGTCAGACTCAAGACCCTCTTCTTCATTTTGTTATATAGTTAAATTGCACTCTTCTAAAATGACTCATTTCCCTCTTTTACAAATTATTTATGGTATTTTTCTGGATTTCCTTGTTTTGATTACTATTACTCAAAGAAACATCATCAATACAGTGTGGTGTGTTGAGTCTAAACATCTTTTTCACAAACTTGAAATGTTAGAAAATTAGTAGTTCGTGTTCCTTTTGTACTCACTTTGATTTATGTGAGTAAATCAGTGAGGTGGGCTTGTAAAAGACCTGTGAGAATTTATGGACACTAATGCTAAATGCAGTGTGACCTAGATAGAAAAGGGGCAAGGCACAATCCTGGCTTGAAAACTCTTTGGATTTTGTTGAGGGAAACTTGGTGGTGCACATGAGTCAAAAGTTCAAGTCTTTAACATAGTATGTAACTAGGGGCTAATTATAGAGGGAAGGCTAAAAATTTATATATACCAGAGAGCAGATAGGTCAAAGAGGCTGTAGAGTTCACCGACAGCTTGGGCTTTTCAGTATGCATAGGACTTGGCAAGGAAGCAGCAAGAAGGCAGCATCATCCTAGCAGGCATGAGGGAGAGGAAGCAGGCCCGATCCTGTTATTGTCATGAGAAGGCCAGTTACTGTCCACCAAGAACAAAGGATGCATTTGATGAGAGTTGTAGGAAACTGAGTTTAAAAAGATGTGTGGGGAGCAGGGTATGAAGGACCTTGAAAACCAGGTAGAGGAGTTTGGGTGAAATGCAACAGAAAAAAAGAAGCCATGGAAGATTTTAAATCAAAGCCATGAAGTAGAACCTTCTGAGGAGTGAGAGGAGATGGTCAGGGAGGGCAGCGTCCAGGATCAGGCAGACCAGAGCCGAGGTGCGGCAGGGATCTACCTGGGAGTGCAGGCCTGTGCTGGTGTGGTCAGTGATGGCACGAGGCCATGGGGGACAGGGATCGGTGCAGGAGGCTCTATAGGAGAAGATTTAGCAAGCTGGGAAGATTTACTGGTCATAGAGGGGTGAGGACCTCTCTTTACTGACCAGTTGGTATTGATGTAAACAGAGGACGGGAATGGAAGTTGTGTAAAGGGATAGCTGCTTTTGCAGGGAAGTCATTACTTTCAGGAAGAGGTTTTCCTGGATTGGAAAGATGCAAACGCTTAGAGCTGGGATGAAAGGACTTCTTTTGTACTCGACAACTTAGCAGCTAACTTTGAGGATAGATGATATCTCAGAATATTGTGATAGCCTTAGAGAATTTCTATTCATAATGCATGTTTGTGTTATTTCTCTTAGAAAACTGCTTCAGGAATTCACAAAAACATGACTGGTGGCACTGCAGTATTAACTTTCCCTGCAAAATTTCTTATTATTGCAAATTTGAAATGTTTTTGTCTTTAGTATTTAAATATGTATTTTAGGATATAACAGCAGAATTCTTATTTGCTTAAAAAAAGATTCATACCACATAGAAGATGGGTGGTTCTAAATTTGTAATTACATGAGCATAGAATTTCCTATTTGCTATCTTCTATATGCTGAAGTATAATGTATATAATATGTATGCATTTGTATAAGATACTATAAAATATTCATATAAAAATATATACAAATATTCTATGAACAGAATATTTGAAAGCCATTGTAGAATCTGCTGATTATGATGCATCTTACATGTGAAAATAACATGAGATAATTATTTTTTACCCATTTTAACTGCCATATAAGTAATGGCCTCTTAGATGTGTGTTCTGTGGCTGCTACGAATGACCTTGTATTCAGACATTCTTTAGAAATGAGCTTTGAATACAGGTTGGTAAAGTGCCTCTCATTTAGACCATTGAAATAAAATACATCACATCATTGTCCAGCCGTGTCGGCCTGTCAAATGAAATGTATTTGTTTGTAAGGCAACAAACAAAAAGCCTCTCTCAGCATGTACAGTTTTCCACTTTGGTTTGTGGGAAAGAGGACCATGCTGAAATCATTTGAGGTGTGGTGTAGGTTGGTCAGTCTTGAGAATCCAGAGGGAGGGTGCCCCGCACATCGTTAGTTTTCTCATGTTGTTTTTCGGGAGATGGCTGTAATCAGTCATCTCGCATATGGTCTGAAAAAGGCTTGTCTCTCTGGCTAGCAAACTGTTATTTAAGTACACAATCCACTCTACTACTGAAACAGTTTTGCCAAACTTATCCAAGTATTCTCACATGCTTAAAGATGGTATAAATATCATTTATTGCTAGCAGTTTTCTTCAGACTATATGGAATGTCTTCCTGCTGCCTGATCTAAGTGTCCCAGTTTACATTATGGCCTTTACTGCCTCTGTTTGATGGAGTGATCAGTAAAAATTTAATGACACTATAAAATAATAAAAATGTCATTAATTTACCACGGATCTTGGATGCAGTGGTTGTAAAGTTACATTAATAAACAGAATATTTTTTACAACAAAAAGCATTGTTACGTGGGAACGTATAAATAACACACATAAATTTAAGAGCAATTTTACTGTTAGCACACACATTATTATGGAATAGCCAATAAGTGTATAAAACATAGTATATAAAATTTTATTAAAATATACTGTGCACATCAAAAATTCAGCTTTTATCTAAGTGCAAAGAAAAGCCATTATTGTGTGCTTACTGTTTCATTGCTGTTCTTTCCCCATATCACAATTTTACATTTGTTGCCAGTAAGAGGAAGTTGATTTTTTTTTCCTAGATGAAAACAAACCTCTGTTTTTTTTTTTTTTTTTTAGTTACCTCAAATTCATTCTGTCTCTCCATCGATGCAAAGACAGACTTGATCAATCTTGCCATGGTAGGAAGGGAAAAGTTGCTAATTTAATGCAAAGTTAAAAATAATGCCTGAGGAATTGAATGGTTTGTTCAGTGACTCTGGAAATAAGGGATAATAATGCAGCAGTCTATCTGTCATCAGTGAGGCTGCCCCGTCATTGACTCTGATAATATGTGAAGATGATGGATGCTACCGTCTTGTGGCTTGTAACATTTAACATTCATCAGCTCTCACTAAAGGGGGCTTTATCATTTAAATATCTTTATTTAATATGCAACATCTACCTCATACATCATAATTTCAAAGCACTTAGAGAGCCAACAATCCTACAACACAGCAGAGCTGACTTTAATTTTTTTCAATAACTTTTATGTTGCCTGCATGTTTGTGACTGACAATGCATAAGTAAGTGTCTGATCACATCGCTGCATGTAAAATGTACATTTCACTGTCATCATGAAGGTTGGGGATTTTTCCCGCGTGGGGGGCGTTGAGATTAAATTAGCTTTGAGGTGATCTCCAAAATATCTACTTGGGAACTGTGTATGTTGTGAGAGCTAGTTCAAGTGCATGGAAAACTTAGATTACGAGCTTGCTGCCCACAGCCTGTATTTGTTCCATATAGGGGCATACCCATTGGAACTTAATGGCCAAAAGTTGAGACCTCTTGGAACTGAAGTATCTTTGAACTTCCTTCTGTGCCCATGTCCACATCCTGTATTTACTAGACTCATGTTCAACCTCACTGGTAAAATCTTTGCTTAGCTCAGCTGCCCAGAGCTAACTTGTAGACATCAGGCTCTCTTATCTTATGGTTATGTGGCTGGCAAATAAATATTCTGAGCTATTCTTTGAAGAAAAGAAGGAAATCTTCTGGGAGACTAGGTAGAAATTTATATGAAAGGGCATGGCTTTGCAGGGCCCTTCTTTAATCTCAAACACAAGTGCTTAATATTACCAAATATAAAATGCAGCCCACTGCCCAAAACAATTTTTATCATTGATTTATTTTCTGCCTATTTAACAAGTGTTTCATGGGATATTCTTCCTTCACTTCTACTCTGTCAAAATATTGATGTTTTATAAGGAAAGTATCTCTGCAGAGAATTTTTTTTTCAATGAAGTCAGAAAAATGTATGACTTCAAAGACACTGTGAATGTGTTGTTGAATGTTCTGAATGTTTTTTGTTATGATTAAAAACAAGCTGATACTACTGAATTGTGAGTGCACTTCATTTTTTATAAAAGAAAAGATATTATCATCATGTAAGCTTTGTTGTCTTAGGATTTTACAAACCATGGCATGTAATTTTCCCTCTTCTCCTTCCTTGTCAAAATATTGATATTCTTTCAGGAACTTTATTTTTTTTTACTGAGAATATTTTCCGGTAAAATCAAAGAGAATGAATGACTAGAAAGATACTTTAAATATGCATATTGATAGGTAGCACGGTCTGTTGATTTTCAGAGAAAGTTGTTTTTCCCCCCATGAAAATACAGCTAAAGGTTGTTCTTCCAAGAAGATTGCAGGTGTCACATCAAAACTCCTTTTGCATTTAACATAGGGAAAGCATTCACACGCAAATATTTGAAATGCGAAACAATGTGGTAAAACAAAGGTTGAATATTTTGCTTTCCCTGGTACTACTCATCTTCACTTTAATTCTTTTTCTTTACATCATGACAACCGAAAGTGCTACTCAAAAATAGAAATTGGCTGATTAAAAGCAGCTGTCCGCCCGTCCCCCCGCAATGTGTGAAACTCCCACATGGCTTGTGGTTGCTTTTTGTCGTGGCCTGCATCTGGGTCAATTTGTTCTCGTGCAGCATTATTTTAATATAAGGAGATATTGGGGAACCGTACCTAATTTGCTTTTTATTTTCATTCTGTTTTTTTATAAGTATCGTATTTCAGAAGTTTCCCCACATACCGCTACTGTAACTAGTTAGTATTACCCGGTGGGGGAAATTCATGATTATAATTTTGTTGCAGATCTTTCATAGAAATCATGCTAGATTAAAGCAAGGTTTATGCTGTGTTTTCTTCCAACACAGATTTCAACGTATTCTATGATGAAGGGGAACTGGAAGACTTCCTGCACAATTTGACTGATGGGAATTAATTATAGAAATATAATGATATTCAAAAATAATCATATTAGAAAGCACAAATGTAGTGAGACTGTACAAATGAGACACAGCCTCTATCAAGTAATTGTATGTTTGCTCTTTAAGAATATTTCCAAGTTTCTAAACATCTTACAGAAGAGAACGCTCAGAGTGTTTCCATCTAATGCCGAACATGCTCAGTACAGAACTAGGTCATTGAACAATAGACTGAACAGCAATCAGCACTCTACTGCTGCATAATGCATTAAGTATAACATGCAGAAACCATTCCCGGAGCTGGAAGCTGCTATTTCATGTCTGTAAATTCAAGCTGACATGACGTTTAATATTGTTTCATAGTAATGAACAACAAGGTCTCATTCATTCATAAGCACAACACAAAGCCAAGTTGAATCTGGAGAGCAGCAAGGAGGAGAGAAGGGGCACACACTGCTGTGCTTCTGCAGACAAGAACACCATGTTAATGATGGTCAGTGAGCCCTCTGCTACTGATCCAGAGAGCTGCAGAGGGAGAGTTCATTGTGATGTTTCAGACTCCTGCTCCTAGAAGAACAGGCTAACAAGTAAAACATCTTTGGGTTTCCCTACTATAGCGGCAGAAGTATTTCTAGGAATGATGTCCTCCGTCAGTTTCACTTCCCAGGAAGTTACAGTTGAAATTCCTAGGCAAACTAATAGTATCAATGGCATCGTGGAGTCTGCCTGCTTTGAGATGTTTGTTTTTGAAATCTTCTTGCCTAAAATTCTGATTCGTATTTTTCCAGGAGTACCAATGCAAAGTTTGATCTCTCAATGGGAAATTTCCTCTCCTATTAAATAATAGTATATTTTAATGGAAACTGCCCTTTCAAGTTTTGTACTTTCTCGATTGCATTCCTTTTAGATTACTGGAGCAAATCCAGCAGGGAGAAGATGTGCAGTACAGCCCTGGCAGGTTTCCTGTCGCAAATTTTCTTTCCTCACAGGTACTACAGTTTAGGTGCTGTTGGCCCTCTCAA
Organism: Camelus bactrianus; assembly: GCF_048773025.1. Classification (NCBI taxonomy): domain Eukaryota; kingdom Metazoa; phylum Chordata; class Mammalia; order Artiodactyla; family Camelidae; genus Camelus; species Camelus bactrianus. The sequence goes on from NC_133548.1 coordinate 36,990,421, forward strand.
TGCCACAAACAGGCTTTAGCAAAAGATTTTCTGAGCCCAAGTTGGTCAGAAATAATGTTTATAAATTCAAATCTTATCCATTAAGCAAGATAGAAACTGGAAGGAAAAAGTGGCTGCTCTGGAAGCTAGAATAAGCCTTTGATTATTCTTTCCTCTAGGAAAGAACACGCTTTGAGAATCTGGGGCCCCAGTTAACAGGAAAGTCAAGTGAAGATGGAAAGCTGGGCCCAGGTGTCATCGACCTCACTCGGCCAGAAGATGCAGAGGGTGAGTGGCTTTTCCGTAGCTTTTTCTGCAGCTCCGTGTGTTTCTAAGGGTGTGTCAGAGTTAGGGGTAGGATCTTTATGGCCTTTCTTGGGAGTCACCTCTTAGGTTTCCTTGGCAAAGCAGAGGAGATGTTCGTCCTCATTATATGTTACAGTTCAGGACGCTGAGATTTAGCTAGATCCTATGTTACTGAGCACATAACAATCCAAATATTTCAAGGTTCTATTTTTAAGTTTTAAACTAAAAGAACCCTCTACATTCCAATGAACAACAGAATTCTGCGTTTCTTCCACCTCACTGAATTCTTGTTAAAAAAAGGACAAACATACACAGGAGGACTTTTTAGCCCCAAATCAAGAGATTCCCAGGTGCAATGGAACTTATTAGGAAACTAAATGATAGTGTGCAGCAGATTTAGCATAAAATTAAAAATTGCTTGGGCCAGATTCAGCCTGTGTCTGGGCACTAACCATTATAAAGTCTTTTGAAAGTCTGGAGGGAAAGACCAGTGTTACTCTCAGTGTGTTTACCCACAGGACTGTCAATGCCTGTCCGCTCCTCTTCCCTTTTTGTTTGTTTGTTTTAAACGCACAAGCAGCAAATCAGCAGAAATTGCTCCCCAGAGGCTGGGTACAATTTATGAGTTAGGTCAGCACTTCAGTAGTAATGTTGCCTGGTTATTTACTGTGTCATCACAGAGTAGGGACTGGTTTTCCCGTTAGCTGTTCCTTTGGCAGAATCCCTCCCACCAGTCAGGGAAGATTAATTTGTTCTCTTCAGAGTAACACAATACTTTATCCATCTCGGGTCCCAGCTGAAGTCCTTCTTTAGCTTGAGAGGAAGAATTCTACTGTTATTCCTTTTACTGGCAGGATTTCATCCAGGACCCTAATCCCTTGAAAACACACGAAGACATTTCATAGCAGCATCTGAACTAGGCATGGCTTCTAGTGATAGCTTGGGGCCATCCTAGGCAGTTCAGAAATCCCTGGCATGAGCACTAAGAGATGGGTAGTATCAGACACTAGGAAGCACTTCAGGGACTTCTCAGAAGGCAGATTTTTCATACCAGTAGGAGAGACTAACGTTTAATGATAGTCCAGGGGCCAAGGTGTTAAACTCTGATTGGTATGTGGGGGGAGGGGGAGGGAAAGGGAGGGAAGAGGAAATGGAAAATGAAGAGGCAGAGGAGCAGGAAAGGAGGAATAAAGAGGACTCAGAACCAGAAATACACTCACTGTCTTCCATGAAAAATGTGTGCTGAGGGCACAGTGCCACTGACGTTTTTACAGGCACTTACAAGTGCAGGGTTTTTCCCCCGGTGAAGACTGAGATTCTGCGGTCTAGGGAGTTATTCAGGTCTGGCCCATCTCAATTTTGTTGGAAGATTGTACTGTGGAGTACCTATATCTTTAACCAGACACAATGAAATAATACTTTTCATCACTTTGGTGTATTCAGTCTGTTCATTTTTTCATAAACTAGGAGTTACATCTCCTTGTCCTTGTTCTAACAAGATTTTTCTTAATCTGTCATTCACCTTTCTTCATTTGGTTTCTTTCTTAACTGTATAATGGGTATGAATATAGTTATTTACCTCTCCCTAGTGCTGATAACCTAGTTGATGATGGCATTTGCTTGGTAAGTTAAAAATCATACTTTGAGTTATTAACCATTATGAAAAGAAAAAATGAAAAAACAACTGTAAAGAAACATACTGTATAGAAATATCTTTGGGAATTCCATTCAATACCCAGGTTTTCTGAATCCAAACCAATTTCCTGGTTACTCTGCTTTTTTTAAGCAAACATTTATCAAGCACTTACGTGCTAGAGAACGTGCTAGACTTTTAGTGCATATTTTCTCATTTAAATCATATACAACTCTGTAAAGAAGGTATTTTTCTTCCATTTTACAGATGAGAAAATTAAGGCTGAGAATAATTGACTTGCCGCAGGTCACAGAGCTAGTAAGGCTAGAGCTGGGAGTTGATCCTGGGCAGCCTGACTCCAGAGCCCCAGACCCGAAGCACTGTGCTGTCCTGCACCCCCTGTACATACAGATACACATGCGGTGCCTTCATTTCTCTGAACAAACTCCTTGTGACCTTCCTCAGTATGGCCCATTTCCTCTCCCCTAAATATAGCAAGTCATGCCATGCACCAGCTCTCGTGTTACTCTGTCACACACAGCAGCAATGCCTGACGAGTGTAATCGTAGAAGGGCTGTAGTGGCCCAGGAGCTTAAGGAGCGTGTGAAAATCTCCCTTCCGAAGCTTGCCCAGAGCTGCCATTGAGACCTCGTGTGCTTTTGGGGGACTGTGAGTTCATGAATGGAGTCAGGTTACCTGCTCTAATACCGACAGAAGTGCAGTGCCTTTGTGAGGACTGCTGGGATGGGCAGCAGCCTTCTGCTGACTTCAGGATATTTCCTGGCGTCTGTTCAAGCGTATGCTGATTACAAAGCCTGCTGGAGTTACAGTTCATCTTAAAGTCAGAGTAGATAACAGGTATGCATAATACCTTCTGCACTTTGCTCCTCCATATTTCCCTTATGAGGAGGAGGAAGGAGGGACTGAAGTGAAAGAATACCTAAAAAATCTGTTCACTCCTTCAGTCAGTCTGTGGGCTGAAAACAAACAGACAGACATTTCTTGAGTGCCTGGTCTGTGTGCCAGTCCCTAAATCAGACACTGGATAAACCAAAGGAAGCAAAACAAATATGTTCCTGACCTCTTGGAACTTAAAGTCTAGTGAAGGAAGACAGAAGATTAAAAGGAAAATGCATACAAAGATAAGACAGATATAATTATCACTGAGAAAATTGCTAAGAAAATTAAGCCTTTGTTCCCCACAGAGATTCCGAGTGAAAGCTACTTAGGTGAGATCGATCCATTCGCTGCTGAGTTTTGCAGATTTTGCCCAGGATGTCTTCTTCCCTTCTTAGTCCACCCATCATCATCTCCATGCTTCCTCTGACTTTGGACCAACAGTTAATTTTTTTTCCAGCTTTATTGAGATATAATTAACATATATATAACATCGGTGCAAATTTAAGGTGTCGACCTGATGATTTGTTACACGTATGTATTGGGAAATGATTACCACAATAAGGCTAGTTAACACCACACTTCACAAGTTACCTTTTTTTCGATGAGAAAATTATAAAACTACTCTCTTAGCAGCTTTCAAGTATATAAGACACTGTTCTTATCTATAGTCACCCTGTTGTGTACTAGATCCTCAGTATAACTAGTTTATTCCCTTCGACCAGCATCTCCGCATTGCCCCCATGCCCTAGTCCCTGAAAGCCATAATTCTACTCTCTGTTTCTGAGTTCAGCCTTTTTAGATTCACACATATGTGAGATTGTGTAGTATTTGTCTTTTTCCATCTGACTTCACTTAGTGTAATGCCTTCAGGATCCATCCATGTTGTTGCAAATGGCAGGGTTTCCTTCTATTTTTAATCGATGAATAATATTTATATCACATACTATTATATAATAATATGTAATATAAATATATACATTCATAATATATAAATGACAAATATATCATCACATGAATAATATGTATATAACATTTTCTTTATTCCATTCATCTGTTAATATATACTTAGGTTGTTAAATGTCTTTCCTATTGTGAATAATGCATAACAATAACTTTAAGGGATTATGACCTTTTTCCTTTTTCACCCCATTCTCCTTTATTGCTTCTGAAGTGACTAAAGTAAGCCTGGCTTACAAGGAAAATGTTTGCCAGTTGTAAAAATGCCGGTATCGCTCAGTAAGCAACTTGTAGACCTGTTTCATAGTTTTGAGCGTGGAAGCAGCAAGGGAAAGGTCACCAAAAGAGGCAGCTGTGCATGTGTATTAACCACTCATCAAAAATCAAATGACAAAACCATACGCCAGGAAAACAGAAATTAAAAATATAAAAGGCAAATGTCTTCAAAATTTTATTTTTAAAGTCCAGCTGTTATTTGGCTTGAATATGACAAGACAGCATTTCTTGTTCATCATGATATTTATAAAACTACCAATTCATTGGTGCTGGGGGCTTAGGAAACATGTTTAAGGTTTGTTACACTTTGGAGCATTTGAAGGCTTTATATGTATTGAGTACACAAAATTTGTTAGGTCCTGTGTAAGGCATGTAAGAAAGGAAGGACTCAATTAGTTGAGTCTGTCACCCTGCATTAAGAATGATGAACAGATGTTCAACTTTTTATGGACTTTTCATATGGCATTTCCACTCTCCTCATTCTTCTTAGGCAAGAGTTCAGTTCTTGTCCCAACTCTCTCCTAATTTCAGGGTCACTAAGTATAGCAGAAAGGGCTCTGGCCTGGTTATTGGGATATTTGGCTTAAAGTTCCTTTGCTAAATGAAGGCAAATAAGTGACTAATGCCTCTGGGCTTAACTTTCTTTATCTTTTAAAAGAAGTATGTTGGATTCCATTATCTCCAGGGTCCCCTCCAAATCCAAGATTATTACTAGGGTCTTCATGAAATACAGAGTGTGTTTCTTATAAGAAAGGTGATCTGTCCACGATACCTTCCACTCAGTATTTTTTTCAGGGAAATAAAAGAGGAGACTAATAATACCTTTGAGAGTATGTTTGCACCACTTGCTGAATCGTGTTTTCAAGTCCCTTGATCTTTTCTTTTTACTGATGAGAAGATCTCTCTAGTAGCATTTCCTGATTACCTTTCACAGATGGAGCCCCGCTCTTCTTTTCCTTTCCTCTCCTTCTTTTCCCCTGGCAACCATAGTTGTAGCTCGCCTTCTTTTTTATGTTCTTTCCCTCCTATTTCTTCCCCCTCACACACCTGGGGTCCCTAAAGGGATACTGTTCTTTTTTTCTGTTTCACCAAATAGTTTGGGTAAGAAAGTATTCCTCTAACACTTCTTTTACTTCTCAAATTCAGTTTTTGTGTCCCAGCCTCGGAGGGAGGCCACACCTCATTTTGATGTGGGGCATAGTGGAGCATGAGCTCTGGGAGGAATGAGCTCTGAAAGTGATTAGTATTAGGCAGGCTTTTGGACCCTGGGTTGGAACTATAATGATGTGCTGTCTTCCATGTATTAAAAACTTGCATTGATTTGAATGGAAATGGATATGTGCACCAAGAATAGCCCCTTTTAGAACTGTTGCTCTCAGAGTCTCAGATTTGCTTAGAAAGGTTTTATAGATTTGTACTGAGTTTGTGAATTGGATCCCAGCCAAGATGGCCCTAACCCTTCTGAAAGCTTCATTTTTTATTTATTTATTTTTGTGTGTGTGAACTTCTGATTGCTTCTAAGTTCTAAATCTCAGGATAACTTTATTATTGTCAACTTAAGCTCTCTGTTTATAGACAAATAACAGAGACTGCAACTTTTCCTCTTTTTCCCCCAAAATGCACCATGTCTTCTCTTAAAAATTCTGCTTACCCTTTGATCCATACTCTGGGAAATCTTTGAAGCTTTTCTCATTTCCTTTCCCCTCCCTGCATCCTTACTCATGGTAGAAAAGGAAGATTGACTCAGTGATACATGGCTCATTCAAGGCAGCAGAGGCAAGCTGCAGCATAATCTGGGGTGGGATTTAAAGGCTACATCTGCTTACGCTTTGGAATGTAAAGGTCATTATTAGTTCAAGCCCACCAGAATATAGTGTTTCACATCACAACACTTAGATTCTCAGAACTGGAATAAAGGAGAGACGTAATCAAATGTACAATTCCATCCAAGACATCCCTTTTTACATCCCAGACAAGTAGTCATCTCACTTCTGTTCAAATGCCTCAGTCTAATGACAGAAAACTGACTACTTCTTGAGAAGTTCATTTCAGTTCTGATTATTAATTCTTTGTTATTTGTCTGCTTCCTTGTAACTTCTACCCATTGATTCTCGTCTGACTTTTGGATTCCAACAAGATAAAACTTAACACTTCTCCACATGTCTCCCCTTCAGGAAACTTAACTTCGCGTCATTCCACCCTAAGCAAGTCATCTTCTTTCCCTGAATGTTCTCAGCCGTAGGTGAGGAAGTTGGGCTAGATGACTTCTAGTCAATAGTTTTTTTAACTGTTATTCTACTGCCTTACAATTGAAATAATTCACCTTCAATTCAACTAGGAGGTAAAAAGTTTCAATTAGGGACCATGCCATCTTTTAAATAAGTGAAATTATTATAGAAATATATCCAGGATGAGACATCTTTGTCCAATAAGGTGTCCAAGTACTAGAGTATACACCAGGAATAAAAGATGAGGAATTATACTGTTTAAAGACCCGTGTAAATCAGAAGGGAGCACTAACCAGAGCCTTGCTGTGGGCTTATGGGTCTGCCCTTTCAAAGCTGCCGAAAACAGTGTTTCCAGGCAGCTCAGTGAAATGAATAAGTGAAGCAGTCTATATGCAACCAGCAGCCTGAGGTCTGAGGCCAGGACGGGTGGCCTGGAAGACCCGAGACATGGTAAGGACTGAGTAACAGCTTCCCAGGCTAGGAGATAAGCAGAGTTCACAAAGCCCTTGGCTCTGGACTAACTCTGTTGTATGAGTATCACAAAAATGTATTTTACTGTGGATATAAACAGTTTTAGAGGATCCTGTGCACCAGTTTATATCAGCACTATATATAAAGTGCAGCTCTCTTAAACAAGCAAATAAACTTCTCTTAAAGAAATATATTTGCTGTGACTTAAAAGCTCCCAAATAACTTTTAATGTTGGTTGAAAACAATTTCCATTGAACTCTCCAAGTGATGGATAGTCCTGATGGGACAAGAGAGTGAAATGTCAAGATTCTTGTATAACTCCATCCTCTAAGACTCCATAAAGGGAGCTCAGAGTTGCTTAAGCTAGAAAGCCCAATCAAAGACCTAGCCTTCCTTTAGGGAGGAACCTAGCCCTGTCCAATAGCTGGTTTCTCAGTGAGCTGCCTTCTCTGAAGAGGTATCACTGACAGTGTATATAATCACCACGCACACACACAAAATTATCTAGTTTTCTGGGTGAATATCCTCTGTTCTGGGGAAGAAATGCTTGTCTGTGCCATTACTGAATCACACAGATTGCTACAGCAACTGGGCGACAAAAGATTTAACACCATCTATCGTGAAAATTAGACCCAAGACAAGAGCAGCCGGCATGTGTTCCCAGTGGGACTGCAGAATCAGTCTGTGTTTCCTCAGCAGTATGTACGTCTGCTTCCCATAAACCAACACATTAGACTAAACCCTGGCTGATAGAGGTCTATCTGCCATGTTTGGACTGACTGTGTAGCTTTCGAGGTGTGGAGCTCATCTAATTCCCTGTCCCAGAACCCTCTTCTCTCGGCAGCAAGAGCTACTTGACTTCCCATCTGCAGGCTCTGGAATCCAGCCCAGCCTTGGGCTGGTGCAGCGTAAAGAGCATCAGGCCAGTTTGGTGCGCTCTTTAAATTCTCTCCGCTTAGAGTCAGGACTGAATTTGAGACCAGCCTTTTATTTTCTTTTCCTGATTGGTCTTTTCCTTCTTTTCAAGTTATGATAACTGCGCTTCTGACTTATTCCATAAAGTAGATACCCACCAGCTCTCCCCTGTGTTCTGTTACTGAATTCCTTCCTTTTTTTTTCTTTAATTAAGAAATTCTTATCTTCAAATATCTCCCTCTTTTAGGTTCATCATTTCATTTTACTCTGCTTGTCTATCACTGTTTGCTCACACACACTATCTGTCATTTCCTAGTCTTTAGAGGTGGTTCTCTGTACCCTGAGTCACCAGTACTGATAGCCAGGTCTTTCCAGTCAGGATCTGTCTCTACTCAGAGTCCCCCAGTTTCAGTTTTACCCACATGTTTAAGTTGTAATTTACTGATTATCTTTTTTGTACATAGCACTGTTATGGGCACGGAGAGAATGATTTTTTAAAAGATGGACTATACTGTATTCTCCAAGAGCTAGTAATATAGCTGGGATAATAATATTAGCATACACAGAAAGCAGAGCAGCCTAAGGTGTTGTGTGTTTAAGTACATCATTAGAGAAACAGAAAAGAGTGCTGTTTAGAAAAGAAAGCTACAGTGCTTTGTAGACAGCAATAATTCTGGAAGGCCTGATAGGAATATAGCTGGGGATAAGCCTAGGTTTGGGTTTTAAAAAGAGGAGAAAAACTTTCAATTGAGGGAATAAACCAAACAGACACAGAAACGGTAAAGCACATAGACATTCATAGGAAGTTGCAGAAGGGAAGAGTCACTTCTCATCTCTGTGTTCTCCACCAAGCCCAGTACAGACCCTTCTACATGTTCGTACTCAGTAAATGTTTGTTGAATTGTACATGTTGTAAAAATAGCTGGGTTGCATATTATGGAGGGTCCTGAGTGTCAGGCTGAGGAATTTGGACTTTGCTACCAACTAAACAGACATTAGCCTTTAGTTGTTCAAGACTGTCTTAGATTATGTATAGAGGTTAAAAATAATGGAAAAGCAGCAGTTAGGTTAGCCTTGGCAATCTGTTAGTCTCTATATTCCTCTGTTCTCTTTAAATGTCCTTTCAGAGGGGATATTCAATGGGTGTCTTTTCGTGTTACATCATGAGAGAGCTGAGTAGGTGTTAGGAGGGTTTCATTCAAGTCACATTAAAAATGCCCTTTTTGTACCAAATAAAAATAAATAAGTAAATAAAAATACCTTTTCCCCCCTTGGGTAGAATGCTCATTTACGTGTAATTTCACCTTGCTGTGACTGTTTGATGTCTTGCAGCTCAGTCTCGTTCTTTTGCCTCTCACTAGAGGAGAGTAATTTTTTTCCAGTTATTTTGTTCAGTGGCTACTTACCCTTAGACCTGATGCCCCAGATTAGGTCGTGGTACCAGAGGGAAGAGATTGTATAAGAATCCATAGGCATTTACGCTGTATTGTAGACTGTTACATTTAGGAGTAGGCTGTAAAAAGTAACTCTGAACTAAAACTTAATATCCTAGGTCTCAGCCCTGGAGAGAAGAATTTCATAAGCAATATATTCAACCATTTAAAATTTTTACTAAAAATAAAAATGGCTGCTTACTGGTATATGTGTTTACTTTCATGGCAGAGAAATCACTTCATGCTTCCTCAATATAAGCTCACTTTTCACTAGGAAGGTTCCTCCTGCATAAGGACAAAATGAAGAAGAGAAACCACAGCTACTCCATGCTGCAGAATTGCAGAACTGCTAGTAGGGGAGAAAGGAAAATCAACTGTCAAATGTCCCTGAAACTTTTTGCCCTTCATTTATTATACAGTCAATAATTCTAATTCTTTGTTATTCCAACAAGTCCTTTATAAAAAGCTGATCCATAAATTCACAAGATAATGGGTTCTTCCTTTTTTTTTTTTTTTTTTTTTCTGGCTCAGACTGAGCAGCAAGCATAGTCTGGTTACAGGACTCAGAGGTGGGAACTGGAGAGACGTGAGATGGTCTTTTTGATTGCATCTTATGCATATTCAGTGCATTTTAGTTCTATATCACAGGGACACTATTGAAATATATTCTTAGCTTTGGGGCAGAAAAGAGGCTCCATTAAGTAGTAAATTGCACTGCACAGCTAAGGGTTCATTTTATCACTACCCTGGACAGCAGGACTGTGCATTACAGGAAATATCAGCCAGGTGTGGGGAAAGACTAGACGAGGAGCACATATGAGTTAAGCACCTGCTATGTTCCTGGTACTAGAATAGACATTCTATTACTTCTCTTGCCATTACTTCTGCTACTATTTCTAAGGGCAACTACTGTTTAGTGAGTGGGTACTGGGTTCCAGTCACTGCTAGGAAATTTACATTCTCACTGAATCCTGACAAGGACCCAACCAGGTAGAAATTATTAACTCTCTTTTATAAGGAGATGAGTTTAGAGAAGGGAAATAATTTATGCAAGGTTACTTAGTTAGGAAAGATCAAATAAAAATTCAAACTCACTGGGATTTCAAAATGTAGAATAGATAAACAAGATTATACTGCATAGCACAGGGAAATACATACAAGATCTTATGGTAGCTCACAGAGAAAAAAATGTGACAATGAGTATATATATGTTCATGTATAACTGAAAAATTGTGCTCTACACTGGAATTTGAACAACATTGTAAAATTATTATAAATCAATATAAAATGTTAAAAAAATTCAAACTCAGACCTTTTTAACTACATAGCATCTGAGCTACACTGACTCCCATTTTTCTCTCAGATGAGCTGATTGAGTTGGTTGCCTTTGTTGAAGTAGATTTTCTTGTTGGTTTTCATTAAAAAGCAGAAAAATTTAATGAGAAATAGAAATTTGTGAAAGTTTTTTTTTTTTTTTGATCTTTCAAACCACACAAATATTAGGTACTTCTCCAATACTTTCACCATTTTTGCAGGGCAAAGAAGTTTTGATCTGTAAAATTGAATTGATTGCTCCAAATCCTTGAGCCATCTCCTTCTAATACTATTTCCATAGCCCAAACCTTAAAAAAATTAGCTTTTACTGCACCTATGATCTGCATCTCTCATTCCAGTAAAAAGCAAATTCCCTGGAACAAATGGAATGAACTGAAGAAGAGAGACGAATTAAATTAATTTTGTTAAGAGTTTTTAAAGCTAAGTCTGGACGCCATTGAAACAATTCAGCTGACCATTTTAGAAATTTATTTTTATGGCAATTGTGAAACTTTGGAAATAGTTATATTTGAGTTCATTGTGATTTTTCCAGTTACTAAATATGATACTTGGGCATTTAACCTCTCTAAACCTTGGAGTTTCTTCATATGGAATGAGGAATGTGTATTAGATGATCTTCAGTATACTGATGTTAAAATTCTCATTCTATGAGCATGTTTTATCCGTTTCATAATGACTGTCTAGGAAAAGTCCCACCATATGCCTGTTTGAATACATGCTTCACTTGTATGTATTTATACACACCCTACAGCATTAGACTAGCTTTCAGATTTAGTATTTCCAAAAAGCTCAGACTTGCCTTCTCATCATTTCAGGATTTCCCTGAAAGTGGGAGGCTGGGATTTCAAAACTGTACAGTGTGGAAAGTCAATAAAAGAAGTAATATTAGAATCAATGATCACTGAGTTCCAAACAACTGTGGGTACATTTTCCCATCTTATTCTTATTTTAAAGCCATTCTTATTTTACAGAGGGTTCAAGTAAGGCAAAGTGCTTGACAGAGTAGAAGAAATAAAATGGCATTTATATAAAATCTGATTTCAGAAATACCCATGTTCTAATGCAACATGTAGATGTCTGAATCTCACTCTAAAATTTTCACTGTTGAAGTTGTCCACTGCTCTCTACTGTGACATTTGAGTACTTATCTTATGCTAGCTTATGTACCAGACCCTGGGGAAGCAGTTATGAATAAGACGCAATGCGGTTTCTGCCCCTCTGGAGTACAGTCTAGTGAAGAAGGTGGGTGCATACAACTGGAAATTTGGATAAAATATGGTAAATGTTAAGATAGAGGTAGGCACAGGGTGCTGTCAGAGTCTAAAATACTTAGCCCAACCTGACAAACTGTGTAAGACTGCCTGGAGATGATCCCTGACATGAGTCAAAGAATGAGTTAATTGCAAGTTTGATAGGAAATTCCAGAAAAATGGAAAGCATGAACTCTTAGTATGAAGGAACATGATATATGGAGAACTAGAAGTAGTTCAGTATTATAAAGCAAAAAATTTTCGAGTAGCCAGAGATGGAACTAAAGATGTAAGTGGAGAGCCAGGTCATGGAGAACCTTGTATATCATACTGAGGAGTTTGGACTTCATCTTTCAGGCATTAGGGAGCCATTGAAGACCTTTGTATAGGAATGCTCTGGTCAGAATTATATTTGTGATGGGTCACCCTGGCTGAAACTAGGAAGAATTGTTTAAGTAGGGACTGGGGACTCAAAACTGGAAATGGAAAAAGCAGCTAAAAGGCTAGTATTTAAAATAATCCACCAGAGGCAGTGAAGCCAAGGCAACTGAAGAGTGATAAGGATGGAAACAAGAGGATGGAGTTCGTAGTATCTTTGTTAACCTACTCAGAGGTTTGCTTCATCTTGGTTTGTGCTTCTTAATTCCGTGTACAGTCTATGGTCGCACATTGAGTCGAATGAAGCCAGAAGCCGCTGAGCTGCGTCAATTGTTTAGTCTCCCAGGCTTTCACCAGCCTCTGTATTCTCCAAGGGGATCTGCTGGAATCTGAGCCTGGTTCCCCTGAAAACTTAGGAAGCCAGAAACTATTATTGTCTGATTTCCTCCACAGTGATCTCTGGTTCAAACTTAAATGATGCCTTTTTGCCTGGGCTCAAAGGCTTGTAAACCTTCCTCCTGTGTATACAAATAGCAAATAGATAAAAAGTAGAATGTGCGATGTTTCCTGCTACTTTCCGATTATTAAAATAATCACGTAAGTTATCTCATTGCCCCTTGGATCCCATAGTTGAAACAAGATAAAAGGCTCTGTTGAGTTGTCTGTGGAAAGCAAATATAACTTGAGAATTAAAAAAAAAAAAAAAAAAAAAGTAAACATGGACACCAAAACTGAAAGCAGGAGACTTTTGAAAATACAGACTGCTGTATCAATGGTTAGAATTTCCTTCATTTTGCAAAGCCACGAGCCACATGCATCAGCTCACCACAAAGTCATTAAGCCTTTTTAAGCTCAGATGAAAAACATTAACAAATCCCACAAAAGGCTTTAGTATAGCCCCTTTGTTCGCTCACATATGGCACTTTATAACTCCTGCGCCACTCTGGTCGTGGTGTTTAAGCTGCCTCCATCAGGCTGGTCCTGAAAGAACAAAAGACATCTTGAGCAATCCTAAGCAGGAAATGGGCTAATCTAAACATGGTTTGTGACACTTTAAGTAGAATAGAAAGGGGAGGGATTGATTAGTCATTAATGTCCAATTGGCTCCATATGGATGCTGCAATAATAAAGCCTTTTTTCAGAGCAGTAGCAGAGTTATTGAATTAGAGGTTTATGTTTCCTCAGAGCTGACCTTAGGGAATTCCCTTTTGGTTCTTCTGGTTGATCTTTTAAAGAGAATGGAGTTTCCAGTAGGAAAAAAATAGAAGCCTTATCCACAGTAACACTTGCTCATAACCCTGCAGCCAAGGAATGCATTAATTTAGCATCGTTTTAATCCCTGATATAATTTCAGTCCTTAGTGCTTTCTTTGCATGTTCTTGGATCTTTGGTGGGGCAGTATTTCAGAGGCCACATAGACAGCAGCATCGACTTCATGACTGGTAACAGGCTCCTCTCATGTGCTTAGCAGTGCAGGGAAATGGCATTCTTACAGGGGGAAAGTAATGTTCCAGGTAAGAAACAGTGGGCTTTAAAAATCAGAGTTATTTCATATTTCTGAATAGTGGCTGGTGTAGCTTTGGTGTAGGGGAAATACACTAGACTTAAAGTCAGAAGACCTGGGTTCCAGATCTGGCTCTGCTCCTTGTTAGCAGAGCAACCAGTTATTTCAGAGGAAGGGAACATTGCCTCTCTGAGTCTTGGTTTCCTCATCTATAGAGTGAGACATATATTTACCTTCATACGTATTTCAAAGAATTATAAAGAGGATTGATGTGTTTACTGAAAGCACTTTATAAATGTTATAGTAAGTAAAAGTCTCTAATACATCTGGTGTTCCTATTCTGGAAATGGGTCTCTGATCTAGACTAGTAAAAAAGCTGTCACTCTTTAAAAGAATTAATTTGGTACTATATTTAGTGGCATATCTGTTTTCTAATTGCCCAATAGAATTTTTCTTTATGTGTACACTATAAATGTTTATATCTCTATATCTATCTATTTATCTATCTATCTATCTATCTATCTATCTATCTATCTATCTATCTATCTATCTAATTTATTCAGTGAATTTCTTGGTATAGATAATTTCAACACTTGAGGTAAGCAGGGTATTTGTTTTTAGTGGGATTAAAGAGCCTTAAAATGAAAACAGGGAAATGAAAATTTACCTGTGGCCTTCCCTTGCATTAGTTAAAGAATTAATACTTTAATCAAAGTACCACGGTTAATCCATCCTTTGTTCCTGTACCGTTGGTTTCTTTTTCTTTTTCTTTTTTTTTACCAGCTTCTAGCTCAGAAGAACTGTGTGTTCATATTTGCATTTACCTTCTTCAAATCATGGCACCTATCATTAACTCATTCTTTGCTAAACTATCTACTGATCTGCTACAAAAGATACAGGGAACAAACCATATTCTTCCACTGCTGGTGTCGTCCTTCTCTGAAGAATGAACACATCACTTCTCTAACGATTAAGGTTCTCGCTCAGCCATGGAATGTATTTTCCTGCCAAGTAAACCACTAGGATAGCCAAATTGTCTTTTTTTTCCCTAAGAAGAAATCAAATTTGAATTTCAAGCAGCCTTCCTATAATGAAAGTAAGTTCACATTCTGGCAGGAAGCGGAAGTACAAAGTTAGCAGAAGTTCCCTAATCATAGGCAGACAACTGTCAGTCATCCCTACAACGTAGTGAATTAGATCTCTACAATATTAAGATAGATTTGGTGAAATAAACTTGGTGAAAAAATCCAACCTGTGTAATATCAATACCCTCCTTCTTTCCTAATTTTTTCTGTCCCCTTCTAAAATTCCTTCATCTTCTAGATTTTTGTTTCTGATGCACTCATGATTATTGTCTCTGTTAACCCAAATAGGGGACTATAAAATGTATCATGTAACTCTTTCCAAAGTGTCACAGGAGAAACTCAACTATTCTGCTAATAGACTGAAGTAGTCTAAAATAGTGTGCTTGTCAAGCAATCCAAGGATGTATGTTATATTTAAGTCTCTTTGTATTAAAACACAACCAATTTTGCCTTTTTAATAATTCTTTTTGGTAAATGAAGCCATTTTTTAAAAATTTCACAATGGCCTGAATATGCCACACGCTGAGGTTTACAGAGAAAAGAATCTTCAGAAAAATATCACCTTTGTTTGTTTGCTTGGTTTCCCATTTTATGTTTGTTCTTTTGTTTTTCCTTTTTTTCTTTTTTAACTAAGTGGTAAAACAATTTTATTTTGAATAGTACTCCATTGTATGGCTATACCACAGTTTGTCCATTTTCCAGTTATTTTCCGTTTTTGGTTATTCTGAATAAAAGTGCTATGATGTTCTTACATAAATCTATTTCTGAGCTAAGTTTTCATTTGTTTTGGATAACTACCTAGAATGGAATTGTAGGTCATTGGTAAGTTTATATTTTATTTTATAAGAAACTGCCAAACTATTTTCCAAAATGGTTATGCCATTTCACACTCCCACTACCAATATATTTGAATTCCAGTTGCTCCGTATCCTTGCCAACATTTAGTGTTTAAGCCATTCTAGTGGGTGCAAAATTGTATGTGGCTTTAATTTGTCATTTCCAGGTGGCTAATGATATGGAATACCTTTTCATGTACTCATTGGCCATAACTATATCTCCTTTTGTAAAGTATTTGTACAAGTCTTGCCTATTTATAAATTAGATTGTTTACTTTTTTGGTAGGTGTTCTTTATATATTCTCGATACAAGTTCTTGTCAGATAGATATGTTGTAAATATTTTTTCCCAGTCTGTGCTTTAACATTTCATTTTATTAATAATCACTTTTGATAAGTAGTCTTAATTTTGATAAAGTTAAATTTATCACTTTTCTTGTATATTTAGTGCTTTACCTGCCGTATCTAAGAATCTTTGCTTACTACAAAGTCACTAAAATATTCTCCAGTGTATTTTCTTGAGAGGCATTATAGTTTTTGCTTTTGTTTTAAACTATGATTTATCTCAATTAATTGTTGGATGTAGTGTGTGATAAGAGGTCGAGGTTTACTTTTTACACATAATTATCCACTTGTTCTAACACTATTTATTGAAAAAATTATCATTTTCCACTTTAATAGCCTAGGTCTTTATTGGAAATTGATCATATATGTGAGGGTTTAATTCTGACTCTCTATTCTGTTCCATTGATCTGTCTGTTCTTTACCACACTGCCTTACTCTAGTTTTTGCAATGTCACAAAGTATATTTTTACTGTAAGCCTTGAAATCAGGTACTTTGAATCCTCCAACTTTCTTCAAGTTTGTTTTGGATGTTTTTACTGCTTTTTTTTTTTCATATAATTTTAAAAATGAACTTACCAATTTATTTTAAAAAGTCTTTTGGCAATTTTTATTGGGATGGGGTTGAATCTATAGATAAATATGGAAAGAATTGGCATCTTAACAATATTGAGTTTTCAGATCTGTGAACATGGTGTATTTCTCCATTTATTTATGTTTACTTTAATTGAACTCATAAATGTCATATTGTTTTCAGTGTAAAGGTCTTGCATACTTTTGTGGTTAAACTTATTCCTAAGCATTTTATTTTCTAATTCTATTGTGAATGTAAACTTAAAAGTTATTTTTTAAATTGCTGCTAATATATAGAAGTACAGTGATTTTTATGTTTTTATATTGTATATTGCAGTACTGGTAAATTCACTTATTGGTTCTAATAATTATTTTGTAGATTTCTTAGGATTTTTTTATAAACAATTATATCATCTGTGAATACAGATAACATTCCTTATTCTTTTCCAATTTGTATGCTTTTTATTTCTTTACCTGCAGAAGAATATTGCCTAACAATGGTAAAAGTGGACATCCCTTTCTAATTTTCCATCTTGGAGGAAAAAAGGAAATTCAGTAGTTCTCTCTTAAGTATAATGTCCTACAGGTTTTTCTTAAAGCCGTTTATTAGACTGAGGAAGTTCCCTTCTATTGCTAGTTTCCTGAGAGTCTTTGTCATGAATAGGTATTGAATTTTGTCAAAAGTATTTTCTGAATCTGTGTGAAGATAATATTTTTCCATTTGTTTTGTTAATATAGAGAGTTACATTTTCTGATTTCAAATACTAAATTAATATTGCATTTTAAATTGACTTATCCTGAGATAAATTCTACTTGATCATGTTTTGTTATCAATTTCACATATTGTTACATTTAATTTGCTAACATTTTATTAAGAATTTTTACACTTATGTTCAAATCTCTGTCAGGGTATGATGTTACTTCATAAAATGAATTTGGGAAGTATTCTTTCTTCCTCTACTTTCTTAATTTATGTAAGATTACTATTCTTCCTTAGATGTTTGGAAGAACTAGCCAATGAAACCATTTAACATTGTGTGGGAAGGTTATTGGTTATAAATTAAAAATCTTCCTTAGCTATAAGAATATTCAAATTTTCTATTTATTCCTGAGTGAATTTTTGTAGTTTGTGTCCTTCAAGGAATTTTTTCATTTCATCTAAGTTGTTGGATTTATTAGAATTAAGTTACTCACAATATTCCATTTTTAATGTGTGAGTAGTATCTATAGTAATATCCCCTCTTTCAATCCAAATATTTTTGTTTTTCTTTTTTGTTGATTAGTCTTACTAGAGGTTTACCAATTTCATCAATCTTCAAATTACAAATTCTTGGCTTTGTAAGTTGTTTTCTATTTTGTTTGTTCTACCTTTTATTCATTCTGGGAAATCTCCAATTTTAATTGGATTATTTAATTCATTTATGTTTAATGTAATTACTGATTTGATAGGATTAAGTCTTACTACTTGCTATTTTTCTATTTGTACCCTTAGTTTTTGTTTGTTTTTGTTTTGTTTTGTTTTGTTTTGTTTTTTGGCATGCGCATGGGGTGTTCCTTTGGTTTTTTGACTTTCTATTACTACTTTCCCTCTTTTGGTTAATTGAATCCTTTTTCTAAGCTATTATTATGAAGACAATTTTTTAGGGCAATTTAAGGTTCTAAGTAAAATGGAGGGAAAGGTACAGAGATTTTACATGTACTTCCTGCCCTCATACATGTGTACACTCTTATTATCAACAGCCCACCAGAGTGGTACACTTATTATAATTCATGATCCTATGGTGACAATCATCCAAAGTCCATAATTTATATTAGGGTTCACTCTTGATATTGTGCATTCCTTGTGTTTGGACAAATTATAACATATATCCATCATTATGGTATCATATACTATTTTCATTGCCCTAAAAATCCTGTGTGTTTACCTGTTTATCCCTCCCTCCTCCACCCTTGGCAACCACTGATCTTTTTACTGTCTCCTTTTGAATCCTTTTTTAGTGCATTTGAATTACCGTATTGGCATTTTAGCTATACCTCTTTATTTAAAAAAAAAAAAGTTTTTTTTTCTAGAGATTTACTATTTATCCTTAATTTGAGTGTCCTTATAGTTAAAAGTGTATCACTTCTAATAAAATAAAGCAACCTTTAACATTTACTACTTTGTCCTTTTTGCTAATGTGCTATTTTTCTTCACGTAGTTTACCTCTTCATATATCTTCATAAATCCCAGAATTCAATGTTATATTTTGTATTGAACAGTCCCTTGTCTTTTAAAAATAAACAACCAGTTGTTTATTATGAAATCCAGAAGAAAAAACTTTTTAAATTTAGTCACGTATTTATCATTTTAAGCACTCTTCTTTTCTTCCTATAAATCTAAGATTCCATCATATATTATTCCTCTTCATCTTGAATAATTTCCTTGATTATCTCTTTTGGTATGGGTCTGCAGGTAATTCATTCTCTCAGGTTTTATTTATCTGAAAATATATTTCACATTCATTTTCAAAGCATATGTTCACTGGATAAGATTGCATTGACTTTATTTTTTTTTTTCCAGCAGTCTACAGATGTTCCATAGTCTTCCAGTCTTCATTATTTCTAATGAATAATCAGCAATCATTTATATTATTGTTCCCTTGTATGTAATGTGTCCTTTTTCTCTGGCATTTTCTCTTTGTCTTGGGTTTTCAGCAGTTTTACTGCTGTTTAGGTATGGTTTTCTTTGTATTTATTCTGCCTGCACTTATCTGAATGTCTTGAACCTATAAGTTGATGTTTCTCACCAGATTCAGATAATTTTCAACCCGTGTTTCTTCAAATGTTTTTCAGTCATGATTCTCTCTCCTCTCTTTCTAGAACTCTAATTACGCATATTTTAGAACACTTAATATTATTCTCCATGTTGCAAAGTCTCTTTATTTTCTCAGCTTTTTTCTTTCTGTTTTGAGACTGGCTAATTTCTTTGTTGTATTTTTAAGGTCACTGACCCTTTATTCTGCATTCAAAAATGCTATGAAGTTTATTCAGTGAATTTTCATATCAAATATATTTTTCAGTTCTAGAATTTCCATGTTTCTTTTTACAGTTTCACTTCTCTGCTGAGTTTCCCCCATTTATACATTAATTATGATAATCTTTTCCTTTAGGTCCTTGAACATATTTATAATGGCTACTTTAAAGTTCTTGTCTGCTAATTACACTATTTCAGCCATCTCAGTTTCCTTCTGTTGATTTTTTTTTTTTTGTCTCCGAGTCACATTTTCCTGGTTGTTTGCACAACTAGTAATTTTTTTTTATTATAGATTGTACACTGTGGATTATAAATTGTAGAGATTCTGGCTTCTATTATCTTACTCTGTTAACCATGCTAAATTTTTGTGCTAGGAGGCAGTTTAATTTTCTTGCTGATCACAGTGAAGTTGTGGAGGCTCAGTTTTGCACTATTAGGGAGTAACTGTTTCAGTGTTGTCTGTAGTCTAGGATGAATCCTTAGTCTTGGCATATAGTCTTTATACCTGAAGAGTGGTCCTTCTGGGTTTTCAGTGGAAAGCCTAAGTTGTTCATGAACACTTTCTAACTTGGTAGTATTCAAATCCAAATTCTGTTTCCCTTGCAGTGGACATCAGTTGAAATTTAAGCTTAGATTTTTCAAATACGCAGCACTGATTTCCCCTGGGATCATAGAAGTCATCTCTATACAGGTGAAGTTCAGGGGTTAGCCACTCATAAGCCTCAATTCTCTCTTCAGACACATTAATCCAATTAAGACTGACTTTCTGTTTGTATTCTAGCCACTCGGTGCTGTGTAGACTGGGGAGTGTCCTCATGGAAAAGCTATGAAAACAAGGGTTTCACTCAGTGAAATTTCTTTTTTTATAGGACTGATTCCTCTCCAGTTTTTTCTTAATTTTGATAGGTCTCAAGTACCTTCAACTGGTTGTTTTTTAATATTTTCCTCAGAATTTATAGTTATTATCTGCTTGAAGGTTAGTCTGATATAAGCTATTCTGTTGTTACCAGAACTGGATCCCAGAAGAGAATCTTTTGTGCTGATATTTTACTTATATTACATTTATTCTGTCTGACAAAATGTAAGTTTTAATGAGCCTGTGAAGAGGTATTTATTCACCTTATTTTTCTCTATTCTTTCTTGCCAATGCACTAGTAATCATTGAGACTATTCAGTGGTAATTTCTCATTTAGCTTCCATTTTGATCTCTTGTAGAACATATTTGTTCATGTCACTACCCTGCTTTTTAAAAAACCTTAGACTTCTTGACTTGGTATTCAAGATACTTAGCAATCTGGCCCCTACTTACTTTCCCAATTTAATCTCTTGGTATTCCCCTATTTTTTCCTATAAACTCAAGCCATAGCCAGATTCTTTTTATCCCCTAAAACCCTCGTGCTTTTTTTTTTTTTTTTAAATAACTCTGTGCCTTTATATTCACGCTGGATTCTCAGCCTAGAATACTTTCACACTCATACCTGCTGGTAAACTCTTACTCTTTGTTTAAGATACTACTCAAGCAGTACTTCCTCTCTGAAGGCTCCCTGATCCTCATCTCTGTCCATTCCAACAACATTAATAACTTCTCTTCTCTGATTTCATAGTATTTTAAAATTACCCTTGTTAGCACTTACACTGTTTTGTAATTTTCTATTTAAGCATCTGTTTCCCTCACTGGACCAAATTCCTTGAAAACAAGGCACATGTGTTATTTATCTTTGCAGCCTCTATCACAATGCTGGGTACATCTGAAATCTGTCAGAAAGGTTTGCTGCATTAATGTATAAATAAATTATTCCTAGGCACATTATAGAATTTGCCAGAGTTCCTCCTTAGGGAGAACTTTATATATGCACAAATCCATACCAAACGCTTACTCATTCACTCACATAACCCTTGGAATTTACCCAGGAAGGGGGCCTCTCTAGGATTAGTTCAGGACCATTGCCATAGGCTATGATGGTTAAACTGGCCTTCTTTCCAACCCACCTGGAAAAACTCAACTTTCTGTATTCTCTTTAAATCATTTAAATAGATTCATAAGGAAGTCTTTGCCTTGGCAATTTCTATTTTTTCCTCACAGACTATCTTTTTTCATCTAACTGAAAATTTGTCTTTACACAAACTGTGATATGAGAAATGAAGGATGGATTAACCAGTCTGAGCCCCCTTGGGGAACTGGAGAGACTAGGGATTCCTGGAGTAAAGGGGACCTGTGCCTAGTGTGGTACTGTTGACCTCCTGGCCTTTCAGTAACTGTTATTCAGGAATGGTGCTGCTGGTAATTAAAGACACTTAGGTCAGCTAGAAAGCAGTAGTCTCCACATACATAGCTATAGGTCTAGGCGTCTTCCAGCCTCTTTCCATGAGAAGACATTTAGGAGCGTTGAACTCACAGATAATTCCTCTGCTATTAAAAGTAAAAGAATCTGCCTCTTAGAATTATGAGCTATTCCCTAGGACAACTCTGGATTGTGACAGAGAGCATTGGCTATTTTAGAATGAAGTGCCCCCCCTCCTATTTTTTAACTTGATGTTATTTTTGAAAACGAGCAGTATGAAGTCACATTTGATATATAGATTCTAAAGTTAATTATAGCAGAAAGTCAATTTTAGGCTTCAGATAGTCAGGCTAATAGCATATCTTTGAAAATCATGGTATAGTATTCTATAGAATTTTTCTTATTTGTTTAAAAGAGTGTTCATAATATACAATCTCTATTTTTAAATTTCTGAATTTATACACCCATACACAGTCATATGTGTTTCTATTGCTACAAGAATAATTCTCTAACTATTTTGTTTCATGAAGCAAAATTTAGGAAAGTTAAGGGACATTTTCGAAATACTCTTTTGATGCTGTGACCTCTTTGTATTTTCTTAAAATTCTGACTCTGATCAGATAGCAGGTCCAGTTTAAAAGTCGTTTTAAACCTTGGTCTTCCTGGATAAGTCTCTTCTTCTTCCAAAATGTTGGCTCATCAATACAACATTTCTAGCTTAACTTGGAATGTCCCCATTTACTTTTCAGTTGACGCCCCTTGGGAGAGAGAAGAGGAGATAAGAAAAAAGAGATGTATATACCCCCTGGTTTCTTAATTCACATTTTAATACTATGTACTGTGCCTGAATATCTCAGTTTCTGGAAGCACTTCTTGTGAGACTAGAGATCTGCTGTGTAATTAATGCAGTGTCAGTGTTGTGCAAATAATATGTACCATGGGAGGATGGACAAGGCCAGTGTAGGACAGCTGGTGGGGTGGGAGCTGAACTGTCCTTGGAGAAGGTAGAATTTAGTAAGGTAGAAGTGAGTAGGAAGGCAATGCTAAGGTTGCAGTGTGGAATGAAAAGGGAGAGAGTTTGGACATAGGTATGACATGTCTGGGAGAATCCATTGGTATGAGTAGAAGATCTGCTAAAACCAGAGTCTAAAAATCCACCATGATCAGTGTGTAGGAGATTAAAACTTCCCATTTACAATGAATACATAAATGGAAGCCGGCTATTTGGTTTTGCTAGAGATGAAGAAAAGCTATGACAGTAAAAGCAGATCTCAAATGTTAATCACCTGTGGCACAGTAGTTAACTTAGAATAATATTGAAGTGTTTTTGCATCTGACATTCTCCACAAGCCTGTCTCCTTTTATGTGTATGCATGCAAGTATATAAATTGCTGAATCCATGTCAGTTGTAAAGTAATGGCATTGAGGGCATCATAAATTACCACAGTGATCCTCAGGAGAAGCCACTGTCGTATCTGAATGAGTGTTTCACTTCCAGAGTAATGTATGCCTTCATCTGGCCCAGCAGTCAGCATATTGCCCTGTGTTGATGGATATTGTCAGCTGGAAGCTACACTACATTTCACTGCACAATAAACATGGCTGTCAAACCCATATAAAGTGAAATCAATTTATCCTGTATGGTCAGTGCATTTTAAATGAAATTAATGTACTGTGGGTATGGTGGCAAAAAGGTAGCATATTAGTTATGCATCTTGGGATCTGAGACTTTTCATGTGAGG
This sequence comes from Camelus bactrianus, assembly GCF_048773025.1. Taxonomy (NCBI): domain Eukaryota; kingdom Metazoa; phylum Chordata; class Mammalia; order Artiodactyla; family Camelidae; genus Camelus; species Camelus bactrianus. The sequence continues at coordinate 37,013,858 of NC_133548.1, forward strand.
GATCATTTTGTCTAGTAGGCCTAGAAGAAGGGCAGTTTTAAAAATATGTTACTTCACATGGTCTTCAGAAAGGGGCCCCTCTGTCCTTCTTCATGTTTAGAAAAGAACTGACAATATTACCCAGTTCGGCCCTTTTATCTTGTCTTTTGTTTGCAACAAATGATGATCATATTTGCCAAATAATAGTGCTCTTTAATGTTCTAATTTATTACTAGCTCTGACACAAACGAATTTCTTCTTAATCAAGGTAGCTGGAAATAGAGTAGAATGGCAGAGATGGATTGGGTCATGTTGTTCCTGTATAATCACTCCACTCAGCTGAAAGGATTTATTTTTGCCAAAATGTAGAAATGTTGGTTTTAATGTATGTTTTGCTTCTAACCTTTTGGGAGTAGGCTTTCCTATCTAAGCAGTGGAGGCCCTGGCTGAGGCCATCAGTCCAACTTCACATTTAACTACAGAGGTCCACAATCTACAGGGAGAGGCTTGGTATCTATCTGCCCCACGTAAAGCACACATCAGTGTGTCGTGCTGGTGGGCTGCGTGAAAACAAAAACAACAGACGCTATGTTCACCCATTCATTCATTCATTCATTCATTGAATGAATTTTACTAATTGAAACTCTGTTTGCCAAGTGCTTTATTGGAACCTAGGAATATAGTTAGTGAAGAGCCAGCTCCTGCCGCATCCTCGAGGAACTTTCTTTCAGTCTAATGTGTTACTGTGGTCACTTCTTTGGAAACTATAAAACATCAGGAATTTAGACATAGTTCCATAGGGGATGTTAAGGAACTACCCTTAAATAACAGAAAAATATATCGGGACCTTGAAATGACTGCCTTTTTAGTCTACTACCTTTGCATATGAGTTGAAAACCGAACAATCTTTTACTTAATATTTATTGAGTATCTATTATATAGGAAATCCTGGGGATATAAGAATGACTACAACATAAACACTAACTTTAGGGGTCCCATATTCCTGGAGATGGAAGGGAAGTATTGGAGATAATCACGTAAGATAACGCAATTACTTTGGAGCATGTAGCATAAAAGAAAGAGGAATGAATGCAACCTGGGAAGCATCGTTGCAGATGCTGTTCCTTTGGCCTGAATTACCCTTCCCATCTGTCTTTACTGCCCTCTCCTATTCACCTACTAATTCCTGTTCATCCTCGGAGACTCAGCTTAGAGTTTCCTAGGAGGCATTAGCTGACTGTCCTGTCTGGTGCCCTCTTGGTGCCCTGTTTACTTCAATATTAAAGCACTTACTATACTCTGTTATAATTGTCTGTTTGGGGTCTGTCTCCTTTCTGAACCATGAGCTCCTTTAAAAGCAGGTGCTGTTTTATCCACTTTTGTATACCCAGCACCTGGCACAAAGCCTAACTCACAGTAACTGCTCAATTAATAGTTTTCAGTGAATTCATTCATTCATTCACGAAGCACACCACATTTGAATAGGCCTGAAAGGATGAGTGGGACTTAGCATGAAGAGGTAGGAGAAGGAGCTTGCAGGCAGTGAGAGGAGCCCTGGCGAAGGCACAGTGTTGTGAAAGACAGGTCTGTTTCGGGTAAGTTATTTGGAAGTGGCTTCAGTGTTTGGCAAATGAGGCTAAAATGATAGGTAAGAGCCTGCTTTTGAAGGGAGAGATCACAGCAGGAAAAGTTAGCATAATATAGTGCCGGTAATTGCCTTCCTGTCCCCTGGAATTGACTGTAGTAAAAAGGTACTAGGTGTATGAAAACATGAAGTTTCATTCTGCCCGGTGTGTCTTTGAGGCCTACATCAGAAGAGCCCGTAGCATTGTCACTTGAAACTGTCTTCTGCTTCCAAGACTTCACTTAAAAAGAAGAGAAGGGCCTGGGGAAAACAGCCGAGCCTGGTGGCAAGCTGTGCTGCATTACCCAGATGATAACGCTTTGCCCCCATCTTGTTCTTCCTGCCCTAACATTACAGGAAGCAAAGCAATGAATGGCTCTGCAGCTAAACTACAGCAGTATTATTGTTGGCCAACAGGAGGTGCCACTGTGGCTGAAGCACGAGTCTACAGGGATGCCCGTGGCCGGGCCAGCAGCGAGCCACACATCAAGCGACCAATGAATGCGTTCATGGTTTGGGCGAAGGATGAGAGGAGGAAAATCCTTCAGGCCTTTCCTGACATGCATAACTCCAACATTAGCAAAATCTTAGGTGAGTGCAGTGCCTGATGCTGATCCTCTACCGCATGAGTGGCAAGAAGGGGCCTGATTTGACACCAAAGGGAGGCTGTGGTTTGCAGAAGTTAGGTGTTGCTCAGCAAGCTGCCCCGGGAGACTGTGTCATCTCCGCATCCATCATGCTGCAATGTAGCATTTACCTTTAGGAGCTAGAACACCCACCGGTGCCAGGGCAGGACTGACTAAAATCTTACCCTAGAGGCAAAACTATTTATTGTATGTGTTAATAGGGCAACTCTAAGAGCTCACTGCTAACTAAGAGTCATGGAGACGAGCTTTATCTCCTTTCTTTAACTCAGTCTTAAAACTCATAAGTTGCTATGGAACCCTGGAAACGCTCATAGACGCTACAGTTTTCTGCTTTAGTATTCTTGGGTTCATATGTCCCTCTGAAAGTACTCACCAAGGACTAGGGGTGAGCCCCCAAATAGTGTGAAATTTATGGAGTGTAGAACAGTGCCTCTAATGATAACTTTGAAACTTGTAAAATAAAACTACATTTACTTTAATAAGATATGACTAGTTCAAATTTCATAGCAGCGAGTTGAACACATAGACCACAGGGCAGAGGCCCATTTTGTGGTAAATTGCCAGAGTGATTCTCCCGTTTCTTCGGATTAAACTCAAGCCTTGTTCTATTAGTGTAAAGCTTGCCAGCACAGATTATACAGTTTGGAATTATTGCGCTCAACACATTGAACATATTTCATTCAACATGCAGCATTACAGTCAACATGTTTCCTCTTTAAGAAGAAAAAACACAGAAGGCACTGTTCTATTTAAGCTATCATGATGTGACAAAATCTCAAAGGGAGCCGCTTAAGAAGCCGAAAAACATTAGAGACTTAAACTGTGGTTTTCATTTTTTAAATGTTTTGTTCAAAAGCAATAAATATTTAACCTGAGTAAATATCAGTGATCTGGACATACACAAATACACATGTTTTGTCACTGTATAAATAATTTAACTTGATTCTGAGACATTTTGAGGCAGTCAGTGACCTCTAAGAAAATTTAAAACATACATAAGATCAAATAGTGGTGAAATGTTAAAATACAAGTTTTTCATTTTGACTTTTGAATTTCAAGATGAACACTAAATGTTATTACAACTAAATGGGGTTTTATTTAGAGTTTCAGAGATACACATTCTTCTTATATTATTCTTACAAATTTAATTTTCTTATAAACTAAATTAATAAATTTAAAAATCTTTCAAACCATAATGCTCCTTGTAGATATATTAAATTTTTTTTCTCGTTAATGGACAGTCAAAAGAAAAGTTAGTGTTTCTCTATCCCTAAAGTTTGATATCTAACTTGAAATTCTCCTTTTTTTTTTTTTTTTGCCATTTTAGCAGCAGGATGAGTAAGCTCTCAAACGGGCACAGAACCTCTCTGTTTCCATTTTGGCAGCTGTGGGGAATCTATATTACTAGTGTGCATTCTGTGAAAAAAAGTTAAGAATATAATAAGTGTATTCATTAAAATATAAACTTTTCAGCACAAGCATTTCAAGAGCACCAAAAATCCTCTGTTAACTGGGGCTTTAAGCTGGGAACCAGCGGAACAGAGAAGCCTATCCCTGTAGACTTTCTACACAACTTTTGCACAACAATCAGGAAAGAACAGGGATGGATGTGCTATTAAAACAGACCAGGATATTGCTGGCTATAGAGAATATTTGTACAACTTTTCCATTTGTTTATGTATGAAAAATCTCCACTGAAGAATAGCTAACATCCAGTCAGCACAGCTGTTACCGCTTTATTCACCAGCGAGACACAAAAATGCAATTCGATACACGTAAAAAAACACATCCCTTCTTCGTCAAGTGTTTAGATAATTCTTTATAAACAATATTAGAGAAGTGAATACTTTTCTTTCTTCCTGTGTAAACCATATTAAAAATTTTTGTACTTTCATTGGTACAGCTTTGAATGAATGTTTATAGTACTTGAAAATGGTATATATAATTCCAACTGTACCTTCCGGTTCTAAAGCTATAACTTCTTAAGTAAGGTTTAGCCTTTTTAATTACCCTAGGCCGGGGGAGACAGTGTGCACCTTAGGTTTTTACATACAGAGGAATATCAACATCTGCTGACATCCTATCAAAGGAGAGCTTCGCTAAAGATGCTTGGGGTGTGGGGAGATGTTTGAATTTCTGGAACTAAGAGAGCTTTTCCTGAGAATTCTGTAACACTCAAAAGTATGCTTAGGAAATTTAGGTTTTTAACACTCTTGAGAAAGATAGGCAGAAGGATAGGGCAAGACCTTGGTGTAGGGGATAATCTTTAAGCAGCAAAGACATATTTTAAAACAATATACTTACTGTAGCATCAACTTTAAATTATTGAGAGAAGTAACATAATGCATGTGTCACGTACAACGTTATTCTCTGCTCTGTAGTCTAAAACACTGGTTGTGAGGCTCAGTGGTTGTGGTGACGGGAGCTGCTCAGAGCGCAGGTGAGTGAAGTGGCGGGAAGTGTAAGCAGTATTTGCCGGGAGTGTGTTGCTTTGAGCACTTAGGTATTTAGGGCTATTTTTATGTCTAGGGTCTCGCTGGAAATCCATGTCCAACCAAGAGAAGCAACCTTATTATGAGGAGCAGGCCCGGCTAAGCAAGATCCACTTAGAGAAGTACCCGAACTATAAATACAAACCTCGACCGAAACGCACCTGCATTGTTGACGGCAAAAAGCTCCGGATCGGGGAGTATAAGCAACTGATGAGGTCTCGGAGACAGGAGATGAGGCAGTTCTTCACCGTGGGGTAAGTGCTCCTGCATTTAGCCACCTGGGCCTTCCCGTCCCAGTAGGAAGCCCCAGGATGGCTACTGGCAGGGTGTTTGGGAAGGAGACTAGGGAAGGGAGGAGGCTGGGACATACTGAAGTGGCTCAGCTACAGTAATCTTTGCAGTGTCACAAGCACACAGCCTTGCAGCATGGCTCCTGCTCAAATCAAATCAGATCAAACCTGCAACAGGTCACTCCCAACTGCTCACCCCTTTCATTGTCTCCCAGGCTAATCTAAGATGTTCAGTGCCCACACACAAAGTTTCTGGTAGTTTATTTAAGTAGACACACAGGGAGGAAAAAATTAAAACTAACCCTAAGAAATCCCCAGAAGCTTTCCAGCTTCTCTGGGTGGTGCTTCTGACTCTAATCACAATAGTCTGCTTTTGTTGTGGGATCTACCACAAGATAATTGGCCTTGACATTGGTTAGAGGACCTCATTTTTGGCATAAGATCCAGAACTCCTGTTGCAGTAAATTATACTGTGGTAGAAGCAGTAACAATGTGGATTTTCTTGCTTAAATCAGAAACTAGACATGTTTTTGATATCTTCAAGTCTGATTTCATGTCATTTTGTTTAAAAATTAGGTAATAGATTTCTGGTATAAATTTCGACTTGGCTGACTGGCTGTCTGCATTCAGAAGAGGCCTCTTGTAACCACAGTAGTCAGAATAAGTGGGGATGCGGATGCCTGTAGGTTCCAGCTTACCCAGACCTAGAAGCACAGGGGGGTGGCAAACCAGCAGACCGTTCTGGAAGCCTCAGCCTAAGGCAGCTGGAATCAGACTGGAGAGACACTTGGGAAAGGGCTTGAGAGAGAGACGTGGAGGAAGTAAAAAGGAAGCTGTGTTCACTGTTAACTGAAAGGGGAATTGAGGAGCTGTGCTGTGCCAAGGATGTGAGAAAGCTTTACTTAGAGGCGAAGAAAAGAGATACCTTAAGGAGCGGTAAAGAACTATTTATTTATTTTTAAGGACACTCAAAAAATAACTTCATGGAACAAAAAGTTGGTTTCAGAAGCACGTGTTTAAAAACAGAAAACTAATTTGGAAAAGTAAATAGTAAAAATAGAAAAAGAAAAAAAAAAAAGGCCAACGAAAGCTGCGTGGGTCACTAATCTATACAATACACCAGAGTGTTCTGGGGAAGAATGTGGGCTTTGGCGTTTGACCACCGAGTTTCAGACACTGACTGTGCTACCTACTTGGCCACGTTATTTAACTTTTCTAAGCTTCTGTTTTTCTGTTTTCTCATGTGTGAAATGAAACGAATAATAGTATCTATTTCATACAATTGTTGAGAGGATTCAATGAGGCAATGCTTTCAAAAGTGCTTTGTGTAATACTTAGTACAATATCAATAAAGGTGAATTCCTGTCATTATTATTACTATTAAACATGGATTTACCTATGTCACACTAGTTAATCAATGAATTTCTTTACACTATGGCAGAACTTTTTCTAGGTAAAGAGAGGCTTAAACCGCTTTGTTATTTGAGAATCCCAATATATTAACAGATGAAGACATGCCAAAATAGGATGTCACATTCTTCTGTGCTATAAATGTTTGCACCTTCTAAAGTAAAGCTTTTAACACAAAAGTACAATGCAATGTAATTGGGCTATCCATGTGTTAATTAGGGGATTTATGAAATACCCCAATTCACAGTGTACTTTAGGAAGTATAGTTGTAGGTAACAAAATACAAATTTAAGACTGTGTAATGTCTTCTTTTAATCCTGTTAGTATATCTCTGAGAATATATATAACCTCCTTTGAACAGAGAATCAAAAGTTTAAATTTGAGATATTTTGTGATTCCCACCCTTCTCCCCAGTCATGTTCCCTGTGTTGCATAATGGGTCCTTCTGCCATAATCTGGAAGGGTATCGAAGGTACTGTCTTAGTTCCAAATAGGAGATGGCGGTAATTCTATTCAATTTAGTCCTCTTTACCAAAGGGACATTGGTGACAGCTCTGGACCAAAATACCTCATTCCATAGTAATACATGTAAAATGAACTTAGCTAGAAAAACTCAATAGCATCTACTACTTATTGAATGCCTACTGTATACGAGGTGTTTTAGGTATACAAATTATATAATCCTGTAAATAAGATAAAGAAATAGAGGCCCCAGGAGGTCCTATGGCTGCTGAAAGGTGAGAAGGAGCCAGGGATTAAATCAGGCCTCCGCCTCTGTCATGCCGAATGACTGAGGAACTGTCTTTACCACGTTGCTTCAAAATGTGCCTTGTCATCCTGTCCTGGCACAGTTACAAGTATGACTTTACCATTTGAGGAAGAGCTCCTAGAACCTAGAGGAAATAAGGACTTTTGTTGTGGTATACGGTGGCATAAAAAGAGCTTTGAAATTTCGAGACTAAGGACCTGGTAGCTAGTGTAGGAGGTCCTCTATGGAAAGCTTATTTTAGTCTGTGGAATAGAGCCACAGGCATGCAGGCAATGGCCAGAATGTCTTGTTCTCTAATCTTCAGTGCTGAGTATCTTCCTCCGCCCAGCTTAGGTAATACTCGCTACGTGAAGCCAAGTGATGTCTTCACTTAAGGATTTGCATTCTCTCCCAGGTAGTTGTATTTTATAGATTATTAACTCCCTTGGATTCATCTTTGGAAACTGATCTTCATTAGATGCAAGGTTATTAGAAGAGGAAAAACCAAACACAAAATTCAAATACTGCTATTGACTTCTTGAGGGAATGGGAGTGAGATCAATTTTTATAACTGATTTTGAAAAGGTGTGCATAACTTTCAAGCCAATAAAATGACATATATTGTTCAACATTGTCATGCATTTTACTGATGATACAACTGGAAGTTCAGTGAGTTTTTTTTTCTTTTTTACTCAATTATTATGAAATGAATTTATCAATATATGAAATAGAATAATGTTAGCTCTAGCCTTGGATTTAACCCCTTCAGTTGATAGCTTAAGTATCAGAATTTTGCAGTAATCCTGACAGGAGTACCATTAATGTTAAAATGATATTTGTTAGGGTCTTTCCCCAAAGAACTGTGGCCACATGAAATGTACTTCCAATTTGTTCGAAGCTTATTCAATAGTTTACCTATGAACTAATAGAGAATTATGCAGATACTATAAAATATTTAAATTGGGGTTACATTTTGAGTAACAATAATTAGCGTGAATTATACAGATTATTGCAAATACAACAAATTTGTAAGATAAGAAGTATCATCTGCATCCTGGGGTTGAAAAACAGAATGTTCAGAGATGTTAAATAATTTGTTCAAGGCCACACAGCTAGTACATTGCAGAGCTGAGATTGAAACCAGGCTTATGTGAAACATATGTCCTTTTCACCATTACACATACCTCTCAATTAGAGCCTACAAATTGTTTAGAGGCTGTATAGTATAGTGGTTAAGAACACCAACTCTGGAACCAGACTATTCTGGCTCAAATACTAGATCTGCTTCTGCCTGGCTCTAGGAACTAATGCTTAGCAATCCTTATCCTCTAAACTCTCCATTTGCCCTTGGGAAACTTACTTAAACTGTACCTCAATTTCCTCATATAAAAATTGGGATGACAGTAATACCTACATCAGATCCTTCTGAAGATTGAATAATTTAATATATCTAAAGTGCTTGGAATGGTGTCTGACACATAGTAAGCCCCAATTAAAGCAAATATTATTCTAGAGAAAGGATGCTATGTGTCAGGTATATATTTCATATTATAAAGAATTATGTTTGCTGCATTATGCTATAAATGGTATGAACACTTGCTATTTTGATCTGAATCTTAAAGAGGCTGAATCAAACCTATAAGATGCTTATAAATTTAATTGATTAGCATAGACTAGACATTCTGTTTTCAGTATTGTCTTCCTGTAGAGAAAGCCAGATTAGAATCTCTCATAGGTAATGTAAAAAGATGTGCAATTTATAGGCTTACCTACTAGTGAAACAAACATCATTGCCTTCATTTATAGATACTGTGAGGGTCTGAAAGATCAGCAGACAGGGGCTTTGACAATATAAATAAATAATTCCACTGCAGTTAGCAAAAGCTAGACCATACTCCAGAAATGTTCCTGTGATTTGGAAGCCATGCAACAACGCTGGACTCTGTCAGGGCCAGCTTAAACTCTTGGGCTGGGAGGGAGGGTCCTTAGCCATCTCTGCTCACATCAGCTGCACATGTATACTTTTACAAACATCCACAACTTTTGTTTTGATGCATACATTCATTATTTGTAAAGCCCAATGCTTGCCAGCTATTCCTGTTTGTGAAATCTGCAGTGTTTGAATTTTGACTTCACAATTGATTTGTAGAGGAAGGAAAAATGCTTTCTAGGAAAGTAATTTCCGATAGACAAAGCTTGATTTTCCATTTTGTTAATTGATTAGTCGGTCAGTTGGTAAAAGCCTGTTGGAAACCAGCTGTGTGCCTAGCACTGTACTAAATTAGTATAGTGCATGAGGCATCAGTTCTACACACAGTGAGTTATCAGAGAATGCTATTAACAGAGAAGCTGGACATATACATAAATAGGTTAGCAAATAACAGTTTGTTACACACACACACACACACAATACATTGCATAGTGCTGCACAGAGTGTGTAATGAAGTACTAATTTTGATTATATAGCTCAGAGGAAGGGAGATTACTATGGGTTAGGACCAACCAAAGGCCATTCTTGAGGTAGGGGACTTGAGATGTGGGTAGGGGGCAGGCTGGTGAAGGACAGGTTCCTATTTTAGCATGAAGGAGAGCATGAACACATGGGGGAAATATGAAAATGTTCAATAATAAAGAGGGAGGCTAGCCTAGGAATTGTCCCTGACAGTAAAGAAAAGTAAGATATGTAGGGTGGGACAATATTTTGGAAACCCTTGAAAGCCAGGCTTCTTCAAGTATAACTAGCTATGCTCATTTAATTTTTTTTAGTTTCTTTTTATGCTGATAATGACAGTGAGGGAGCAAGGCCAGCATGACAGTTAGCTTATGATTTTGCATCCGCAGAATCAGTGGTAACTTAGAAGGGGCCTCAGAAGTCATATCCTTCAAGCAGCCAGCAGTTGTGGGAGTCCTTTCCAAGTTCGGCTTGAACTCTTCCAGGGCCAGAGAGCTCACCACTTTCCAAGGGAGCTAGTTTCTTTGTGGAACATCTCTTAATACTAGAAAGTTCTTTTCTTTTAACTAAGCCTCCTACTTTATAGATTGGTTCTGATCCTCTTCTTTGGTCTTTTCTAGAACAAATCTCTTCCTTATTTGTGAAGAAAATCACTCAAGATCTAAAGATGGTTATATTCACATTCCTTCCGCACCACCCTCTCTCCCTTATAGCTAAGCTCTTTACATCTTTTCTTCTCCAAAATAGGTTACCTAGCCTTTTCATTTCTTTTCCCTCTCACTCACTCGTTCATTCATTTATTCCATGTATTCAGCAGACTTTTGTTGAATGCTTCCTGTGTTCCAGGCATTGCCTAAGCTCTGGGACTGTATCAGTGAAAATCCCTGTCCTTATGAAACTTGCGGTCTAGTGGGGAAAGTCAATGAATTAATAAATAAATATCAAACAGTAATAAATGCCTTAGAACAAAGTAAAGGAGGGTACAGGATAGGGGGTTTGAGAGGCTAAAGTGCAATTTTAAACCAGAGACCACAGAAAACCTCACTGAGAAGATAAACCTGAGCAAAGACCTGAGGAGTGAGGGGGCCAGCCACGCGGGTGGATGTCTAGGAGAAGAACTAGGCAGGGAGAACAGCAGCCGTGAAGATGGTGAGAGGTTGTGCCTGGCTTGTTGGGAGACATGAGTCCCGAGCGATAGGAGCAGAATGAGTAGATGCGATGAGTAAAGGCAGTAGTAGTAGAGAGAGATGAGGAGAGGTGGTAGGGAGCCGAATTCTGAAAGGACTTGAATTTGACTCTGAGTGAGATGGAAAGGCATTGAAAAGTCTATAAGCAGAGGAGTATTGTGATCTGACTTAGGTTTTAAAATGATCACTCTGTCTACTATGTTGAGTATTGTCTGAAAGAGATGTGACCTGAACTAAGGAGGCAGGCTCTTACAATAAACCAGATTAGAGTTGATGGTGGCTTGAACTAGGTTTGTAGATGGCAAAAGTGGAGGGATTCTGGACAATATTCCTAAGAATGAACCAATAGGATTTGCTGATGGATGGGGTATAGGGATATAGGATTGGCCCCAGCAGCCAAAAAGATGAAGTAATCATTAACCAAGATCTGAAAGGTCATGAGAGGAGCCATTATAAGGGAGAATGATCAGGAATTCAGTTTTGCCTCTGTAAGTTTGAAATGGTATTTTGACATCCACATCAGATAAGAAGTTTTATATATATTTGGATTCTGATTCAAATTGTTAACTAATTTTCTGATAGTGTGAACTTGCCTTTCTCACCCCAATCTTGATATCCTCAGTAGAGAATTTGTGAAATAAGGAAGAGTTCAATTCCTGGATGTGGGGCTTGTGTGTCCTTAGACAAACAGCAAATTCTCTGAACCTTAACTGGTTACTTCATCTATAAAATAGGGGAAATAATAATTGACCCCTCAGGTGATTGTGAGGATTAAAGAAGATAACGTGAAAGCATCTAAGCATCGTCCGTAGCACATAATAGGAGCTCAATTCAAATTTATTTAATAGACATATAGATATTTTTACTTAAAAAATCTTGCAGAAAATTATGATCTCTTCTTTATGAAAAGAAAATGTCCTTCATGAAAAGAAAATATACCATTTGATAGTTTGTATATGGTATGTAGAGTTTCTATTTTAGATTAGCTCACCAAATTGGGAAATCTGTAAAATGGGTCAATATTACAATAAAAGTTTATCACTCTACAGGCATTTTGTGATTGAAGCAAAAATATTTTTATTGCAATTATCGAAATTCAGTAAAAAAAAATTAATGAGACATTTACTGTCTTGGGTAGGTTAGCATGTAATTTACTTTGTGTTAATTTGCCCAAAACTTAGGAAACGAGAAGTATACTATCTTTAGAATTTGACTCTATGGAAGGGAAGCCAGCATTTTATCAGATGTTTCTACACATGGATTTAGATTCCTCTATCATCATCATCTTTTGAGTAATTAAAAAAAATTACCTTGAGCATCACACACAATGAATCAGTATCAGGTGCTTAGTATCGGCTGGATACCTACAGGCTGTGTAGAAACCAGGAGTTTTTATGGCATTTAGGGAGCTTAGTGTATCTGTATGTTGAATATCTATAAAAGGAAGAGTGATGTACTTCAAGTCTGTTGACCTAGGTTTAAGTCCCAGCCCTGCTGATTTTTGAATGCAAGGCCTTGAGCAAGGCCTCATTTTCTTCATCTGAAAACTGAGCTTAATAATACCTCATAAAGTTGCCATGTTAATTGAATGAGGTAATACATATGAAAATATTATATATATTATGTTAGTCAAAGGTTAAGCTATCATGATTATGCCTCCTAGTGTTTGAAAGAGGTTGTTAAAGATAGCATTTTCAGATATCCCACAGTGTGATTCCAGGCCATTTGTGTCATTTCTCCATCTACCAGGCTGGAGGACACGCAGGCCTTTTTGAGAAATTGTGCTCCTTTAGGGAGTGTCAAAGGATCGCTGGTAAGCTAGTTCTTCACAAATTCAGATTTTTTTCCTGTTAGACTGAGGTGGATAGAAAGTTTCAATGAAGGGGTCAATAAGAATGGTTCAAGTGATGGTCTGATCTGAAGCCAAGTACTAAAAGGTAGAAGGACCTTCCAGGACTTCCCTGACCCCAGCTTTTATAAATGCATGGAAACTGAAGCTCAGAAAGGAGAGTTACAATGACATTTTGAAGTGAACTTAATATTACTGTTCATAACGATTGAGAAATACTCAGTGAATGCTAAAGCCATGAGAATAATATTTCAGTCATAGTTTTGAGCTAGGTAGTAGGTCTTTAATTCTTTCAACCAGTTATAATGCCTCCAGGGAAGTTGAGAGGCAGATAGCCATGTCTCCCTGCAGAAGGAGAGACTGACCTTCATAAAGGGTCTGGTAGGTTTATTTGAACTAGAGTGACATTATGACGAAGTGATCTGGTGTGACCAGGCCTCAGCCCCTGCTGGGATCCAGGATGAGGAGACGTGTGTCCTCCTGTTAAGTGGTTGGAGGAGCTCTCATTGTTCTTCACTCCTGACTCCTCCAACCCCAGCTCTAGCCCAGGGCCACAGGAGTAATGACACCCAAGATGATCCTTCCATAATTAGGAAAATAGAAGCTTCCAGGGGCTTCCCTACAAGTTCAGCCGTGGAAATAAATAGACATTTACAAGATAGCAAATACATGCTTTGCTAAATCTGACTCTTTGGGATATACCGGATACTTTCTCATCTTGGTCTTTCTTGAACTGTACAGTTCTCAAACCAAGGTGAAGACACAAGCCTGCTTAACAGCGAGCGACATTGTAGCATGTCTCATGTTACCAGCCTATATTTTGTAATGTTCTGGGAGATCTTAAAAATGATCTCGCAAGTAACTTTGTGGAATTAACCACAGTGTTTGTTCCAAATGCCAGAAGTTATCGAAACTTTGCCATATTTGTCATGTTATAAGGACCCTAATTTTATGTCGCAAAACCATCAATAAATTCCTCCATTGTGTTTCTTAACTCCAACCACAGCGTCAGGGAGACTTGCAGGACCCCTCCAGGAAACACCTTTGTCACATTCTGTCATCTGCTTAGACTTTCCACAGAGCCCCTTTTTAGAACGTGTGGGGGATGAATTCCAGTGCCACACAGAAGAACAGATGTATGTAGATATTTCCCTCTGCTTTATTTTTTGAATCTATACAGGCAACAGCCTCAGATTCCAATCACCACAGGAACAGGTGTTGTGTATCCTGGTGCTATTACTATGGCAACTACCACACCGTCACCTCAGATGACATCTGACTGCTCTAGCACCTCCGCCAGCCCAGAGCCCAGCCTCCCGGTCATCCAGAGCACTTATGGAATGAAGACAGACGGCGGAAGCCTAGCTGGAAATGAAATGATTAATGGAGAGGATGAAATGGAAATGTATGACGACTACGAAGATGATCCCAAATCAGACTATAGCAGTGAAAATGAAGCCCCTGAAGCTGTCAGTGCCAACTGAGGAGCGTTTGTTTGCCGAATTAAAATACTCTGACATTTCACTGCCCCTCCCCCAACAAAAAAGTTCTTAAAGAGCCCGCATGCATTTGTGGCTCCACAATTACATCAGCAGAATGGTCTTAATTGTTTCGTAAAGTGTGAGACAGATTAAGTTTTCCCTGATTTTTCATGAACTTGAGTTTTTTGTCGTTATTGTTATTGTTGTTGTTGTTGTTTTTAATTTAGGTGAAGACATATTAAATATGAGACACCAGGACTTGAAAACTTATCTCAACCCATAGCTGTCTTACAAGTCTTATATTTTTTGTCTTACTTTTTTTTTTTTTTTCTTTTGGATGTTGATAAAGGTTTAAGTTACTGTTTTAGATGGGGTTAAACATTCTCACTCAGGTATGCTGTGCCGGCCTACAGGTTGTGAATGTGTTTTTATTCTGAATTATTTTAGAAAACAACTGAGGATTTCATATTGTGAAACAGAACAAGTCCACGGCGTGTGCAGCTGCATGTAGAGCATATTCAAAAGGCCTCGGAATTCCATTTGTCCACGTGTAGAGTGAAACTTTGAATGTGCCAAACTTTTTCATAACTTTTGAATCTTAATATTTTGAAAGTCTTAAAGGAGACACTGCAAAGTCTTAGACAATCTTTGGCATCTTAAAATAAAATAGCAAACCACACTTTTTTTTTCCAGAAAATGGTAAAGTACTCAGGAATCTGGAGACAAGATATTGTAAGGAATGAACAAGGTTGCCACAGTGCGTGTACCCAATTGTGTTTGCCTCTTGACGCGCCATCAGTGTGTGACATGATATGACGGCCACACACCAGAGCGATCACCACACCAGATACCGACACGGTGGTCTTCTCTGCCTGAGACCACCTCTCACTACATCCATTATCCCTTTGCCTTTAACCCTGACATTCAGTCTTAACACATTTTTCTCTTAAATAATTTATTCATTCCAGAATGTCACGGGTCCACTTACTATTTATTTTAAAAAAAATTTGTTGGTGGCATTAATTTAATAATTCTTGTTTTTCACCCTCCTTCCCCAAATAACTTTTCAGCCATTTTCACCTCCTTCTCCTGCTAGATACAAAAGATGTACATAGTAATTTTATGTCCCCAGATCATCTGGAAGCATTTCTGAAACAAGTTACTACTAAATACCTATATTGTTTTTGAACATCCTTGTATATATGGCTACAGAGCTGTGTATCTGGATACAGGTGTAGAGTCTTACACTTTAACAGATATGCCCCTGAGGTTCGCCTTGACCTTGAATCTTTTGCCAGAATTGCCCCTTGATTCAATTAAGCAACAAGTGGTAGGATCTGCATCAGTGGCATTAATCCTGAATGCCACTCAGCAGCAAGAGTCAACAGTGGTGACTGCCAGGCAGGAGAGTCCTGCACCCAATCTTAAAGCCCAAAGTTGCGGGCCATGTAGGAGTCAACAGTGGTGCCGTCATGGGCTGGCACCTTTACACTGAGCTGCCTTGTCCCATCTGGCACATCTAGGGAGTGCTTTGCAAAATCCCCAGGAGGCAAGAAGCCACATGACAGCCTCAAAGCAAAGACAGAGGCAAATAGTCATGATACCTGGAGAATGAAAGAAAACTGCAGGGAAGGAGAAGGAGGGGAAATACATTCCCCATATGGGCTGTTCCTACTCTTAACCCTGGGGAACAGATCACTCCTGGGGCAGCAGACAGTGCCTCTGGCTTGCTCCCTCCATCTGTGGCCACATGGGGATCATGCCTACGTGTGAACAAGGTTAACTGCTCTTGTCACACAGGGGCTTCTCTGGAGAGGCACTGATGGGCTGGGAGGCAGTGAGGTTTTGTCCCCAATCTCCTAACTACAGGGAGCTCGGCTGTGCCATTTTGACCTTCCTGAAACCAGGACTGATTGCCTGTGGGGCGGGGGGTGGCCTCAGCCAGAGTAGCTCAATGGGAGGATGTCAGAAAATAGGACAGTTCACCTCATGGGACAACCAGAATCTGATCACAGGACACAGGAACAGCCCCATCAGAGTTCTTGAGCCATTTTGTCACTTGGAAGAGAACAGTATACCTTCATATTTATTTGAGTGCTCAAGGCCATACCTAATAGCAATAAATAGGTCTCGCCAAGACATTATTGTCCATGTCATTAGCTGGGAGTGCTCTCTATAAGCTGATTAAGGTACTGATAGGAATGTTTGGTTCTTAATATTGGTTGGGGATTGGAACTTTGTTTTTGTACATTGTATTTCAAATGAGGAGGAGGTCATTTTTTCTGAAAAAAAAGTATTTATTATTGTCTTACCGATTTCTTTCGATTACATACCTCTCCTCCTCAGTTCATTCTCATGTTTCTTCCTCTTTCTCTTTGACTCTGCTTTGCCCTCTCCCCCTCCTTTTTTATTTCGTTGCATAGGTAGAGCGCTGCATGGCTAGCATTGTATTGTATGTAATTAATTTTGCACAAAGGCAAACATTTAGAATGGTAGGGTAATTCTGTTTGTTTTTATGACCATGCCAAAATAATATTCTGGGCTGGTGGAGAACAAAGGACTGTTCTTTAGGACTGAAACTTGATTTTGCTTGTAGTAAAAAAGAAAAGAAAAGAAACAAAAAAAAGAAAACAAAAAAAACAACAAAAAACACACACACTCACAGATGTTGTTTCGTAAGTGTTATAAGCACTGGATATAAATGGTATTTTTTATCAATTCTGACTAATGTGAAGCTGTTGTACGAAAACTACATGAACAAAAGTCATCTGTTTCGACTCGTGTGGGCTTGCCTCACAGTTGCCGGATTTGAGTCATTTTTATGTCTTGTTATTTCATTTATTTATGCAAAATACATGTGTGTATGAACACTTTGTTTTAGCTCCAGCTCTGCCTCAGTACTGGGGTTCAGTTACTTCTAGCCATGTTCTTAAAAATGAAAGGCTATTCAGGAATGATCTGATTGTAAACGTCTCTTTCATTGGGTCAAACAGTGATGCTGTATTTGAATCTAAATTCTGCACATAAGCAGTTTATTCTACTTATTAGCCAAGTTTGGCTCTAAATACCGTGGAAATTAAGAATGACAATCATAGGGATCACTTCGTTTTATTTTCAGTGGGGCTTAAACAAAGTTTTTATGAATTTACCATCTCATTTTAGATTTTTCTAATTGTGTAAATATAACATAGAAATAGACTTTATTTTTGGTTCATGAATACTTAGTGAAATGTAAGTTATGTATTTCCTTTTTGTTCTCTATCCATACATGTTGGTCCAGACTAGAAGCTGATGAGTCACTGTACCTCACAGGGTAGTGAATTATCAGCCACAGTGAGAGAGCAGAGTCCCACCCGTAGCTGGAGCAGGAAAACCCTTCACTCGGGTTCTCATACAGCTTAGAACCCACTGTCCACAGACTCAGACTTTCACTTTTTTTTCCCTTAGAGAAAGTTGATGGATTCAACATGGTGAATTTCCAGTACATCTGGGAGAGAGTCAGTTTGCTTTGTGAATCCACATAAATCTTATAAGGTAGTTCTGTGACCATCTAAGAGCAGGAAGGCTGAATGTCATTATAAAGGTAAAAATCTGCCTGAGATTGGCCATTAATAAAAGTCCCACCATCCCAATTATATTAAAGAATGTTCATCAATTTTTTTTCAGTGCCCCCTATTTCATAGTATCTTCAAATCAAAGGTAAAAATTATGTCCATTTTATTAAAGAACTTGCAGGATCAGGATTTTCCTTGTTACTTAGAATAGGGACACTGGCAGACAATCCTGTCCTAAAAAAATGGACCCTATGCAATAGGATGGAAGGAAGGAAGGAAGAAAAGAGAGAAAAGAAAGAAAAAGAAAGAAAGAAAAGAAAGGAGGAAGGAAAGAAAGAAAGAGAAAGAGGGAGGGAGAGAGAAAGAAAAGGTCAGTCTGTGGACAGTAGCAGCCAGGCAGGCAGTTTCTCTATTTCATTGGCAGATGTGATGCAGTATCTTTTCCAGGAAGATACGAAAGCTTTGTTGTTTCCATGTATATTCAGCTCGCCCTTTTAGGAGCACATCAGTTTGCTTCATTTGTTATTTGATACTCCCCAGCCTTGTCCTCAGGCCTGATTTGATTTGCCAGGGTCCTGACACGGGCCCTCAGGCCAAGTTCTAAATTCAGGTGTGGGCTAGCAGTGCTGCTGAGCCAACTCTGGCCTCCCCTGAACATCGGCCCCACTGGAGCCTGGGTGTTTGAAAAGGGTGTGATCACTCGAGGGCTGAAATTAAAGGCTCCTTTCTTTTCCTTGTGAAGCCAGGCTGCTGCTCCAGAGCACACCCTCCTGAGCGAGCGGGGAGCACAGGCACCAGCTGAAAGCAAGGATTGTTCCGAGGAAACCCGTCTACCCCCAGTAGGAAGGCAGCCTGGTCACTTGAACATCATAGCTGAGGCTGCTTCTCTCGGTTTATTCATTTTGCAAAGAGGTGACCTCTACCTACTCATTTAGGGAAAAGAAAAAGAATCAGTTAGTAGTTTTAAACCATATGAGAAGTCCTGTACCAAGTGCCAACAACTGCAAAGAATGCAGCTAGGGGAATGTACTGAAATTATGACTGGGTCTTCCTTTTTAATGAGAAAATGACGAAAAATTGGTTGCTGTAGCCTGATTTTGTACATGTTTGTCTAAGGACTGAGTTGGCACTTAAGCTCACTTCTCAAAGTATAATCATATTGTATGACCTCATTTGTCCTTTTACAAAAGCACTTGCATCATTTCCTTAAGTCATCTGCCCCCTGTCTTGTTTTCTTCCTGAATAAACAACTTCTCTCTGTTATTCCTTATGCTTATGTTCTGTTTCTGATGCCGTATACTCTTGAGCGTAACCTCCTGCTAACATCACTGAAATTGATATGCAGACGCATTTCCTTTTCGTCCCCATCCCATCTTTTCCTTTGGGGACAGATTTCTTTCCAAAAGCTCATGAACAAGTATTCAGAACGCTGGCACCTTTGGGGCGGGGCTCGAGGTGGGTGGGGGAGGGGTGGAAAGGTAACGCTCTTCTAACTTGGAGCTACTCTTCTGGTTGGCGTCCCTGGCAGTATGAAAGCTTGAAGGCAACTCAGTGACGTATCTTGCTCAGTAGTTTCTTATTCCTGAAGAACCACAAGCATCATAAAGTGAGGCCTCAGTGCTGGTGCTCTTGGAGTATGGGGAATGTGCAAATATTTAACTGTTTGTATGCTGCACATTGCAGATCTGCTCATGTGCATTCTCCGTTTGTCTTCCTTTGTCATATGTGTCTTTGCTTTTTCTGAAAGTGCAGTCTTTGTTGTACCCTTCTCCAGCTCGTAGCAAATTAGAATGCTTAGCATTTATGTTCATTCATTATTGTATTTGCCATGTAAAATTTTTATTACCTTAGACAAGCTTATAAGCTGTTACTACATAACTTATCTTACTGTAACTCTTTTTATTTCCTGACATTGTAATTTGTTTGTGATGTATATTGTGAGATTGTATTCTATGTTAATTTAATCAGCACAATTCACTGACATGCTGGACTGACATGCTGGCTGCTGTTTCAAAGTGTAAAGTTCGTGTAGGGCTGTTGGGGCAACTACAACTCTGTTGTCAAGGTACTGTGCTGGTTCCTCTAGCAACGCTGCGGGTGCGCGGCCCTTGGGACACTGAGGGCATTTCATACGCCCTTGAGCAAATTTTAGCTGCAGATTTTCTTTGTAGAAATTCTATGTATAACGCAGGTACCTACTTGGCCCATGGCTGGTAACTATTTGGGCAATTAGAAAAAAAAAAAACAGAAACCATAAAAACTAGTGTCTATTGCTGCTTTGAATATGTTTGAAAGTCTGAAAATGTAAATAGTTTATCAAAAAAAAATCTTGTACAGTCCAGTGTAAAGTTTTTAAATGACCTTAAGGGTTGCCATCACATCTTTCTCACACTCTCCTCTTAATAATGGAAAAAAAGTTTGCTAAGGATTAAAGAAATGAAAAAAAAAAGGATCTCTTCAAATTTAAAGGAATGAATCATTGTTCTTAGCTTTGTTGCATACACAGACTTCTTGGATTTCGTTGTGCAGTATTGATGTGAGATAAAGCTCAACATTGAATAATCTTTCAGTGGTACTTTTCAAAGTCTTCCCCTCCTCTGCCTCATAATTAAGGGAAAAGACAAAATCGAAAGACACACTGTCTTTATCTATCCTGGTGTATGTTGGCACCTTAGCTACTTTTTTTTTTCCTTTTTGCACAAGGTGCTTTCCTGATGTGTTAAACATGCCATCTTTGGGTGATAATGTATATGCCATGATGGGGCCCAGGCCCCTCAGGGGAGTGTCTATAAGAACTGCCTATTTATGCTCATTTACCTCAAGACTGTCCTCTCTACCCTAATCTAGTCGTCATCACTCCATCTTTTGTACTGCTGTTGACACTTACAAATTAAAGATAAATTTTGTTTTATGACCTCTGTGTACGGCCTTGTCTGTGCCCTGCAAACTGTTACCCCCTGGAGCCCATTCAGCTCTGGGCTTGTGCCCCCAGCCCAGGCCCCCCGCCGCTCCCCGCTGTTGCATCTGCCTTGCTGGGAGGTAAGTCTCGGAAGCCCGCAACCCCCTTAGCCTGGAGGACTTGCCTGCTTTTTTCATTGTGGCGCATACACTGCTGCAGCAGGAAATGCTTGCGGATTTAGACGGTAGGAACAGGCTCCAAGGTGGATTTTGGTCAAGAGAAGATGAGAAAGACTGTCACTTCCTATTTGCCTGACTTCTTCATGAGAGTGAACCAGTTTATAAGAGTTCCCAGCATTCCCTGTACGAACAAATCTCAAGGGCCAACCTCTCATCTGACACCAACTTCTCCAAGCCTCGCAGCAAGAGTGGAAAAGGCCGCACTTCTGGAACCAGCGCTTCCACTGCAGTTGGGAGCGGAGGGCTGACTTCTCAGCTGCTGCTGCCTCACAGGAGGGGTGCTCCCGTCTCACCCAGCCCTCAGTTGGCTGAGGAGGAGCGAATGATATCAGCCTCTAAGGGTCTGAGGGCTGGCAGTGGGGTTGCAGCCCGAAGTGAGGCAGGCCCTTAAAGGAGACCGGCCAACCCATCAAGCCAATGCTGTGGATTCCAGAGGTTAGTGACCAACACCTGGAGAAGGAGACAGAGGGCTCGGGGAGCTAGAGGGGGTGCTTAGCAACTTCTTCTTTGGCATTTCCTGTGAAAAATGCCTCACTAGAGAAAAGCTGAGGGTTTGTGGAACTCTTCTTTATCACAGTCAAATTGTATGTTTGCTGCAAACCATTGTAAGTCCTGAAAACCTAGCTTTCCAAGGCCCTCCCTTCTGCCCCGGGGGGTTTTGAGCACAGGGCGGAGTCACACCGACCTGGCTCTGCCAGTTGCCAGCTCTGTGACCTTCCCCGAGGAACTCCTCTGAGTTTTCTTCTCTATAAAATGGGTAATAGTCCCTGCCTCTCAAGGTTATTGGGGGAGTTAAATGAAGTGGCACATGTAAAACACCTCGAGCACACAAGTGAAGCCTGCCTCCTCTGATCAGAGAATGTCTCAGCTGGGGGAGAGCCGTGGTGCCACTGGCTGAGGCTTAGTTCAGAACCTGGTCCCGTCTGGGATTCCCCTTCCTCCCTCGAGCTGGTCTCCAGGCCACACGTTTCTCATTTCCAGTCCATCCTCACCACTGCCTTTGATCTTCTTTCTAAAGCACAGGTCTGATCTGTCCTCCCTCTCTTATCCTCTCCTAAAGTCTTCTGGCTTTCCACAGCTGACCAGACTTCCTCTCCTGACAGTCAAGTGTCAGCAGACCGGACAGCCTCATTTTCCCCTGTGCCCATGTGGACATGGCCTCAACCTCATTGCTTCTCTCACACCCCTCAGCCTGCCCATGACCGTGGGGACTTCACTTCTCCTCATGCTTAGAGTAAACCTGTCCCCTTTTCTGTTTGGGAAATTTCCTTTCCTCTTTTAAACTCCACCCCAGATATCACAACCTTATCAGGCCTTTCCCAGCAGCCCAGACAGTGTCAGGCTCTCCCTTGCGGCTCCCATGACACTTTGGAAGGACCTCTGTGACCACATTTGCCACATTGTAATAATCTGTTTCTGTGTCTGTCTTTTCTGCTAGATAACGAGTTACCAAAACCAAGGACTGTGCCTTGGTCCTCCCAGCTGCCAGCACAGTGCATGGCATAGAGTAAGTGCTCAATACTTGTTTACAGAATGAATGTGTTCATGGCAGCAACTAGGCCTCCATGTGTGGTACTGATGGCAGCAAGTATCAGGGTCTTAGATGATGGGGATGAGGGAGCCTATAGGGGTACCTTGGTGTTATTTCATCTGGAAAACAGTTTTATTTGAAACATCTCTGTTCAGGGGGAGCCATTTGACCCTGATTATCACCGGGAGTCCTGGGCTGTATCACTGTGGGAACACTGAGGCATCTAGGGACGGTGGCCTTTGGCAGCTCCAATACCGTCATCCCCTCCTCTGGCTGGGCCTGCTGCCTGGCCCTGACTGAGGGCCCATGAGAGACCTGGCCGATAGGGTGACTCTCTTAAGAGCTTGTTCTATAATCCCTCTGTCCATTGTCCACCTACCCAATTTTTGTATTTTGGCACCAGGATGAGTGGCCATTGAGCAGATCAACAAGGAGCTGTGTAGGTTCTGGGGCACCTTTTCTAACTCTGGAAGTGAGAGACAGAGTGAGATGCCCAGTGAACGGAGTAATCAGGGGAAGGGTCTGATCACATGTCATCCTGGCAGTAGGGCTCCTAGGACCCCATGTGAATTGTTCATCCACCAGGCTTCATATAAACTCATCGCCTGGTGGGCAACCCTGATCCTGCCCCCTTTCCCATCAGTCAGTAAGGACTGTGAGCTCTGTCTCTGCTCCCTCTTCCACTCCCACTCTATCCCCTCCTCACTGCTCCCTATGAGGGTCTTCCCCTCACGGAATCAGTCATGGTGTAACACCCAACACAAAGCCTAAGCTGTCTGCATTTCCACAGGGTCCTTCCCGGTGAGCGCAGGCTAGGATCTCACTTTCCAATCCACACGCCATCACGGTCCTGATGCATGCGCACTGCCCCTTACCTGTACGCTCCACGCCTTGGAATGTCCCTCTCTCACTTCTCCTGTCACCGTCACCTCCCATACTTCAAAGTCCAGCCCAAATGTCACCTCTTGTGGGAAACCTTCTCTCAATATTCCTCTCTTATCCAGAAAATGTGAACTGCACTGAAGTGATCTGGTTGCATTTGTCACGTCATGTTGTGTCATGGGAATCTCATCAATTCCTGTGTCACATTCACTTTTTTTAATCTGACAGTCCTGGCACATACTAGGTGCTCAACACGTGTGTATTATTAAAACAATGGAAAAAATAAAGGAATGAACTCTTTATCCTTGAATTCAAAGTCCTCTATACTCTGCCACTGGCTTTTTTTTTTTTTTTTTTTTTCTGGCCTATTCTCCTAACTCCACGGCTTCTAGCTCTCGTCATACATCAGGCTATTTATTTGTAATGTGTACTCCCACTTCTTTGGACTTTTGGTCACTCATGTCCCCTGTCTAAATTGCCCTCCCCTATATCTTTCAGTCAGCATCTTTCTTTTAAGGGTCCACTCCAGGTGCATTTCCTTCAATAACCTCTGCGAAGTCCTGAGTCGGCTATATACAGAAACTTTACTAAAGGTTTCGTTTGACCTTTAACAATGGCTCTGAATATTAGGTATCATCTTCCCTGTTTCACAGAAGAAACAGAACCTGGGAGAAATCAAGTCTCTTGGTCAGGGTCTCTCAGGGAGTCAGAAGGTGGTCTTCTGCCTAGGTGAACTGCTCTCAGATTTCTCCAGCTCAAATTGAATCTCTCCCCACCGAGTTCAGAGTTCCTCAACCTTTTTGTTTTTTCACTGTCACCACTGCAGGAGACTTTTTAGACACTTTTCCCCCAAATAGTCTTCTACTACCCAAGAAATTTAAACATGACAAGTATACTACATGCTTATGCACTCTATGTTTGTGCTTTATTCATAAAAAGAAGAAAGATTTTTCACCTTCGAAACTAATGTTGTCACTAATCAGCAAAATACGAGTCTATCCCTTTTGGTAATGTTCTACCTGTATTGCTATGTCTGTCAACACTGCTATTATCAATATAACAAGAGATGTTTTAAAGTGGCAATAATCAGTTCTAGGAACCATACAGTGTATTTTTAAATTAGCATTCTTCAGCCTTGGGAAATAATAGTTTGATGTTCTATTAGTCCATAATAAGACCTATATTATCAGTTAAACCCAAAAAGTTATAGATTGAGAAAAACAATGTCAACCCTCAAAGAATCTGTTAAATTTCTGACTTTGCATTAACATTGATCAGGTAGCAGATATTATTATACATAGTCAAGCCAGATCTAAAGAAGCAAGGATATTTAGCACATTCTTTTATTTGAATCATATTTATAATTCTATTTTAAAGTATTATTACATGTTAATTTTAATAAAAACTCTGTTACAAGTGTCATTATATCAAAAGAATAAATGAGCTGGATCCTTATCATGAAATGCAAAGTGTAGAATTTAGATATATTTTTGGAAATTAAAGAAGCACTGATCTTATTGATGAATGACCCAGGCAGGTCGGAAAGTTAGGACAAAACAAACAAATAATTATATGATCACAAAGAATAATTAGGATCCAGATCCACGGATGAGCCAATTGTTCATTCTTCACGATATGACATTATATTGTCCTGATTCACCCTTGAGTTACAATACATTTCATTGCAAAAAGTACTCATATCGTCCATATTTGGATAAAAAATGTTATGGAATCATTTGAATGCATTTATTATACATTAAAAAATTAATTCACTTAGAAAAAGCACTTGTTTATTAGTACTGAAAATATGAACACCTGCTAAATATATAAATGGGCTTGAGTCACTGGAGAAATGGGAAGCAGATTCCCGAGCAGCCTTAGTCCCGGGTCTGGAGGCACCTTCGGTTTGCCACCTGCAGAGATAACCTGGATCCTTTGCAAATGCCAGGAAGGCAGGTAGTTTATTGCTCACTGATGTAAGCCAAACATGCCTGCCCTGGACAGAGCTACAGAAAAGCCAAGTGGTCTGGATCTTAAACCGTGTCAGATAAGACATACCAAAGGATAAATACTGCAGCTATAAATACAGCTCAAGAAACTGGATTATTTTTCAGGCTGTTGAATTTCAAATGCCTGCCAAGCAGAGTGTAATATCTGGGACTCTCCCTTTTTGCCACTCTACTGCAAGAAATGGCTAAAATCCAGTTAATTTAACCAAGAAAATCCGGGAGGTTAAGAGGTGACCAAAAGAGTTAAAATGTCCAGGCAAAATTTAGAATTGAAATTAATTTCACAAATTTTAATATGCTGTTTAGAGGAAGTTCAATTTAACCTTAAATTCCAGTCAACTCCACAATGATAGCCACAATGAAAGAAATAGAGGACACACTAAAGAAGGCTGAATGTTGATTAACCTCTTGATTGCAATTGTGAGGGTCAAAGCAGTCAGATATATAATTGCATCAAGTTTTCTGATAGGCCCTCTCGGGGGATAATTCAGAGCTGAAGACAGCTGAGAAAACCCCTCTTTCAAATAAAATAAAACAAAACCCCAAAAAGCTTTGGTGAGATCAAATGCTGCATTATTTAGATTTTGCTGATTATAAGTGACAGAAACTCAACTTAAATAGCTTCTGCAGCTAAAAGGGATTTAGTGGCTTACATAACTGAAAAAGTGCAAGGATAGCATGGCTTCAAGTGTGGCTGGATACAGGTGTTCAAACAGGGCCTTCCAGACTTGATGTCTCTATCTCTCCTCTCTGCCCTGTTTGGCCTTGCTCCCAGGGAGTCTCTTTCCGTGCGCTATCCCTCTGTGGCTCCAGACTTGCGGTCTCTCAGCTTTAAGTTCCACAGAAAGACGGCTAATATGGCTGCTTCCCCGTTGCTCAGTTTCAAGAATTAACAGCGGATTTTCTACTCTGACCTTCACTTCGTAGACCTACTTTTCAGTCAGCGTTCGCAGCTGAGACCTGTGGAAGATTCTGATTAACTTCTCTTTCCCTCATGAGTTATTTTTCCTGCACTTCAGACTTTTATCTAGTTTCTCTCATTTATGAAGTTGTCCATGTACTAATCACAAACATAGCGCTTCCATTTATGTAAATATCCACTCAACTTGTCCAAACACATTAGTCTTTTATCCATTTAACTTCCTGAAGAACTGTTTTCTGTTCCAACGTAGATCAGTTACTTGATAGGCCTGGAAAGTCCTCTTGAATATTTTCTTCGATGATTTTCTCCTCACGGTTTTCTCTACGTCTTTCTCAGGAATTCATAAATTCAGATGTTAAACCTCCGGAGGTGGTCTTTTAATTTTATTTTTCTTTTCCATTTTTTATCTCTTTGTATTTTTTTCTCTGTGTTTTGGAGAAATATCTTCAATTTTATCTTCCAAGTGCTGTTCTTTGTTGCCTAAAATTTCCTTTTGTATAGCACCCTGGCTTTGTATTAGTGATTTTGTAAAAGTGATAACTTTTCTTACCCCTCTGAAAATATTAATTAATTTCTTCTTGCATGATCACTGTTTCTTCCTAATTGCTTCATTCATTCATTTGACTAATACTTATTTAACACTTACTATATGCTAGGCAGCTAGGAATCTGGCATAACTTGGAGATAAAACAAAGATCTAAGTCCCTGTGCAGATTATATTTTGGTTGCTTATTCTGTTGTCTTGCTAATGTGGCTGGTGAGCCTCAGCTCTCTATTCACATCTAAGAGTCGGGTCCAAAAAACCCCATGGGACGTAGCATGTCTGAGGGGGGACTTGTCATTTCTTTTCTTTCCTATAAGTGACATGGCTGGGCTGTTTCCTTGGAGAACTGACATCAGCCTCAATTTTTTGTTTATTTGTTTGTTTGTTTGGTAGGGGGAAGTAATTAGGTTTATTGATTTATTTATTCTTAGAGGAGGTACTGGGGATTGAACCCAGAACCCCATGCATGCTTAGCATGCACTCAACCACCTCAGCTGTACCCTACGCCCTTGATGTCAGCCTCTTTGGATCTTCTGTAAGATTCATCCAGAAAAGACCTTCCAGTCTCCTGCCTGGATACCAGACCCCTGAGAATAGAGCTGGGAAATACTCAGTATGTTGACGTTCATTTAATCCCTCATTTTTGGTGACTGATATCTAGAGATTCTCTGCTTCACCTTTATAAAGACTGATTTCTCATCTTTGCTAGAGAGACGGAGAGCAGTCACGGCATGTGTGCAGAGCCAGGGAGAGGATCCATCCACTTCTTCAACAGACTTTCAACCAGTTCTTCTATTTTCGCCTCACTTTTGCTTTCACTTCCAGGGACATCAGTAGTGATCCCTGAGCCTTTAGACTCTAAGGGCTAGGGGGTCCTGCCACACAAGTCATCTTGCTTCTGCAGTTCCTGGCTGCTGTCTCGGGCGTCCGCTTTCCTGGGCCTGCAAAATCAGTTACATTTCACTGCCTTCTGCCTTCTGCAACTTGAGTGGTAAGGTCTTCTCTACCGTTCCCTTTGTCCTCTGCCTTTAAAAACACCCCTCTGCAAATATTTCAGTGATGGTTCAGGAGGAAGCAGAGCTAAAATGTCTGCGTTCAATCTGACATTGTTAGCTGTCTTCTGAATCCTTAGTGATTTTTTTAGAGGGTGAAGAACTTAAAGTTCTTTTGTACCTACTCTGTACCAGATACAGAGCTAGGCATTTTTATCTACACTATTGAACTTACGCCTCACAACAGTGAGGTTCTTGGAAATGAAAAGAAAGACTCAAAGAGATAAATAGCTTGATGATGATCGATTTAATCCATCATAGAAATAACAACTATTATGTGCTTCAAACTGTGTGAGCTGCAGAGGGTGAGTTTTTGTTGCTACTCAGTGGCCTGAACCTGGAACTTGGGGTCATCTAGACTCTTCCACTGTCCTTCCAATATCCCTCAGCTTTCATCTCTTCAATATTCCTCAACTGTGCCCTCCCCTGCTCCCCGGTAGCTCTGCCTTGGTTCAGAGCTTTTGGGGATTGCTTTTCTGGACCTTGTAGTAACATCCCACCTGGACTTCATGCCTCCAAGCCCGCCACCCCATCTGCAGCCAAGGTGGTCTTTCTACTGCAAATCTGATCATGTTACTCTTTTGCTTAAGACCTAGATGTGGTGGACATTTCCACTGCCTGCCAACGTCCAACACAGCTGCCTGGCAGGGACTCCCACTCAGGGAAGCGCCTAACGTGTCTCCGTGTCCTCCGCACTTAGTGCAGGGACCAGCATGCTAGTCAGCACCCGTAAATGTTAACCGAACTCCAGCCGTCAGGAGCTTACGTTCCACCTCTTCAGTGGGTTGGGTTCCACCAGGATTCTAACCCAGATCTGATTCCGGGCCTCTGGAGGGCTTTGCTGCTGTGCAGCCCTGGCTTACAGCCTTCCCTCTCCTTGGTCTTGGATGCCCTCCTTGAGGTCCCTCCCACTGCCCTCCAGGCTTTCCTCTGCTCACATCCTTGGTTTTCGCCTACCCCATCCCTATAGAAAAAACAAAGCACCTAACCTGATATTCCAAATTCCGGGAGGATGGGAAAGGAAAGAGCCATAGCCCTCGCCCCACCTTTGAGGTGGGCTTGGAGGCTCAGTGCAATTTTAGGTTCTGAATCTTCTTGAATTGTCCATGAATTTAACCTCCACGCTAGGAGCAGTTGATCAGATTGTTGGGGGAGGGAGCAGGAAAGTTTATTTGGTTTTAGCATTACCCATACAGTATGAGGTGGGAATTTCCAAGAAATTATGTGGCAATGATGTTATAACTTTCACACGATGGCTGGAAGCAACATTATAAAAATATTACCTAACACGACTACATATGGACATATGAAATTTCATTCCATTTTACACATGTAATT
Source organism: Camelus bactrianus (assembly GCF_048773025.1). NCBI lineage: Eukaryota > Metazoa > Chordata > Mammalia > Artiodactyla > Camelidae > Camelus > Camelus bactrianus. The sequence goes on from NC_133548.1 coordinate 37,042,987, forward strand.
AAGTGGCCCGCATAATGAAGTACTGTGTGTGCAAAGAGGGAGATGCCTTTGGTAGGTGAAAGATAGCTGGGGAAGGAACAAGGCTGGTGTTTTAAAGGGAGAATAATCAAGCAAAGGTGGCTGAAAATTATTGCACTTTATTCTATAAACAACTTACATGTGATGGATTTTTTCCCCTAGAGCTGGTCTTCTGGTTGTAAGCAAGAGAAATACATTCAATATCCTGCTGCTAAAATACTCTCCTATCCTGTTTACTAAAGGTGATGAGTTGAAAAAAATGCTGAGCTTGGAATCTGCAGGTTCAAATCCCAGACTGCCACTGCCCAGCAAAGCGACCTTCGGTGAGTGGTAAACCAGTGCTCACAGAAAACGGTCCCTGCGCCAGGGGCATCAGCTGGGGTCTCGTTAGAAATTCCAATTCAAGGCAACACCTTAGACCTGTTGAATCTGAGTCTCTGATGGCGGGGCCAGGAATCTGTGTTTTAACATGTCCTCCAAGTGCTTCGGATGCACACTCAGCGTGAGAGCGGCTTGCTCGAACTACCAGTGTCTCAGTGTCCTTCCCTGTAAATGGACACGTTATGGCAGAAAACCCAGCACCAAGTAGCTCAAATAGAAAAAGAATGTAATGATTCACAAAACTAAAACCAGTGAGGCTGGATCCAGCACCCAAATAATGCCATCTGGGATCCTTTTATTCTGAGTTCTCAATATCCCAGCATAAAGGGGGTTCAAAAGAGAAATTCAGTGGAGGTCTGAAGTTGCAGCTTTTGCATCCCTGAGTTTTAGAGCCAATATTCATATTATTTTCATGTTTGTTGACCAGCTAACCCATGCCAAGCGCTGTGGGGATTGAGACATGATATCGGGTCACCAGTATCAGCTGGCTTGCTGTTCCCCAGTGCATGGTAACGGGTCTTGCCCCTTTACTTTTGAGCATGCTGTTCCTCTTTTCTGAATGTCCCTTCTCCATCAGGCCATCAGGGAACTCCCACTTATCATTCAGAACTTACTTGGACATAGACTGCTTTCTAAAGCTCCCCTGATAGTGATAATCTCTGCTCTTTTGTTCTCCCAAGGCTCCTACCATGGGCTCTCTCCTCTGCCTGGTGTCCATCAGGTTAGTATGTGCTTATATGATCTCCTTCTACCCCAGAGAGTGAGTTCCTCAAGGGCACAGCCCTCATTTCATCATTTCAAACCCTGTAGCACCTGGCATAGGGCCCAGGACAGCCCAGATGCTCAACAAATCATATTGAACTGACCTGACCCTTCTTAGAATTGTGGGTATCTATAGAAAGCCAATCCCAAGTTCAACACTGGGTAGGACACCGTGGCGGATACAGGCTGTTAGTCCCCACACTGCTGTACAGCCTCCATGGAGCTCACAAAAGACTCACAAAAATTAGTCCAACATCAGTTTGAAGGGGCTTAGTGATATCTAGGCTAGAGCAATGCTGTCCAACAGAACTTTCTGCAATGATGGAGACATTCTACGTCTGTGCTGATTCAAATGGTGGCCACTAGCTACATGTTTCTACCGAGCACTTGAAATATGATCAGTAAGACTAAGGAGCTGGATTTTTAATTTTGCTTAATTTTACTTAAATTTAAATTTAAAAAGCCATATGAGGCTAGTGGCTACCATATTGAACACTGCAGACCTAAAAGATGACTTAGAGTAATCTGGTGAAAAGGAGAGTTGGGAGGTTATGCTAGAGGGGCATATACAAAAGAATGTTTGGGGAATTTCAAAAAACCCTTTTACAACCTCCAAAGCAGGCTCAGTGGCTGCCTGCCTCCGAGTTCTACCCTCAAAGCCCTGGGGGAGGGGCCAGGTTTTCAGTTTTGAGTCAGCAGATGCCAACAGCTACTTGGAAGCTAGGTTCCATTAATCAATTCCAAAGATGTCCTATGGGGCTGAATTGAAATATGGCAAATTATACCAAGAGATATTCATATTTCTAACTTTTCCTTTAAGAATTTGTTCCCCTGTCCTGTGAAAATTTAAGGGAGCCTATGAATTTCAAAGGTTCTGAAACATTTTTCTTGGGTGGTATTCCCCTTTGATAGACTCCTTGGGAACCTGAGATTCCACAGAGGCAAATACTTCAGGAAGAGGCTGTGTGAGGGTGCTCAGTGAGGTATGAGGGTAACGCTTGGCTCCTAGGAGTTGATGGATTGGGAACCATCTGGTCTGGGTCTCCTGTTGGGACTCCCCGAAACAGGGAAGTACAGAAAGCAAGAAGGGCCCTTTGAGAAGAGCCCTTCCCACCGAGGCCTTTCAGCCATCTGTGGAGGTAGAGGCCAGTGCCTGAATGCCTGGTCCTCCGCGGGGAAAGTCTGGCCTGTCTGGACTGGGTTCTCCAGATGGGGCTGGCGGGGCAGGGCTCACCTCCTGCAGTCAAGAGAGAGACGGAGCCAAAGGGGAAGGAGAGTTGAGATTGAGCAGCCAGTGTGGGCTTCTGTCTTCTCTTCTTTTTTCTTGCTCAGTCTTGCTAGAAGTTTATCAATCTTATTGATCTTTTCAAGAGACCAGCTTTTGGTTTTATTGATTTTTCTCAATTGCTTGTGTTTTGTCTATTTCATTGATTTCCACTCTCATCTTTATTATTTCCTTCCTTCTATTTACTTTAGGTTAAAAGAGCTTTTCAAGCTTTTCATAAGCTGTTCCCTCTTAATGGAACCCTCTTCCCCAAATTTTTTCTTGTTCATTCTTATCTGTCCTTCAGATAGAATTAATCATCACTTTCTAAGGGAAGGCTTGGAAAGCTGCCTCAGCAGAAAAGAAAGGCTGGGGTTGGCTGAATCTATAGCAACTCTGGCTGTCATTTTGCTGGCATTGAGGGGAATAAGGAGTTAAGTCCTTTAGAAGCCCCAGGAGCCGAATATTTTAGGGCAGTGAGTAACCAGTTCTAGTATCCCCAGGAATCACCTGGAAAGCATTTTTAACTACTTTTTTTTTTTTAAACATTACTCTCTATACCAGAAATTGATCCATTATAAACTGAATATACTTCAATTAAAAAAATTAATAAACCCTTTTGTTTTTGAGACATCTTCCCAATACACCTTTGGACTAAGAACCATTTCCCTGGTCACAAAGTGTCCTTATTAAGGAAAGAGCCAGGCATGTATAAAAGGGAAATGCTGGCTGGTGTGCTCGTGAGAATACTGTGTGTGTCGAACAGGTGCTGTTTTTTATTTTTAAAAATACTAACTTCTAACATGATCTTGATTACTGAGTTTGGGGGGGCACACGAAGTGAGTGCCTCGTCCGCCTCACCCTACCCCCGGCCCTTAGGGTACCCACAGGTAAGGTATGTAGAAGTGCCCAGCGCAGTATGGGTCTCAAGCAGACTTCGGTGAATCACAGGTCCGAGGGTCGTTGTCAGAATTTCAGCAGGACTCCGTGAGCGGTGCAGTGGACACCAAGACAGGAGTCCAACTCTTCCTTGGGGAGCAAGATGTGCCGATATTAGAGCGGGTCTTGAAAATAGAATAGGAGTTTGTCATGCAGGAAAGGGGGAAGGTTCTTCCAGAAGAACTTTTTAAAGAACAGCAAGACATTGTGCATGACTAGAACCAGGACAGCTGAGTGACCTGGTGCTGGATGAGGCAGCTTAGTGTGTGTGCCTGATCCAGGTGGCCTGGAAAGCCCAGTTAAGTGCCCAGAGCCTTGTCCAGTAGACGAGGGCCTGGCCAGAGGCATTTGAGCAAATATTCACTGACCTCAGCGGAGCACACTGCCTTAGCCTTAGCTTCCGAGATCATCTGATGGAAATTATAACCTCCCCTGGGAGAATTAAGTGAGGTGGTGGATGTGAAATCTGGAATCTGTAAGAGCCATGCTGATGAATGAGTAATTAATTACCTAATAAGATTCCCTCACACTGTGATTATTCCTCCTGCCCAATTCTGAGACAACCTCTGCATACAAGTTCATATGAGGGGACCATTATAACGACCCTGAAAAAACAACTCCACACAACTGAGAGTGAGGGGAGAGGACAGCCACAGCCCGGCAGATGAGAAGTGGGCTGTCTTGCTCCCAAGCCTCCTCCTGTCTTGCTCTCAAGACTCCTCCCTAGCTTTCTCCCTGTGTTGAACTGTCCCCAGCATCTACTCCTGGAACCCCACTACCATGGGATCCATCACCATCATCCTGTCCTTTCTGCCCGTGCAGCGGGGGAAGGGATGGGGGACACACCCTCTTCATTTCTCAGAGGGGAGACAACACGAGATGTGTCGTATTTGAACAAACCATCCCAGGCACAGTGAGCAGTGAGAGCTGATGTGTTGACCTCCTCCAGCCATGCACAGCCATCGAGTATGAGGCGCACCCTCCCTCCGTGTGACTCACGTTCCTCCGGTCGTTCCACACACCTAGGTGCTGCACACTCAGGGGTCGGACTGCTTATTCCCATGGACACACACTTGCTCAATGCCACTTACACTCATTGCCACTCACTTTCAGGGGTGGCCAAATTCCCTGGCTGAGGAGATGGGAGGATGAGGGCACGGGCAGGGAGTAGGTAAGAGGGGGACCTTCCTTAACATTTTTTTTTTTTATGGAATTTTCCTTTCTCAGGGAGGTTCTGTCAAATTTTTGGTTGGAAGCCACATCTTGTTTTTCCTTCTTTCTTTTGCTTCTTCCTGTTTAGTCCTGGAATAACTTCCTGGGAATACTTACTCTTCCAAGGGTTCTTCTGCCCCTTCAGTCTACTCCCGACCACTCTACACCACAGCCTGCACTACAGTCAATTCTGGAACTAATGAACATACACAGCACTTTCAAATTTCTGAACATCACTTGATTCTCAAAGAGGGAAGGTCTGTTAAGATTCCCACCACACACTGAAGTCGCAGATCAGTGAAGTGCCCAGTACAGGTCCATGAAGGAGAGAGAACCGTCTATTGATTTTGCCTGCCTGTCATACCATCCACTCCTTTTCCAGTTATGGCCCCCACCTTCCACAGGGACTTGGTCTACCTCTGCCCTACTCCCTGGGTCTCAGTTTTCTCATCCGTAAAATGGAAGTGGTAACAATAGTGTCCAGGGCCAAACAGTGGAAACCCAGAAAAGATGACAATTCTGTGTTTCAAATATATGTGCTTTAAATATTTGTTTTACGTTCACTTAGTGGGGGTGGCTTAGGAGGTGGAGGTGGCCTAAGAGATTATGCTGTGGTACCTACCAGGCAAGGACACTTGGGGCCCTGGTGATGCTCTGAAGGGCTCCAGCCTCCAGGCCTCTCTGGAAGTGGGGGTGCTGGGGTGGCAGAAGAATCAGTTTACACTTCTCTCTCTGTGTGGTGATCTGAATTAATTTCACGTTTCTGGCTTATTCTGGTGATGTTTTAGAGCCCCCTTAAAGACTGGGACCCTGGGCAGTAAGCCTGGCTGACTCTCCCTGAGATTCCCTGGTTGTGAGGATTAGATAAAAAAAAAAAATGTGTGGAAAATGCAGGGCAATACTGGGCACATAGTAGATGCTTCATTAAAAAGTGGCCAGTTGGGCCCAGACGGTAATTCCCCAACCCAGGGCAGATGGGTTCAGCATTTGTCCCAGGCTCTGCATTCTCACCCGGCACAGCCGGATGGCCTTGCCCTCTCCACAGCGAGGAGACCGCTCTGGTTTTCCAAACGGGAGACACTGAGCCCCCAGGGCTGACAGTGATCCTGCTTCCCGCCCAAAGGTGGATGGTTTGGCTGCTGAGTTCCCCGAAAATTGGTTCCGCATGTTGCCGACATCAGGCCCGAACGTTTGCTCAGCACACAGCCGTGAGGGCCCTCCGGGGAGGCTGAAACCCCACACCAGCCTCGCCATCCGCCCCCAGCCGCAGGCTGCCAAGCCGCTGCCCGCAGCCAACTCCCAGGGCCAAGTGGTGGGAGAACCGGGCATTGCCAAAGGCAGGGGCGTCCCGGAGCCCCTCCCGCCCCACCCCCCAGGCGGCGGCCCCGACGCCACCTTGTGGCTCCTTGAGGAACTTCACCAGCATGGCAGCCCCTCTTTGGTCCTGGCCTGGGGACTGCGAGCGTGTTGCTGGAGGGCTAAATCCGCAAAAGACGGTCCTTCTCCCATTCCAGGAATTCCCGAGGGCAGGGAAATGCGGTTCCCAGGGCTGGGCTATTTTTAAACGTCAGCATCCGCCATGCAGATGCTCTGTTTATGGCTGATGTTCCAAGACTGCGAGAGGAGCTGTTCATTTAACCAAAGGCAGATGCTAGAATGGGAGTAATTAGGGTGGGCTGGGCCTGCCTATTCCCAGGCCTGGGCAGCTGGGCAGGGAGAGGGCCCACGGGCCACCCCGGGGCTGAGGTTTCCACTTGGCAAGGAGACTCAGAGCCCTAACTGGTCTCAGAGGGGCTCTGGCCCTTAGGCCCCTCTGGATGCCTTGGGGAGGTTGAGGGGAGGCCTCTTACTATTCCCTTTTTGATTATTATCAACATTATTGTCAATCACCTTTGCCTAACAATGGCACTTCATAAAGGGTAAGCATGATTTTTCCCATTTTGCTGCTGAAGAAGCTGAAACTTGGAGCTATTAAGATACCGATATGTGTTTCCCACGGGCTCCTAGGTCAGTCCTGGTTGTGGCAGGCTGTGCATGAAAAGTCTCAGGCCCTAGCCCATCCTGGGGGAGTGGGAGTTAAGGTGGGAGGCAAACTGGGCCTGGGTGAGGACTAACGGGAGATTTCCAACCCCACTGTGTCTTGAGAACTGATGGCCGCCTCAGTTTCCCTGATTAGCCCTTTGGTTCCCTCAGGGGCCAAGCCCTGGCCTGAACCCTCAGCAGCTGACTTAGTCCTGAGACGAGCCAAGCCGTGGTGAGCCCCTGCTGTGTCTGCCGTTGTGCCTGAACCTGGCCTTGAATTCCCGACATGCTGCCTATTACCCCGCCACTGCCAAGAGCTTCCTGTGTCTGGATCTTCCACCAAGCCCAGCGAGCCCTGGCCCAGGTCAGCCTCCATCTGCCTGCTTATCCTGAATCTAGATCCTTTCTCCTTCCTCTTACCCTCTGGGTCTGGTCCCAGCATACTTTGTGCCTGAGATGGGGGCCAGACTTTGACAGGCCTGGAACCCCAAGCCAAAGAGTGTAGCTATTACATGGTGGCCAGTTGCAGACCCACATGGGCTCCTGTGGGTGTGCGCTGGGGGTGCCTACTGAAGACAGGGAGGCAGCTGGAGGCCAATGAAGCAATCTTGGGGTGAATGGGGAGCCCCAAGTGAAGAGTGGGTATGTTCTGAAGGGCAGAGCTCACTATGGTCAAGTGTCTAAGAGACAGGCGAGACCTAAGGGGACAGTAAAAGAGACCCTTTACTGCACAGACAATGACACTGTAGACCAGATAGGAGAAGACAATTGCCCAGTGTTACACAGCACATGCACTGTGCCATCCCCAAGTCAGCAAGGGTGTTTGAGCTTCTCGAGGAGCTCTCTTGAGCTCCCTATTTCTCTCAGGAGGCAGCAGAAGGCAAAAGCAATCCTCTGGATTGAGGCAGTTCTGGGCATCTGTCCCAGTATCCTCATTCATGAGCTGTGTGACCCTGAACAGGTCACTTAACCTCTCTGAGCATAAGTGTTTTTTTGCCTTGGGGCAATGCTACCTTCTCATAGGACTATTAGGAAGATTTATGAGGTATGGGCCATAAGGGCTCAGCATAACACCTGAGATGTAGCAGGACCTCCACAGTACCTCTCTTAAATATGTTCAGTTTTTGAAAGATCCAGAGATCATTAGAAAGAGGCAACAGCTATGGGCCAGAGGGGAGGGGCATGGACAGGGGACAGGAGGCAGCCAGACCATTGACCCGGCCCTGAAGTCACCTCTCTAGTCTGGAGGCTGGAAGAACCCATGCACTGGGCAGCGGACTAGGCTCCAGGCCCAAGGAGTCACTCTCCACCACCTCTTGTGGCTTTTAGAATCCTCCCCCTCACCCCCCTGCACTGCCAGGAAAAGCTGCAAGGCCTTTGAACTGCTCAGGCTCTGGGCTCCTTGCTGGGCTAGGGCTGGGGAGGCAAATATTTGGGCAGCCAGCGGCCGCGTTCGGGGCCTGCTGTCCTTCCCGCTGGATCAGCATGTGCCAGGGGGCCCAGCCGCGCGGACAGCGCCGCAGCCACGCGTAGGCGGCGGGCGGACGTGAAGTCTGCGGCTCGCAGGCGCCTCCAGCGGAAGCCCCTGGCCCAGGACGGAAAATGCCACTCGGGCCGCACAATCCGTCCTGTTGTAATCCCTGGGGCCGGCGTCACCGGGGCCTGTCCGAAAACTGTGCTGTGCAGGGACTGAACTCATACTTGTGTGTCTGCCACGGTCGCAGGGGGGAGTGGCGGGGGCTGCAGAGAGGCCCGTAAAAACAACCCCAAACGTTTCATTTGCTTTTGCACTTTTTTGCTACAGACCACTTGGCTGCCCGTGCCAGCTGGGAGCTGGGGCCCAGCAAGAGTGCAGAGTTATGGGGCAGCGCTAAGTGCTCTGTTTGTATGAAACTGCCAAAATGTTAGTACAAAGTGGTAGGTGTTTGTGCTGCAGATAATAACTGATGGGCTCCCGGGCGGGGAGGCGGACGCCTTGTTATTATGGCCGCGGCTCTTCTGAGAAACGCTGCCGCCGCCTCCAGAGCAGCGGCAATATTTTTCTGAGCGCACAGGGCCGGCCTGGCAGTTAATGGGCACGCCTGGGCCTCATGAATCAGCCCCGAGAGGGGTGGAGGCCGGGCCACTGGTGTTTATCTGATTCTTGGGGTTTGCTCTGGCTGGCCAAAGCAGCCCATTCCTCAGAACGTTCCAGAACCCACGGTGCTGCAGGAGTGGAGGCTGGTTGGGGATGCCAAGTGCCTGGGTGTCCTGCTCTGGGGAAGCTGAGGCAGCTGTCCTCTCGAGGGGCTCAGTGGCTGGGAACAGGGAGAGGGGGGGCCCCAACCCTGAAGGATGGTTCAGCCTCTGCTGGGAGAGGAAGATTTCCTGAGTGTGAAGGGCTCCTGGGAGGGAGCGGGAAGAGGTACCTGGCTTCTGGTGTCTGGGGGGCAAGGTTCTGCTTTCCCCAGAGATGTATCCCTCTGACGGGGTTACCTCTCCATTTCTCAAGCTGGAGACAAGCCAGCCCACGGCAGCCTGAAGGTTCTGTGGTGCTGAGCAGTCCCACCCCTCACACCTTTTGAATGTGTCTTTGTGGGCACACACGCACATAAGACTTTATTCAGCCTGTCCCTAGAGGCGGGGGTGGGGGAATTAAGGCATTTGTACCATTGGCTAGACATTGATTAATTGATTCATTCAATACACTTACTGGGTGCCCATTTGTACAGTCTGCGAGATGTTGATTTAAAGATAGATCCGTTCACACATGTTACCGGTGCCCACTCTTTGCCAGGTTCTTATCTGGACACTAAGGATACATTAGCAAATAAAACCAGAAAAAATCCCTGTCCTCACTGAGCCTCCATTCTAGCACACGGCGACAGACAAAACACGAATGCACAGGCACGTAGTACATCAAGTGATGAGAAAAGCTAAGAGGAACAATAAAACCGGTTAAAGAAAAAAAGAAACAGAAAACAGTGGAGCAGGGCAGCTGGGGAGGCAGGGAGATGCCGGGTTAGAGCAGTGAGGTCCTGAGCGAGGTCCTGCAGCGTGCGGAGTCACGGCTGAGATGGAAGAGAAGTGTAGGAAGTGCTGGCTTCTGCTGCTGATGGAGAAGCTGGCTGGCCTGGGAGCTGGGCAGAGCCACCTTGGATCCTGCCACCCTGCTCTTACTGACTAGTGATTTGCAGCAACTTACTTCACTTCTTTTAGCTTTGGTTTCCTCATTCCCTACAGGGATTTTGTGAACATTAAAGACAAAATTTCTCTCTATAAAAAACACATAATGCCTTTAACACAATGCCTGGCACAAACAGCTCTTTATAAATGGCTAAGCAACTACTGGCATTCAGCTTTTCTCCTCCGCACAAGGGCCCTGGGAGAGGGGAGTGCCGTCCCCAGCATCCCTGCTGCCAGAGGCCATGTTTGGCCCTTATCGTGGACCAGTCAGGCTTCAGTAGGGCTCTGCAGCTCTCTGTGAGGGACTCCTGAGCCCCTGGATCTGTCTCCCTGGACACACACCTTGCCAGCTCTGGTGTCCTCGAGTCCCTGAATCTGCCAAACTGCCCACGGAGGGGGAGGAAGTCCTTGCGCCTGAGCTTTGTGCCCCGTTCCCAGCTCGCTCTCGGTCATTGCTTTTGCAGATGGGGAAGCCTGTGGTGGCAAAAACTAGCGAAGTGTCCGGAGAGTCATTTTTGCTCTAGCTGGTGCAAGGTGGGGTGACTGAGGACAGGACCTCCAGGGCCGGGGGAGGCCTGCTGGGCAGACACGTGTCTGTAGCTATTGGGGGCCCTCCTTTGCTGATGCTTGTATTGATTCCTGCCTCTGTCCTTTAACGGCTGGTGCAGGCTTCTCATCTGAGAGCAGGGAGGGGGATGCTCCCGACTGCACTCTGCACTTGATGTGTGTGAGACCATGTGTATTTGCTGGGTTCTCTGACCTGGTGTCTCTGAGCATAGCCTCTGAAAAATCATCACAAATTCAACACACATGCCAATCTAGAAAACTACCAGCAAGGCCATTTTCAGTCCGAGAAGTTCCTTACCCCCCTGAAGTGTGGAAAGAGAGGGATGGTGTGGAAGAGACTGAAAACGGCCCTCCAATGTCTGTCCTTCTTTTTCAATAGTAGTAGAATTTTCAGCTGGGTATGTGGCTGCGCATCTAAAGCCTGTAGCTCCGGTCTGCACTGTAACAAGGTGTGCTCATACAGCTAGGTTCCGTCCAGTGGGACTGAGTGGAAGGCGTGTGAACAGTTTCTGGACGGTGCCTTGGAGGGGGAGGGGGAGCCCTCGCTCCTCCAGCTTGCTTCCTGGAACATGGAGCCATTTGAACCAGATGGTGAGGGCAAGGCCCATGGGTTGGCAGAGCAGCAGATGGAAGAATCCTGGGCCACTGATGTGATAGAGCCCTGACAACAAGCCTGGGTTGATGGTTACATGAAAGAGAAATACACTCTTTCTTAACTTAAGCTACTGTCATTTTGAGGTTTTGTTGCAACAGCTGAATGTCTATCCTACTTAATACAGATAGGATTTGTGGGTCCCTTGGCCATCCCCAAAAAGCCAATGCTCAAGAGAAGCTGCTGAGCCAGAGACCAGAGCTTCCTCCTGGACTGAAAAATCCTAATGCTGCCAAGAGCATCTTCTCCCTTTGACACCAGCACATCCCTCTCTGTGGAGCACGTCACAGAAGCCTCAGGGGGTGCACTGTAGACGGGGCTCAGAAGGGTGAAGAGATGTGTCCAAGATCACATGCAAGTGAGGGACAGAGCCCAAATCAGAACGCAGGACGTCTGATTCCTAATCCAGGCCTCTTTCCCCTATGGCAGAGCTTCCCATCCGTCTATAAAACTATAAATAACGTGTGAAGTATGTGCGTGTGTGTGTATGTCTGCGTGTGGTGCAGAGGGGAGGAGAGGAGAGCTAGAATCCTGCTGTAGTCTTTAATCCAGGACATCAAAGTAGCAGGCTGGGGGCAGGCGCTCCTTCCAGGGACAGCTGGAGGAATCACACTTGCTGAACCCAGCCTGCTGCCCTTTGCCCTCTCACCTGTAGCTTCTGTCCTTTGGCCTCAGATATGCCTTCAGGAACGGGAGGTGTTCCCGCAGGGAGCTAGAGGTACAATTCTGCAGGGACTGTGTTTAGGGACCCAACAGTAGGCATCTCCCTAGGGATGAGGAGATGGCCAAAGTAATCCAAGAAGCCAACTCTGGCCCCTTCATCTGCAAATTGGCAGTGATACCACCGACCTCATTGGGTTTCCGTGAGAATTTAAGGAATGTTGCACATCAGGGTGCTCTGTAAAGGAAGAGCTGTCCCAGCGCGCATGAGCCGAGTTAAAAAGACGAGAAAGCCAAGGGCTTGTCTGATTTGTACTGAATTCAGAAAACTGGAAATAGCTGATGTAACTACAAAAGGTGTGTCCCTTCCAAGCATCCTGGCTGTGTCACACGTCTGGGCAGCATCCAAGGGGCTGGAGTGGAGGTGGGAGCTTGGAGCCCTCAGTTACTGCAGGACCTTGCAGGAGTCAGTGTCTCATTGTCTTCAATGTCTCCTCTGCAAGAATCTCCTGGCTGGAGATCCACTCTGAGATGATCATTTCAAAAAACCTGTTAATTCTGTTTATATATTTTCTAAATTGTTGGAGTAGGACTTTTCCTATTCCTGTGTTACACTTTTATATCTCTTTTCATGAGTGAGATTGGCCAGCAATTTCTTTTTTCTGACTGTTCTTTCGTGGGTTTGGTAACGATGTTATACTTCAGAGAATGAGTCAGGCGTGTGGCAGAGTGCCGGCTGGTCCTCCAGCTCTGATCTCTGTGTGTTCCTGGACTGGATTGCCCAGCCAGAGATGACATTCTCAGCCTCCATCGAGTCGAATGCGGCCCATCCAAGTGATTAAATGAGCACCAGTAAATGTGAGTTTAAAATAAAATTGCCCTGGACGTTTTCTCTTTCTGCAAGCTGGCAGATAAATGTGTCCATGGCCAAACTTCACCCGCGCAGATGAGGACAACGTCGTAAGGAAGGTTCAGGCGTCGACTTGGGAGAGACTGCCACCCCTGAATAACGTGGGAAAGCAGGTCTGCCTGGCCGGCCTGGGCAGGCTGGTAGTGGCTGTTTTGGTTGTTTGGGTATCTTTTCGTTACTGACTTATACCTTAATTACACAATAGGAATGTGTTTGCAATTGGTTGAGAACTACTTTATAGCTTAACATGTGGTTGTTTTTTTTTTTTTTAATAAATGTTCTTTATGTGCTTGAAAAGATATGCACCAGCCAATTACTGGGTATAGAGTTTTAATAAAGCTAGTTAATTAGGTTGTTCCAATGTCAGTATCTTTCCCAAATTTTTCTTCACTTCATCTGTCAGTGGAGAGATGTGTTGAACTCTCCCACTATAAAGGCAACTTTTCATTTTTTTCTCTATATATCCAACAAGTTTAAAGTTACTTTATTAGGTGAATGTAAATTAATAGCCTGTATAACTCCCTGGAGAGTAAACCTGTTAAGAAGTAATGACTTTAGTGCTTTTTGTCTTAAAGTCTATTTTTATATCAATACAGCTATCCCAGATTTATTTAGTTAAATTTGATCTAGTATTTTTTTTATCCTTTTACTTGCAACCTTTTCACGTCTTTGTGTTTTCGATTTATTTCTTTGAAATAGCGTACAGTTATATTTTTTACCCAGGATGATAAGCTCTATATTTTAATGGGTGACTTTAGTCCTTTTATATTTGTTGTGTTTGTTGATATATCTATATTTGCTTCTTGCAGTGCCTCACCTTTTCTTTACATCTTTTCTCTTGCTTTATTTTTCTTGCTAAAATATGGTTATTGTTGGTTTAACTTTAAACATTACATTTTTGTAACTTAACATTTAATTTTTATTATTTTGTATATTGCATTTGCTTTTTACCTTGCACACTTAACATTCATTAAATAATATCTTCTCAACAGGACAGGAAAATTAAATAATAACATTCATTAAATAATGTCTCTTCTCAACAGGACAGGAAACGACAAAAGAAAGTTCAGATGCTTTAACACAGTCACCCTTCTCCTGAGTGACATGGCTTTGTCACTGAGTATTTTAGGTCTGCCTTTTTGAAACCTCATATTTGCATATTTTTATACTGTTATTGTTGTTGTGATTATTATGATTATATTCAGCACAGAGATAACGTCTGGTTTGTGTTTACCTACACATTTACCAATTTCTTCGTTCTTTCTTGTGCTTCTGGGACCATGTTCCTTCTTCTGAAGCTCACTATTTAGAAGTTCTTTTAGTGAAGGTCATTGATTGTAAAGGTTATTGATTGTAAACTCAGCTTTTGTTTATCTGAATATAATGTCTTTATTTTGCCCTCATCCTTGAAATGAGTTTCTAGTGTTTATTTGGTTTGGGTTTTTTGTTCTTGGCTAGTTTTTCTCCCGTCACTTTGATGGTCATATTCCACTGTGTTCTGGCTTCCATTTCTGTTGAGGATTTTGCTGTCAGTCTAACTGTCACTCCTTTGAAGAAGATCTGATTTGCTGCTCTCTTGCTGTTTTTAGGAGCTTTTCTTTGTCATTGGTTCTTCTGCTTGCTCACTACTGTAATTGTGGATGTATTTATTTAGACTTGTTAGATATATTTATGTTTCTGCATCTGTAGATTCATAATTTTCATCAGTCCTTGAAATCTCAGCCATTACTTCTTTGAGTATTGGCTCCCTGTCATTTCCTGTTGCTCCTCCTCATCTCGCCCTTCATGTCTCTTACCCCGTCACAGCTTCCATCTTCCCCTCTGAGCTACATTCTCATTCTCATTAATTTCTTTAGCTCTATCTTCCAGATCACCAGTTCTCTATTCAGTGGGGTCTAACCTGCTGTTTAACTCAGCCACTGAATTTTTAATTTCAAAAATTTTATTTTTTTGCTTTTATAAGTTCTGTGTTACTCATTTTCTTATTTGTCGACTATTTTGATAGTTTCTTGGTCCCGGCACATTTTTAGCTCCATATTTTAGCTCTTTATTTATTTAACATAGGGTTATTTCATACAGGGGTATGGTGTACTGCGTATTACAATTCCAACATCTAAAGCATTTGAAGGTCTGAATCTGTCATTCAGCGGATTCTCACCCATTTCAGATATGTTTGATAGTTTCTATTGTGAGCTCATTTTGAATTGAGCTTATCCGAGAATCCCATCAGACCTGGATTGGTAGGTTATTTTTTCAGAGAGAACTGATCTATGCTTCTGCTGAGAGCGGAGGGGCTCTAGAGATCTGGATCCACTCTGATCCCCTTCGTAGGTCCCCTGATCAAAGCTGAAGTCTTGGTCGGACCCCAGACCTTGCAGGGCTTAGTCTTCTTATCACAGTGTTGACATTTGCCTCAAGGAAACCCTGCCTTTTACATGTGAGTTTCAGTTTGCTGGTCGTGCTCGCTCTCTCTCTCTCTCTCTTTTTTTTTTTTTTTTTTTTTGTCCATATCAGTTCATGGAAATTTCTCTTAATTTCTAGGGAATCCAGCAATACATAAAAATTCTGTTTGTTGTAATTAGTGCAGGATCCAATGGGAGAGCTTTTCAGAGTTTACTGGGGCCTTACTGCCAGACAGAGAAGCCGCACACAAATTCCACGCTCTAACTGAGCCCCTTTGGTTGGAACAGGACAGTCAGGCCAGGACATTAGAAACCACTGGGCTGGGGACAGGGCAGGGTCCTGAGTGCTGGGTGGTTCAGACATAGGTCTTACCTGATGGACAGAGGCACTTCCTGGGTGAGGTCAGCATTGAGGGAAGGACCAGATGGCAGGTCTGAAGGGAGACGGAGGGGCTGAAGGCAAGACCTGCTACAAGGGGCTGGTATCTCTGGAATTGGGCCAGGACAGAAAGGCTCTGAGGCAATAAGGGTTGTTCCTCTTGGTGATGAGCTTGCTACACAGTCCTGGGGTGGGACACCAGGTTTAAAGAGGCAGGGACCAGCCACGCAAATGTGCTTCTATGGATACCGAGGAGACCTGACTAGCACCTGTCCATGGGCATCTGATCAGCCCGTGAGCACCCCCAGGCAGTGCTATAGGATTTCAGAAGGGAACGAGGTCCTCATGGGCCAGAAAGGCATGCCAGGCTCTCCTCTCCGCACATCATTGCTCCATCTGTTCCCTTTGCCTATGATGATCTCGCCTCCATTTCTACCCTGATGCCTCCTACACATCCTTCAACGTCCAGCTCAGTGGCCACCCTCCAGTGAAGAGGTCTGACTATCCTGGGTTGTTGGTGGCTCCCTCTTGTGTGACCCATTGTGCTGGCAACATCCCTCTCTTACCTGCTTATCTCAGTGGTTACAAAGTATCTCCTGCTCTGCTGGCTCCTCACCAGACTCCCAGGCAGAAACCAGTCTTACTCACTTCTGTGTCTCAGACCAGCAGCAAAGCCGCGGCTGCGAGTGTGGACTCTGCAACCAGAGGCCAACCCCTCTAGGTAATGCTGGGTCACGCTGGCACAATTGCTTAACACCTCTGTGTGTACCTCAGGTCCCTCATCCAAAAAATGGACCTAAAATACTACTTCTTGAAATCACTGCTGCAAAAGTTTAAAGAATCAACACTTGCCAGGCGCTTAGGAGGCGCAGTGCGTGCTGTCTGCCATCCTCCCGCATCAGCACCGCGCGCACAGCGGCGGGCAAGGGCACCAGGAACAACCCAAGTTGGTCCTTTTAGGCAGAGTCAGGTGTAGCCAGAAGAGGAAGCATATTTGTGGCAGGGATTTCCACACTGTAGGAAATCGAAACGCACTCGATCTAGTTCCGGTACAAGGAAGGGCGGCCGGGCTTGCCGGACGTGAAGGGGCGAGATCCGGCCTCCCCGCCGCAGTCGCTTTCTCTCACGCTCGGCTCCTGCCTGCGCCTCGTTCTCCTCTCCGCAGGGCCGCGTGTTCCCGCAGCTGGGGCTCGTGCGCGGCTCCGGTGTGAGCTCCAGTGCCAACGGGTGCTGGAGCCCTGGAGCCTGATCCTGCAGGGCCCCAAATCCAGATCCGCCAGGGAAATGTTCTGATTGTCCCAGCTTCCCTAGGAGCTGCGGCTCTGCAGCAGTGAGGACACGCCAGGGAGAACAGGGGGTGTTAACCTGGTCCTCATATGGCACAGGCGGTCATGGTGAGGCAGGCCCTTGTGGATGTCCCTCATTGACAGAGGGATGGCGCGAGCAGAGCCAGGATCGCACCCTAGGAGAGGCCAATGGAGCACAAAGCACTGTAGAGGATCTGTCCCTGGGCCTCCCAGGCAGCCCGCGGAGCTGGGAGCTGGGAGCAGGCCAGGTGGACCCAGGTCAGGGAGGAGGGCCTCCTGGTCCTTTGTGTTGGGGCAGGGTTGCACCTTGGCCTTTCTGGAGCCCACCCTCTGGCTTGGGGACTGAGAAACTCTGGGTGCCATCAGAGGGACAACCACACAGCGTGTGTGAGCAGCTGCAGAGGCAGCTCCAGGGCTTGTCACGGAAGCGTCATCCCTGACACCGCCACAGCCAGGGGCTGCCTGAATGCCAGATGCGTCATTGGCGTGTCACCGAGCCTCTGGCCTCCGAGCTGCTGAAGTAGCTGCCGTGGCCAACCCGGCTCTGGGCTCCCCCTTCAGCACTTCAGCCTCTTCAGATCCAATGCCTGTTTAGTGGAGGCTGCATGTGGCAGGCCACACACGCCTGAAGTTCAGACATTAACCTGCGGTGTTTATGGCAGTGATGATTATTTCCATCATTCAGAGGAACACACTGAGAACCAGAGGGTGCAGGGGTTGCCTGAGGTCACAGAGCTCCTAAGCAGCAGAGCTGTGATTTGGACAGAATCTCATAAACACAAGTTGTGCTTTATTCCCACACTGCCACCGACGGGCAAGGGCTGGAGGCCACCTGCCCTCAGTAATCACCTTTTCAGTTCACTTCAGCTTTTTCGTTAAACAGGACATGTTTTCTGAGCAGGCACTGTGTGTTATACATGAGCATCATGCTGGATACGAAGGTAAATCAAATGTGAATCTTGCTTTCAAGTAACTCACAATCTATTATTTGCCAAGCTTGCAAAGGAAATGTGCAAAATCCATAAGAAAGGAGCCTTTGACTAGAGCCGAGTACTGGTCTACATGGAACAAACAGGTTCCCTCTTCAGTGGCTCCATGTTGCCTGTAGGGTCAAATCCAGATCCTCTGCAAGGCTCTTCAGCCCCAGCAAGGTCCAGCCCCACTCCCCTCTTCAACCTCATCTCTGTCACTCTCCCTCCATGCCCCAGCCACTCACGCCATTCCTTCCTGAAGGTGATGCTCCTTCTCTTTCCTTTGCCTCAGACCCTGCTGCTTCCTGCAAAGCCCTTGTTCCCCTTTGCTCTCCTCTCAAGGGCTCCACATGCCCTCCTCCATGGGGACACCACTGCTCTCACCTTGTAAAGACAGAAACCACTCCCCTCTCTGATGCCTCTCTGTACCCTGCACAGTGTTAACTGTGGGTTGAATGGAGGACCCCAAATGTGATATCCATCTGGAACCTGTGGATGTGACCTTATTTGGAAAAAGGGTATTTGTAGATGAAATTAAGGATCATCAAAGTGAGCTCATCCTGGATTAGGGTGGGCACCCTGGACCCCTGAGGGGTGCTCTCCCAGGGGATGGCTGAGCTGGGAGCTGGGAGAGAGACATGGAACAGATTTGTTCTCAGAGTTTCCAGAAGGAATCCACCCTGCCAACACCTTGATTTCACACTTCTGGTCTCCAGAACATTGCGGTTGTTTCAAACCACTCGGTTTGTGGCAGCCCCTAAAGGCTGCCCTGGCAACTAAACCAGTATTGTCTGCACGGCACTGACAACATTATCACAGGCCTGTCCCATCCGCTGGCCTGTGAGCAGGATCTGGGTGACCTCCATCTTTGCATTCCCAGCCCGGTGTCCATGCCATATAATTGGTGCTTAATAAATGCTCGTTGACTTGGATTGCCAAAGGAAATTCCTCTGTAATAAGTAATTGAAAGAATCTGCTTCATGGACTCAAATTTTGCAGAGTAATGAATGAAATGGCCTTTTAGCACAGGCCACTGGGAGGCATGAGATTTGGTAGGTCAATTAATAAATCATCAAACGCCTCTGGCCCTGAGTCCACATCCAGATAGATGTGTGATGCCGGCTGCTCCTCATGAAAGGATTTCAAGAAGAACAAAGTCCATCGGGGGAAGGAATAGGTGGTCCTACAGAAGCCATTTTTCCACGGGCTGCACGCATCAGTGGTGGGTTTGTTTCTAGCACTAACACCAAGAAGTGGTCCCAAAGAGGCCAAGGCTGTGGATGGGCACTGGGAGCTTGAAGGGTGCCTGTTTTCTGCCCACGAAATCCTTGCACCTTTCTTCTGCTAAATGACCCTTGGAATTTCCTTTGGGAAATCTCATCTCAACTTTCAGCACTTTTTGTGGGTGGGGATAGCACCGCCCCCGACATTCCTGAGGCCACAGTGATTGGTTCACAGATGGGCACGTGACTTGCACAGAGCCAGTAAGATGAAAGACACTTCCTCTCAGAATTCTGGGACTAAGATACGTGATTTTCCCCCTTCGGATGTAAACCCCGATACCTGTGGGTCAGTGCTCACGCCCAGGTTGCTCCCATGAGAAGTCTAAGACGAAGAGAGCTGAAAGACAGGAATACAGGCCTGATTAGGTATGAGGTCCAGCCAAACTGCTGCTGAGATTCCCCTCAGACTTTTCAGTTTCGTGAGCCTGTGAATTCCCTTTCCTTACTCTGGTCTGGGTTGGAGTTTCTTCCATATATAACCGATAGTTACTAACTATTATAAGCATGATGTGGTGGGTCCAGTTACTCCACAAATCCAGGCGAATGAAATAGCTTCATATGGTAAAATAGCGCAGGCTTTGTACTTAGGAAGACCTGCGTTCAAATTCCACCTCTATAGATCAGCTATGTGACAAACAACCTTCAGGAAAATAACTTACTTGTCTGAGCCTCAGTTTTCTCATCTGTGACATGGAGATAGTACCTGCCTTTGGGATTTATGAGGACTAGAGGCAGCACATGTGAGTCACTGATCATGGTGACTGGGCAAAGACACCCTCTGTGCATGGTACCTTAAGAGAGGCATCACTCCTTGTTTTGCCAGCTCTGGAAATACCTATAATCCTCTGGACTTTTGGGTTGTCCTCAGAGGCATTGCTTTAGTTTTTAATTTGAAATGTATCAGAGTTTTAAAATTATGGTGTTTACTTTTTATTATTGGGAGTAATAAATGCTCATTAAAGAAAATGAGATTATATAGAAAAGGGAAGAGATAAAAATCACCCTATGATTAAGAGTTCATCACTATTACTGTATTTAATACTCGAGTTTTATAACACAGGTTTTGGCTTGACAAAGGTTATACCTCTCACGTTTCTTTGGTATGTGGTCTTCAAAAGTTATCAGCATGGTTGTGGAGATTAAGGACCATCTTTAGAATAGAAATAAGGTGGTCTGCAGAAGGACTGTGGAGCTTGTTAGGAGGGGAGCGGTTGGAGAATCTGACCGTGTCCCATTCTGAGGGCTCCTGGAGATGATATCAATGGAGATTAGTGGGCAGGAGAGGGACCCCGTCCTGGGCTCTGCTACATGCAGCAGAGACGTGAACAAGCAGTAGCTTAAAAAAAAGTAAAAAGGAAGAAGAAGGGAAATTGTTATTTTGCTCTCATTCACAAACCTGGAGGTAAATAATGCGTGGCTGATAAGGTGTTTTTGCTCCTCTTAAGCTCTTGTTCTCCATCCCTAGAATGTGGTTCTCATTCAAATGATCAACAGCAGCAGCTGGAGCTCTAGGCAGCGAAGCTGCATGCCCAGCAGCAGGATGGAGCGAGTGATGAAGATAAAGGGAAAGGGTACATCCCGGCTCCCTTTAAAAAGATTTAAGCAAGTTACTACTCTCTGCTTACAGCCCATTAGCCAGAGTTTAGTCTCAGGGCCCACCTACTTGCAACGGAGTGTGAGAAATGTGGCCTTCAGTTAAGAGGTTATGCTGCCATGGAGTTGATAGTTGAGGGACCACTTACCACAGGGGAAGGGGTGTCTGGACTGTGGCCATGGCTCCGCATTGGAGCTGATACTGCCCTGGGGATAGGTGGCTGGGACACAGTGGGAGGCTGGATCAGAAGCCTCTCTTGACCATCCAACCCAGCCCAAGAGTGCTCTCTGGGGTTATCGGTTCTGCAAGTAAAGTAATGGGGCCAGCCACAAGGAGAGGCTCACTGTTTCATCTCTCCCTCCCCTAGCGTATCTGGCTCAGGTGCAGGGTAGCGTATGTCTGATGAGAGGTGCAGACCCGAGAGAACCCAAAGAGGGAGTGGGTATTCAGTCTTGGGGTGGATGGAGGAGGGGAGCTCAAAGGTCTCCATCAAGAAAATGATACTCAAGTTGAGTCTCAAAAAAGGAGTTGGGGTTTGTTGGGTGGAAGGGAGGAGCAAGTTGAGGGAATGGCATGGCACTCTGCAGAATGAGCAGACTGGGAAGTTGCGTGGCATTTATTTGGGTGTGGCTGGGGCACGGGAGTGATGTGGGCAGGGCAGGAGATAGAGGAAAGCTGGGAGGACTGAGAAGGCTCCTACAGGCCCCACCAGGCGTTGGGGAGGCTGGGGGAGGCTGGGGGAGACGGAGTCACCCCTGCTCATCTTCTGAGTTGGGGCAACTTTGCAGCACCCTGTTAGACTCTGACAAAGAAGAGGGTTTGGGATGGGTGGAGGTCCCTCAGACCCAGTGATGCCAGCTCAGGAGGCTCCAGATGTGAGGGCTACGAGGCAAGGGGGTAGGGCAGGGTGAAGGGCCAGTCCTCGAGGGCTGAGAGTCTGATGGCAGGCCTGAGAGCTGTGGTTAAGCCTAGGAATGGAGGTCTGTGTGGCTGTCTCCTTTGGAGAAGCCATAATGCTCCCAGAAAGGAGTGGCTCCCTGATTAGCCTCCTCCTACCTGGTCAGCCCTTTGGGACAGAAAGGTCCCTGACTGGGCGCCCTCACTGTCAGATGCCTGTACCAGGGACAGTATTATATATGGACTTAAAACCTAGGTTTGAGCTCTGGTTCTGTGGCCTGCCTGACTTCACTGAGCCTCAGTCTCCTCCTCTATACAGTGGGGGTAGTAATATTATCAGCTTCAAAGTACTGTGATGATTAAATGATTAAATGATTCAGTGATAGGTGGTTGGCCAGGAGACTGCCTGGCAGACTGTGAGGTGCTGATAGGGTCCCAGTCTTAGAAAGAGAGACCTGGAGCAGGACTGACTTCCTACGGGCAGTCACTGCCTCTGCCTGCCCCATCTGTCCAGGAGGGGCAGCCCGTGAGTTGCTGGCGGTGCTGGGGCCCCGTCTAGGGGCTGCAGGCTGTGCTGATTGAACCTCCTCCTTCAGTAATCAGGCCTCTGCTGTGGAGTGGAGGAGCAGGCCTGGGATCCACTTGGCTAATCAGTGTGCATTCTTAGCTGCTGCCGTTGAATATTTTAACTAGGAGATTTCCTCCCCTGGGCTGATTGAGGCAGATCCATGCTCCAGCCTGGGACAGGGGTTGCCAGGGCAGAGGGCCAGGAAGCAGAGAGACAGGCTTGTTTGTTAGGACTCTAGGCAGTGCGGTGACTTCCAGATGGGCAGCCCGTTTGCCCATCTCCTTTGTAAGTCAGACATCCAGGTGGCCAGTCACTCCACATAGCTGTAGGTAGAAGTAGTAATAATGGCCACTTATCCATCATCTATCTACTCACTCTCTGCTGTTCCATCCATCTCTTCTTCTGTCCACTGCCCCACCCTGCTTCTACCCATTCCCCCCACCCACCCATCCATCCATCCACCCACCCATCCATCCATCTATCACTCCATTTACCCACCCCCCCACCCATCCATCCATCCATCCATCACTCCATCTACCCACCCATTAATAGTCTGTGCCCTCCCATTCTCCGGGCTCTTGCAGGCATTCTTTCCTTTATTGTTCTAGTATGATCCCCGGGGCCCTCACCCTGCTTGACCAGAGGGAATCTCAGCCCCACCTGCATCTCCCGGGGGCTTAGCGGGGAGTGTTGACTTGTGGTCATTGTTGCTCTCATCTCCTTCTGTGAGCTGCATCTGCGGGCTTCTCCCCACATCTTTCCAGGCTGTCCCTGCTTCTCTGGTCCCCTCTCCTCCCCCTATAACAGTTTGCTCCGAGCATGGACACAGCAGCTTTCTTTACTCTCCGAGTTCCCCGACACACAGTTGTCATGGGTACTGGACTGTACTGAGGATATCCTGAGGAAATTGAGGCACACTGTAAGAAGACTTAAAATTAAACCTGCTGTATCAGAGTCCCGTGGCCATCCTCTCCAGCCCATCACAGGAGCCCTGTCCACGCCTCTCTCCCTGGTCCTGGGGGCCCGCCGGCTGTGGGCGGAGGCGGAGGCTGAGGAGCAGTGTTGCTGCTTCCATTCAGCATCTTCTCCTGTCTCTTTTCTCTCTCTGGGTCCAAGGCCATGTCTCCTCCACCTCTCACTCATCAGGACTAACAAGACAGAACCAGAGAAAAAACTGGCATTCTTTTAACAATTAAAAAAAAATATTAAAGTACAGATATATATGCCCCCATCCACGGGGCAGATGCTTCATAATTATTTTGTAGTGGTTGACCCTCAATTTCCTTAACCTACCCTTTTAGATTAAGCCTGGGCCTTATCTTTATGAAATTAAGAGTGAAAAGTGGAAGTCTTTCTCCTCAAGAAGAAGTGGCCAGGTCTCTCTCAATTATAAACTAGACGGGATGCTTCTTGCTCTTATCCTGGTACCCACTCACACACCCTCTTGTCCTCCAATCCAATAGTCATTCGTTTTTTTTTCATTTAGACAACAGACATTTATGGTTCACCTTCTAAGGTCCAGGCTCTAAGCTGGGGACTGGAGATCCAGCTGCAAATGAGACAGACACAGCCTGTGTCTTCACAGAGCTTACAGGCGGGTGGAAGAGGAGCTTGTAAGCAAATATGTAAGACATACTTCAACAGAAGTAAGTGCTAGAAAGGGAGAGCGCATCCGAGCGGATGCGCATCTGACTGGCTGTGTGCCCTTCAGGTGTCTGTTTTTGCTCATTCGTTCCTCTGGGCATCCATAAACGTGGGCGCAATACTTGTCATTTGTTTGGCACTAGGCCAGGTGCTGGAGACTCAAATACAAAAAAAAAAAAAAAAAAAAAAAAGATCTTGACCTTCCCCCTGAAGCAAGCCCAGACTGATAGACCGGGGACCAGATGAACACCTAATGACACTGAGGGGCTAGAGCTAGAATAGAGATGCTCGTGGACCAGTGGGCACCAGAGGAGGAAATTAACCACTGTGTGGGGGGACCTGAGGGGCAGGCTTCCTGGAGGAGGTGTCTTTAAATCAGGATCTGGAGGCTGGGAAGCAGTTTGCCAGACAGAGAAGAAGGTAAGGGCATTGAGGGCAGGGAGGCTTTCCTGCCATGGCGGGGAGTTACTAGAGGCCAGAGAGTGTATGCAGGGAGGAGAAGCAGCAGCAGACTAGGGCGATTTCCCAGGCTCTCAGAAGCTCCCCTGGAGAAGAGCCTGACAGGCGTACCTGCCGAAAGGAGCACAAAAACGGGGTTGGGACTGCAGAAGACCCAGAGCAAGGGAGGAAGGGGTCGGCTCCATGGAGAGGGAAGAGGAACATTTCCAGAGGCAGTTGGAGGCCCCCAACCTCTGCGCTGGATACCTGCTGGGGTGTGTTTGGCTTCTCCAGGAGAAGCCTGTTGCTGCAGGGTAAATTCTCCCCGGTTGCCTGCACTTACCTCCCAGCGTGCTAATGAGCGCCGAACTTCAGGAGATGCCAGAGCCTGCTATTTAGTGCTTGTCGAGTGGAGCAAGGCTGGGTGGAGGCACTGCCAGTCAGAGGAAAGGATTTGGCTCTGGCACCTGGCTCTGCAGGACCAGCCACAGACTTGGAGAAGGAAGGACGAGGGGCAGCAGGGCCAGGAGCTCTGTGTGGGAGGAAGGTGAACACGCTAGACGGGAGAGCAGCGAAGGTGGTGCTCCAGATATGACAAGCCAGGTCCCAGAATTGCTGGAAACACCCACCAGGATAGGTCATATGGCAGGAGAGTAATGTGAAGTATTAACTTTTGCATTTTGACCCCAGGACCTTCCCTCTTCTGGCTGCTAGACATGAAAGAATGCTTGCTGGGTAATCTTTTTTCCACCTGAGAAGAGATTAAAGCAGAGCAAAACAAAAACTAATTTTCCCTGTGTCAGAAAAGAAAACACTGGAGCGTACATTTGGGTGCAGTCTGGGGTGCTGGAACAAAGAGGGTTAAAACTGAGGTGTCACAAAGAAGATGGAGGTAACAGCATCCTCACTGCACAATCCTCGGGTGAGAGAGGAGCAGGTGTGTGGGCAGTTCGGCTCCACCAGGACCCTCAGGGACCCAGGTGCCCTCCATCCTGTGGCTCCCCCATCCCTAGAATAATAACCTCAGCTTCATGGTCAAGTGTGGGTCACAGACACATCTATGTTCCTTCCTGTGGGAAGAGGAAAAGTACACTAGGAGGTTATATTGTCCAGCAAATTTTCACTTCTTGTTGGTTCACCCTCACAGGGGGAATAACTTCCCTGCCCCAGTTCTAAATCTAGATCTTAAGAGGTGTTGTAAGTTTCCATTTGATCGTCTGGGAGCTTCTGACCTCAGCTGTGAGTAGGACCTGTCCAGTGAGGTTGCTGCCTCCCGGACTTGGTGTGGCAGTGAGATGTGAGGCAGACATGAACTTGACCCCTGGTTGGGAACAGAGCAGGTGTTTAGAGACCTGCAGACCTGGGAACAAGAAATAAATACTCGGGTTTATTTGACACTGAATTTTGGGGTGGTTTTATGCAGTATTATTGAAGCAAGAGCAAACTGATACAAAGTATGGAATGAGGGGCAAGTAGTTTTTTTTTTTAAATAAGTATGAGTGAAATTAAAAAATCAATTTCTCTCAGTTTGTTAATCACATGATTACACTTAGCTGCAAGGGAGGCTGAAAGACATGGTCTGTAGTTGAGCAATCCTGTGCCCAATTTCAAAGAAGAGCTATTGACATAAAAATATGCTCATCAGTCAGTAGAGAAATCCAAATTAAAACCATAATGAGATGCTACTAAACTCCCACTAGAAGGGTGAAAAGTAAAGAGTTGGTCATACCATGTGTTGATGAGAATGCAGAGCAGCTGGAGTTCTCATATATCACTTGTAGGAATGTGACATGTACAGCCACTTAGAAAAATGGTTTGGCAGTTTCTTAGGAAGTTAAATACACATCTACTGTAAGATCCAGACAATCCACTTCTACTTATTTCCCCAAGAGAATGAAAGCGTCTGTCTTCACAAAGACTTGTGTGAGTGTAGCAACTTTATTTGTAATCACCCCAAACTGGAAACAATGCTAGTTATCCACCAACAAGTGAGCGGAAAAACAGATTATGGTACATCCATGTGAAGGAATACTACTCAACAATAAAAAGGAGTGAACTGTTGGTACCTGAAACAATATAGATGGATCTCAAGGTAATTATGCTGAGCCAGAGAAGCCAGACAATAGAGTACCTACTGTACAATTCCACTTATATAAAAGTTTAGAAAATACAATCTAACCTCTACTAACATAAAGATCATGGGCTGCCTGGGGATGAGGGGCAAGGGAGGAGGGAGCAAGGAGAGCATTACAAAAGGGCATGAAACAAGTTTTGGAGTGATGGATGTGATCACTGTCTTGATAGTGGCAATGGTTTCATGGGTATGTACACGTGTCAAACTCATCAAATTGTGCACTTTAAATATATGCAATACTCAATAAATGGCTGCAAAAATATACAATATGACATATTATATGTCAATATCTCAATTAAGCTATAAAACAAAAAATAAAAAATAAAAGCTCTTACTATGGGAGGAACAAGTGTAGATTTTGGTGGACAATTGTCAGTGTCTACCACCGAGGGGAGAGGAGATATGACGCTGGCAGTGGGCGGGGGGTTGTGGTCTCTGAAGGGTGGTCTTGGGGCCTCCCTGGGGGCTGACTCTTGCCCTTTTAGAGAGGTTTGGGGCTAGAGTAGGAGAGACTTATGCCCCGTCCTGCCTGGAGCTGGGGGAGGCAGGGGCCTTGCTGGGGTTCCCTGGGCCAGCGCAGGCAGAGTGGAGACAATGTCGCCACAGTGGGGGAGAGGGTGGTGGTCAGGGGCACAGAGGACCTGAGACAGCCTCTCTCAGTCTCCCCTGCCCCAGGGCACCCAGAAGAGCAAGAAGATTTTTAAGAGCCCGTGAAACGGTATTTTAATCCAGACCCTCTAAGAAGTAGATGCAAGAGGTTTTAGCAAACTGCACCCTCAAGCACCCCCTTCCCTGGGCCCCAAGCTCACTACTTGGGGCTTTGGCATTTGGGGTGGATGCTCAGGGTGGGGGAGGCAGGAGGAGGAGGATCCCCTTGTTTTGCACTTACATCAAGACTCTCAACATCTAAGTAGGCACCTCTCCCCCTAAGGTGGACAGAGAAAGCTCACCTGGCCAAGGTCTTTGCTCCTCCCATTGTGGGCAGAGCTTTCTGCCGTATCTTTGACTTCGGGCTGGGCTGGTGCCTTGCTCTGTCCAAAGGCCAGATAACAAGTATAATATAAGCAGATGCTTCACAAGCACTTGTGCATTGGGATTTGCTCTCTTGTCACTTTTGTTCCTTTATCATCTGTGAGAACATGCCCAGGTTAGCTGCTGAAGACTGAGAGATAGGCAGAGAAGACCACACTCATCCCAGCCAGGACCCGCCAGCGCCCTGCAGACCACTGACTGGCTGTAGATGGATGATCGAGCTTAGTCCAAATCATCAGAGCCTGCGCAGATCCTCAGGACTGTCCAGCCAACCCATAAACTCCTAAGAAATAATCCATGGGTGCTGTTTCGGGCTACTACATTTTGGAGTGGTCTGTAATGCACAATAGCTAACTGATACAGTGTCCAAACCTCTGACCCACACGTCTGGCCTGAGTGCTTTGATTTGTCCACTCAGCTGGGAATACTTATTCCAGCCAATGCTGTCCTGTCTTGGCTCATTCCTGAGTTCTGGGGACCGTCTGGACAGCAGAAGCCGGAGAGGGCCTGGCTCCACGTGTGTGCGTCTCACCCACCTTGGGGAAGGTGGGGCAGGGCGAGAGGGGATGCAGGGGTGGGGGGGCAGCTAGTGCAACAGGAGCCGCTGCAGGGGAAGCCGGAGTCACGAAGGAGCAGGCAAGTAGTGAGGACATGAATTCCACTTGGAGCAACGCACACCTTGATTACTACTCAACATTTGCAGTACCCAGGTACTCTAATTAAGAGAAAAGGTCAATAGGTTAAATAAGTAACTTAATCAGAAAATTATGCAAAGTGCCACAAGTCAAACATATTACACAGCCCTTGAGATCGATACGATATGCAAATCGATCACCCATGATCAGGACAGTGCAGCGGCGGGAAGGGGGAAGTCGGCCGAGGAGGCTCAGGAGACCCACCCCAAGCTGGGGCATGTGGGGAACTGGCACCCCAAAGTGGAGGTGGAGATGGGTGGCCAGTGAGGGAGGTGCAGGCTCCCATCTGCAGACTGGGGAGGGCAGCAGGGCATAGAGCATGGGTTTAGGGGCCCACGGACCTGGCCTGGAGTCCCAGCTCTGCCACTGCTGAGCTGTGTGGCCTCGGGCAAGCCACATAGCCCCCCTGAACTTCATCAGCAGGGACACTAATACTGGCTTCTCAATTACATTTATGAGCTCTGATCCTGTGTGTGTGTGTGTGTGTGTGTGTGTGTGTGTGTGTGTGTGTGTTAGGGTTTGTGGTCATGGGTCCAGTGAGATTTCCTTCTTCTCGGCCACCTGCCTTTCTTCTTGCAAAGCCCTGCAGCCAGGATTCTTGATCAAAGACCAGCAAAAGTCCTTTATTCCACTTAAAACAGTGGTTCTCAATTGGGGGATGTCTGGAGGCATTTTTGGATGGGATAACCTGTGGGGGTGGGGGGTGTGCTACTGACACCTAGTGGGTGGAAGCCAGGGGTGCTTCCCAAACATTCTGACATACACAGCACAGCCAGCTCCCCCCAAGAAGGAGGAAACCAGCCCCAAATGCCTGAAGTGCTGAGGCTGAGAAACCCTGCCTTAGGAGGACTGACTAGCTGTGAGAGGAAGAGTGGGGTGGCTGAATCATCTGGAGCCAAAAGGCCGCCAGAGCCTTCTGGAGGGATCCAGCACCCACAGACAATAGCCCATCAGGACTTCAGGGACCCCTGGGGAGCCCCCACTAGTCCTGGCCCTGCCACGGAGGTCCCCCAGGAGTCCCCACCCCAAGCCTGTGAGAGGATGACAGACTCGCAGAGGACGGAGTTTGCGCGTCTGGCCAGTCCGGCCAGGAAAACAGCTCTTCCTGGCCTGGAGACGGCAGCCTGGCCCTGCTGAGGGGGAGGCAGCGGTGGGCAGCTGGCCCTAGTCTGGCATTCCCTTGCAGCCTGGAGGAATGTGGTAGAAATGGACCCTTATTTGGGCTTGTTTTTATCCCCTAGGAGTGTTAAAGCGACTTGCTTTTCCCAGGCTTTCCTGCTGCTCCAGGGAGAGAAGTGGGACCTTGGGGACTGTCCCAGGCCTGGTGTGGAGAGGAGGCCCATCCCCCACCTGGGGTAAGGGTGGGAAGCCAGGCTCCTGTGGCTCTGCAGGAGGCCCATGCTGCAGCTGGGGGCCTGGAGAAAAGAAAGGGGCAGGTGTTTGCCTCTGGAGCCTCCTCTTGGCACTCTGGACCCCTGAGGGGGGCTCTCTCAGGGGATGGCTGAGCTGGGAGCCCAGCTGGGTCCTTGAGGGGACTGGCTGAAGGAGGTGAAGTCAGGGTTCCTGAGTGCAGAAGGCAGGAGACACATTGGATGGAGAGGGCATGGGGCAGTGACGGCAGTGAGGAGGTCTCTCTTCCTTCCAAAGATTCCTCAGGGTCTTGAGTCTTCTCCTGCCAGGTCTGGCGACCCCAGGCCCCTGAAGTCAGAGGGTGTCACTTAAGACTGGTGTCACTGCACCATGCTGGTGCAGGGTGGTCGGCACCTTCCATGTTCCCCTTCTTGTGACGGAGGCCAGCATCTCAGGCCTGTACGCTTCCCTACTTAGTTCTCAAGTCACAGGCAGTTAAAGCCATCACAGAGTCCTCCCCAGTGGTTGGGGAAACTAAGGCCCATAAATAATGCGTCTTGTCCAAGGCCAGAGTGTGGGTCAATGGTAGGTCCCAAAACGGAGCCTAGGTCTCCTGACTTAATCCGCCCTAGTATGCGACAATCTCACAGCTGCCTCTGTTCTCTCTCTTGCTTTGTCCGTCTCGTGAAACACAGACTTTGTAACAAATTACTCCAAAACATAGCAGTTTGAGACAACAAATATTTATTACCATGAAGTTCCTGTGGGTCAGGAAACCTAGCATAGCTTCATTGAGCCTTTGAAAAATCTCACGGTCTCTGACAAGGACACTATTGGGGTGACAGCCGGGGCTGCCATGTTCTCAAGGCTCGACTGGGGAGGATCTGCTTCCAATCTCACCCATGTGGTTGTTGACAGACCTTAGAATCTTGCAGGCTGCTGGCCAGAGACCCCCGTTCCTTGCCAAGAGGCCTCCCCACAGGGGGCTCACAGTAAGGCGCCTGGCTTCCTTCAGAGGGAGAGTGGGGAGAGGCGAGTGAGGACCAGAGAGGCAGAACTAGAATCTTCTTGTAACCTAGTCTTGGGGTGCCGTCCCTTCGCTTTTGCCATATTCTATTTGCTAGAAGTGAGTCACAAGGGCCAGCCCACACCCAGGGCAGGGACTCACACCGGGGCGTGAAGGCGGGAGGGGGGGACCGCTGGAGGCTGTGAGCGTCTGCTCCCCACACTTAGCGGGAGGGGAGGGTGGCCTGTGGCTTCTCCCCTCGCTTAATAGTTCATTTGCTTTCATACTCTTGGGGGAAACCCCAATAAACATGCTGCTGTAAGTGGAGCTGGGGTGGGATCCCCCTATCCCCCCCATGCCCCCAGCTCCTCAGGAGCCTCAGCCTAGGTGAGGCCCAAGTTTCTTTCCAGTTCTGCTGCTTAGGTTTTTAAACCCGTCCAATGGAGGCAAAAGCATTTGGCTGTGAGTCAGAAATGTTGGGTCCTAGTCCAGGTCTCAGGGACTCCAGGCAGGTCACTCAGTTCACAGATCTTCTTACCCGTAAAAGCAGGAGCCTGGGTGGGGGATTTCTAGTGGAACATTCTCCCATATTGAAATCTCCTCCTACTCTGGGCACTGAAAGCTCCCACATTCCTGCCTTCCTTCTGCCCTTTCTGGACTCCCACACCTGGAAGATGCCCGTGCATCAGGGAGGGGTGGCTGCATTCCTGAAGGTGTCAGGTGAAGGCGGAGGGAGATGGCAGAGAAGGAGCAGGAAGCTGGCCTGGGCCTTTATCAACTTGGTACTTACCCAGGCAGCCACCTTAACCTAACAGGGGCCCTGGGCTGCCTGGAGGTGGGAGCGGTCCAGGCAGAGAAGAGTGGGAAGCTCCTGCCTGCGGAGGGTCCTAGGAAAGAAGGCAGGGCTGTCCACAATGCCCACCCCTGCCCCCCACCATCCACATCCCAGATTTGCTTCTTCCTCTCAGCCTGGCTTCCGCCTTTGCCCCGTCTTGGGTCATGACCTTACCTGCTCCATCTCCTTATCCACCCCTGCCCTCAGCCCTCCCTCTGCCTCACTGCACCCAGGCCAGCCCCATGGGCTGGAGCCAGTGTGTCCACAGGGTCAGGAGAGTTGTCTGCCTGGGGGTTGACAGGGTGGGGACCTGGGCTCCCACATCTAGGCAGGAAGGTGCTGCTGGCCTGGAGGCAGGGAGGAGGCAGTAAAAGCCACTGCCTGTGTCTCAAATTAATTTCTAATTCACTTTCCTTCTGAAGTGGTTTTGAGGAAGTGCGGTATCTGAAAAGGCAGCTAATGTAGGCCCTGTAAATAGTGCATCTGAGGGCTGTAATGGAGGGAGAGAGAGAGAGAGCAAAAGATGGATTAAGTGCCCACCATGGGCTTGGGAAAAAAACCCCTTTTGATCTCTCCCCACTGCACAATGCCCTGTTACCTTGTTAGCTTGCATCAGCCAGAGAGAGGATGTTTCTTATTGTGATTGCTGCAAATTGGCACCTGTTTCCCGGAGAGTAGCTTTCTCCTGAATTAAGTAGAGCACCCGGCTCCATCCCGGGTGATAAGGACCTCCTATTAGTGGGTAATGTCAGCACGGAGCCGCCTCCAGTCTGCCTGCCTGCCTCGGGGACCCCTGGTTGGCCACACTCTCTGAGGTTCGCTTCACAGGCCGGGGCGGCTGGGGGCCCGTCAGCAGCGGCTCCTCTTTCCCACCCCAGATATGTGTTCGTTGATCCTGACAGATCTTTCTGAGGGCTGCTTGGGAGATACGGTGCTGACCTTTGAACTCACTATCTTCTCCCCAGACACAAGCTTCCTAGATTCTCCCTGTGTTTAATAAGTGAATTCATTCAACAGATATTTATTGAGCACCTGCTGTGTTCCAGGCACTCTGATGGGTGAACGAGACAGAGTCCTGCCTCTCAAGATTTTCAGAGTAAAGTTCCACCACCTCCCACAGGCCCATCCCAAACCCACAGTCACCCTGGTTCAGTCCCTTCTCCTTCAGCGTCCATGTCCAGGTGATCCCCAAGTCTCCCCCCATGAGTCTCTCTCTCTGTATTGGAAGGTACCCAGGTTGATCTATCTGCTTCTCTCCCACCCTAGACCAAGCCCCAGCATCTCTTCCTTGAACTCCAGGATTAGCCTCTTGTATTAATTTCCTACTTGCTGCTGTAACAAATTACCAAAACCTTGGTGGCTTAAACCAGCACAGATTTGTTATCTTTCAGTCCTGTAGTTCAGAAGTCTGACACAGGTCTCTCTGGGCTTGTTGTCAAGTTGTCAGCAGGGACGTGTTACTTTCTGGAGGCTCGGGGGCAAATCAGTTTCCTGGCCTTTTCCAGCTACTAGAGGCGGCCTCATTCCTCAGTCCTGCTGGTGTGGGGAAGCTGGACAGCAGGGCCTGGCCTCCCTGTCTCTGCTGCATCCTGCTAGCCTCCTGGCTCGGGCCTGGTACACAGGATCTCGGTGAATATTTAATTGAATGGGTGAGTGATGATATTTACCATGTATTATTGCACGAGAAAAAGAGCAAGATGCAGAAGAATGTGTGTAACTTTTAAGTAAGAAAACATCCTGTACATGGGCATGGCCATGTGTATGTTCATGCAAATAGGAAAGTTCAGGAAGGACCACGTTTATCTCAGCGATGGCCTCTGGGGAAGGGAAGGGGATGGGAACAGAGACAAGGGTGACTTCTCCTCCTTACTTCATTCGTGTCTGATTTTAAAAAGTTGTTTGGTGTTATAAGCATGTATAACTGTTTTTAAAGGGAAAAAATTAAAACTAAACCAAAAAGACTCTCTGCCAGTTGAATATTATCAAATGCCATAGAAACTGAACTATATATATATTTTAAATCTTGTTTCCTAAGTGCCTCCCAGAGGAGCCCTCGTGCCTGCTCACACCCTGAGCATTGCTTACGTGGCCCTGGGACTGTGTGGCTGGCCCTGACTGGGCTCCACAGGGGCCCATGAGGGATGCGTCTCCAGTCAGATCTGGGCCCTCCGCCTCCCTCCTGTCGCGGGCGTGGTGCTTCCTCACCTAGAGAACCCAGACCGAGCCCCTGGGCCGTGTGTGTGTGTGTGTGTGTGTGTGTGTGTGTGTGTGTTTAGGGATGGTGGGTGAGTGGTGATGCCAGAGTCTGGCCTCATTCTCCAGCCTCACTCCTCAGGGCCTTCCTCTCATACCGCACGTTCAGGGCCCCGAGCTGCCACCCTCTGCCATTTCTCCTTTCTAGGCCTTTGTACCTGCTGTGTTTTCCACTGGGAACGCTCTTCCCTGCTGTACTTACCTCGTCCACATGGCCTGTAATACCTGGCTCCCCTGGGGAAGTTTCCATTCAGCCCTTCTCGACTCTCCCCTTCCCCAGAGCCGAGCCAGGCCCTCCCATCCCAGGGCAGCTCCTGGAGAGTTGGTGTGAAATGGTTTGGGCAAAGCCTGACTCCACACTGCCTGGTTTCAAATCTCAACTCCAGCACCTCCCAGCTGTGACTTTGGGTGGGCGACTCCAACTCTGAGGCTCGGGGACCCTATCCATGACACGAGTGTTGACACCCACCTGTAAGGTGGTGGTTCCCTTTAAACTGGGTGACCTATTTGAGTGCCCTGCTCTGAGCCCAGCCCCTGGAAGGGCTCCTAACAGGTCGTCCTCAGGACCGTGCGGCACAGTTGACATGTCAGGGCGCGCAGCGGGCCGTCTCGGAGGACCTGGAGCGCTTTTAGGAGGAAACATGTCTGGGCCGAGTTCTAAAGGACAAGGAGGTGGCTCCAGCCGGCGGGTGGGACCACGAGCATCAACCACGCGCAGCGGGAGTCCAGAGAAGTGGAGTCATGGAGGAGAGGATGAGCCCAGTGGCCTGGAGGCCCGGAGGCCCGGGCGCCAGGCCAGCCCCTGCTGGAGGGACGTGAGGACTCGCAGCCTTTGTGCTACTGCAGTCCAAGCTGTCTGGGGTTTGGCGCGAGCACACAATGGTGCCTGAAGAGGTGGCTGCGATTTTCCCCTGGAGCTCTCAGATGACTTGAAATTGGTCTGAATCATTTTTTCCCCTCAAATTGTTCAAAACGTTCTGTTTCTGGCTGGAGTGCGTGGGTTTCCCGTTGCCTCATGGAAAGGGTCCTGGGCAGATTTGGAGGTCTTGGGGAGCCCAGTGAGTTAGGGCACCCCTATCCACGCACCCTGCTTCTCTGCCAAGCCAGAACCCCAGGGGCTGGAGAGGAGGGTGGCCGTGGGCACTGATGGGCTGAGCTCTGAGGTCCCACTGCCCGGGCTGCGGCCAGCGCCTGCGGGCAGGTTGGGCGGCAGGCCCAGCACAGACCAGCAGGAGCTGCCGGGAGTCCAGCCAGCTGAAGCCTGATATCTGGCTCTTGGCTCCATGGGTAGCTGCCCAAGAGGGTGGGAAGGAGGCGTGGGCCTTCTAGGGCGGCCCGGCCTGGGGGCGGCTCTGCGGCTCTGTTTATGTTGGCTTCAGTGCAGCAAGAGTGAGGAGCTGCTGATAGCATCTCAGGGCCCGGCCAGCCTCCTGGGAGACAGGTCTTGTGCTTCTCCAGCATGGGTGGGCGCGCACACACACACACACCCTTCATCCATTAGCCCCTTGAAACAGACGCTTACACGCAGACATTCCAGTGCAGAAGGTGTTAAGGGAATGGGCATGTGTGAGGAGTAGGGGTCTAGGCCGAGGGAGGCAGGGAGTCTCAGGCTGTGACATCTGGGGCAGGACCAGAGATGTGGATGCTGGAAGGCGAGAGCTTTGGGAGGACAGAACCCTTTGATTATAGAAAAGTCCTTTCATTCTCCCAGCTAGTATGTACGGCCCAGAGCCCAGTGGGTCTTAGCTCAGAACTCTCCACAGCCCCAGACCAGCCAGGGCCACCTCCTTGTGCTGCACAACTGCAGCAGACCATTCACACGGAGTGCTCTGCAACTCCTGTCCCTGGAATTCAGGTGCTGTTCTCAGAGATACACTGTGAGTGCGCCCCCTCGGGCTCCGCGCTGAGGAGGCACCAAGAGCCCTTGGACGCAGAAAAGCTGCCCTGGGGAAGGGATGTTAGCACCCTCTGGGCCTACAGACGCTGGGAGTGCCGAGTCATCCTGCAGACGCAGCTCTGGAATTTGTTTTGTTGTTTCCTGCGTCAGGGACAGGGTGGGGTGGAGAGAGGTTTTCTCTGCTGATGCTGATACCAGTGTTACTTAGCTCTCCACAGCTAACACGTCCACAGTGGCTCGAAGCAATTCCTGTCCATTCTTGAGAACGTCCTGTCCCTCCTTGGACCAAACACACAGGAGCTTCTGATTCCGGCCTGGCTTCTGTCTTGCAAACACAGAAACCATCTTAGGCTTACTGGGGGGAAATGGAGATTTATTAAAGGGTGTTGGGAAATCTGCAGAATCTCTGGGCCAGAGCTCCTGGCCTGGAGGCCCCCCCCAGCCAGGAACAACACCCACAACCGCTTCTTGGAACTGACGGCTCTGGGAGAGCCCCATGGCCGTCGCTGCAGGGTGCTGACACTGCCGCAGCTCTGTGTCACTGCCAGCAGCGGGGACTGGATGTCCCAGAACCTTAGCTTAGCCCCGGATCTTCTAGAAGCTGGGCGCGGTGCTCCTGCACCCTGGCTGGAATGGGCTCCAGGCAGCATCTGCTTTGTTGCATCATTTCCTTTCAGTTCCAAAGTCCAAAGTGGGTGAGTCGGGTCAACAGAGTGAGGTAACAGGCTTGAGCTATGGCTGCAAGGAGGCTGGAAAAGTGGGGGGAGGGAGGAATCTGACTTCCATACAAAGAGGTGGTCTCTGACCAGGGCTCCAAGTGGAGAATTCCCTAAATACACAAACGTGTTCGAAGGTGACAGATGATCACTGCAGAGGTGTGCAGAGCCCATCTCAAAAGAGCAGCATGGAGGTCTTTTTTCTGTCTTTCGCTTCTTTTTTCTGTCCTAAGAGTGAGGACAGTAAGTCCAGGATACACAGATACCTCTGTGTTCCCTCCTTTACCCTGGAAGTTCTGTCCCAAAGGAAGAGGTTTGGTCCCAATCCTCCCAACTCTGCTTTTCTTTTTTTGAGAATTGGATGCCTCCCAGGTTTGAATGGATGCCAGGATGGCTCTCCTCTGCTTCAGACCCCATCCTGCAGCTCAGGGATGGCCACAGTGTCCATCCAGTGTGCCCTCAGACCGCTGCACTGCAGCTGGCTCCCTCCCCACGACACCGAAAACACGCACCAAGGTGAACATGCGTCTTTCCCGAGGATAACACAGTCTGCTCTCGTGTGGAGAATGGCTCTTTGCCCTGTTGGCTGGACTTTGACCCTGCCCCTGTGCAGTGCCCGGTGTCCGGGTTGGACCCTTCCCTCACTGCCTCACATAAGAAGAGTCGGTGCCCCATCTGGGAAGGAGTAGCTCTGTGTCTGGGGGCGTGGCTTGGGGCATGTGGCGGGGGAGTGGCGTCGGAACACCTCCCTCCCATGACCCCCAGGGATGTGGTCTTTTCCCTCAGTTAGTCCTTGCTCTACCCCACAAGTTAATATGTTATTTCTTAAAACAACATAATAGTTTACTTTAAATTTCAGAATAGAAATGTCATTTTTTTTTATTATACAAATAAAGCATGCTTTATAAAAATTCAAGCAGTACCTAAATCTACCAGTTAGAAAACAGGGAGTCTTCTTATATGGAACTTAGATAACCATTGTTAAAAGTTTTCTTTTAATCTACATATATAAATGTACTTATACACATATCTAAGCCTGCAATGAGTGAGTGCGTGGAAAGAGATCCCCATGTAGTGTTGACTTTCTAAAGCCAGTTGACACGAGAGCCCACTTCACTTCACACCCGACTTTGGGTAAGCAGGGAAGGGCCGACTCCAGGATGCCCAGCCTCAGGACGGGCTGGCTCACCGAGGCTGACTGGTCAGGCACACAACTGAAGCTGATTGCTGTCTTTTTAGCACAGTTATTCCTTGGATCCAATAACCAATGGGGCCAGAGATCACCCACCATGGTCACCCCTAAGGAAGGAGGTGAGGGGAGCACACTGGCTCCAAGGGGCCTGGCCATGGGACCGCCAGCGCATCTTCTCCCCTGACCAGACTGACCTGGGGATCCTGAGGAGGAAATGGCTGGGCCCTATTGGCCTGCCAGAGCCTCTGGTCCCTGGAGGCATTTACAGCTCCAAAAGCCAACTTGGGATGTTTCATGGAGCCCAGGGACAGGACAGAAGCAGAAGGGGAGTGACTGCTCATGGGTTAGTGCCTGGCTGGCTTCTCAGCTCCCCACTCAGCCATCACTGAATGAACATCTGTGGAATGAATGAATGAATGAATGGATGGATGGATGGATGGATGAACAGCATGTCCCCTTCTTGGTATAATCTTCACTGGCTCTAATTGTACTTCTGAGTCTCAGGCAGTCTCTGTGACCTGTCCCATTTCAGCAAGTAGACCTGTCCCTAGGAAACCACAGTCCCAGCTCCATGGAGATCCGGCTTTCTGATGAGTTTGGCCCCACTGACGTCAGCCGTCCTGTCCTCTCCTGTGCAGTCCTCTGACCTGTGATTGCAAATGTGAGGAGGGACTTTCCCAGACCCACTGCCCCACATGGGACATAGCAGAGAAGGGGCCTGCTGCTGTGGAGCTGAGTGGGCAGGCCAGCCACCTAGAGATGGTGGGGCCGCTCTGCCCTGGCTGGGCCCCCCATTCATGGTTCAGAGCTGTGGTGAGGTGGGTGGAGGGGCATCTCCCGCAGTCTGGGGGTCTGAGGTGGGTCCCCAAGGTTTCCCATCGTTAGGGGAAACAGGGCTCATTCCTCTCCCTGCCCCCCTTCCCTTCCATCTCACTCCCCCTCTCACGGTTCCCAGAAGTAGGACCCAGGCCGCCAGCTGCAGCCTGTCCAGGTTCCCTATCGGATTATGAAGCTTAACATTTTTGTGAAGGAAGAAGAAAGCCTTCTCTCTGGGAAGCGATAAGAACATTCCATACTCCTCTGGCTCCAGGGAGCCTGGGAAACAATCACCAAAGGGAGAGACTCCCCAGGGACAGGCTCCCGGGCAAGGGCAGGGCCGCCCTCTGCCGGCTCCCCGTTCCCTTCCTCTCCAGTGCCCAGCCTTCTTAGGGGCCCTGGTCTTGCCTGGGGTCAGCAGAGGGGACCCTGGGACAGTGGGCCTGGGGAGGAGGACAGGCCTGAGGCCCCAGGAGCCAGGTCTCCTCAATGGTGGGCTTCTGCCCAGCCTGGAGCTGCTGCTGGGATCCTTGTCCAGCTCTCTTGAGGGCAGGTTGTACACTCCAGGAGGCAGGGGGCTTCCACCCAGAAGAGCACCAGAAGAGAAAACATGGTGGGGGTTAGTTAGCAGTGGGTGGGTGGGGTCCACCTGGGGATAACCTAGAGCCTGTGATGTGTGAGGTAAGAAGCTGTGCCAGTCCCTTGATGGGTGGGGGCCTGAGAAAGACACCATGGTTGGCATGGTAATAAGAACACTGGCCATTCAATGCTCCTTCTGCCCACTACTGCCTCCCTCTGTCCTTCCCTCTCCCTTTCAAGGACAATGTTCACTAAAGCCCACTAGGTGCCAGGCGCTGTATGAGAGGAAAGTCTGGGCTGTACCTCCTCTTCGTTGCTCGATCAAGGAGGACAACATTGTGCATCAGGGCCTTTGCATATCTCTTCCTCCGCTTTTCTTCCTTCATAATCCACACCCTTTCACTCCCAGAAGTCTTTTAACATTGCCTTCTCAGTGAGGCCTCCCTTGTCTCCTCTGAAATGGCAACCCATCCTTGCCAACAAGAATTCCTATGCCCCTTCTCTCAGCATTCACTACCCTCTAATGTGTTACAGATTTTACTTACTGATTACACTTCTTGTCAATCTGTTCCCACTAAAATGGAAGTTCTCAGAAGGCAGGAATTATTCACTCCCTTGCTTCGGGGACTAGAAGAATGCCTGGGACACAGCAGGCCGTATGGCTCAGGGACCTGGCAGGAGCCAAGTGGTGTCCTGCTCCAAATGTCAGGGGGAAGGGGAATAAGTGGAACGTGGGATGTGAAGAGAATGTAATGAAGGGACAATTTATAAACCGTGTGCATGGTTAACGGGAGCCAACGAAGGTGTGAAGCACCGTTGGGCTGGCGACAGTCGGGTGCTCACCAGCCCTAGGTGGGACAGAGAGATTTCCAGGATGCTGTTGGACAAAGCAGGGCCCTGGCCAAAGTGCCACCCAACTGGGCAGCGGTCTCCCTCTGGTCCTGCCTTTTGGTCTCTGGAAGCCACAGGACAAGGGCGCCTGGATAATGCAGCCCAGGTCAGGCCCCTGGGACCTGAGGTGGGGTAGAGCCTGGGTCTAGAGGAGCACCTGAGAAGATCCCACACAGTAAATATCTGTGGGATAAAAAAATGATTGCCCTTAAGAAACCCATGTATCTATGGAGAAGATGCTCATTCTTTCAATCATTCCCCTCACTCATGGATTTCTTCATTCATTGATTTAAGGCAGAGTTGCTGAGCATGAGGTAGATGTTAGGACACAGCAGAGACCAGGGAAGAGACAGTCCCTCCCTGAACCTGCCCCTAGAAGGGGCTTGCTGGAAAGAGGGACACTGAGGGCAGGTAACAGGACCTGGAAATGCTGGTGCCTCTCACACCTGGCCCACCTGTTCACAGCTCACAGTGTGCACACATGGGCGGGGGTGCCTTGGGCCCAGTGCAGGGTGGGGCAGGTGAGAAATCCATGGGTTCCTCAGGGGACCTGTTGAGTCAAGCCAAATTGGGTGGAGGCACTGGGTGTGGGGAGACATCATTTGTCATTTGTTTTTCTAAACCCTGGAGATTTGAAGCTTGGGGAGGAGGAGGTCACGGAGAAGGGCGGCCTGCAAGCCCTTTAATCCTGCCATCACTCATGCCAGGGAGCGCTCCCTGAACCGGGGCTCCAGCACTTGACCTCACTTAATCTCTGCGACTGGCAGCCCTGTGA
The DNA here is from genome assembly GCF_048773025.1 of Camelus bactrianus. Taxonomy (NCBI): domain Eukaryota; kingdom Metazoa; phylum Chordata; class Mammalia; order Artiodactyla; family Camelidae; genus Camelus; species Camelus bactrianus. The sequence continues at coordinate 37,083,193 of NC_133548.1, forward strand.
GGTTATTTTACTGCCCGTTTGACTGTTGAGGGAACTGACGTGCAGGGAGGTTAAGTAACTCACCCCGGGTTCCACAGCTAGCTGGCCTTTGAACCCCAGCCATTTGCATCTGGAGACTACACGGCCATCCTTTATTCAGGGACCTTTGATGGCAGATCTATAATGGGGGAGGGTGGCAGTCCTCTGAAGATCTGGGGAGACGCTGGTGATTCTCCTGCCCACCTGGGGAAGGACCCTTGGCAGGAGGAGTCCGAGAAGAAGGGGACTTGTCAGAGACCAGAGTGGACTCCAGGCTGGGTGATCCTCCCGCCAGGTGAGGCAGAGCTGACGGGCTATTCCGGGCTCTGGAAGCTAGCCCTCGCCTTCATCCCCTACCTCTCATCCCTGTCCTGTAGCGGCTCCTCTGTGGCTACCCAGCCTCCTGGCTCACCCTGGCCCTATTCATTCTCCACACGGTGTGTTTCTAGAACTCAGACATTCTCGTGGCATGTCTGCTGCCCCATCTTTCAGTGGCTCCTTTTGGTGCCGGGATGAAAAACCAGCCTTCCCCCCCGGAAGGCTCTGTGCGGGCTTCCCTGTCTGCCTCACTGGCCTGGTTTCTGGCCATTTCCTCCCTGACTGCTCCACTCCAGCTTCCGGCCTTCTTGATGGTTCTAGAACACACCATGTCATTCCAGCCTGGGGACCATTCTACTTACTGTGTCCCGTGCAGGGGATACTGCTCCCCCAGAACTTCAAACACCTCGTTCCTTCAGGCACTGCAATTCAAAAGTCACCTCGTGAGGCCTTTCCTGATGACACCAGCTAAATGGGTGCCCCCTCCCCTGACTCAGTCCCTCTTCATCCCCTTGTCTGGGGGAAGTATTTATTCCCTTTCCAGTATTTCTCACTATCTGAAATTATCTTTTTAAAAAAATGTATATTTATTTCGTATCTATCTTCCCCCATTAGAATAAAAGCCTCATGAGAGGAGGAAATTTGTATTTTGATGAATGCTGTGTCCTCAATGCCTAGAACAGCGTCTGGCACATAGTGTATGCTAGGTAAGTAATTCTTGAATCAGAACTTGCTCTGTGGTTTCTCATCACGGAGCCTTCAGACATGCTGACCCCTCTGCCATCTTCTTCACTCAGTTTAACTCCAGTGACCTTTAGTTCTGAGCTCAAAGACCACTTCTTTGTGGAGAGTTCTCTGCCTCCCCTGCCCCAGGAGCCCACGTCCCTGCACCCTGCACGTCTACCCTCCCAGAGCCCTGGGCTTCTCACCCCTGCCCTTGTTAGGTCAACGTCTGTCTCTCTGCTACAGAGTCAAGTCCACGAGGGTAGAGGCTGTGCTATCTTATTTACGTCTATACCTCCGGTGCTTAGCTCAGAGCCTGGAGCACGACAGATGCTCCAAGGTTATGTGTTAAATCATTGAAGGGACAGCTGGGGCTCTCAGGTGCCATCAGAGTGAGGGCAGAGGTCTCTTCCAGCTGCTTCTACCTTGAAAAGTCTAGAAAGCTCTGCCAGGCATTTTCACACACATGACCTCAATCTTTCCAACATGCCCATAGGTGGGTATTGTGATCTACCTTCATAGACAGACAGGGCTGGGATTCCACCCGGGCTGTCTGGCTCCTGCATCTAAACACTGAGTCCCTGAGCCACCTTGTCCCTTGAGAGACAGGCTCCATGGGGCTGAGCTCACAGCAGGTGACAGGGGTTGGGGGCCATCCTTGGGAACAGTTCTTCTCTGCTCTTCAAGAGCCATGGACAGGCAGATCCTCCTCCGTGGGCCTGAGTGAAACTGCCTGCTGGATTATCTGGGGTGGGAAGGATGGCTAGGAAGCTCACTCGGCAAGCTGGGGAAGAGAGTTGTTTTGGTTTAAAAGATTGACATTTTAATAAACTGCTCTTAATTAACAGCACTTTGAAATTCTGAGTGGCGTGCTCTCCATCTTAAAACGGGTGGGCGGGTGGCTTCTTAAAGAACGCGATGCTTGTGGGTGATCTCCCTTTTTGAAACAAACCCAGACCCTCCAGTCACAATTTATTTTTCATTCCAAAAATGATCTTTACTGCAAACGTTGCTTTGGTTCGAGCGAATTAGAAATCCTTATTACACAGGCAGGCACTTCAAACAGTGCCTGGCTCACCGCTCCGGCAGTGGCATCAAAGACTCAGCTGGAATCTCTGATTACCACCCAGGCTGTGGGCCACTCGGGAGCAGGCGGCATCGGAAGCAGGGCCCTGGCTGCGGGACCAGCGGGCTCGGGGAGCCTAGAAGCCAGGTGGCCTCTGTGTCAGGGCCCTGGAGGGGGTGCTGTGGACGGAGGGGATAGAGGATGGCATCGTTGCCCTTCACTGAGCACCTACTATGTCCCAGATGCATGCTAAGAACTTTTACCTGCATTATCTTATTTAAAATTTCCAAAAGCCACCTGCTGTAATTGTTGAGGGTTCTAGAGAGTTCGATAAAATACTCCTCTTTTCCTCACTTATTCTGGACCAGTTGAGAAATGAGACCAAAGAGCAAGGCAAACAAGAGACCAAATATCATGCCTACCGCTGACATCACACTTAGCCACCATGCTGACTGCTGCTATGAAATATCCTGCTTGCACCGATGTTAAAGCTGACACTGCAGAAGGTGACTGGTGTCTGCAGGCAAGCCGGCCTTCTAATTCTGAGCCTTACAGTTATCCCTTCCCTGGATACATGCACACTGTCCGGGGACAGGCAGACTCGGGAGGGAGCACTGATCTCTAAATTGTTAACAGGAGAGAGAAACTGCATGATCTCGGCGGGCAAGCGGGCTCCTCAGATAAAGAGAGATGCTGAGGGAGTGGCCACGGTAGTCCTACCAAATCGACCAGTCAGAGAATTCCTTCTCACTCTTTGAGGTCAGGTGAGTGACGGCAGAAAGAGCAAGGAAACGAGCAAGGAGACATCACACCTCCCCCCCCCGTCCCCCCCCCGCCACTGCTATTATTTTCTTTGCTTACAGGCAGGGAAGGAAGGCTGAGCCCCATGGCTGCCCAGTTAGTAGGAGGTGAAGCTAAAATTCACCTGGCTCTGTCCGATTCTATCTTCTCCTCTAGACCTTGAGCTCCTCAAGTTCAGGACTGTGTTTCACTCATTTAGTGTCCTTAGGAGGGCTCAGGGTCTAGCTCGGGGCAGGCATCAGGCAATGTCTTTGAAGAGGACACAACAGATTCATCCTTTCATTCAGCAACAGGTGTGGTCTCGACCTTACGTTAGGTTCGCCCTTCTCACTGTTGGTGGCATTAAGCGGGTGGGAGAATGGTGGCCTCCTCCCCAAAAAGATACGTCCATGACCTAATCTTGAACCTGTAAATGTGACCTTATTTGGAAGAAAGGTCTTGGCAGATGTCACTGAGGATCTTGAGATGAGCTCATCCTGGATGACCACCAGGGTGGGCCTTACATCCAGTGAAAATTGTCCTTGTAAGAGACAGACGAGGAGGCAGGAGAAGAGGAGAAGGTATGTGAACATGCGACAGAGGTTGGAGTGATGTGGCCACAAGCTGAGGAACGCGGAGCCTCCAGAGGCTGGAAGAAGCGAGGAAGGATTCTCTCTTAGAGCCTTTGGAGCGAGCACGGCCCTGCTGGCATTTTGATTTTGGACTTTTGGCCTCCAGAACCATGAGAGAATACATTTCTGTTCTTTTAAGTTCTCCAGTTGGTGGTAATAAAGTACCACTTAGGCAGCCCTAGGGCACCTGGCATTGGAGGACAGAAAGATGCCTTGGCCCCTTCCCCTCACTCCTGACATGCAGGGGGACGGCTGGCCATCTCATCAGGACCTGGGGCTGAGCCACTTTCCTCTGGAGGTACTTGGCCGCCCCCGGCTAAGGAATGAAGGACATCACTGTACACAGCATGTTACTGAGTCCAGTAAAAATAAGTGACAATACACAGCCACATGTACACATGGACCCCTCAGACCATATCTGGCCATGGAGACATGGAGGCCGGAGTGACTGGTTAAAGGCCGGTGGCTTTTTCCTGTGGCTCTTTTTCCTGTAGATCTCTTGGTGTCCAGGAAAAAAAAAAAAAGACAGAGAGTTGCCAACTGTTTTGGTAGAACTTCAGAAGCCCTTGGCTTTCCTGGGCAACCTTCTTACCAAGGAGACACCCAGTGGCTGTCCCACTGCCTCAGAGTCCGCGCGGCACCAGCCACACCCCTCCCCAGCAGGGCACCTCTGTCAAAGCGCTTCCCTGCACAGGACTCACGCCTGCCCCTCCGTGATACCTGCTTTCACTCTCATTTCACAAATGGAGAAACTGAGTCTTGGCAATGTTCTAGGGTCCCGTGTATAGGAAGTGCTGGATTGAGTATTCTGAGAGATGTGAGAACCTCAGCTATCCGCCCTGGCAGTGAAAGGAATCAAGCACAGTCCACAAGTTAGGGTGTGTGGTTGTCACCACGGTGCTCAGAAGCACTCGCTGTGGAACAAGCCCGGTTATGGCGGGCCCAGGGCTCGGCTGTGGCCCCGGAAGACCAGGCGCGTTACCCCAGTGGTGTCTCCTCTCCACACCTCTGTAGATGCATGCACTTTGGACGGGGTTTTCTTTTTCAGTCCCTGAGTTTTGGTCTTCTGGGTCCACCTGCAAGCAAGGATTGTGCCTGAAGTGGGGGACTGATCTAAAACCTGTTGGCTCCTTTATGGTAACCCTGGACACACTATGTATTAAAACATTTTTAAATACAAATGCAATTAGGTAGGGGCATCAGGAAGAATCTGAGGATGGAATCTGAGCCTGAATTCTGGCAATCACCCCTCCTTCCAGCTGCGGGGATGGTACACACGAGGAAAGGAACAAACACACTTTATTATGACCTGGGCCAAGCCTGACGCAGCTCCGTGCAGAGGCCTGGATGGCAAGGGTGGAGCACTGCTGGGACCTCTTTCCCTCCATCTGAGCTCAAATCTGAACCTTAGCAGCAGCCGGGCAGCCTGTCGGGAGTGAGGGGCGTCCTGCAGCGGAGTGCTACACGGAGGAGGAGGCCTCCACGAGCTGTTCCTGCCTGCACTGAGAGGAGCGGCGCACGGGGAATGTACATCAGCACCGGGCTTTCTTCATCGAGACGGTCTTGCTGGGAAAACGTCAGCCCAGCTAAACAGTGTGCTTAGTGACACAATCAATTTAATTCGGGCTCCGCTCCTAATCTCGTTCAGACTGGTGAAAACTGGTTCACAGACGGACACTGGTCCGTGGACCACGTGTTAGTGGCACCGCTGTCGCACATGTAAGACACGCAGAGAGAAAAGTGGCGGGGCCTGCCCTAAAGAGGGGCGACCATCGGTCCCCTGGCAACCCTGCCAAGGAGCCATGGGAAGCGGAGAGGGAGGCCCCGCGGGTGTCGGGTCTCTCCAAGCAGGGACGTGGCTGATTAGAAAACACAGTCTTTCTAGCAGAGGAGGCTGTTTCCTCTTGGCGACAAGGAGTGAGGAAAAGGCTGGTCAGAGGGATGAAGGCTTTCTCTTCCCCTACAGAGGTTTCTTTCATTTGTGCTGTAAAGACTCAGCAGCAACAACAAATGAATTCCTGGCAATTGTAACTGTCACGCTTACATGTTCTTAAATTTTACAGCTCTTGATAAACGTAACAGCAGAAGGCCTGTCGGCATCTCCCAGTCTTCCTGGAAAACGCGAAGTTTTGTTTCCAGGGTGCTGGGATATAGGATTTTGGATTGGCAGGGTCCCAGGGAAGGCTGAGATGAGCACATCTAAACTGATTCGTTCACTGGTCAGAATCTTATTATTAATTGACTGTAAGCCAGAGGGCCCAAGAGGCAGGAGAGAGGCCTGGGGTCCTGTTGACAGGACAGGCCGTGCTGTGGGGAGGCCGAGACCAAGAGGACAGAGAGGTCCTGCGGTTGCCTTGAGCCCTCACTGTTTGCACTTGAGATGGTCTTGAAAGGGTTCCGGAGAGGACCCAGGTTTCCAACCCACTGAGGAGTGAGCGTGAGTTTTCAGAGAAGCCCCAGAAAGAGCTGGCCAGGGCTGGGCTCTACTGGGCAGTGCTTGGCTGCCCAAGGAGCTCAATTAAACAGATTCTAACACAACACTTACCTCCCAGGTGCCTCTTTTGTGGTGGGCTCTGCGGGGGACGCAGAGCAGAGTGGAGCCCACCTTGCCTAAAGCAACACTAATGAGCGCTGAAACCAGTGTCTACGACAGGCAGGACTCCTGCCAGGAGCCGGATGCATTTTATCTCAGTCCCCCGGCACTCCTCAGAGGAGTACTAGCCCCTTTGACAGTTTCAAAAATTGAGACTTGGTGACTTAGCCTACCTGGGGTCCCCAGATGGTGACAGTGGAGCTGGGACTTGAACTCCACAGTCACGCTCTAGCTCAGTGGTTTTGACCTTGGTGGCCCATTTGTGTCACCTGGAGAGCTTTTAAAATGTAACCATTTCTAGATCTTTCCCTAAATCAGTAAAATCAGAATCTCTGAGGGTGGGACTGGGCACTGACGTTTAATAACTTCACCCCCAGGCTGCTGTGTTCTACCAAGATTGAGAATCTTATCCCCGCTGCGCTGCCCTGGCCCTGCTTATCTCCACTGCAGCCCCGAACACAATGCATTGTGATAACCCCAGAGCATTTGTTTTCCCGCCATGCTGGCCCTTGAAGATGGCTCTCACAGAGGTCTCTGACACAGAGAGGGCCATCCCAGTGTCATGAGAGAGGTACCCTTCCAGCAAGGAAGAATCAAGGACAGCTTCATGGAGAAGGCAGGAGATTTGCGGCGAGGGTCAGAGGTTGGAGAGGCTGCTGGGAACCTAGCAGGGGTCCCCGTCTTTGTCTATTTGTATGAACTGGATTCCTTAGGTACTAGGGAGCCATGGAGGGTTACTGAGCATGCTAATGACCCCATCAGAAACCCATGTACTTGCTGAAGCCCCTGCAGTTTCCGCTATACCCTCTCACCCCAGAGGGATGGCTGGGAAATGGAGTTTGGTGAGGAATTCATTGAAAAATCAGGGTGTAAACACATCCCCGGGAAAAACCATCTTCCTGTTTCTGCCCACTTCCCTTTCCACACTAACAATGCCAAGACCCCCCAGGCCACACTCCTCTTGGCCTCTGTCCCCACTATTTCTTCTGCCTGGAAAGCCCTTCCTTCTTCATCAGCTATGTCAGTACATTTACATTTATATTTCAAAATCTGTTCCCAAAGCTAGTATGAACCCTCCTGGGATAGACTTGACCCTTTCCTCCTCAGCCCTTCTGTACTATGTACTTAATGCCAGGGCTATGCAGATCGCCCACCATTGTAATTATCTGAGGGCTTGGTTCCCTGCTGGACTGTGAGCTCCTGACACAGTGCCCCACACATTACAGGTGCTTAAATCTTATCAGATTGAATTCATCTCCAAGGTCAGGCGTCTTGGAATAGCAGAATTTTAGGAAATACCCCTAAACCTCATTTGCAACTCCTCTTGAAACATCCCTTTCCTTACTACCTGCCACGCTCAGCAATATTCCTTATCTTCACGGCCTGGGACCAAACAATTGTCCAGAAGGTCCCTTTTGACAGACGAAAGGATTACCTATGATTTCGGTATCAACAGCTGCTTGGCAGCAGCTCTGCACCACTGAGCCCAGCCCAGCTTGTCAGGTTCGCTCTACCAGGTCCTGAAAAAAGCAACCCAATTCTGGTAAGTTTTGATGCAGATGAGAGAGCAGGGAGGGGAGAGGGCCAGGCCGGGTGCAGAGGGGTTGAACACGTGTAAGTGTGTTACTGCAGCTGCGGGAGCATCGTAGGTGGGTTTGGGGGCTGCCAAGTGGCCTGAGGGGGGCCATTGGCTGTGTGTGCTTAGAGGAGTAGAAGAGAGAGGGGGTCTTTAGGAGGAGACAAGAGCCCTCTGATGGGGAAGGGGGAGAGGGAGCCATTGAGGACTCACGGGGGCTGGCATTGTTAGATGGGTCGGGATCAGTGCGGTGGGTGGAGCGTTGCCGCAGTGCGCAAGCGCACGTGTGAGTGAGAGCCACCAAATCTCCCCTGCAGACTGTGGACTGTGGGCAGACCCAGGCTCCCAGTGCCAGCCAAAGAGGGGATTACTTTCTGGTTTAGTAGATTAAATGCTGAGGTTTTCTTTGAATTAAACCCCAAAGCAGCTTTGGAATGTTTTCACTATCTCCACTGAGAAAATGAGATCTTTTTCATCTGGTAACACAGGGATAATAGTACCCAGATCCCTGGGCTACAGGGAGGATTAAATGAGATCCTGTACGTCAAAGCCCTGACCTGTGCCTGGGACACAGCGAGGCCCTGATAAACGGTGCATCTCCAGGGAGCTGGGGCTCTGGGGGCCTGGCTAGAGGCAAGCCTGAAACAAGAGAGCTTTTTTCCTTAAAGACAGCAGCCAGCACCAGCCCTTTTCCTTGGTGTCTTTTGCACTCTGAGCTTCCAGTCCCGGGCAGCTCAGGCTTGGGGGTCAAATGTGGGTTCTTTCCCAGCCTGCCCACGTCCTGGTATAAGACCTGAAGTAGGTTCTTTAATCTCTCAGCCTCATAATAATAGGACTTATCTTCTAAGGTTGCCGAAGGATTTGATGATCTCATCTGCCCCTTACTCAGCTGCCAGCCTCCACCCTTGACCTCCTCCAGACTGTTCTCCAAAGAGCGGCCACATAAGCCCTTTCAAACTGAAATTAGAACTTGTTTTCTCGAGCACGCAACTCAGAGTGTTTGCAATAAAATCTGAAGTGCTCCGCCCTCTGCTACCTCTTGCCTCCAGTTAGATTCCCCTCCTGCACTTTGCCAGCAACCAGCTTCCTGGCCATTTGTGAACATAACAGTTTGCTGCCTCGGGGCTTTGGACTTGCTATTCCCTCTGCCTGATGGCCTTGCCCCCAGATAATGGCAAAGCTTGTCTCTGCCTTTAATTAATCTCTGCTCAAGTCTCTGCACCTCCTCCCAGAGACAACCCCAGATTCCCTCTAAACAGCACTTTCAGTCCTTCCCAGTTCCCTTATCATGATGCATTTTTGCTCAAGGCGCGAGGTGTGGCTGGCCTTGCGATGTGCAGATGTGCATCGGCCTCTAGTTGGCTCCCTGGCTGGAAGGTAAGCTTCCGGAGGGCAGGGACTTTGTTTGGCTCACTGCTGTCTGCCCAGCAGCTGAATAACTCATTGCTCAGTAACTGTTTGATGAAGGAATAAATGAATGAGTTAGCGCCTGCAAAGCATCATTCCTGCCAGACAGGACTCAGGATTATTAGCGATGGAATGAAATGACCCTCATCTTGCCAGTTGTCAACATCCTGTGCAACCTCATGCAATTCACTTACCTTCTCTGGACCCCTGGGCAAAAGGGGATACCAGTGTCTGTCTTGGCTGAGAGAGATCAGGGGTTGTGGAAGGGGCATGTTGATAAGGAGACAATTTGCCAAGCAAAGAAGCCCAGGAGTATAAAGTAGAGGTCCGTTTTCTCTGAAGAAAGCCAGTGTCTCTAATTTCTCAGTATGTTGCCAGCTGGGCTGTGTCAGGTGGTTGTGTGTAAGGGGAAAAAATCCTTTTGACTGAAATGGTGATATTTTACCGAGGCCACTTGGTTTTGCTTTCAAATAATTTCTTCAGGGCTCCCAAGTGCCTCCCCTTTCTTACTCATTAGCAGTCTGCAGAACTTAAAGAGAGACTCTAATTAGGGAGAACTTTCGTATCATTTTCTAGGAAAAGAATGAGGAAGGCGCTGCCTTATGGGCCAGAGAGAACCTTCTGAATCTGCGGGAAGGCCCTTTAGCTTCAGGCCTCTGACTTGAGCTCTGGAGCAAAAATGAAAGCTTACAGGTCAGGAGGATGCATCTGCCATTTGGAATAAGCAATTGTTATTTTTAAAAAAGATATAAATTCTGAATAAGTACACAGGTCTGGGGCAACTGGGGTGCCTGGGGATGGGTCTGACTCTTGCTTGTCGAAGAAGTGCAATTATTGACTCTGCTGTTAATGAGGAATGTGGAGTTTACAGGCTCAGGGCAAAGGAAAAGCAGTGGGGACAGCCTGAACTGGCAAAGAAGATTCTAGGGACTGCTCTTCTATAACCTAACTCAGAGGCCCCATCAGGAAAGGGGCAGGCTCACTCCCCGTCCCTCTGGAAATCTGTGAAGGTGAAAAATGTTTAGATCCTTGTGCTGGTGTTAGCTCAGTGTGTGTCAGCTGAGGAGGAAGGTTGGGGTCATATCAATGTAGGTAGAGTGTGCTGAATGAGGGAGGTGATAGTCCTGCCAGCCCCATATCGATCATCTCCAGAGAAATCAGAGTGCTTGTGTGTGGTCCCCAAATTGAACAGGTACATAGCCAAAGCAAAATCAAGGGAAGAGGGTGGTTGAGTGGTTTGATATTTTTTAAACCACTAATTAATTGATGGGTAAGCAGTAGAACTAAGAAAGGTAGGGGAAATCTTTTCGATAATGACATCTGTTAGCCATGCAGCTATGAGCGTGACCTTGGAATGAAAGGGATCTGAGTGGGAATCCTGGCTCCATATTGCTGGCTGTGTGGCTTTGAACAAATATTTCCTTCTTTCTGTCTGAACCTCAGCTTCCTCATCTGTAAAAGAGCATGCTCTGTCTCAGAGGATTTTTGCAAGGGTCAGTTTGGGTAATCTATTACATAATATGTTTAGCACCTAACATGCTCTCAACAAATAGCAGTGATTATAAGTATGATTACACTTACTCTGCGAGAGAGGGAGGCATCCTTAAAGGTGTTTGAGGAGTACAGTTCTGGAAGGGACCCCTGCTGGGGACAGCAATGGGCTAAATGGCCTTGGAGCTTTGGGCAAGGGTACAAGACTGGTGAGGAGGTGAGTTGGGGTCTCTGTGGGCAGCGGCTGTCTCAGGCTGCTCTGCCTCGTCTCTGTGTTCTTCTGACTGTGCCAGGATGATGCCTGTGTGATGCGTGTGTGTGATGTTTGTCCTGTGGGTGGGGAGGCGAGGGCTGTTCTTAGATGTGGTCCCTGAAAGCCTCCCTAGGATCCTTTTCACCATGTTGGGCCAGGATGTGGGAAGCAGTGGCTCGGAGGGTGTTTGGGAATGACTTAGATGATGCCAAGCCAGAACAAGATCGCCTGGGGGCTGCCAACTCCAGTCCCAGAGGCAAGACTCTGGGTCTCAGCCTCTCCCGTGTCTCCTTTGGTCTGATCTGGACCACTTGTCCAGCCAAGGCCACTTCACCTGAGGCCACTGGGATCCTAGAAGAGGTGTGCTCCTGGGCCCCACCTGCAGCTGTTAGCACGAGTCTGAGCCTAGAAAGGAAGCGGTAGGTGGTTTCAGCTAATACAGAGACGGGAATGCAATGGGTCAATCTTGGGTGCTCAGAAGTCCCTGACTGATAATCCTGTCTTTACACCTGTCCCACCCACTGTGGGGCTGGAGTCAGTTGGAGACCCTCAGGTGATCGCCTCCTGGGTTGGCGCCATCCACATCATTCCCAAACACCTGGGTGCCAGTCCTGGTGATCAGTAATGGAAGGCCGTCAGGGAAGGGAACACTGTGTTAGGCATTAGACACATGTTATCCCATCCATTTATGAGATAGCTGTTCTCATCTCCATTTGACTAATGAAGAAAATGCAGCTCAGAGAAGTTAAGCAACCTGCCCAAGGTCACACAGGTAGGGAGTAATGAAACTGATTTTCACAACTGAGCCTGTGACTTCAGAGTCTGTGCTTGCTCCACGAAGACTGGTTTTGCTCCTGAAGATTACTGATGGGGAGAGGGAGAGAGGTCGGACATCTGCCCCTAGGTCATGGTTTGAGAAGCAGGACAAGAGAGCCCCCTTGAGAATGAGAAATGAGGTGAGTGAGTGTCCAAGACAGTTCCTGCCCAGCCCATCCCTAAATAAAGGGTGCTCTGGAAGTCGGGGGCTGGCTTCCTTTTGAAGGGCCCCGAGGAGGCGTCAGCTGCAGGAAGAGCTGGGGCAGCAGCACGGCAGCTGCCTCCCATCCGTGTTCTGTGCCAGGGCCCCCCTAAAACTGAGCGTGCCTGGGAGTCACCTGCAGGCTTGTTAAAAATTAGATTCTACTTCCTGGAGCTCCGGGACCATGCTGGGGCTGCCATCCAGGGACCACACTCTGAGTAACCCGTTCTCATCCTCCGGACTCTGAGCCACACTGTGTGGGCAGCGCCAGAGTCAAGGTATCTTCCTTTCCCGTGTTAACCCCGAGCGCTAACAGACTGGGCTTGTGCCACAGGACATGTCTGCTTGGCCTCTTGAAGCTTCCTTCAGGATGTCTTCTCTGACCTGCTTCTACCCTCAAGTCCTTTAGGTGAGAAATGGTTAAGAACATGGACCCTGGAGCTAGATGTTTTGGGTTCAAATTCTGCCTCTGCTTGTATGACCTGGGGCGAGTTACTGAACATCTCTGAGCCTTGGTTTTGTTGTCTGCAGGTTGGGATGATGGTAATACCTATCTCACAGGGAGGAGGATTAGAGGAGGGACCGCCAGTAAAGCTCTCAGGATGAGCCCATTATAAATGTGCTCTCCTCTTCATTATTTCTGCGGTCCTCACCATCTCTCTCCGCCCAGCCTCCCTCCAGCCCTGGCTTCTTTCTCTCTGACCCCAGTGCCCAGCACAGAGAATTTTCTCAGAAGTCAAGTGCGAAGCCCTGAGGCCAGGCAGAGCAGGGAAGCTTCTCACAGGATGCAGATTTATAGCCAGAGGCCAACATTAGGACCGACTGAGGGATTCTGCTAGGATTACCGGCTCCTCCCAGCAGGGCCGTCCTTTTTCTCTTTTTATCTGGGAGCTGACAAAAAACAGAGGGTGACCCAGTTCCAGCCTTACCCTGCTCTGCGGGGCATGGCCAAAGCCTTTGCGTTCTGTAACTTCTGCCTGTCTTCTGGGTTGTGCTCTGAGAGCAGCCCTTGCCCATAAACCCAGCCTGGTGAGGCTGGGGGAATCCGCACATGGGGGTGGGGGTGTCAGGCTGTCAGGACGCGGCCTCCGCCTGGGTCTGCTTCATCACCGACTCCGCTGTCTTCTCGCCAAGTGCTGGGGATGCCATGCTCCGCCGGGGGCTCGAGGGGTCCATGCCACACTGACACAACGCAGTCCTCTCTTCAGATCCCCAGCTAAAAAGAGAAACGCATGTACACAAAACAAAGGCCCTGCTGCCTAACGTAAAATACTGCTTCCTAATCCCAAGTGAGGCCAAGCACGCCGTTAAGATATTTAGAAGGCCCTTAAATTATTTCCACTTTAAAAATGTTTTTATGTTTCCCATTCTGTTCACTTGGTCGCCTAAGGTATAATTGCTCTCCTGGCCCGGACTTTGCTTCCTCACCGATGGGGACCCCAATCTTGCATCTTGATATTAAGAACAGATACTGAGAACTGAATGGGGCATTGTTTCCCAGCCAGATCAGTAGCTGCTGCCTGCATTCAGCCAGCGAGCCGTCCAAGACTGGCAGCCCGGCCTAGACCGCGTTGTGGCTTGCTTTGATTACTTGGTTCCATCCAGCTCCAATCAGGAACGGATCACACACGTCCAGGTTTTCATTTGCTCTCCCTCCCCACCCATTTTCCACAGTTGCAGCTTAAAGGAGTGGCTTTGGGGGTTGGCAGCCTGCTTTGATTTCTGTGTGTTCAGGGTGCTGGGCTGGTGGGGCAGAGGATCCCCCCCCAGGTGTCCCCCCGTCAGACCTCTGAGCCAGAGCAGACCCAGAATGGAAACCTCCGCTGATACATTCCCTCACTTGTGACCAGTAAAGGTTCTAGAAACTGCCTTCAGACTGTGAACAATGAGGAAAAGCCATTCTTTCTCCAGAAGGCAGAAATCCCTTGAAATCTGACTCTTTCACATTTTAACCAGATAGGTCTAAATATAGAACCACACCGTCTCATTTTAAAAGGATTTAGGAACACGATCTACTGGTTATTTAAAAACTCTGACTGCAAGTCTTTATTATCCTGCCCGTGTTCCCCGCCGCCTCCCTCTCTGCTCATCATGACGTTCGGTCATAAATGCCAAGAACCCAAATGGAAGCCTCTGAGCGGTGGGACCCAGATGAAGAACAATGGAAGGATGCTGGCTTGCAGGGTGTCAGCGTTTGCCAAATAAGTTTATCCTTTATTTATTATTTTCACTGTGGCTTAAAACACGCAGCCCTCAAAGCCAAGTCTCTAAACTGAAACGTATGGCAGGCTGATCTCTGCTCACAACCAACGCAGAGACTTTGCCTTTCGCTCCTCACCGGTGATTGGGCCCAAAGACAGTATGTTTTGAATTTACCGAGCGATCTCCTGCTTTGGGCTCAGTTTTTGTACTTTTAAAAAGCAATCAATAATGGCCAGTTTGTAATAAGAAAAATTTATGAACTGACAGGCAAAATGTAATTACAGAGGGGATTCTTTGCAAGAAAAAAGAGGTGATGTTAACAGACATCCCGACAATCTGTTTGCACTCATTTTCATTCATATAAATGATGAAGTGCTTCTGGGTGGAATCAGCGTTCTCCAAAGGCTTCCCGGGAGCCTGGAAAAGTCGCTGCCAAAGTTTTTGCTAATGAAGGGCAATGAGTCTTTGCACTAACTTCTCATTGTCATCCACAATATGGGTTTTTCACAGTGTTGTTTTTATGACTGGGACTGTTACCTCAGCAGCGATTACCTCATCCTGTTGGTCCCCGAGGAGACCCAGCATGCTTGGGAGCTTTCTGGAAAACTAGGCAGTGTCTCAGGCACCCCAGCAGGCTCCGGTTCCTTCCCTCTCTCTGGCCACTTTCTTTTTTCAGTTCCGGCTGCTGAGGAAAGATGTGGAATTTCCTATCTGCAAAAGGTGCCTTGGAGAGGGAGAGCAGAAGTTCCTGGGAAAACAGCAGAGGCTGCCCCCACACAGCCTGATCCTGGTCACCCAGAGCACAGGGCATTGGGTCTTTATATATCCTAGGTCTTGACAGATGCTTGAAAAATAATAATAATGACATCTGACCCCTACATGTCACTTTCAGTTATAAAGTACTTTTGATACTGATGTCTGTTTTGACTTCCATGGCAATCTGAAGGGACCTGTATTATTGTACCCATTTTAGAGATGAAAAAACTCAAGCCCAATGCAACTACTTGACTTTCCACAGCCACACAGCGTTCAGTACCTGAGAATGGCGATTTGGACCCACGTTTCTCTATCTCCTCAGCCTGTGGTCTTTTGAACATTGCAAAAATAGAAATAGCCAGTTCTTTTAGGAAGAACAAGGAACAGAATAGATAACTCTCGTTAAAGAAATAAAATTTAGTGACATTTTATTTAGAAGTGTTGACTTTTAGAGTGAGACCAAGGTTGCCAGAGGTGAGAACTGTTTTCCCGTTTTGCATGTGCAGGGTGTGACTGTTTTCCAAGTGCATCCACGTCCTGGCTTTCTGTCATTTGCACATCACCACAGCTCTGCGGGGGAAGCAGGGAGATGTCACCACGTTGTGGAGAAGAGTGAAGCTACGAGACTGGGGGACCTGCCTGGGGCCAGAGAGGACACCCCCAGGACACTGGAAGCTCCTGACCACCTTCACAGCTCACTGACAACTCACTGACATACAAGACGGTTCTTTTTATTGCTTTTACAGAAAAACTTCAGTGTTAGATACCCATAGCGAATTTTTTTAGTGATTGCTTTTTTTCCTCCATGCTTACCTCTCAGCTGAAAGTCGAATGATCACAAATCAAGTTAAGATCCAGGAGTCCCCTGAAGCAAGCAGCATCCCCTAAAAGAGCAGTAACTAGAAAGAGTCAGGGCCAGTACACCCTCCACAGCCCAACTGCCATCCTGACATTCAGTCCTAGCCCTGCTGCTGCCACGGCCTGGGCGACACTGAGTCACCTAAGTGGACAGTGATGTGTCACAGAGATGTTCAGTAACAATGGTGGAAGCAGAAGGGGTCTGAGCTTCTAGGTACCCGAGGATCCAAATGCCCAGTAATCTCTATTTCTCTGGGCAGGGCTGCTGGCTGTGGGTTTGGGTGTGTTTGGTTCTGTGACACCTGCCAGGACACAGTAATGGCTGGTGAGTGTGGCCAGGGACAGATGTGGCCTTGGGGGAGGGTGGCAGTCAGCCTTATCAGTTAGGAATCTGGTTTCACAATCTCCATCTGTATCTCTTATTTATTTGTTGCTAGAATAAAGCTACAAAACCTGTAACTGAGGTTTCAAACATCGCTCTTTCCTTGCTCTTGTGCCTGTGGGGCATCTGGGTCCTGGCCAATCCAGTTGGGATGGCCCCAGGGCTGTGGCTTGGGCTCAGGTCTGTTCCCTGTATCTTTCCTCCCTCCAGGGCCAGGGGCCCACCTGGGTGAGAGCCGTAGTGGTGGCAGAAGAGCAGGAGCCCAGCCAAACTGCTGGGCACATGAAGGCTTCTTCTTGTGTCACATTTGCAAATGTTTCACCCGCCAAAGCCAGTCACATGATGAAGCCAAGCCTCCCTGGACCAGGGAAATCTGCCCCGCCCACCCAGTGAGCCCAAAATTTACTGAACTGCTGAACTGTCACACCAGCTGCTCAACTCGAGCCCTACTTCTTAACTGACTCTAACTCAGAGGGAGAAAAGAAATTATTATAGAAATTCCTCTGAACACAGGAGACCCTGAGCCGTGGGAGCTGAAGGCAGAGAGGACTTTGAGAAGGGAGAGGAGGCAGGGGCAGCTGCACCCCGCCCCTCTGCACCAGTGGACCGCGGGCACCAAGCTGGGGGCCAGCGGGTCCTGGGAAGTGGCTTGAGGAGCCGCAGGACAGAAGGCCACGTCAGGGCTGGGAAACAGAAGCACTGGAGTTGGGATGAACCGAGTTCAAACCCCAGCTTCTCCACTCACTGAGTAGGTGACTTACCACTCTAGGCCTCCGTGTCCTCATCTGTAAAAGGGGGACAACATCTCAGGGCGGCAGAGAGAGGACATGGGAGGTTGCTCCAAAGGGAAGGAGGGAACTCCATCATATTTGAGAAGGTTGGGTTTCTGTGTGGGAAGGGGGCACTAAGATAAGTTTAGTGAGTTAAGTTGAATGGGGTGGCTTCTATTTCTGCTGGTTAGAATTTCCCTCAAATTCCTGCATTCCTTCCTGAAATGTTTACTGAGCTATTACCCTGTCTGTGTCAGGCACCTGTCTAGGTGCTGGGACCGCGTCAGTGAATAAAAGAGAGGAAACCTTCTGCCCTCACGGTGGGATGGAGGCTGAATTTATTAAGCACCTACTATGTTTCAGGCATTGTGCTGGGCTCTGTATCCAGATGGATACTGTTATATCCGATTTGAAAATTGGAAAACTGAGACCCAGTGAAAGTAAATAACTCCTCAAGGGCCAACTGTAGCCATTAAGAGGCACAGCTGATACTGCCCTATCCCAGAGTCTGTCTATGCTGTCACATCCCCAGGCCCTGAGATGGCAGTTTGCAAAGAAGCCCTGAAGCCACATGCAAAGAAGCCCTGAGACAAGACAGGAGGAACATGGGTGACTAGAAGAGAGATGACAGTAACAGCATGTTAAAGTGATTTATAAAGATGGGCAAGGGGGCGGGGGCTGTATGATGATGCGGGCAGAGGCACTGGGCTGGGGGTTCCAGATTGGGCGTTGGGGTGTGGGTGAGAGTCTGGGGCAGCTCCTCTCCCGGCCAGTCCAGAGGGGCAGAGGGGCAGAGGGGCAGAGGGGCAGAGGGACAGAGGGGCCCAGAGGGCCCTTCTTAAGACTTAGGGAGCAGGGATGGCTCTGGGGGGACCACTGTGAGCTGCTTCACCATTAGGCCCAGCCTGCCCCAGTCGCTTATGTCACATGCTCAAAGATAATGAGACCGAGGCCTGCCTGAAATCAAAAAGAAATCTGGAACAGATGTTAGGAAACCCTTTTATTTTTTTTCACTTCGAATGTGAGGATAAGCCCAGTAGTTATTGGCAGAACTCTGGCCCGTGTCAGAAACAATTGGCTGCCTGACCTGAGATGGAATGGGTCCCCGGCTCCCTTTTACTTCCTTCCCAGCTCCAGCCAGACACGCCTCCGAGGCCGAGGCGTGGCCTTCCCAGTGGGCGGGTGGGCCCCAGGCCTCCGCTTCAGTCTGGACTTCAAGGCTTTCTGCTCTGCTCCTCCTGACCCGCTGTCTCTCCCTCTTCCTGACCTTTTCTCTCTCGTTCCCCCGCCCCCACTACCAATCATGTAAACTTGGCAGGTGCACACAGATGCACTTGCACACCCACACACTCACACACGCCAAACACATGCAACTTCCAATCTTGGCAACTCCCTCAGGGTTCATAATGGGGGTCACTCCCAACCACACAGGGCCATACAGAGATGCAGAATCCTCCTGGTCACCAAAGTCCTCCAGTAGCCTTTCTGTGGCATTGACTCTTAGTCACTGCAACTGAAGGGGCCTTTGGCTGGGGCCCTGCTTGGGAAGTTCCATGAGTGTTGGGTTCGTGCAGACCGTTAGCTGAGCACCTTTTGTGTGCCCAATACCCTACAAGCATATTCCCACTTTGTTGAAGGTCTCTCCAGCCTGGAGGCCTAGATGGGGTTTCTGCGGCAGTGGTGTCTTGTGTTTCACTGGCTCCTGCCCTGTCCTGCAGAGCTCCCGGGTCCTGTTTGGAGGTCCTCAGGATGGTCCCCCAGCAGCTCCTGAACTGGCTGGTTGGCTGTGATTACCACATGCAGCCAGTGGTAGAGTCTTCCTCCCCTGCCCTTCTGCCCGCAGCAGTCACTAGAGCTCTGACATCAGTGAGTAGGGCCAGGTCCCCCAGAGCTCCTCAGTCTGCCACCCTTCAGAGGCTGGAATATGACCGTACTCCATGCAGAAGGACTTCCTTCTTTCCACTCTCAACCTACACCTGTTGCTTGGGTCCCAGACTGTGTTGGTTATGGACTGTTTCATCAAGTCCCCCTGGAAATCTGTTCCTCCCTCTTCTGCTGCAGCTCCTCTCTCCATGGGGCTCACAGTAAAGCTTCTTTGGCTAGACTAGGTGGCCAGGATCCCCAGCAGATGTTATGTTGTCACTCCCTTCCATGTTTTTGCCCCTTCCTACCTCCTGCTTACATCCTCTTTCTCTCCAAAGGGAAAGAGGAGCCTATATCCCCTGCCCCATTCCTTTGGACCAGCAAAGGTGACTGATGTCCCAGTGGTACCCACCACTTAATCTCAGTGCAGATTACATTGACTCCTCACAACCATCCCATGAGGAGGCTAACCAGATAAGCCAATGGTCCAAATCGGGGAGTGCAGGCTGAAAGTGACTGAAGAAAGATCACTGTGCTCTGAGAGTCCTGGACCCAGCTTTGCCACTGATCCCAAGGTGACCTTGGGCAAATCTGTTCTCTGTGGTTTTCCAAGCTCCTACCCACGAACTGCAAGCAACAAGAAGATGGCTCTCCAAATTCTCTTCCCACTCTACAAGAGTGATGCCCAGTTCAAGGACAGGCTGTGAGGATCTTCTT
This sequence comes from Camelus bactrianus, assembly GCF_048773025.1. NCBI lineage: Eukaryota > Metazoa > Chordata > Mammalia > Artiodactyla > Camelidae > Camelus > Camelus bactrianus. The sequence goes on from NC_133548.1 coordinate 37,102,616, forward strand.
GGCAATCTCCTTACCCACCCACCACCAGGCCATGCATCTCTTGAACATCCTCAACATGTACGTTCAGTGCTTGAAGGACTGAGTTGACTCAATACCTCTCTCTGCCCCAGTGGCCAGTTGGAGAGCCATGCTGCTCTCTGCATGAACCTCCATCCTCACTTGGCCTTACTTAATGAACATGGCTTTGGGATCTGCTGGAGCTCTTCTCCTGCTTCTCTCACTCTCACTCCCTTTACTTCAGCCACACTGGTCTCTGTTGATCCTTCACAGACTAGACATGCTCCAGCCACAGGGCTATTCCCTCTCCCTAAGACATTCTTAGCCCAGAGACCTGCAGAGCTGCATCCTTCATCTGTCAGGTCTTTGCTCAAACGCTACCTTCTCAGTGAGACCCTCTCGGAATACCCCTACTCTACCACTCTGACCACTTTTTCTGGCTCTGTTTCCCCCACAGCACTTATTACCATCTGACTTACTCTCTGTTTTACTTATGTCTGTGAAATGTATTATCTGTCCCTGCACATTGGGATGGGAACTTCAGAAAAGCAAAGGATTTGGTCATTTCTGTTTAGTTTTGTGCCCCTAGCATCTAGAACCCAGGAGAAGATATTGGACAGCTCCAGGAAACACCCTTTCCATAGACTATAATGTCCACTATGATGTAGTGGCTCTACCTGAAACAGCGCCTGGCACATTGTTGGCACTTAAGACATTTTTGTGGCACGAATAAGCTGTCTACTTCTGGCACAATTAAATCTCTTGGAAGCAGACTGTAATGCCCATACTTGAGTTTCCCATTCAAAGGCAACAGAGGCATAAAGAAGGATGACACAGGATCAAGTATCTTTCTGGCCCAAATGGCAGGGCCAAAACATCCTGCTTTTGATATGTGAATATAAGACACGGAGAGGTCTTATATTTATAAGGTGTAGAGGAATAAGAATGGGTACAAAAACAAACAAACAAAACCAATGAATCACCGAGCTAAGGGCTACCGGCTTCAAACTCAGAGTTCTGGGAGCAGAGAGAAAGATTCCACTGCCTCTTCTTGAGAAAGTTAAGAAGGGATCAGTGACCATGTTCGCCAGCCCATCCTAATATAGAAACATGTGATTTCACGAAAGTTTTCAGGAAAAAGTCTGAAATATCGATTGGGGGAATAAAAGCTTTTTTCGTTACCTCTCAGTAAGCTAGAACTTTCCAGTTACCCTCAATCTCCCCTCCTTCCTTTCTTGCCCTTTCCTGAACACTCTGGTTAATCAAGGTTGAACTGTGCCTCCTAGGGAGTCTAGAGAAGCGCCTTTGAGCTTACTGAGCATTTGGCTTCAGGGAGGGAAAGACACTTACGTGGTGCTGTGTCTTTTAGACACGACGGGCTAAGTCATCTTTCTTTGTCTCTCTTTCTAAACTGAGGGTCTATTAATACAAAACCTTGCCCGGCGCTGGGGCACAGAGGGCTGGGCAGGAGAGGCTCATGCGCTGCCGAGAAAGCTTTCGAGGCCATTATCTCCTGGGCCACAGCAGGAGCCAAAGAGGGTGTCATTAGAGGCCACTAAAGGGCTGGTCTGCATCCCACCAGAGACACAAAAAAAGGTTAATTACCAAGAGGAGCAGGTTGGACAAAGGACCAAGGACAAGAAATTGTAAAAGGGAGAAAAAAAAAGAAAAAGCGAAGACGAGATAACTTGGGACCAGATGGCGGTTCCCTGAACAATAAACACAGTGGGAAGTTTCTGGGCCTCTCTGTGACTGCGGGAGACATGAGGGCACCATTAAGATAGGAATCTTCAAACCATGGCTGGTTCTAAATCCGGCAGAGCCAGGCCTGGAAGGAAAGGGGTCCCCTGGAATTTCAGGCAGGGTTTTTTCAATACACCCCACAGGATCCCTTATCTCTGTAGATATTTAAGGAAAATACCCTAAGTTTCTCATCTTTGAAATCAGCCGACTCAGTAAGAGTAACTAACTGCACTGCTTCTCCGGACTTGCTGACAGTGACACTGGTGATCGGAGCCGCTATTAGCAACCATGACGAGGAAAGGCCAACCAGAGGGCATAGCCTGGGCCTGCAGAATGAGTTGGGTACCAGGACACAGGCCCCCCAGTGCAGAATCATCACCGGCCCACGTGTACAACCAAATCTAAGACAGAAAGAATATGGAAATCAAAGAAGTCTTGGATTTAAATCTCAGCTTTGCCACTTATTAGCTGTGGGAACTTGGGTAGTCACTTCACCTCCCAGAACCTCCATTTTCCTCTCTATAAAATGGGAACAGTATTACCTGCCCCAGAGGGCCAGTGGGATGATACAATGAAATGGCTCCTAGTCCAAAACTCCTTTCACTACATCACAACTGTCTTTACCTGCTTTTAATGGCCCCATCAGACTTCAGGGCTATCTTCTCATCCCTGGGAGTGGCCGTAATGGAAAATGCTTCAGGTGCAATGGAAAACTGTAGAGAAAGAGGGGGAGAGAGAGAGAGAGGCTGAGAGAGAGAGAGAGAGTGACTTCTGGGGATATTTTTGGAGCATCTAGATGCAACTGTGTTTGATGCTAATCCACCCAGGACTTTCCAGTAATGTGAGCCTAAAAGTTCCGTCTTTGCCCTGAGCTCATTTGACTCAGGTTGCTGCTTTAACAAGAGTCTTTTCCAACACATCCCGTCCAGCCAGTGCTCCCCTAGGGGCCACCCAGGAAGGACTGGCTGTGTTTGACTTTAGGCATCACCAAACCTCCTTGCTTCTTTCTGACTCTGCCTTCAGTTCAGGTCATGCAGATTCCTTCCTTTATGACATCCCAACCATCACTGTCCCCTTGTTTCCCATTGCTGCAGTCAGAATGTCCCACCCTTCTCTGCCTCCATGCCCCGCCTATAAGCTCTGCTCCGTTAGACCTCTGGTGCAGAGGGGTGTCCCGGTGCCATCTCCAAGGTCCTCCTCGAGCCCAGAGTCAGTCCCTTTGGCCTAGTTGATGCCTCCACGTTCTTCAAATGGGAGCCACACTGCGCAGGCTCCAAGAAAGCTGGTGCGTGCAACCGAGAAGGCTCACCTTCATTCAATCCAATTTAACTGTAAGAATAACAGCGGTGAAAAACAATCTTTAGCAATCAATGCTGTGATGAATTAAGCAGCAAATCATAAGCATCACCCCCAAATATTATGTCTACAGGAAATGGCCTTATGCAGCTAATTGTTAACTGGGAAACTCTTTCATTAATTCAAATGGGTCAGCATTTTAAATAATACTGTCATATAAATGCGGTGTGAAGGTTTACGTGCAGATCACTCTAAGGTATCTCTTTTTTTTTTTTTTTTTTTTTTTGGTGAAGCCGACTAATGCTGCATTATGTTTTATTGTGCAATAAAATTATGTGCTAAAATTATGCTCATAAATGTACGCAAATGTAAACCAAGCTATTAGTTATGTTTTCACAGATAAAAGTCATTAGCATAGCTATCAAACTCTTCTTCCATTTGAATAACAGAATTATGTCTGGAGTCTCTGGCTGGCTTGCTGGGGCTCAGTCTCAGGGGGAACAAGTGTAAATCTTGCTGCCTGTTGGTTATGTGGGAGTCAGTATCCTGACATGACTTCAACCCAAGAGGCTGACTTTGTATGGTGCCCACTGGGGTCACCAGTTGAGGAGGGACCCTTTCAGCATCTCTCAGCATCTCACATCCCTGGGAAGTCATTCTTAACACCTCCCCACCTACTTCCTGCTAATTAGACTTATTGAAAAACAATTGCAGATCTTTTGAGATTTCAGGAGGCTGACAGCATCTTTTAGCAACAGTCACGAGGAAACAAAGTTTCATGTATAATTCATGAGGTGCGTGGTCATCCTGGTGGGAAATTATCTCCTGACAGACTTGGCGGTGGTGGTGTCCTGTCAGAATGGCCTACAGTGTATAATTAAAACCTGAACAGAACAAATTAATGCTGATTACTTTATAAACAATTTGAAAGCTTGAATTCTGTTCCCTGTCTTGCAGGAAGAAAACAGATATTTCAGAAATGTGTAGACTTCCCCCCCCATCCTGGCTCCCCACTAATAGTTCTGTTAATAAAGGACCCTTGAATAGATATTACAGTTAATATTCTTTGTCCTCCAATTTGCTTTCATGAAGCTCAACTCCGTGAAGTCAGAGGCACCAAACCAAAAATCTGGCAGGTGCTAAATTTCCGTGCTGAAAGTAACTGCCCGTCTCCTGTAAATGCATGTTTGTCTGTCTGCCCGGGCTGATAAAAGCATTCGCAGAATATGGTCAGGTCATCTAGACATACCCCTTATTTGAGAGAGAGTGTCACTGAAGCCAGTGGCCTGAGGTCAAGCAGAGCTGTGAGGAGATCATTGACTGGCCAATCCAGAGCTCCTCAACCCTGCCCCTCCACCCTTCCACTTTTGCCTGAATCATTGCTCCAGTTTTCTAAACAGTCTGTCTCACTGCCTCCAACTCTGATCTCTTCAAACGGATTCGCGACACCTCAGCCAGAGCTGGCTTTTAGAAACAGAAAATTTATCATTTCACCTCCAGCACAAAATAATCAGTTCAACAAATCTCTGTTTATATGTATGACTGAAACATTACGTTGTACACCAGAAATTGACACACTGTAAACTGACTATACTTCATTTAAAAAAAAAAAAATCTCTGTTTAGCTCCCACCACTTGCCAGGCACAGTGCTAGGGGCAGGGGGGTAAGCAGGTGTCTAAAACAGACCTGGTGCCCACCCTCATGGGGCTTATAGTTGGGTGGAGGCGGCAGGTGATGGCTCCCTGTTGCACTTGGGTCAAGGTCCCAGCTCCTAAACATAGTTTAAAAAGTTCGCCAAATCTCAGGCTCTTTGTCTCTATCTTCACCTCCAGCCATTCTTCCTGCATCACACCCTTTAGAGAAACAAGGAAATAGGTCTCAGCTGGCTTTCTCCATGACAAAAATCTGTGAAATTGAACTTCATGCCCTTCTGTCCTGACTGCCCCACAAGTATGCAGAGCTGGAGTTGGCTTTTCTTTGATGGAAGTAATGTGCAGCCTCACGTCACATTCCCCGCCGGCTGAGCCACATTTCCGTAGAAAGGGGTGGTGTGATTGGGTCAGAGAAGCACAGGACTGAACCAGCTATGGGTTCAAATTCTAGCCCCACCTCTTAGTAATTACCTGAACGTGGATCTGAACTTTCCCTCCATGAGCCTTAGTTTCTTCATATGTAAAGTGGGGCGAATACTTCCTACATCTTATCTTAAACCTAAGCATGCATCCGAATCTCCCTGGCTTGTTAAAATACAAACTGCTCGCCCCCATCCCCATCTGATTCAGTGGGCCTGTGGGGGGGTCGCACATTTTGGGTTTCTAACCAGTTCTCTGCTGCTGCTGCTGCCGCTGTACTAGGAACCACATTCTGAGTATACGTGCTGCTGAAGCGCGCCCGGAACCGTAGTTTGAGAACCAACCCTTGTCTTACAGTGCTTGTGAGTTTTGGTCCTCTTTCACTGAGGTATAGCAGTACATGTATCTTAAGTGTACAGCTTGATACATTTTTACATATGTATACCCCCCATAACCACCACTCCTCCCGAATGAGAGGCAGACTATTTCCAGCACCCCAGAAAGGGACACCCTTATGTCCCTTTCAAAGATAACCACTCTTCTGAATTCCATCAGCATCTATTGATTTTGCTTATTCTCCAGTTTATGTAAATGGACTCATACAGTATGCACTCTGTTGTGTCTGGCTTCTTTTGCTCAATATTATGTCTGTGAGAATCATCCATGTCATATCTTATGTTGTATCCTTTTATATGAATATACCGTAATTGATTTATCTGTTCTACTGTGGATGGACATTTGGCTTGTTTCCAGTTTGGGGCTAACAGAAGTAGAGTTACTATGATCATTCTCTTATCTCTCTTTTGGAAGACTGAGAACGCATTTCTACAAGGTGTAAACCTGAATGTGTAATTGCCAGGCCATAGAGAGCACATCTGATTAGCTTTGGTCATTTCTACCGGTTTTCCAGAGTGGTTGTGACATCAGCCGTGTCTGGGCGTTCCAGTTGCTCCACATCTCTACCAGCAGCTGCTATTATTGTTCATCTTTTTGATTTTAACTATTTTGGTAGGAGTGTGTGTGAGTTTTTAAGTGTGAACTTTCCTGGCTCATAGTTAGTGATTTAAAATGTTACTTTCTTTGCTTTCTCTTTTCTCCCCATAAATATCTAAGAGGGGACTAATTTTAAGCAAAGCAAGGAGTCATAAATAGTGATCTATCAGGTCCTGGAGGTGGGCTTGGTAAGGTGGAGGAGAGGGGAAATACCATTCAATAATGTTCAAATTGCCCCTCTTCCTTCATGCTTTTGTCTTTTTACTGTGAAAGAGAAGTAACACGCATAACAGAACTCACGTGCTCACTCCACCACTGGAGTAAGAAAATGGAACCTATGGGATATGGCTTGTCTTCAGCTCCTGGTAGGGTTGGGTGCAGAGTGGCCACTTCTGGGGTGGTGACTAGCCTCACTCACCCCCGACAACCTACCCAAGTCCATACCTCCTGCACCGTTTCCTAGGAGCTCCAGCTCCTCTGCTCCAAGGCAAGCCAGGGTGAGTGGAGGATCCTGTGAGATGGCTGTGTGTGGGATGAGAGCCTGCTGGCTGAGGAGGCCCTGAAGGATGGGGCCACAGGGAAGCAACATGCCAGAGAGAGCACTGGATGAGGAATCTATGTCCCAGTCCAATGTGGTTACTAGCATGGGGTGTAATTTTGGCCAAGTCTTTCTGCTTCAGTGCCCATTTTCTCATCTATAAAATGAGACTGAATATTCCTCCATTCTTCCAGGAAATTCTGATAACCAAATTACATGAAAAATCTTTTCGTGGCAAAACCACGTAAGTGAAGATAACTAACTGTGGATGAATGCGTATAGCTGGGCATCTGATCTATTCTTCCCCAAGCTTTTGCTGCAAGGCTATACTAAACAGCCAGCCAGTGCCTGAATTTCTTTTATTTCCCTTTTTCCCCTTTATGTATTTTGGCTATTAACACCTTATCAGATATATAATTTGCAAATATTTTCTCCCACTCAATAGGTTGCTTTTCCATCTTTTTTGATCATTTCCTTTGTCGTGTAGAAAATTTTCAGCTTGATATAGTCCCACTTGTTTATTTTTGCTTTTGTTGTCTTTGCTTTTGGTGTCAAAAAAAAAAAAATCATTGCCAAGACCAATGTCAAGGAGATTATACTCTATATTTTCTTGTAGGAGTTCTATGGCTTCAGGTCTTGCTCAAGTCTTTCCATTTTGAGTTGATTTTTGTGTATGGTATTAGATAGTGGCCTGGTTTCATTCTTTTGCATGTGGCTATCCAATTTTCCCAACACCATTTATTGAAGAGACTGTCCTTTCTCCATTATATATTCTTGGCTCTTTTGTTGTAAATTAATTAGCCATATAGCTGAAGATTTATTTCTAGTCTCTTGATTCTGATCTATTGATCTATGTACCTGTTTTTTATGCCAATACTATACCGTTTTGATTATTATAGTTTTGTAATATAGTTTGAAAACAGGACATCTCTTTTCAATGTTTTATTCTCTTGACCTGCAGTATGCACACTTCAGTAAGTGCAGGCAATGACTGTGGAAGCTTGTCCACTTGCAGACAGGTACCTCCATTTCTGCAGAGGTCAATGGCCTGGTCTGCCATGGCCAAGGAAGTCCCTGGCCCACACCCGGCTCAGGGGGAATTTTCCTTTTTGCTCATGCTTCAGCAAGGGGCTGGGGACTGATGAAAGCAAGGCTTAGTTCTTGTAGTGTTTCCTGATTGGTGATCTCTGAATCTTGCATAATCAAGGAAGAAAGTCTATTCACCCTTTAAGAGGTAGCACTCATCTAGACATGGAAGAACTTGCAGGCAGAGGCATCATGAGTGCCTGTGGACATCCATGAGTGCCCATGAATCCTGGGATTAGAATGTCATTGGCTCTGCTGGTTCCAGGACTGAGAAGAATGTGGGTGGCTCGCAGGCTGACTCACATGTTTTGGGTGTGCACTGTGAAACTCTAAGACATGCCATTCACTGTAGACTTGTGTATTTATTATACTTCTCTGGCATATGGCAGGTAGTAAAGCTCTTCAATGAAGGAGTGCCTTTTTCTAACTTGTACAGAGCATCCCAGAGGTTGGTGGTGATGCTGATTAGACAGCAATTCCTTCTCCCATCCCCTCAGTTCTGGACTCCACTCCCCACCTTTCCTCTAGTCTCATGTGTGGTTGTTCTTCCTCTTAAGGCAATGCTGACCCTGATATACCAGGCCTGGTTGGCTGGGCCCAGAGGCTCCTTGGCCAGAGCAAACCTCTGACCGTGGGGAGCGCAGACTGAGGGTCCAAACAGCCTGAGTGAACTTACCAGCTACAAAGATTTCAACAACCAGTTTCTCCCAGGAAGGTCTGGGGAGTAAATGCTGGCTGCCAGCATGGCTCACCTCCCAAATTCCCAGGAATGGGAATGTCTCCCTCCATACTTCTATAAATGTAGAGTGAGAAAGATATTCATCCTTCTGCACGGAGCCAGGTCTCCTTCTTGGACTTCCTCCCTCCAGTTGTGCAGAAGGAGCCCTGAGCAGTGAACTGGAACCTGGGCTCTAATCCCTCTCCAACTCTCACAGACAACGCACTTCCCCTCTCTGGGACGCAGCTTTCAGGGATGTACCTGATGGCAGGGTAAAGTGTATGATCTTAAGTCACCCCTTCCTGTATTAAATTACATCCCAGGTGCCTGGTGCAGTTTTTCGTCCCTCTGGGTCTCAATTTGTTTTCTTGCGCTATGTGTTCAAAGTCCACTGCTGGACTGGCTCCTTTCCCTTGGAATTCTCTACTCCTGCCACTACTCCTGCCATTACTCCTATTAGCCTCTGACTTCATGGTAGTGTCTGGGGTGGGGGTAGGACTTGGGGATTGTGTTTGCCTCTCAGACAGCCTTTCCTCAGGTTGTGGCTCCTGCCAATTTAATTTGGACTGTCCAGTTTTCCATTTCTGGGCAATGAATCTTTACCAGTGCTTTAAGTGAAATCTTCATATTATTTTATTCCCCCCCTTTTTTTTCCTTTTAGCACACCAGCAATATTTAAGTGCCAAGACTGTGTAGTTACAGAGGAGTATGTGCATTGAAGTGCTTGATGGGGGCACTGGGAGAAAGCTATGGGAGGAGCTGGAAGGGCGTCTGTTCTCTGTCTGAGCAAAGAGCAAGTGAAGATATATACACACTCAGGCTGGGAATGGAGATTAGACACTGGGGAGACTTTATTGACAGGGAGGAATGCAGACTTGTAAAGTCTTCCTGAGTGAATGCCAGCTCCCTGTGAGGCATTGGGCTCAGGCTGTGAATCCAGAGATGAGCAAGACTCAGAGCAGCTGCCCTCATGGAACTTAAGTGGAGGTTGGAAGAAAGATGTAAACAAGTAATTACGTGTTTACAACTCTGGGGTAGCAAGCATCTTTATGAGCAAGAGTCCAAATTTAAAAGCCATAGAAGAAAAGATTGATACACTTAAAGACATCAAAAATTAAAAGTTTAGTATAAAAGTCACAACATAAAGTTGATGGAAAGCAAAAGATTGGCAGAAAATATTTGCAACCTATGTAGCATGCAAAAGATCTTCAGCTGTGTTGTACAGAATGCCTACATACAAAAAGCAGAACAATGGACAAAGGATACATGTTAGTTATCTATTGCTACGTAACAACTTGCCCTCGTATGTAGTGACTTGAGACATTTATGATCTCACAGTTTGTATAGGTCTGGAATCCAGGCATGGCTTAGTTGGGTCTTCTTGCTTGGAGTCTTTTTGCAAAACTGCACTCAAGGTGTTGGCTGGGGCTGTAATCAACTCAAGCTTGACTGGGGAAGGACTCGCTTCCAAGCTCATGACTGTTGATAGGATTCTGTTCCTCTCAGGTTGTCGGATTGAGAGACCCAATTCCTCTCTGGCTGTTGGCTGGAAGCCACTCTCAGTTCCTCACCATGTGGGCTTCTCCACAGGACAGCTTGAAACATGGCAGCTTGCTTCAGACTGAAGAAAAGCCAGCAAGAGAGAAAGTGTGATAACAAGATGAAAGTCACAGTCTTTTGTAACATAACCTTGGAAGTGACAAACTACCATCTTTGCCCTATTCTATTCATTAGAAGCAAGCCAACCCATCCTCAAAGGAAGAGGATTACACAAGGGCATGAATACCAAGAGGTGAGGGCTATTGGGGGCCATTTAAGGTCTGCTGACCAGAGAGTGCCCATGGGCAATCCATAGACAGCGAACTCTCTATAGACTTGTGAAAAGATGCTCAGTTTCACTAATAATGAGGAAGTTGGAAATAAAAACAATAAAGAGAAATCGTATTTTATCCATCATATTGGGGAAAAAGAAATACTGATGACATCTAGTTTTGGCCAGAGTTTTGGGAAACAGGTATTGTCAAACAATACTGAAAGGAGAGCAAATTGATAATGAGCAAAAAATTACAGGTAACTTTTTACCCAGAAAGGGCACACATTTAAGAAGCTACTGCTGAAAAATGCAGGTACACAAAGATGCATGTACAAGGATGCTCATTAAAAGTGTCTGTGATAGGGAAAAAGTTGGAAACCACAGCCATGCCCATTTGTAAGGATTGTTAAGTAAATGATGAGACCTCCCATCTATGGAATTTAAGCTAGAGAGAAAAAGAATGAGGTAGATGGAAAGATCTTCAAATATTTTTAAGTAAAGAAAGCCAACTGCAGAATAATTCATGTAATGACATGTAAAAATAAAACAAAAGCACACAACAAAACAAAACCATGATTTTTCTATATGCACACATGTGTATGGAGACACATACTGAGAGAACAAAAGGACACAGACCAAAGTGATGACAGTGGTTACCACTGCAGGGAGTTAGAGGGGAGGAAGAATGGCTAAAGGGGGCTTTCGCTGTGTCTATATCGTCTTCACTCTTACAATAAGAATGTGTACATGCATTATTTGTTTAATTAAAAAATAACTGAAAAGAATGGATATTTTAAAAACACACAATTACTATCAGTGGCAATGGTACTATCAGGGAGTTATCTTGAGAATTGAAAAATCCTTTCTTCTAGGAAAAGAGAGCATGCTGTAGCCATTATCCTTTGCCTGGACCCTGAATGTTCTTGAGGGGTATAAACTAGATTAGTTTACAGAGACTTGAAGCTAGAGCAGCCTATCTCAAAAAGCAGAAAGTCTAACAGGCAAATAAAAATGGAGGGAACGCTGAGAATTTGGACCTTCTCCCACAACCTCTCTGACATTATCTCCTCAAGGCAAAATGTGAGACAGTTTGGAAATGTCATATATTCTGTCTCTTAGCTTGGGATCGGCTGGAGCCCTCATGAATAATAGTGAGATCAGATGAGTATCCAGATGCCTTTCTGGTCTATAACATCTGCAAGGCTATCATTTCTGGTGAACTGTGGTTAAAATATTGAAATGTTTCCATCCTAGTTAGGAAACACTCATCTACCTCCCAAACTCGATACCTTTGCCTCCTCTTGGACCTGCACCTCCCCGTGAGTCAGCAGGAAACAGGGACTATCTGGCACACCTGGGGCCCCAGGAGCTTTCCTGATAGGCTAGCATCAGTTCTGATTGGCCAGAGCTGGGCCACTGCAGTTGTGAAATATTTATACATTTGGGGTAATTCAGGATGTTTGATGCATGGGGTGATGAGCATACCACCCTGTGTAGAATTTTAAAGGAAGGTACAGGATTAATGGACATGATAATGTCTGTTTCCTTTTCCCCTTAGAGGTAGGTCATTATGGTGATGGGAGGAATAAAATTGGAAGGAGACTGGAGCCATTATTATAATACTGGGGCTTATGATATTAAAAAAATATCCTCTCTGATTGACTTGGCTTAGACATGTGTGATGCTAAATTTCATGCTATCACAGTGCATCCTAAGATTCTTATGCATGTGCCAATGTAGACAGAATGGCAGTGCATGCGGTGAAGGAAGCAGGCACGTGCACAGAATGCTAGGAGAGCCCAGACGAAAGGACAGATCAGGGAAGACTTCCTGGAGGAGTTGATCCCTGAGCCTACCTGACCTTTGGAAGACAAATAAGAATTAACCAGTGGAAGAGAAGAAGGAAGGGTATTTCAGACAATGAGAAAAGTGATCAGGAAAAAAAAAACAAAACAAAACTTGAAAGGGAGTTTACCATGGTTGGAGAAAAGGTGTGGATCATGGGCTGGGAGGAGACTGGGTATAGAGGCCAGGACAAGTGTAGGTGGGAGTCCTTGGTGACATAACCATTGCAAGAAGAAATGCACCTTGCTGGGCTTTAGTACATGTGCCATTTCCCCACCTTTCCTATGCTGCCTGAAAGCTTTTCTTTCAGAAAGTCTAGATTCTTCCTCTCAAAAATCTAACTCTGTGTCTTGCCATCTTCCCCCACCCCTTGTCCAGGAAAAAGATTGAATTTTGAACAAAAGCATTAGCATGATAGGAATCTCAGGCAGCAGTTGCATCTGAGACTTCTCTTGGTAAAGATGTAACCCATGGCTTCAAAATGACTGACTAGGGTTCCTAGGACCTTTGACTTCAACATCAAGGGTCAGACCGAGTTCACCTGAGACAGAAAACCAATTGTAAGCCATGGAATTCTGGGTCTGGAAGGGCTCTTCTCAGGGAGTGAGGTGGACATTCCCTGCGGTCACAAAACAAGAGTCCCAGAGGCTGCCCCATCAGGAGGCCCGCAGGCACCACCTTACCTCCTCCACCCCTCCCTGTGCGTGTGAGGATGCTGCAGGGAGGCGGGGGTGCGGGACGGGCTTCATCCAGCTCTTGTGAGGCCCAGGAGTTGTGACTTGTTTCTCCTAAGCAGAGTGTGGTGTCAAGAACTCTGTCTGATTTCATGTCTGTTGGTTACTTTAACAGTTACTGGTGAAGATACCATAGATAAGTTGTTTAAATTCTCTGAACCTCAGATTCCTCAGCTGCAAAATAAGGAAGGTGGTAACGCCATGGAGGCCCTCTGTAGTTGCCCTGGACCCTGTGCAGGAGGAACCAACTCCTTTGGTGATGTCTACCGCTATCTTCCCTGCAGCTCCTGGGGGATAGAGTCATTTTTGCAGAGAGCCTGTGCTTTAGGTCTTGGATAAACCTTTCAATGGAGTTTTGGGTCATGTAAAGGGGACACCCAGCTCCTGTTCCCAAATGGTGAGGTTGAGAAAATAAGAGAAGCCGCCTTGTACGGGGACTGCTTCTCTATGGATGATTTGCTGGATGGGTGCCAACATGGGAGCTGGCTGGCTTTGGAGAAATGGTTTGTTTCATTTCTTTGTTTATTGGTTTCTCCTTCTTACTGGTCCAGGGAGAAAGTTGAAGAGCCCAGACGGAGCAGCGCCCTAGAAGATGACGTGGATAATGATGGCAGGACTGGTGAGGAGACTAGAGGTGAGGCACTTTTTGTCTACTCTTCATTAGTCCAGGAAGTTCTGAGAGGATAGACGCTCACGGGCAAAGGCACTCCGTGGTAGGGGGAATCCCTGCAACATGGTGGCAGGTGGGGAAGGGGTAGCCTAAAGAAGGGAGGTCAGAGGGCCGTCTCATGGAGGCCACGTCTGGTGGTCTTCAGGGGCCGTGATGCCCTGTGTTCAGTTCAGGTGTTTTTTCCTCTTTTCATGTTTTTCCTTCAGATTATTCTCAAATCCTCGCCAACATGATGCTAATTGTTTAGTCCTTCCTGGTCTTACTAAGTGTTGGAAAATTACATCAGAGCCAAAGTTTATACTTAGGGCAAAGAGTTCCAGGGAGAAGGTGGCTGTTAGCAGCATGAAGGGGGAGAGGAGGAATGGCTGCGGTGACCCTCACCCCCACCGGAGGCCCTGCAGGAATCCTTGGGCTTGGAAGCCCGCTGGAAGGGCAGGCTTCCTGGAGTCCCCCAGGAAAGGCGCTTGGACTCTGGAGTTGGGAGTTGTTTCTGTTTTGCAGAGCCAATTGGGTATCTCCTCCCTGCTCTGGGTTCTGAGAAATAGACAAAAGGGTCAAAGTGCAGTGTCAGCAGTCCTGCTGACGAGGCACCTGGCACCAGAACGAGAGTCCTCTTCTGCACTTTAGTCTAGCTGTCAGCTGTCTGAAGGAAAACTGGGTCTGCCAGACACCCTGAGCTGCCTGCATGGAAGATCACAGCGCCCTCATCTGACAACAGGAGGATTCAACAGCCCTAACCAGTGAAGCCATCCATCACCTCCTCCTGTTACAAATGGATGGACCCAGGGAAGTCAGATTCCCGCCAGCTCACCCAACAGACACACTGCCTGTCCCAGGAAGGAGCCTAGGAGAGGGTGAAGCAAAGGGCAAAAGATTTCTTCCTAATACTTTGGGGGAAAGAGAGAATGGTTTCCTCATACGCATTAAGATTAAAGATGGTCCTTGAAGGGAGGAGAACCTGAAGACTATACTTACAATGGTAAGTTATGAGAAGCAGCTTTGGGATGCGTTAAAGCACACACGCAGGACTAATCCTGGCTCTGCAACTTACTAGCAGTGAGACCTTGGGCATGTTACTTAACATCTTTGGGAATCAATGCTCTCATCCGTAAAATGAGGATTGATAATAACATCAACTTCATACTGTGTTGGATTGAATCGGCATTGTTATGAGGATTAAATATGTTGACACATGGAAAGCTATCAGGTCAGTGTTGTCATTGCCTTGACCCGTTTGAAAGTGTACGAGCTCAGCACAGCTCCTGGCCCAGAGCTGGCAATCAGTAAATGGTAGTTGAATCCACCGTTCTGTCTTTGGGGTGAAAATCATCACTAGACATCCTGCCAGTGAGTGGGAGTGGTCAGCAGGAAGAGCTGTGGTTCTGGATATGGTCTTCTTTTCAGAAAAAAATCTACTAGATTGTTCCAGTCATAGCAGTTGGAGAGAAACTCCTTTCCCCAGTGGGGCCAGTGATTTACTCTCCCGTGGTGAGTATAGACCGTCGCTAATGCAGCGTGTGTGACCCTAGCTCTTCTAAACTTTTAGTGTCTATGGGTTTTACCAATCCCTGGCCTCTCCTAAATGTCTGGAGAGGGGGCCTGTCTCTCCTGCCCCCTCCAGCTCCTGCCTGCAGCCTTCTAATGAAACGGCAGCCCTTGGGTGGAAACCCTGAGCTCGCAGAGCCCTCGCCAACGAGAGGCTGGACTCGGCTTGCCTGCTTCCTTACAGAGCGCAAGATGAGGCAAGAGGCCAAGGCGATTTCCTCTCTTTTACTGCGTCATAAAAAAGCATCTCATTCTGCACGTGACACCTCTCAGGGGCTCATGCCCAGGCCATGATTAGCAGATAATCTCATAAAGGCCTGTGGTCCAGCTGCCAAGACCCACCTGTGGGAGAAAGCAAAGGCCTGCGACAGAGACCCCTTCCCACAGCCTCGAAGCCCAGTCCTCCTGAAGTCACTCCTTTCCCATCTGGAGATAATCCAGGCCCTCCTACTCCTTGCTGGCTTGGCTCCCTGGCCACCATCTTACCTTCTCAAAGAGAAGCCTGCCCCCCAACCACCCAGACACTAGCAACAAAACAACCTCATTCTCTGACTGAATCATAGAAGTTTTGAACTAGGAACTTTCGAAGTTGTCCAGTAGTAAAACACTTTCGTGTTACTGGTGGGGAAAATGAGGCGCAGAGACACCAAGGGACTTCCCAGGGGCACGCCACAAAGGCATGGTAGAAGAGGGGTTGGAATCCAGATGTCTTGACACGTCTCTAAAGGATCCGTTGTCTGCACCCCCACTGACCACCCCTCGGGCCTCTCCTGGCTGAGCGTTCATTATGTCAGAGCTGCCCAAGAAATACCTGCGTGAGCTCCTCGGCTGGCCCTGAAGCCATCTCAGGAATCACCAGAGCTGCCATATGCCTGTTCAGCTCAGCAGGGACACCCAGGCGGCGGACAGGGGACTCATGACTTTGGTCGGTGGCAGAGGCCCCTCTGGGAGCTGCATAAGCCGCTGACTTGTAATCACTGGGAGACCTGGATGGAGTTAGGGCCGCCGGGCACAGCCCCTGTGGGTGACCAGCACAGGCCATTCCTCTTCCAGCCTAGAGAGGGCACAGGGTAGAGGAACCGGCCAGGGCTTGGGCATGGGACAGGCCTGAGCTCCCGGTACTGTCACTTTCTAGCTGTGTGACATTTGGCCATACAGTTCTCACTGAACTACATCTTAAAAATAAGAGTAAGAATTGCAGGCATCCTAGGCTGTTGTGAAATTTAGAGGGGATTCCTCATAGATGTGCCTAGCATGGAGCCCGACTCGGTGAGCACTCGGCGCACAGTTATGATGATTGTTACTATCCTTCCCACTTGTACCAAATCAGACAAATCGCAGCCTGTCTCTGAGCCTCAAATTTCTCATCTGAAATAGTGAGATTATCCCTACTCCATTCTTAACCAAATGTTTGTGGAGAAGCACCCAGTGGGTTTTCCGGTCGGTGCTATTTCCTTCCTTCCATCAGCAAGCGGGCATTCTGGTAGACAGAAAAAAATGCAAGTCAGCTGAAGGTTCAGTCTCAAGTTCTGTTATTTCCACTATGGTTGCTAAACACCTCTGTATATATCTGTATCTGCATCTGTATCTGTGTGTATATCTGTCTCTGTAACTATTTCTATATGACATAGATGCTTCTAGTCTTTTCCTTTTTTAAAATAGAACAAAGGCAAACCATTCAACTGTATTGGAAAAAGACAGATGGGAGGGTTAGATCAGTGGTAGAGTGTGTGCTTAGCATGCAGGAGGTCCTGGGTTCAATCTCCAGTATCTCCATTTAAAAACAAAAAAACAAAAAAACCCCCACCAAAACTAATTACCCTCCAAGTAAATAGACATTTAAAAATGATACAAGCTTATTATAAATAATATAATAGAGAAAAGTTTAAAGATTTAGTATAGTAAGATAACCCCACATAGCACTGCTCAGAAATAACCCTTACTGAGAATAAATAAACGCCATCACTGTTATCTTTGTATTTGTATATATATACATAGAAAAATAGATATTCAAACTCACTTTAATAGAAATGAGATAATTCTAAACACAGTTTTAAAATCTGAAGTACTACCTTCAACCTTCCTGGAATTCTGCAGAACACACGCCAGAGTCAAACTACAGAGTACTGAGTACATGCTCCGTCACTGTAGGACAGTATTTCGTGAGAAACCCTTTAGGTTGATCAAAGTGATTATGGAATACTTCAGGAGGGGGCAGCCATCGTTTTTTTTCTTTTTTTTTTTTTAAACAAGTTTCAATTTTAGGATCAATCGTGTCTGGGCTGGGAAAGATTAGGACATTAGTCCTCCCACGTGTCTTCCAGCTCCCCGCCCCGCACAATCTGCATGTTGTTAGCCAGATGATTAGTTTTATGTTGTCCAGACTTGTAGCTCTGACTCTCGACTCTGTCACTAGAATAGTTCCCTTATTTCATGCTGTTCAATCCCAGTCCCAACGACTGACTGACCTTCTATGGGGTGGGGCGGGGGCAGATAACAGACAACAAGAGAGTAAACACACGGATGGGGTGTTAGAAACTGGTGTGTGCTACAGAATAAGGGCAACAAGTACACCAGGGGCAGGGATGCGGTGTGCTGGGGTGTGACCCTAGCTCTTCTGAACTTTTGGTGTCTGTGGCGCATCCTGCCAGAGTAAACAAGGCAGTTGGGGCACTTGCTTCCTTGAGAGATACTGCTTCACATTAACATACACAGTAAATGGACTTACTGCCTCCCACTAGTGCGCTTTCCCTGGGGTTTCAATTCCTGAGCTCTCTTTTTTTCCTTCTTTATTTCCTAATTGGCAGAATGTCGTTGTCACAGAGTTTTGTTCAAGAAGGACTCTCGGGTGCTATATTCCTGGGTTTCTCAGGTTTGAGAAAGGCTGTGGCTTTTATATTTAACAACATTCTTGTGTGGCTACAGCATCCTGGGGTGCACTTTCTTTCTCTTAGGATGTTGTGAACATGGTCTTTCGGCATTAAGTGTTGCTGTGGAGAAGGCTGAGGCGAGCCGGATTTTAACCCCTTGTAATGAATGGTTTGCCTTTCCTGACTGAGTGTTCCAAGTGTCCTTGTTTAACTAGCGCACATCTAGCTCCAGCTGTTAGCATTAAATTTTCCAGGAACATGGTATGTCTTTCAATTTGCATGTTCAATTTTTTTTCTTGATTTAGATTATTTTTTAAAATGTTACCTTTGGGTTGGACATTTCTTATTTTTTATTTATTAGTTTTTAAAAAAATCTATCAGCTTCACCGTACTTGTTGCAAATATCTTTGTTTTAATCTGTATTTGCCATGATTATCTCAAAGTCTCCTCCATAGAAATAATTTATTTGCAGTGGAATATACCTGTTCCTTGCTCTAACTTTTGTGTTAGCTCCTAATGATGTGGTTTGGGTGCTCAATTTGTTTCCTTAGATCCTCAATCTCCCTTCTTGTTTTTAGTCTCATTATCTTGTCTTTCAGCCCTTCGGTTCCTGAATTTATATTCTTATTAAGATGTTCTGTGACATGAAAGAATAGTGAAGAATTTCCTTTTGTTTCTTTGCTATTTTTTCTCCTATGTTGGTTCTTTGTCTGTCTCCTTCCTTCCTTCTTTCTTTCCTCCCTTTTTCCTCCTTTCTCCCTTCCCTCTCCTGCCTCACTTTCTTTCTTTCCTTCTTTCATAATGCATCTGCATAGTTCTTTCATAAATAAGAGAGGAATTTTTATGATGCTGTTTCAACTCACCAACACAACATTTGTCGAAGCTCATTATAAAGTGTCTGATTTCTGTTTCCCTGCCTTAGAAAGTAGCATCTGGGGAATGCATTTGAATCTAGGTTTGTTGCTTAAGACTCTAGAGGAGCCTCAGGGCCTCCATTTCTCACTGTTTCCCCATCCAGCGTAGTGAACTGAGGCAGAGATTTAGATCAAAGACTTCATGGGTCATCCTTTTTGGGATGCATGGATCCCAGCGGGGGTGCTGGGATGTGGACCAGTGGGGAAAATGCTAGGACTACACTACAGGAGCCCGAAGAAACTGACCTGAGGGAGCAAGGAATCCAATCTGTAGTATCCAAACTGAAAACTTAGGAACAGTATATACAGTGGCTGAAAGATACGGACAAACTGGTGTTTGGTCCTGGTGCAGGTCCTCTGCAACTTACTGGTTTTGTAATCTGTACAAGGGGGCTGACAATCTGCCTCACAGAATCATGGTGAGGATTAGATCAGATAATGAAAGCAACAATGACCTGAGTGATGACAGCTTTAATAAATGCTGGCATTTTCTATGGCTAGGATGAATGGTATACAAAGTGCTGATAGGCATTGATAGCAGAGAATGTCTAATCAGAAGGTAGCACTGAGCAGCAGAACTATGTATTGAAGGTGACACAGAGCTGTGCTGGTTCGGTGCCAGCCACCGTATTTAAGGCTGCTGGTTAATCATTCACAGTAGGACCCCAGACTGTGGCTGGGAGGCCATGGAGGGCAAACTCCACCTCCACACTGCTGGTGAGAAAAGAGGGCACCTCCAAGAGCCAGACAGGGTCGCTTGCTTTGGTCTAGGGGTTTTCAAAATGTGGTCCCCAAGCCAGTGGCATCATCACCCAGGAATTTGTTAGAAATACGGATTCTTAGGCCCCCATTCTGAATGAAAAACTCAGGAATTGAGACCAGGAAACATGTGCTTTAACAAGCCCTCCCGGTGATTCTGCTGTCCTTTTCAGTTGGAGAAGCATTCTGGCCTCTCCTGTGGGCTAGTGTTTGGGGACTTGAACGGCCAGGATGGAAGACAGTAACCCTAGAGTGCTTTGGCCAACATCTTGGAAACTTGAAGTAGGTTGTGACTCTGTAGGCAGAAGTAAACCAAGTTGTGCTTGTCAATAGTCAAAAACCATTTTAATAGGCATACAACCAACCTGTGTATTTATTCTTCTAAATATGTCTCTTCTTTGTATAGTTTATATAGATGAGGATACTACTATGTTTAGCTATTTTTTTCAGTGAACTATAGCTTTGATTATAAAGTGATAAAATGTAGAAAAACCCTTGGCTCCAATAGTGAAGGTAAAAATCTGGAGTTTACCATGAAACCCGAGCCTCATCTGCCATCTGGTGGCCGCATACCCTACTGACAGGTGGCGACAGGAATAACTACAAAGATCTCAAACATCTCAGAGAGATGGGAATTGGGAGCCACCTTGGGACTAAAGAAATTAGGGAAACGTGTCCGCCTAGCACCAGGCCGCTTGGTTCTCTCTCAGAGAAGCTGAGTAGGGTGTGAAGAACGTGGATGTTAGACTCAGACAGATCTGGGTTAGAGCAACCTTTGGAAAGATACTTCATATCTCTGAACCTCAGTTTCCTCATTTTGAAATGCAGACGATAGTATAAGAATGCCGCCATCATCTCCAGATTATTCTGAGGGTCAGATGAGGGAACTGGTTGAAAACAGCTGGACATGTTTGGAAAACTGTTAAGAGCTGCCCAGATGTGAGTTGTTTATTATTTAGGTTTGAAACTTAGTCTTTGTGGAATGTGATGTTCTCCGTTGGAGGAATTCTAGATATTAGCAAGCAGGTGGAGAAGGTATTTAGTGTTTGGGTTTGTCTTGAAAAATTTTTTAAAAAGACCTAGGGGAGGGAGATTCTGCCCTGCGATTACCCCGACTCTCATTTAGGAAGGAAAGAGGCGTGAACAACTCTAAGCCCCACCGACGAGATAGCAAGAAGACCAAGAATCCTGGCCGTGAGCCATTCTCCTTCATCTTGTCCTTGTGTTGTCTCAACTTGGGGGAAAGAAGGATTGGGGAAAAGTGGGGACACTGGATGGAAGTTTACAGAGACAAAGGTGGGAATGAGGAAAAGGGGGAGAGAGAGAGGACGGAGGGCAAGACGGATGGCAGGAAGGGAGTGTGTAGCAGAGAGGCTCAGAGAGAAAAGAGAACTTGGAGGAAACCAGGTTAAAATAAGGCTCAGATAGAGGGAAACAGCCGTGGGGCCGGGGCCCTAGTCGGTTCTAGGCCTTTCCAACCCGCAGCACCTTCTGTGAGTCTGCTTTCACAACTGGAAGACTTCTTTCTTCAGGGACCTTGTGCTTTTGTAGCCGTGAAGTGTTTGGATCCAGTGAGCTCAGTGAAGGAGAAGAGTCATACAGCGCTGGAAAAAGAGACCAGATGTCTTTGAAATCATCTAAATTGTCTCTATTTTTAAAAAAAGTTACTCTTTCCATTGCTGCCAGATCTGAAAGTCCAATTTGCCAGGATAATATATCCGGTGTGGAGAAAGATTTCCAAACTTGAAGTGTTTGTCGCTTAGCAACCCAGAGGCGTGAAGGGCCCACTTGGGCCATTGAACCTTTCAGGGGACCAAGCTTCCCCGAGCAGCATGGATGGGCTGGGAAGGAAGGCGGGCTCCCTCAGGCCCTGGGCCCACTGGCCCTCCACTGCCAGACTTCTTCCCAGGTGCTTGAGGCCAATAAGATTTAAACAGAGGAAGAAAGGGAAGAGGAGAGAGAAGCAGAGAGAAAGGGAGCCACCTAAAGACAAAAGTCCCAGAGATGAAAGGAGTTGAAAAGAAAAACAGCAATTATGCCTATGCCCACAGCACACATCCAGATAATGACTTCTCACGTGGTATGGAGCAAGAGGGTTCCTTTTGCAAAGGCTTTTTAAATTTTAACTTAAAAAAAAACTATGCATATGATCATTATTACCATTTTACTTGCTCTTTTATTCATTTTTTAAAATTGAAATTTTTAAAGAAAATTTTAAGATTTTTAAATGTTTTTGTTGAAGTATAGTTGATTTACAATGTTTCAGGTATATAGTGAAGTGGTTCAGTTTTATATATTATATATATATATGTGTATATATATATTCTTTTCAGATTCTTTTCCATTATAGGTCATTACAAGACATTTAATATAGTTCCCTGTGCTATATAGTAGGTCCTTGTTTATTTTATATGTAGTAGTGTGTATCTGTTAATACCAATTCCCTGCTCTTGTTTACAAAGGATGTTTTCAGTCTCCACATGGTGGGTTGAGCATCCCTTCCCTCGTTGACCCAGAACTCAGTGCGAAGTTTGAGGCCTCAGGTTTCAATGGAGACGTGTCTATCCATTCACCTGTGTCCTACCGGGGACTGGCAGAACGATGGCTGGGCACTGTAAGTATCCCCCCAGTACCCACTCCTTCTGTCTGATTGTTGGTCCACTTTCCATCTTCCTGCCTCTCCATGGTTCTTGACCTGGCAACAGAGGTGACTCTCTACCTGGGGCTGTGGTCCAGACCTAAGCTCGGGTGCACAGTCCCATCTTCCCACCACAGTGGCTGGTGCTGGGTCAGGCCCGTGAGCCCGTTCTGGCTATTGAGCTGTCAGTTAGAGGAATTTGCTGGGGATTCCTAGGAGAGTTCTTCCTCATGCATCTGGAGGAATGTCTAGGTGGTCCTTTTTCATTCCCTCTGAACACTTGCAGCTGTTGTGGGGACCGTGAGAGGGAGACAGGCTTAGGGCGAAGCTGAATCTACGAAGGGCAGGGTGACGAGAGGAAACAAGCGAACCAAGGAACAAATTCTTGCTGGCGTGGTTAGGCCATGGAAGCAAACTATTCC
The DNA here is from genome assembly GCF_048773025.1 of Camelus bactrianus. Classification (NCBI taxonomy): domain Eukaryota; kingdom Metazoa; phylum Chordata; class Mammalia; order Artiodactyla; family Camelidae; genus Camelus; species Camelus bactrianus. Next base: position 37,125,270 of record NC_133548.1, read on the forward strand.
TGAAGTCCAGCTTTTTCTTGAATCTCCAGTTATATAAAACAATAATTTTCCTTTATTGTTTAAGCCAGTTTGAACTGAGTTTTCTGTGACTTAGAATCAAGCATTCCCTATTTGTACAGTCATATTTATTGAGCACTGACTCTATGCCTACCACTGCACGAAATGCTTTTGTGTGTGTTAGTCTCACCCAACCCCCTGGGAACCTGGCAGAGAGGGCATAATGTCTCCATTTTTCAAATGAAGAAAATGCCAGTTTTACTACTGAAGTGGTCTGTGGCAGAGCTGGGGTCTTCACCGAGGGCTGTCTGACTGCAGGGCTCAGACGCACCGGTGCTCGGATTCTGGGCAGGCGACAGAAGACACCTGCTCTGAGCAGAGGTGGGAGGGGAGCCTGAGGGCGAGGGCGAGTCTGAGCTGACAGGACAGACAAAGGCCAAGAGGAGGGTCTTGAGTAAAATCTGCAGTGGGTTCAGATGACCTGGCTTGTTCAGGGTCGTCATGTGGCAAACTGTCCTCTGACAGTCTGTCCCCACCACGTCTGAGCACAGCTTGCTTTAAATGGCAGTGCCCTGGACGCCGTGAGGAATAACAACTTAATGACAACTACTCATCCCTATAAACATTTGCAAAGGCTTGTGAAATCTTATTTTACTTCACTCATGTTTCCTAATTTAATGTCTTCCTTTCAATCTCCCTCTTCCAAGTCAAGACAAATCAGCAAACCCCTGGAATGACAAGACCATTGGGACATGCCAATACTCGTTAACGTTCAAGTAATATTTTTTCTACGCCAGGCACTCTTGTAAGTGCTTTCCAGATGTAGCGCATATGTTATGAGGTAGTGTATTGTCCATCCCCCGCCCACTGCAAATGTGGACATGGAGGCTCAGAGAGGTTAACTAGCTTGGCCAAGGTCACACAGCTGGATCTGGTGCTCTCAACCACTCTGCTATATTGCCTTTTCATCTGGACAGGATGAACAGAACCTCCTGCCAAGGCTCTTGGCAAACAGGATACTATAGATCTAGTGATAGAATGGGCCTGCCTTACTCTAAGTACCAGAATAACACCATTCAGTATGGAAATGAACCGAGCATGGCTTTGAAGTTGTGACATTGATTTTTTTAAAAAACACAATACATCTTATAATGCATATTACTGCCATATTCTTTAAGGTACCTTGCACTCCACATCCTCACTTTCGAAAGGAAGAAAGCCAGAAAAGACTATATAAAAATCTTGGAAAAAGAAAAATGGTGAGAAAGGACTAGCACTGCCAGATCTTAAACAGTAGTCATTAAAGCCATGTGATCTGTGAATGAAAATAAACAAGTGGACCAGTGGAAAATAACAGAAAGCTCCTTCATACTATTATTTAGTATATAATAGAAGTAGTATTTCATATGTAGAGGGTTGGGCAAAACATAGTACCTAGTAACATTAATTTGGATTCTTTCCTCCAATCATATACCACATTAAATTCTGGATAGAGTAAAAAAGTAAAATATAAAAACTGAGGCCACAAACTATCTAAGGGAAAATTTAAGATATGATGAGGGAAGGCTTTCCTAAATATTGCATCAACAGCAGAAACCATAAACAGATTTATAGATTACACAATATAAAACAAATATTTCCATATAGTGAATATACCATAGAATATATGAAAGTCAAAAGGTTCATAGCCATAGTATATAAAGAACTCTTATAAAATCAGTAAGAAAAAATGGTGAACATAGCAATATAAAAAAGTCAGGCTACTTTCACAGATTGTTAATGGAAGTATAAGTTTACACATGATGAAATACAATGTGACAAAATACATCAAAGGCCTTAAACATTTAACCCAGCCATTCCCCTTCCAGAAATTTATCTTATGCAAAGGTATTTGTGCAAAGGATGATCATCCCAATGTTATTCATGATAATTAAAAAAATTGAAATTAAGTCAGCTGTCTGGAGAGAGAGAGAACAGGTTAAATAAATGACAGTGTCTCTCCACTCAAAGAACACAAAACAGTGTTAATTAATTAATCCTTTGATTATTAAGGATGGTGTAAATGTATATTTGCTGACATCAAAACGTGTTCTTGGTCTGCTGCTAAGTGGAAGAAGGAAGTTACAAGTATGTATCCAAATATGCTCATATTTCTGTATAGATAAAGCCCTCTTCCTCCACGTGTAAAAATACCTAGCAAGCTATTCACCTAAAACTAAATATGTTGTGTGTGTATGTATTTCTATGTTTTCCAAAATAAACATACATGTCTATGCAATAAATTTAAATATATAGCAAGTTATTTTGTTTGTATCAAATAGTACATGATAAAAAATAAAAACTGAAGATGCACCTGTAAATAACAAGACCATTTTCCCCTTTTTCTGGACTGAGTGACATTTGAATTAGCCCATTAGGTTGCAAGGAAGATCACGTCCCTGGGAACCCCACTGACCTGGATTGAAATCTCAGTTATTACGTACAGCTGTAAGATTATAGACGCACCTCTTAACCTCCTTGTGACTCAGTGTTCTCACTCGCAAAATGAGAGTTACGTTTATCTTGCATGATTGTTATGTGGAATACATTAAAATGGTAAAACTTCTAGCTCAGTGACTGGCACTTTGAAGAGTCTTAGTAAAATTACAACAAATATTAGTCTCCTTTAGTACTCGGCTCGAATGCCCCACTGGATGTCTTCACCAGCCAACCCAGACAGTTTGTTCTTTACTGAGAGTTTTCTTATAGCTCTTTATGGACACCTGCTAGTGCTCACTCTGCTTTGACCAATTAGATATGAGCCCCTAGAAGCCAGGGATCAAGTGAGCTTACCTCTGGGTCCTAAGTACCTAGCTCATTGCTTGGCACATAGTGGGGGCACATGGAATAATTGTTGAATGAATGAATAATGATTATAATCAATAGCAGCAATGTTATAAGTAAACCCTTCCCTAAGGGAATAATTTTGGAGGCAGACACTCACTGGTATGTATATTATGGTGCATTTTTTAAAAACTACATGAACATTATTTTGGAATCCCATTTCATTAGGAATTGGATTATAAGATTTCGTAAAGAAATGGAATTATATTATAGATATAATATGTAAGATATATTATAACAATTATGATTGCAAATATTTATTGAGCACTTGTGTGCCTGGCACTAGGCTAGGCCATACATATGTGTGTGTGTGTGTATATATGTATGTATATAGATATATACAAAATATCTATGTAATATTTATATGGTATATATTAAATATAAAGTTTCACTTATTCCTCTCAAAAGGTGAACAATGAAGAAACTGATGATTAGAGAGTATGTCACTTGCCTCCAGTATCTAGAAGTGGCAGAGTCAGGATTCAAACCCAGATCTCTCTGGCCAATCCAGGATCCTATGCTCTTAACCATGACCCTCTTGAATGGCCTTTTAAAGGCCTCACTGAGAAGAATGATGAAAGTTCTGTAGCAGCTGGATGAACTGAGAAGCCTGCAGTGGTGGAAGATGAGGAAGAGGAAGGTGGTTATGCTGGAGCTAGGAGGTGAGAATGCTAGAAGGGAGGTCAGTCGTGGGAGACGATGGGGAGAAGCAAGACGAGACAGAGTGAGTGGGGGAACAAAAGACAAAGCCATTGACTGCTGTGGTCTGCCATGTTGGGAGGCAGCATTTCTATGATTTGGGCAAAATTTAGAAACAGGTGATACTACGTAATCAAGGTAGAGATGAAAGGTATGTAAATGGATTCCATTTAGTCTTGCAGTTAAAAAAAAATCAACTTTTATTGAAATAAATATATTGATTGGTTGTGTTGAATGAAAGCAAATTGGCTGTCCAGGAAAATCTTTGCAGGAGGAAGCCGTCCTTTACCTCCCATCCCAAGCCCTAACCTTCCCCCTACCCCACAAGCCTTTTCGGTGTTCTATTTCTGCTAATCCTTGCTAAGAAGTAACTGGTGAGCAAGAGGTTAGCTGACGGGGTCTCAAGGTGCGACCTTTCCCAGGGGCATTTGCATGTTAATAGAGGATACTGGGAACCCAGGAACAGCCTCCAGGTCTCAAATGAAAGAAGTCCTGAAGGTGGATGAGAGGGGTGGCTCGGCCCCCAGGAGCCCTGCTGTGGAGGCCACGTTGAGTCAGCCTCTGTGGATGGCCGCTGGTCTGGGCTTCCCTCCAGCTGCTTTTACAAAGCAATAGTTTGGAGAAGAACAAAGCGATTGTGTTTATTTCCCTGCAAGTGCTCCATTGCCAGGGCTGTGTTCTCAGTGCCCAGCTCAGAGAATCTGGACCCAGTAAGCTTTGCTTAATGGTACTTCATTGAATAAATGAAGAACCCCCCCACCCCGAACCCTCCCAAAACACACACCTTTAGTCCTATTCCCCACGAGCCCCTTAAGCCCCAGAGCCCAGGCCCCAAACCTGGGCAACGTCTTCCTAGTGATAAGAATATTGCCAGGAAGCAATTTCTACCCATTTGCATTTTGTTATTTTCCCTCCTTATAACTAGGGAACCTCAAAACTTGTGCTGAATTGTGTGACCTCACTGATCATGTTTCATGTTCCTCTTTGAACTGTGCTCAAAGCAATCTCCTTCTTAACTACAGCCTAACTGCAGAAAAGGAAATTCCTAGGTGGACACGATTTCATGCACACACACACTTCAGGGTCCTGGGGAGGGAAAGGGGGCGGGGGACGGAGGGGGAGAGGGCAGCGAGGACAAGACGACTTTTCTGTTTGGCTGAATTCATCAAAAATGTCCAAACCCCATACCGAACATTCATCACTAATTAAATCCTAGCACCATAATTCAGAGAAAACAATTACAGCATTTAGAATTTTTAAAGGAACTATTATTGCTGTCTTGGCCCTTTTAAAAATTATGCTCCCCAAAGGACAAAATGTGATCCATTAATATGTATGTATTATTACTTTTTTTGTAAGGGGAAGATTGCTGATGCCTGTGAATATGGAAGCATTTATCGGTTGCCGACAGCCGCTTCGTTGACTTGCAGTTTTAAGTGCAGTATTTTCTAGAATCTAAAAGGCTATAACATTAATTACCTTTTGGCTTTTAGCTGGTGGCTTGCTACTTTCTGTCCCACGTTCTCTTCTCTTACCTTGCCACACGGGTAACTGGTTATCCGGTGTCAGGTTTGGTCAGAGCCAGGACGAGTCAAAACCATTATTGGGAAAGATCATGGGGTAATTCATTCAACGGAGGGCAATTGCTCCCATTTACCTTTGGTGCCCAGAATGAGTCCTTGTTTCTCAGTTTTCAGTTGAGCTCTCCCCTCCCCTCCACCGTGCTAGCCCCTAAGCAAAAGGCATTCTGAATTCCTAAGTCAAATCTGAGATTCTTCCCTGTTGAGTGTCTCCAGCTAAACTGGGATCTGCTACTTTTTTCTCTTTTGTTTTACTCTTCTTTGTTGTGATAATTTAACAGTATTATTCAGAGGTGAGTTAACTGAGTCTGGCACCAAAGATCGCAGTTGGCCTCTGTAAAGATGTGCTGTGTGCTTGACGTGTGTGCCCGTGTGTGTGCGCACGCGCTCGCACACAGAGGTGCGTGTACGTATGTACATATGTATGTATGCATGTATACGTATATAAAAGCACGACTCAGAAATGTTCATTCGGCTCCCTGATCAGTCTATTGTCACATGCATTTGGCATTCATTATCCATGAGCCTGCGGCGCCTCTGGTCCTGTGCCCTGGCTAACAGTGATTTGGTTTATAGAGATCATATGGCAGGGAAACAGACCTTGAAAGACAGAGCTCTGAGAAGCACATTTGATGAATTTCCTATGATTTGAGTCTGGGTTTATTCTTCCCCGTGGCGGGGCAGACACCCCAGAGCACACACAGCCGGCCTGGGAGCCGGCGAGGAGTGGAGGCTATGACAATAAGCACACTGTTTTTTCCTTCACACGTCTCGGGTTGCATTTCCTATCTGGGAAAAAAAGAAAAGGGAGCCTTGTAAAGGATCCAGAATCTGGGCAGGAAACCACACAGAGTGAAGGTTGCCATTGTCATTAGCAATTAATGTAACCACCAGGGCTGGAAGGAGAAAGCCCTGCCAAGGCGGAGGGTGGGGGGGGAAGGGCGGAGGCTGCTGGGGGGAGGGGGCTGCCCACCCCAACTCACCAGCCATGCTGGGTCGGAGGACTGAGCAGGCCATCATCTCCCCAGAAGCTCCCGAGAGACTGCACGGTACTGAATGCTTTTCATTTTAAAACAAGGTGCCCAGGACTTGATAAGTTACAAATGTCTCTGTCACTCATTTTCACTCTCTGTGGCTCCATACCCAATTCCTTAAGTCCCCTCCATAAGTGAATTTTTTTCTGTCTAAGTGAGTCTGTTGAGGCTCATTTCTTCAACAGTATTTACTGAGTACCTTCTAAATGCCAAGTACTTGGGGAGCTGGACAAGGGGCTGGTGCTGATCTACGACATGTGTGGAGTGTATGAGTACCAGGCATGGTCTATATATTCTTCATTTCTTACTGATCATTTAGGTATCAGTACAACTCTGTGAGCTAGGTTTTCTTCTTACCCATTTTACAGATGAAATAGCTAAGGCTCAGGAAGGTCGATTAACTTTCTCCAGGTCATAAAGCCAACACATGAGCCAGCTGGGATTTGAGCCCCAGCAAATTTGTCCTCTAATCCTTGTTTTTATGCCCTCAGGGCGCCCACAGTCTAGTCTAGACTCAGCAAGTCAGTCAGTGAGGAAATGACATGCTGATATAGGCTACGATGAATGTAAGCTTAGGGTCTCTGGGGGTCCAGAGAAGAGACACCTACTCCAGCCTGGGGAGGCACTCAGGGAAGGCTGCCTGGAGAAGGTGAGTTTGACATTCCTCCTGTTTTCTCTTGTGTCCCAGCAGTGTGTTGGACACAGTAGTTAGTCTGGAAGGAAATGTTAATATATTAGTATGTCTGCACTGCTCACTATATAGGTGCTGGGATGTTCTGTAGATCTATCCAGTCATCAAAAATATCTGACTCTTATGTCCTGCTCAGTGAAGTCCCAAGTGGGCTGATAAGAGCTGGGACCGCCACGTTTCTTCTACATTTTTGATGGATGCAATCGCTCTCCCATTCCTTCTTCCCCCTCCCTACTTTGTCTCTCTTCCTCTTCATCCCACCCCTCCCTGCCCCCACCTTCTTTCTCCTTATTTCTGGTAGTTTAAAAACTGCCACTTTTCATTAATGTGACCAAAATGTCATCAAGTAGTTTAATGCTCTTTAATGTCCTTGTATCGTTTACGTTTTGCGAACAGTGTGGAAATGAATCCCATCTGTGGGTTCAAGAACATCAAAAAAGTTGGACAGGCTATTTAGACGTGCTACTTCACATTGCATTAGTGTGTACAATGTCAGGGGGCCGAGCCAAGCACGGCCTGTCCGGGCCTCCGCCCGCCCCTTCCCCAGGCTGGGAGGGACAGATCACTTACCTCGGGAACTCAGAGTCAGTCCTGGGGATGGGGGCTGGAAGGCTGCCTAGAGGCCCCAGGAAAAGTGTGAAGGCTAAATAAAAAAATGAGAAATGATTCAGGCAAATCTCTCTCTTCCTCTCTGGTGCCAAGATGCCCCAAACGCCCCAACAATAGCTTTTTCATCACTTGGGCGAGAGGCGGGTTATAATGCTGTCTGACTTCTTCAAAAGTAATTAGCCAGTCCCTCTTTCTCTCTCTGTCTCTCCTCCCCCGCTTATTCCCGTTCCCCAGGGAAGGAAGCTCAGGGGCCAAAATTAAGCTGACAGTTTGTAAGGAGATGGCTGTAAACCAAAACTGACTACTGAGCACCAAGTTCAGGGCCAGCGGAGCTCATGACACAGGTGCTCTCTGGAGGACCCCAAGAGCGTGTCAAAAGTTGCATCAGCAGGGGGGTGATCTCAGGATGACCAGTTTGCTGTGGCATCCCGGTGAAAGGTGCTGATGCTGGAGTCACCCTGCTTGAATTCCGACTCCTCTACTTTCTAGAAATATGGTCCAGAGCAAGGGAACCCTTGTGTCTTGGTTTCCTTTCCTACAAAATGATGGTACTAATTGTATCAACCTAATTAAAAGAGCTAAGGGATGTGAAGCCCGCAGACTAGTGTCTGGCCATAGTGAGTCCTCAGTGCAGGTTAAGGATCGGCTATTATCAGTAGTGATTTGTTGCCCGGCTCTGGCCACCTCCCTGCACCTACACTGCGCCTGTCAGCTGTGCTTCCAGGTGGAGTCAGTCCTCCTTCCCTCCCAGCGGAGCTCTCAGCCTGAGCGTGACCCTCACCCTCCCCTGCAAGGGGAGCGGAGAGGAGGAGGGGCTGGGACCTTGACTCCAAAATACCCTGGCTTTTTTCCAGCTCTGTGGAAACCCCTCATTCTAATGCATTCCCTGGAAAGAAAGATGTAGCTTTTTATTTCAGGAAAAAAAAAAAAAAAGAAACCGCAAACAAAAGCTTCTATTCTTCCCCAGCCATGGAGAACAGCAAGAGTGGATTTTTAGCTGTTAATCATTACAGCTGAATGAATAATAATCCACCTCTCTGAAGGCTCTTAATCAGTAGCCAGTATTGTAAACTACCCCCCCTCCTTGTTTTGCTTTTGCTCATGTGAATATCTAATTCCAAATATAAACATAAGCAAATAACTTCTGATTGTTAATTCACAATTTTCAAGACAAGGTCATTCTGTTTTAACTTCTAAGGTAAACAAACATGGTCCCTTAATGCAATTACCAGCAGGGCAGTTTGTTTCTAAGTTCTTTATAGGATGTGTTTTGTAAGATGTGCATCTGTCAACCTGCTGGTTGTTTACACTGAGGCAACTGGGAGAAGGCCATGGGGTGTTATACCTGGAGTTCCCTGGAGACACGTGAGCTCAGCTGACATCAGCCACCGCTCCGGTCTCTGTGCTCAGACTGGTGGGAAGGACGCTGGATTCTCAAGCCTGCCAGACCTGCCTCTAGGACCTGAGTCATCCCTTACTTGCTGTGTGACCTTCGACAAGTCTCACAGTCACCCCCAGCTTGATTTTCCCATCAGTGTAAAACAGGGCTGATCAGTGCCCTGTGGGGCTCTCAGGGTCCTATTTTTGTGATGTTAACATGTGCTCATCCTGCAGGCTTCAGCTGAGAAGGCTTTTCCTGACCTCCTGACTGGGTTAAAGGCCAGCGCCTTCTTGATCCATCCACTTTGCATTTTCACTCTCCTAACACTGCCATTGGCCAGTGGTCTGCGCGATGGCTAAGAGCAGAGACTCGGGAGCCAAGCTCCATGGGTCTGATTTCCGGCTCTGCTGCTCTCTGGCTGGTGACCCTGGATAAGTTACCCAACTTCCATGGCTAATAATAGTATCTCTCTCAAAGGACTACTGTAAGGATTAATTGAGTTAATATGTATCGGGCACTTAGCCTAGTGCCTGAAACACAGCAAAGGTTAGGTATTAATGCATCAGCTATTACTCTCTCTTCAATTATTCAGTCTCTCTTTAGAACTACGCTGAGAGTTCTCGGAGGATGAGGACCCTGCCCGCTTCTAACACCACAGTCTGCGTGGAGCACAGGGCCTGCCCCTGGAAGACTCTCATTATCGTTTGTTGAATTGTATCGAAGTGAAAATAAACGACGTAAAAACGCTTTGTAAACTGCCACGCACGAAATTTTTTATTATTAGCTCTGGAAGGAGTTTATTAGATGAAATACCTCCAGGACACTCTCAGAATTGCTGCCGCTGTCGAGTGTAACAAAATTTTGATCAGTCGATTCATAAACTAGTCGGTTTATGAATCACCTCTGCTATCAGCCTTCTCTACACGTTGAGTTTTTCCTTTCTGGTTTGTGCTGAGTGGGTCCAGCAGAAAAAATCCTCCAGGTTTGCTAATATATTTGGCTCAACTAATGTTGAATGATTGTCCCTTCCAGGGAGAGCCCAGGCTGGGAGAGGCTGCAGACAGGAAGCAAAGGGAGACCCATTTCTGATCTCATAGCCTAGTAGTGGGGCAGATGTACGAACCCAGGCCTGGCCATGCACAGTATCCTGTGCCCCTGGCCGTGGCAATAAATGAACACCTGATCCAACCTGGGCCAAAGTCCTTCCTCAGGATTTTATACGTGGTGACGGAGAGATGCCAGCTGTCTCTTTCCTTTAGGGTCAGAGCCTGGCTCAATGCAAGCCTAGACACCTCTGGAGGCTGTACTTAGTCTGTCCATGTTGCCTGGAGGGATCCCATCTGATGCAGCAAAGGATGAAGGCAACACACAAAGTGAAGTGGGGTCAGGGGGGAGAGAGGGATTTAGGGGGTTCTTTGCTATTGCAGCCACGCCAGCCATCTCCACTAACAGAAGCGCCATCCTCCCTAAAGTTCTGTGTGGTACCACATACCACGGCCTGAAATTCTCACCCTTTGGAAAGCTTGGGAAACGAGTTAAGGGAATTCCTAAGCCATGGAATGTGCAGGAATCTTAAGCAGGGCTCTGTTTGTATCTGTCCTGTTGTTGACATCCTGGTCCCTAATGAGGTCATTTGAACATCTGTAGCATATCTGCCAAGAGCCAGTTAACTGGAAATGACATTAGTCACCGTTAGCATAGTGTCTCTTCCCCTTTCTCCCTTGGATCTGTGCCTTGGGGACACTCCGGCACAGCTCAGAGGTGCTTAGGGCCCAGACATCAAAGGGAGGGATACAGTCATCAGCAGCCCCTGTCAAAACATTCAACATTTGACTTGCTGCCCCCCAACCTTTCTGATACCAAAGACCTCCCTGCATAATCCCACCCTCTGAGTTTTGGAGGATCAAGTCTTCAAATATAAAGCACTGATTAAGTCATAATATACTTATTTGCCCAGTCCCTATTAATCCGCCTTCATGTATAGTACTGATCGGACAACACTAACAACACAGAATTGATATAATTTCAGACCAAAGAAATTTTAGTCAGTCTAGGTGGGCTTAACTATCATCAGAGGAAGGTTTCTAGTAGGTTTTTAAAATTTTATTTTTAACTTACTTTCAAAACTGAGCAGTTATTATTAGACCTTTTGAATGAATGAATTAGCCAGGAATCACTGCCCTTGAGCATCTTAAAAAGATGAGATCTAAAGCTGCCTTATACGTGGTCATTAATGGTCACCTAACACTCTGCCGTTAATGCCTGTGGGGTCTGGGGGCCAAAGCACAAGACAGACCGCACAGCCTCTATGTACCAGGCCCAGGCCAGGGGCTTTAGAATCTTAACTCTTTTCACGCATCCCCAAGCCTTGAGGCAGAACCACAGGAGTGCTGCAGCAGGGCTAAGCTCTGGGGTTCTTAGGATAACTCTTAGTTCCTGGGGATAAGAGGCTGAGAAAGGCCAAGAGCCCCCAGGACATCTCAGTTGAGCTCAGGAAGAGCCTGGTGCCCATCCTGAGCAGAGGCAGGACTCAGAAGGAGCCGGGGTGCAGCGGCTCCGAATGGAAAGCCTTGGCGAACCCTCCCAGGTTGTGCGTATGTGTACGCTCGCACGGAGGAGTTGGATTCCTTCTAAACATTGCTCACCTCGAGGTTTTCACTATTTCCATCAACACAAGTAACCAGGCAACTCTGCTGTGACTTAATGGAAATTCATATTGGGCGGGACCATAAATCTTCATTTCAGAGATGAGGAAACAGTGACAGGGAAGGGCTCTGTGGTGCTGGAGGTCACATATCAAGTAGGGAAAAGCCACCATTTCGCCCAGAGCTTTCAGTTTCAAAGTACATGCTCTTACAACTTGATGAGTGCATGGTGGGGCCAGTCAGGCCCACAGAGACTATCCAGCCCAATTTGGAGAAACTGAGGCTCAAAGAGGGTATACCCATGACCAGGGCTACAATTAGTTCATAAAAGAACCAGGGAAAGAACCTAGGTCTCCTAACTCCAATTCCAGTACACTGAAATTTTTTGAATGATCATCAGAGATGAATGGAAACTTAGAGATTCATTCATGCATTCAGTCAACCGAACAACCTTCATTCCTCGCTAGAAATGAGGAAGCCTTGCCCAGAGGCCTCTTTCAGCCATGTCTCATTGGCTAGAATTGCACCCCATGCTGAAGCCTGACCCACACACTGGTCAGGGAACCAGGGCCAACTCCTTCTTGATTGCCACACTCCTGTATCCAGCTGCTGCCTGCCTAACATCTGCCCCCGGGGGTCTAGCAGGCAGCTCAAACACCTACCTGTCTGCCCAAACTCTGGATCTGTTCCCACTCGAAAGTGCGCCGCCTCTCTTATTCTTTATCTCAGTTAATAACACTATTATGAGGGCCTCAAACTTTCACTCCCTACACCAAATCCATCAGCAAAACCTTTTGGCTTTACCTTCAAAATAGTTCCCAAATGCAGCCAGTTATCACCCCCTCCTTGGCTACCACCCAGGCTCACTATGCTCACTGGTCTCCCACCCTCCCTCTTGCCCTGCTTGAGCTGGCTTTCTACACGTCTGCTGTGGTAATCCTCTGAAAAGGTTAATCAGATCAATTCTCTCTCTTAGTGAAGAGCCCCCAATAATTTCTCATCACATTTAGAGCAAAATCTAAAGTCCTTTCCATGACCTAATCTCTTCTCACAACACTCCAGCCACATTGGCCTCCTAGTTAGTCTGAGTATGCAGATTTATCCCAGGGCCTTTGCACCTGCTGTTCCTGCTGAGTGGAACACTTTACCCCCAGAGATTCACAGGGCTTCTGCCCTCCCTTCACTCATGTCTCTGGTCAATCACCTCCCTCTGTCCCCTTATCTAAAACAGCAAGCCTGTTTCTCTCTATCCCTTTATCTGGCTTTACTTTGTTCATAAAACCTTGGGTTGGTATTGTATATTTGTATGATTTATATTTGCGTGTTTATTTTCTATCACCCCAACTAGAATTGAGGTTACATGAAGGCAAAGACATGGACTGATTTTTTTTTTCATGACTTTATCTGCAGTGCCTAGAGTAACACCCAACACAAAATAGATGCTCAATAATGTTAAATGAGAGAATGATGAATGAATGAATAATTGGCTTGGACCCATGAGGATCCACCCTTCAGGGATGGAGATGGGCTAGTCTCTCCCAGAGGAGGGTGCACATGTGAGCAAAATTGGGTTCCACCAACTCAGAAGAAAGGGTAAATAGATGTTGAGTAGATGGCCAGGAGAGTCTGCTACGTCAGGCTTGTCCAGGTTCTGTTATTACATAGTCACTGAGCACCTTTAGGTGAGCTCAGCATGTTCCTCTCCATTTTGTTTAAGCAGAGCAGCCAGCAGAAGGGTGTGCACTGGCTCACTGGGGCTTGGCCAGGTTGGGAACACAGAGTGTCTACTCTCCAGGCTCACAGCAAAGCCACAAAATGAATTGTGACTTCCTGGGGCAGTGGGGACTTAGGGCTGGGCTCCATTTGTTATCTCCCTTGGTGACAGACTGGTCCCCAGTGATGTCATCTGAGCATCTGCAGGCACCTCTGCCAGGAGCCCACTAACTGGAAATGACATCAGCTACCAGCAAAGTGACTTGGGCGCCCGGCAGACACATCCCGCAGATCCCCTGTCTGGAGCTCATCTCCTGCCTACCTGGAAGTCTTCTGGCTGGCACTTTGGCAAACAAAGAGGCATTTGAGAGGGAATTAAGTTGACTTTAAAAGATAGCCTCAAAGTGTTTCCCAACACGTTGATGCTTACATTGAATTATAGGTGCTAATAAAGCTGTCAGAGCCTTGGCTCGAGGACCCAACTGAAGCTAACAGATCCCTGGGAAATGATGAGAATTCCTCCGGGCCTGGAATGTCAGTCCCTGGCCTGGCTGGAGGCTCACACACATGCATAACAAAGATGAGGAAGGGCTGGAATTAACTTCTCCAACTGCCTCACTGATTGGCCGGAAGGGTTTGCTGTAGTCTTAAAGCAGAAGGCAGCTTTGCTGGAGTCCTCTGTCTCACTGTGTTCTGGGATACCCTGATCCTTTCCTTTCTAAAATACTCAGTGTCGCCATCAAGCCACAGTGACTACCAGAACTGGCAGTAAAGAAGAGCAGTGTTTAGAGTGCTGGGGGAAAAGGGCTACCACAGAGCACTCCTCCTTGGACTTACCTAAGACCAGATCTGTAATTTTGTTCAAAAGACACAGAGATAAGTTCCAGATCTCATACAGAGCTCTCTTTCCTGGGAACGTATTAAATGCTAGGCCTGTACCATGTTCTATACATTCACGATCTTTTGAAAGCATCCAATAGTCCTATGAACAGCTATGTATTCATACATTCATTTCAATAAATATTTATTGAGAACCTATAACATGTTAGGCCTTGAGCTAGACTCATGGGATACAATAGGGAACAAGACAGAAACTATACTCTGTCCCTTGGATTTGGTCACACAAGCCACAATCATTAACAATTGCAAATGCATCATTAAGAAGTCTGGGGTGCTGTGTGAGGATATAATGGGCAGGTATAATGTAAAGGCATCAAGGAAGGCAGCTTTGAGAAGGTGAAACTGAAGCTATGAGCTGAAGAACAAGTGGGAGTTAGGAAGGTGCAGGCTGTCCTCCTATGGCTGCTGTAACTACTTCAAACTTGATGGCTTAAAACAGAACAGATTTATTCTCTTACAAATTTAGGTGGTCAGAAGTCCAAATTTAGGTGAAAGTCAAGGTGTTGGCAGGGCTGGTTCCTTTTGGAGGCCAGAACAGTTTAAGTCCCTTTTGCCATATAAGGTGGCATTCACAGGTTCTGGAGACTAGAATGTGGATATAGCTGGGGACCATTATTCAGTCCACCATAGCCGCTAAATGGGGAAAAGCCTGTGGAATGCATTTAGAGAGGTAGCTTAATGTCCTGATTAAACTGCGGGGCTCTGGATACTGACATCTACATTTACAGCCTGACTATACTGATTCTTTATTGTCTAACGTTGGACAACTTATTAACCTCCCTGTGTTTCAGCTTTTCTACCTATAAAGTGGGATTAATAATAGTGTCTACTTTATAGGATTGTCTTAAGGATTGAATGAGATTTCAAGTAAGGCATTTAGAGCAATGCCTGACATCTTGTATGTGCTCAATAAATGTTAGTTTTTATCATTAACTATTATTATTTATTATTAACTATTTTTGAAGCTTTATTGAGATGTAATTGACATAACAGCACTGTATAATTTAAGACATACAACATGTTGATTTGATACACTTATACAAATAATTACCACCATAGGTTAGCTAACATATCTATCAATCATGTCACTTAACTGCCATTTCCTTTTTGTGGTGACAGCATTTAGAATCTATCTACTCTCTTAGTAACTTTCAAGTACATAATACAGTATTAGTAACTATAATCAGCATGCTGTGCATTAGATCCCCCAAACTTACTCATCTTATAATTGAAAGTTTGTACTCTTTGACCAAAACCTCCTTATTTTCCCCACCACCCAGACCCTGGTAACCACAACTCTAGTCTCCGCTTCTATGAGTTTGACTTTTTTAGATGCCGTGTAAAAGTGGTATTATATATTATTTGTCTTTCTCTGTCTGACTTATTTCACTTTGCATAGTGCCCTCAGTCCATGTTGTAAATTAACCAACCATATATACACGAGTTTATTTCTGAATTCTCTATTCTGTTCCATATGTCTGTTTTTATGACAATATCATACTGTTTTGATTACTATGGCTCTGCAGGATAGTTTGAAATCAGGAAGTGGGAGGCCTCCAGCTTTGTTCTTTTTTTTCAAGATTGCTTTGACTATTCAGGATCTTTTATGGTTCCATCCAAATTTAGAATTGTTTTTCTATTTCTGTGAAAAATGCTATTGGAATTTTGATAGGGAGTGTATTGAATTTGTAGATTGCTTTGGTTAGTATGTACATTTTAACAATGTTCATCCTTCCAATCCGTGAGAATGGGATATCTTTCCATTTACTTGTGTATTCTTGCATTTCTTTTGTCAATGTCTTATAGTTTTCAGTGTACAGATTTTTGACCTCCCTGGTTAACTTTATTCCTAAGTGTTTTGTTCTTTTTGATGCTATTGTAAATAGGATTATTTTCTCAGTTTCTCTTTTTGATAGTTTACTTTTTAGTGCTTAAAATTTGAACTGATTTTTATATATTGATTTTGTATCCTACAACTTTACTGAATTCCTTTATTAGTTCCAACAGTCTCTTGGTGGAATCTTTAGAGTTTTCTGTATATAATATTGTGCCATCTGCAAATAGAGACAATTTTACTTCCTCTTCTTTCTGATTTGAATGCCTTTTCTTTCTTTTTCTTGCCTGATTGCTCTGGCTAGGATTTCCAGTATGATGTTGAATAAAAGGGGCAAGACTGGGCATCCTTGTCTTGTTCTTGATCTTAGAGGAGAAGCTTTCGGCTTTTCACTCTTGTCATACATAGCACTTATTATGTTGGGGTAGGTTCCCTCTATACCCACTGTGCTGAGAGTTTTTGTCATGAAAGAATATTGAATTTTGTCAAGTGATTTTTCTGAATCAATTGAGATGATCATATGATTTTTATCCTTCACTTTGTTAATGTGCTATATTACATTTATTATTAATTATTATAATTACATTATTAACAGTTTTTCAAGAACTGAGAGAAACAAGGAAGAGAGTGTCTAGAGGGCTAGGGTGGTGAACAGGATTTGATTTTAGATGATGCAGAGACTTATTTGAAGTTCCTTGCATGAATTTGGATTATTATCCTAGTGATGACTGGAATCATGAAAATGTTTTAATGGGAGTGAATGACATCTGATTTGTCTTTAAAAAATTCATTTTGGCTGCATGGTTGAAAATAAGTTGAGACTGACTAGGTATCTCCAGTGAGAGACGATGGCGGGCATCACCAGTCACATTTACTGAAGAGGAACCTGAGGCTCAAAGGATGAAGCCACTCATTTAAGTGGACTTGAACGAGCTTGAGCCTTCACTTGTTAAGGCCACTGAATTAACAAAAAGTGGGAGTTAATACAGTGAGATTCAAAATTAAGTGAGTTTGATTTCAAAGTCTGTGTTCTTTATTGCACTGCATGGCCTGGTAGCCAAGGTAACATGAATGAAAGACTTACTGCTTCCCAGATGCACTGCTCAGAGACCTGACGGAAGACACCCATATGGGGGAAGCCTTTACTTTCCTTGTCTTTGCTCCAGTTCAGTTTCTCTCACATTGACAGAGGAATGTTTCTTCAACTATAATAAACCAGCATCCCCATCTAATGAATCTTCCACTCTACTCCCAGGTTCACTAGTCACCTCGTCCTTTCAGGTTAGGTTCTCTTGGTCCTTGACAGCTTGGTCTTTGTCCTGAAAGCCCACTCCATCAATGCTTATACTGGCAGTCCTGTCAACCATGGCTAACATCCTTAGTTCGTCTAAACCAGGGCCCTTATATTACCCCAGACTCTTTGAGATGTTAGTGACAGAAAGTTAAATCAAACTGACTTAAGAATAAAGGAGAAAAATTTAACTAATAAAACTAAAAAAAAAGCCAGGGGTTACTGCCTTCAGGCATGGCTGGATCTAGGTGCTCAAATGATGATGAAAATTCACCATGCTTTATTTCTCAGCATTACTTTTATTTGTATTGGACTTCCTTCTCAGGGTGATTTATTTCATGATAGATATCCACTAACTCTAACAGCTCCTGGCTAACATTCCATCCTAGTCCAGTGGAAAGAGCTTTTCTTTGGTAGTGGGTTCAGCAAAAGTTTCAGTGTGAGTCTCACTGGATCCGCCCAAGTCACATACCCATCCTTAAACCAGTCACTATGGCAAGGGGAGTGAAATATCCTAACTGGCTGAGTTAGGACCATATGTTTCCCCTGGAGCTAGATGGGGTGAGGTTAACCTTATCCAAGCCAGCTAGACTCTATGGATACTCCCCAAGGGCGAATTTAGGTGCTGTATCAAAGGAGGGTAAACTGATGATAGGCTCATGGAAACCCAATAATTGTCCACTCTTTTTACAAATCCCATGTGCTTTACAGTCTTTCTTCCTTGACCTACCTGACCCCTTCCACCTGAAACATCCTCTCTTGACTCTACCTGTAGAAATCTCCCTCTTCTCAGTGCAGACTCAATTTCTTCTCCCAGGAAACCTTCCTTTATGTCAAGGGCAGGCTCTCTCTTTCACTCTGGCTCCATACCCCTTCATCCACATCTTTCTTAGGCTCAGGAAGCTTTGTATTACGTTATCTGGGTCAGTCCTTCCCACCTCTCCGGACTGGCCATGGCCTGAGTAGGGACTAGAATATCCACATGGGAGTTTTTTCCCCAGACCAGGTACAGAATGAACAATTAGTTACACAATATTTGCAAACTCGATGATTGTCTCTGATACAGTCATGAGAAAAATATTCCAAAGATAAAATAATACTTTAGTAATGAGTTGAAGTAAGATATTTCATTACTCCTCACTCCTCCCTTCTGCCTTTCCTGGTCCCCTACCCTCCTCTCAAGCATCCCTACTTCATGGGATTAGAGACTCTTCAAGCCGGTAGAGGTCCCAGGGAGCACTCCATTCAGATGCAGTGCTGGCCTAGACCTGAGTCTCCTGACAATCTGTTCAGTAATCTTCCCATTCTGACCTGTTTTCCCTTTATTTTCTTGAGTAGTTGTTTGTCCTCACGACAACCTTATGAGTAAGGTACTAAAGGTATTATTTTCCTTTTATCATGATGTGGATACTGAATTCTCAGAAAGATGCAGTGGCCTACCTCAATCCAGGGTACATTTTTATAATCCTGCCACTTACATTCCCCTCATCTGGTCTTCTTAATATGTGTGGGTCTTTTACTTTAATTTTATTTCTTTCTATTAGGCTGAAAGTGTTTAGGTGAGCCACCTGGAAACCATTTTGTAAGGAGGTAGGGTATGAACAAATGCGGTATAAAGAGGAACTCACCCAAGAACACACGGCCTGGGTTCCCTCGACTTCCTGCTGCCAGAATGTGCCCACACACGGGGACTGAGAGTGAAGCACCCTCCCCCCATCCCCAGGAGGGCAGGAGGATAGGATTACGCCTGGAGCCGGGAAACAATATGATTCACTTCCCATCACCCTCAGATGCCGTTTTCTTTCCCCACCAGACATGAGCTCATGGAATTCTGTTTCACGTTCCTTTCGATAGATTTTCCTTTTCCTGGAGTAAGGTTAAATGGAACCATCACAGGGAAGCATTCATCAAGAACAGCCATTGGATGTTAAGAGGATCATTGTGCTGGCCCGGGTACCACAGGGATGATCACTAGCGTTGCCTTAAGAATGTGCAGAGGCCACATTTACGTTTCAGGGCAGCCCCTTTGACAACTTTGGCAAAGGTCCCCAGCGCTGCTTTCCTTCCCGCAGTGTGATGTGAGAACGCTGCTACAGTACAATCCTTGTTTAAGCACAAGCCCGGCACTGTGCCGCCTGGGAGGTGGATTACGCCCCAGATGATGGCGGAAAGCCTCAGCGGGAGGGATTCAGTTCCTCCAGGCTCAGTGTATATATATAACAATAACGTGTGTTGCCCACAAACTCCGTAGTTAACACACCAAGGTAAGGAGCAGCGGAATCCACATTCAGCAACGTGTTTTGATTATTCATATTCTTGATCTTGACTTTTAAGGCCCTCTGCATTTTGATCCAGGCTTCTCTACTACTGGTTTATTTATACCTTAAATCAAGAGGGCAGAGGGGCTTCATTCTATGTATCAACTGTGATAACTTGGGAGTGGCTGCCTGGAACACTGTGTTGAGAAGGATTCTGAGGCCACATCCTGACTCAGCAGGTTGAAGCTCTGTGATCGATTAGTGAGGTCTGCCATAGGTGAGGGTGAGAATTTAGCAGCAGACACATCCACCATCCCCTGTCTATGCACAGCACGTTGGATTCATTAGCTAAGCCACACTTATACCCTGTTTCCTTTTTCCATCTTCTTCCCGTTTGTTAGGCATTCTTTCCTGGTGAATATCTGGTAATATTTTTTATGGGTCATTGCAAATTGCAGCTTTTAAAGCTATTATGAAGTCCTCCTAAGCAGGCGTATTTTTCTTTCTTCATCATTCCTTTAGCCTTTGGTAACACTCTTAGGGTACCATTCTCTCGCTTGAATTAGAAAGTCATGCATGCACCTTATTTTTCCTGCAGGTTTGTAAACTCCTTGATGGTAGAAATCAAATCCCTTTTATCTTTATATCCCCATGTCTAGTTACTAAAAGAAAAGCTAAAATCCAAGAATGAATCTTAGCTCCTTTGGTCTAGTCTTCACCTTTTCCAGATGGGAAAACTGAGACTTGGGAGAAGGTGGGAGAGTTGCTAGAGGTCACAGTCAAAGTCAGAAACATTTGTCCTGACTCTAAAAGTTAGACTCCTGAAATGCTGGATTGGGAAGGAGTCTCTTAGGCTGCTTTGGTAGCCGGGAAGCTCCAAGAGACAGGACGCCATACTTTTGATTGATCATCCTTATTCTGGTCTTTGATGTTTTGGTTTCATTGTGATCACTCTGTGGTAAACATGAACCATGACAAATCATTTTGGGACATAAGCTGAGCGTGAATAGTGAACAAATAAAAATGAACTGGTCTCTTTTAGTCACTCATTTATCCTTGGAAAATTATTGGCATCATTGCCGTAGCACACAAACCAGACAAAAACCACACCCTTATGGATTTTAGATTCTAGGGGTGTGTGTGTGTGTGGTTTTGCTTGTATTAATTCATTAAATTCTCACACACTGTATATGATACTTAATATTATCATCATCGCCAGTTTACTGATGAGAAAACAAAATTTCAGAGAGGTTAAGTTATTTGCCCAATGTCACACAGCTAGAAAGTCACGGAACCAAGATTTGAACTCAAGCAGTCCAGTTATTTATAGACAGAAATCTGAGACTCAAAGAGGATAGGCTACTAAGCCAAGTCTACACAGTTGGCTTAAGGGCAAGATTGGGCTGTTTGACTCTGAGATCAGGTTCTGTCCAGGCCACCAGTTCGCCTTTCTTTCCCAAGCTGTGGGGAGGGATGGGATGGGATGGGATGTTCGATGGGTGAAATGGCCAGTAAGATCTGAGAACACATGATTTCTCTTGTAGGATAGACACGGACTGTTTGTTTCTCATCGGTGGAGGAGGGAGGGGAGGGTTTGGTGGGAGGGTGAGGAGCAGACTTCCAACACACCAAATATTACCCTAATTGGCTCAAAGGCCATGATTGTATCAAGTTCCAGAAATTATGAGTGAACCAGACAGGCCACCGCAGCTGGTCGGCAAATTATTGGCTCAAGTGTTGTAATTATTAAATGTAGCAGAGAGAGAGAGTACGAGAAACTCAGACACTTAGTCCGGGATAATTGATCCAAAAATTATGGGTTCCAAGAAGGCCAACACTTGCTTAAATTTAGATTTGGACTCAACTCCTGTCACACGCACACAAATGACTACTGTTTCCTGGACACCCACTCAGCACACACAATCGGCCCCTCAGCTCTGCCAGCCCGCAGGAACAAAAGGGATTTTGATTCCGATTATTTTTAAACTTTAATGACAAATCCTTTCCTTCTCCACATTAAAAAATAAAGGCTGTGCATCGTACCATTAAGGGACTGCTCGCTGCCGCTTGATTCTCGGAGGCACTTACGTTGTTTAAATTTTGATTTCCAGGTTGAAATTTTTATTGAAAACATCACTATCTTTCGAAACAACAAAAAAAAGTTCCTTCACTTGTCCCTGTGCTAGTTTGTTCTTTTACCTGCTTTCACTTCTGCTCCGCGGGAGGCTCCCCCTGCCTCTCTGTGGCTCTGTGGCTCCCAGATGCCTCCCTCCAGCCTTGTGATCTGAACTTGCCATTCCTGTCCTGAACAAAAGGTTTTAGTAGGTTTTTTTTTTTTTTTTTTTTTGTAAATGAGTTTGTCTTAGGAGCAGGCTGAAGACTTAAGTATGCAAATCCTTGACCACTCAGGGGCAGCGTCCATCTAGGGATGACAGTGATGGTGAGGATGACGATGATATGATGCTAATGACAAGACCTCGCTGAGTGCTTCCCACGTGCCAGGCCCATTTCTAGGTACGTTGCAGACATTATCTCCTATATTCTTCAACACACTACAGGGATGAGGGTCTTACTCCATCTTACAGAAGAGGAGACAGATTCTGAAAAATCATGGCATCAGGGAAGGCGAGATGTTATCCTTTATCATTCTAGAATAATGTTGGCTGTGACAAATGCCACTAGAAAGCCAGATGTGAAGGACTGAGCAAGATCTGAAGAGAGATGTCTTTTAGTAGGTCCCTGGTAAACCGGCAAAGAGGCAAAGAGGGCGCTGGAGCTCAGTGGGTAGGATTTTGACATGCAGAGAAAAGGCCAGAGAATGTCTTAGTAAAGAGAAGAAAACTGGAAGTGTGTTTGGGAATAATTGGCTTGGCCAATGGAGGAAGAGTGGAGTTAATGTCAAGATTTAGGGATGCAATGATCCGTTTTTGGAGGTCCTTGAATATCAGCTTAACAGCCCTGATCTCTTCCCCATGGGCAGAGGAATCATCCAATGGTTTTAATCAAGGGAGTAACTACATTGGAATTGCAATTTTGAAAGATCACTCTAGCAAAGGGGGATAGCAAAGGGTGAATGGGAAATCAGAGGCGGTAAGATGAGAGGCAGGGGGACCAGAAGGATGGCTGCTGGAATAGACTCCTCCAGCTCTATGTCTTATGTTGTGTGCTCTTCCTGGTGACTGGCCTTGGGTCCCAGCTCTCCACCTTGGGCTCCCAGGTTGCCCACTGGTCCCAGACTGCCCTCAGATAGCTCTCTGCTGCCCCCACCTGGTCCAGGTGGCCCCTGCCACAGTTCACTTGCAGGGCCTGGCCCAGAGGATCTCACACAGGTTAATATCCCTGCAAATAATATAACTGCTACTACTACCAGCCGAGACTCAGAGTCACAGTCTGTGCCAGGCACTGTTCACGTCTACTTCCTTACTAAATGCTTACCTCCCAGAGAGATGCTACGATGTGGCTACTGTTATTACTTTCATTTCACAAGTAATAAGACTGAGGCTTGGATCTGCTCTATCCCCAGTATGGTGAGATGCGAGACTTCTGCCAGGAGCCTGCCTGAAAGTCTGGGGTTCCTTCATGAGAGTCACTATCATCTAGATCCTGCAGGAGAACCTGGTCAGAGCCCCAGTGAAGAGACATGCCCATGGGGTGAGAGGAGGGTGTGGCTACTTTAAACAAGGGACCTGGGGCGAGAGAGAGCATGCGGAATGGGGGAGGGGAGAGAGTGGTCATGTCCAGGATCTGAGCACTGAGAAGCGGGGCCCTAGGGAGAGCAGAGCTTTACATGAGAAATGGAGGCAGGACCCTCGGAAACAAACAGGAAAGAGCAGAAAGGAGCATGGGGAATGCTGGTGCAAGGCTTCAGGCTCCCAGCTGCGACTGGCTCGTGGGCTTGGGGCTGGCTTTGTGCGTCTGTTGGTTTCCTTAAACAGACAAGGTTCTTACTGCTCAAAGTCATCTTTCAGACTTGACAATACTTGGGGGTTAAGGCACTGACTCTTAGGAGATTCCTGTTAAGGAAAATCCTCTGGTATATTTCAAGCAGAGAACAGGGCCCTGAGGAGGCTGGGGACAGACAGGGTAGTTTTTAATGGCAGGAGGCAGGGCACAGGCGCAGCTGGCAGTCAGCAGGGGGGAGCTTGCCCAGAGAGGTGTGTGGAGAGCAGAATGCTAACTTCTCCCACTTTCCAGTTTTGCCTGGGGCCAGCCCTGGGCACAATGATAACGTTTCTATAAAACAATTCTCAGGAAGGCTGGTACGAGAAAGCAAAGAGTACATTTCCATAGTTAAGTACATCCTGCCAAGTTAAAGAGCTCCCTGGGACCCGCTGAGGTTGTGAGCATGTTCTGAATACACATGAAGCATCAGACCATTAGTGGGAGTGAAAGCTGGCCACGTGTTGTCTGTGTGCACATCCTCCGTGTCACGTCTTCCTTGTGTCCAGTCAGTCATCTCACCACCCCAAACACCACGCTGGCTCCCAGCTGATGGTGAAATGTAGTAGCAGCTGAGCCCCGCCCCAGACAGACTAATGAAAGGATGTGAATAAGAGTGGGAAGGAAACCATTCGGGGAGGGTTACTCAGATTATTGTTGGCAAGAAACAAAGACCATTTTAATACAAGAGAGGTTTGTTGTTAGGATGAGTGTAGACCAGAACTGAGCTTGCTTACGTTTCAAACCCAGATAGCCTATGGACCCACTCCTCTCCCCGTCTCTCTCTCATGAACTGTGAGAAGTCCTGTGTTCATAACATCTCTTGCTTCCACCTGCTCCAATCAGATCCCAAGATCTAGCAGAAAATCACATCTGTGCGCTGCAACCCCGGTTGTGGAGGGAGTTCCTGTAACTGGCTTAGCTAATTACTGTTGGTCCCACTGGACAGTGTCCTTCATGAATGCCTCATGTGGGTATAATCAGGACAACGGGCAAACCACCTTGGATGGGATGTCGACCTCTAAGCCAACTGCCGGTCCCCTGGTACTAAGAACAGCTTATGACTACGTCCCTCAGCAGAGACGCAGGTGGGTTGGTTTTGGATAGGAGAGCACACAGGCTCTCCGAGGCAAACACCATAAAATACTCATTGTAAACAGGGGTGCATCTGATTTTGATCTCCATGCAAGTCATCCTAGGAGTAGGAGAAGGAATTAGGGAAAGAAGAAACCATAAGGACATGCACAGAAATAAAAAGGTCTGTTCTGGAACCACCAAAGTCAGACCTGAAACGTAACTTAAAGAAAGCCTGGTCAAACGTCCCTCTGTTACAAATGGGGAAACTGAGCATCAGAGAAGGAAACCAGCCTCCTGATGGACCGTGTATCACGTCTTCCATCACGGCTGGTTGTCTTCTCTCCTTCAAGCACCCGTATGGGAGAAGAGATTTCTCAGACCAGGTTGGTCAGCCAACCTTGTTACATTAAAGGACAGATCTGTCCTGTATTAGTCTGGGATTTACCAAGAAATGCTTAAGTAAAGATCTTGTCAAGGAAGGACACCTGAAGTACATAGGATTAGGCGTTAAGTGTAAAAAGATCAAAACACAGAAATGAAAGAAAAATTTCAATTAAATTTTTATTACATATCTGAATTAAGAATGGCTTTATAATCTTAAAACCAATACAAATACCAAAAGGAAAGACTGATATATTTGACTACATAAAAATATAATACTTCTGTCGTGAAAATTAACATAAACCAATTAAAGTGGAAAAATGGAAAACTGGCACAAATGTCTAAGGATTAATATCCTTGCTGGAGTATGGAGACTTTTATAAAAATTGATAAGTAAAACACTAAGTGTTCAATGGCTAATGGGGAAAGGATATGAACATGCATAATAAAGGGGAAATATGTGATTAATAAACATTCGAACGAAGTATCTGCTATACTAGTCAGGGCAATGAATATGAAAACAGCAACAGGATGCTCCTCTCCCCCTTTTTCTACCTAAATTAGTTAAGATTACAAACAATCCCTGGTGCAGGCGTGAAGGCAGTGAAACAGCCACCTTCCTGCATTGCGGAGAGGCGTTTACCCTATAGGAGATACTTGTTTTGGAAAATAATTAGGGAATCTGTCATATGGAAATAATCTAAAATCTAAAGATGTTTGTTAAATTACTATTTATCATAATGAATAATTAGAAAAACCTGTTGTACCACCACAGAGGAATGTTTAAGTAAACCACAGTTCTTCTATAGGCGAGAATGTGCAACTCTTAGAATATTTCCAACAACCTGTGGAAATGCAAACATCACAGTGTTAAATCAAACTTGTGTGCATGCAGTGTGAATGTGGCCGTGTACGAAAAAGGCACAGCAGGAAAGCACGCCTGCCAGGTTTACATTCCTCTGCTTAATGGACATTCTGGATCATTCTATTTTATTTTATTTTTTGCTTTTCTCTTCAATCAGAATATATACATACTATTTTTATAAGCAAAATAAATCAGAAAAAAATAGATGTGGAAATTGGATTGAACTTGAGCACAGTAAATAAAAGGGGTTGAGAGAGTGAGGGAAAAGTCATGCAGGGCAGGGTGCTGGGCCACCATCCTAGGTCAGCCTTGCGATCTGGGAGGGATGGAAGCCATGCCCTGTGCAGGAGATGGACCCTGGCTGGTGTAAATCAGTGAAAGTAAACCTCCTTCCCATCCAGGCTCAAGCCAAGGAGACTTTGCTGATTATCCTTGGGGCTCCAGTGGAGTGAAGTGAGGCCCTTTGCATTGATGCGTGTGGGATATTCTTTCTCTCTCTCTCTCTCTCTCTCTCTGTCAGAAGCACGGGACCTCAGCTGTTGCCGGTGGCCCTCCTGCCAAGTTAAGGGAAGCCAGCCTACAGGTAAAATCAAGACCAGACCAAGAGAAGGGCAGGACGATGGCAGAGAAGCAGGGTTGCTGCTCTCCGACCTCAGAGCTTGTCTATTCAGTGAATTTATAATGCAAGAAGTGGCTTGAGATTTTTTTTTGTTAAATAATAATACTTACAACTGTGAGAACTCCTGATACAGAGAGATATCAGAGATTGCTTCCCACTGACAGATGATACCAGAAATAGAAAGGAATGTAGGATAAGGTGAGCGTGGGTGTCTGACTTCATTGTTGAGAGAAAGGAGCCTGAGAAAGAGGCCTGGAGAGCAGGGCGAGTCCTGGAAGCAGGAAATGTAAGAGAGAGGTAGAAATGCCCAGAAGGGGAAAGCCCTTTCTGAATGATGCTCAGCACCTCAGCCCTATCGTCCTATTGTATCCTATTTTATCTCATCTGATGATTCTGGTGGTCCTGCTAAATCACACGGACGGGAAAAAGAAAGAATGCTATCTCCCAAGAGGGATGTTCTTGTTCTCTCTTGACTTGCTAGCCAGCTTCTAGATGGTCTCTGGGAACTGGGCTGTGCTCTGCTGGTCGTCTGGATGAATCCTGATGCCACCACACAGCACCTTATGACAGATGGCAGAACCCATGCTCTCCTTATGGCTGAATCCACCAAAGAGTGACCTGTTTAAGGATGAAAGCAGGGGAAGTTTGGCAAGATTTATGCAATCCTGATTCTGGGCTTGGAACAGAAAACCCTCAGCTCTGGATTTGAGGAAGAGAATCGTCAGCTCATCTAAGCAATTCTCACTTTAAAATTAAATACAAATTGCTGCCCAAATTTTGCCAAAGAGTTGAAAGCACCTCCGACCCCCTCCAAAACACACACACACACACACACACACACACACACACACATACAACTAAAACAGTGATTTTCCCATATAAGACTGAGGTTTCCGGCAGATCTCTGGGTACCTAGTAAGTCTCACTTTACTCACTCACCTGAATGAATTGAACTATTCACTTAACCATTTATTCACTTAACAAATATTTCCTGGGGACCTACCTACCCACCTAAGGCTGGGGGATATAAGAATAAATAAAATAAGAAATAAAATATATTTATTTAACCCTTACTATATGTGAGCATCATAGTAAGCACTTGTATTGTATTATTTATTGCATTTCATCCACTGAAACAAGCCTATAGCTCAGCACTACTATTTACTCCAATTTAAAAGATAAGGAAACTAAAAGTACGTTAGGTAACTTTCCCAAGGTCATACAGCCTCCAGGAAGGGGAACCAGCTTTCAATCCAAGAGCTTTTACACACTTAATTAACCCTTATGCCAAAGGGAAGACAGAAGCCACCCCCGCCCCAGAAGAGTTAAATTTCCATGGGATCACATGCATTTGGTGTTGGGGAGGCTGAGAAGGTGGCTACTAATTTTGTTGGGGGAAGACTTAGAAGACAAATCATCATCTGATCTGCCTCTTGACAAATATGGAGAGAAATAGTAGGTACTGGGGAGGATGTGTATTCCAAGTAAAGAGCAGAGCTGAGCAAAGAAGATGAAAGGGCACGGAGGGCCTGTGCCTGGGGAGCACCTCAAGCTCAGAGAGGCAATAGCAGGAAGAAGGATGATGAGAAAAGCTTTATCTGCTGAACTAAGAAGTTTGAACTTGAACTTGGGGAGCCAAAGAGGTTTTCCAGCCTGGAGGCAACATGATCAGCTTTGTGTTTTAAAATGATCTGGTAGCCAGTGTGCTGGGGGAATTGAAGAGGGAGAGATCAGATATACAGAAACTTGTTGGGGAGGCCTTTGTAAACTCCAGGTAGCAAAATGAAGAGGACTTGAGCCATCCATTAGCTAGTCCCAATTTGGAGTTCTGTTTTTCTAGAGTTATGGGAAGACGATGTAATATAACAAAGAGAACATTGATGCCAGGCCCTCCTGCCCCGCAAATCTTGGCTATACCTCTCGCCTAGTAATGTGTGACTGTCACGCCTCTCTTTTCTCTTGTATAAATTGGTCATAAGACTTAACTCATAGGATATTGGGGGGATTAAGTGTAGTAATTTATGTAAAGAGCCTAGCATAAAGAAATTCTATAAATGGTAGTTTCATCCCCCACCCCTTCAGGCTAAGAAATGACAGATTGAGCACATAGATTAGTTAGAAGACCTGCCACGTGCTGACACTTTCCAAGACTGAATAAAACATTTAGCCTGCTGATCTAATGTGTCTACACTGATTTACTCAATTGTTTAGTTTTAGTACTTTTTTCTACTGCTCTAGCCATATTAGTCAGGATAGACTAGGGTATGCCACAGTAGCATGTTAGCTCCGGCACCTCAGTGACTTCATAACATACAAGTTTATTTTTCACTCCCTTGACGTGACAACACCAGTAGTCAAGGGACTTCGCTCCATGTATTCACTCAGGGACCCAAGCTGACAAACTCCACAGTCTTGTAACCTCACAACCTGGAATGCAAGGTCTCTAGGTTCTTGCAGCCATAAAAGAGAGAGATGGAGGCGGCACACAGGCTTTTATCTGTCTTGACTTAGAAACGACACACATCGCTTCCACTCATGGCCCCTTGTTCTGAACTAGCTACATGCCCAGCCTAACTGCCAGGGAAGCTGATAAATGAAAGTGAGTACATGGATATTTGATGGGCACTAACTGTTCTGCTACAGTAGTGATAGCTATGTAAGAATTTTTTTAAACGTATTTTCTTCTGGTTAAAGGCTCAAGTTATCCTTGACAGATGAAGTTCTTCTTCCTTGCATTAGTTCTCATCACAGTCCTTTGCTTCAGAGTAACTCATCACGAAAACGTCTCCCTCTTTGTACTGTATGACTTCAAATAACAGAGCTGGTGGAATCTCAGAAAGAATTTCCAGGTCAACTTTTGCATGGAAATTGAGTGTTCCTGACTTGGTAAGTGACCCACTAAAACATCAATTTTGTTTTTGCTTTTGTCTTAATACTTTTTTTATTTGACAATCTATATTGTTACTTTATTTTTTAAACTTTTATATTTCTTATTCTTTTTTCTGTATATATATATATATATATTCTTTTTAAAGACCATCCTTGATTTTTATTTGGGGGGGGCGAGGAGGGAGTAATTAGGTTTT
The DNA here is from genome assembly GCF_048773025.1 of Camelus bactrianus. Taxonomy (NCBI): domain Eukaryota; kingdom Metazoa; phylum Chordata; class Mammalia; order Artiodactyla; family Camelidae; genus Camelus; species Camelus bactrianus. The sequence goes on from NC_133548.1 coordinate 37,154,752, forward strand.
ATCTTTATTAATTTATTATTATTATTAGTTTTAATGGAGGTACTGGGGATTGAACCCAGGACCTTGTGCATGCTAAGCACATGCTCCACCACAGAGCTATACCCTCCCCATCATCAATTTTTGTTTTGATTCTTGCTGCACTAACAGGAGAGTGTCAAGAAAACTTCTATCAGTGCTCGGCATGGGGTGGGCTAGAACCTAGATAGTCGGCTTTTGGAAGATAGTCTCCCCCTCCCCATGTAAACTCAGAAGGTATATAGAACAATTTTTGTTTCTAAATCACGATTTTGCTACTTTGGGATTGATGAATGTATCTAAGTTCTACCCTAGATGTACTGGATCTGTGAAAAAGGGCTCAGAGACCTTTATAAATGCCTAGCCTTGCTTTGAGATTAAGCCCAAGAAAGCTTGATCTGTTTGCATATAATGGTTCATCATGGGCACAGCATCTCTGGGGCTGGGCAGGATGGAGGTGGAATGGCTGTGTGATTGCAAAGACTGGGCTCAAAGAGACACCACCTACAGGATTCAGTGGGGAGCAGCCCCCTGGGTAAGTGTAGCCCTGTGGACATGGAGTCACCCAGGGTCCACTCTTCCTTGGAAGATTATACTGGCCTGAGCCAGAGCCGAGACAAGCCAGACATTGTTGGGCAGGTAGCAGCAGTGCCAGCGAGAGCGGGCCAGTGCTCTACAGTGGCGCCGTGTGGCAGGGAGAAGCTTTGCTGGCAAGGATGGCCGCTGAAGAGCAGATAGAGAGCTCTTGCTCAGAAGTGGATGTTCTGTAGACCCCTTTACGATTATGCAAGCCCTCAAGGTCCAGCGACAGTTGGAGGGTAAAGTGCTCAAGAGGGTGACACTGAATGTATTATCTGTCTGGTGGCCGGAAGCTGTAGCCTATTTGAAATAGAGTTTGGAGAAATGAAAGCGATATGAAGGGAGCTGGCCTGGGGAGTTGAGGAGAATTTCAAACTGATTATATCCAGATGGGAAAGTTGAGGCCCAGACAGAAGGCTGAGCTGAGCTAAAATAGTGAAGACTGGCAGAGCTGGCTTCATACCCAGATCTCCTTACCCCTAGCTCAGTGCTTTCGCTAAGGAACCATGCGGCTCACTGCAAAATCTGAAAAGTCTAGAAAGTCTCAAGGTACAACTCTTTCCTCTTCTTTTCTGCTCTACTATCCCTTTCTTCTTGTTTTGTTGCCTGCTTTTCTCATTTTTCTATTTAACTGATCTTTTCTTTTGCATATGATTCAAACAGGTGAGGACAGACCCAGGCAGCACAAAGGTCAGGAACCTACCACGGGAACTTAGGGGCATCTGGAGGGCAGAATTGGAACAATGACATCAGAGATGCCGGATTAACACAGATGACCTCATTTGGTGTATCTGATGCCATTGCTCAAATCTGGCCCCATCTTTAAATCACCAGGGTCAAGTCTTGGTTCAATAGCAAATTTGTTTATACAGTTCACACTCTTCCTTATCAGACATGGAAAACCATGTACACGGAATTAGATATATGAGAATGGTGTGTGAAAATTAGTTAACCTCTCTGAGCCTAATTCCATTATGTGTAAAATGAACATCCTCACAATTGTCTCATAGGATTAAGCAAAACAATGAACTTTGTGCCTCTTATAGGGCCTGGTATATAGAAGATACTTAAACAATCCTTGGTCTCCTTTTTTTTCAAGCTCTCTTCCATTGACAAGGAATGCTGAAATGGGAAGCGTCTAGGAAACAGAAACCCTAGGAGTCTTGTTGCATCCTTGCCAGCCCACCTGGGTGCTTGGCAAGTGTCTCAAGATTTGACATAGCTAATTCCGAAAGTCAGATACTATGATAAAGACACGTGGGAGGATAAACTATTGACCTATTTCCTGGAGAAAGAAAAAAAAGATTCTGCCAAAACAAAGATGTTTCTAGAGAGTGGGTTGGTTTTGATAAATAATTAACTTGGGTTGGTTTCCTTGTGTCTAGAGGAGTAATTACAACAGCATGTTCACGCCTCTGGAGTTCTGTTGTCACATTTTCCATGATAAAAATCTCTCTTAAAAAAATGCATTCAGAAACTTGGCTGTAAAACAATGCTCTGGTCTGAAGAATGCCACAAAAACTTTCACAGTTTATGGGCAACATTTTTAATTGGATCAAAAGATGCTCTATTGTTTCCAATTGGCCTCAATTAAACCAAGGTAAAGAAATTACATTGCCGTGGGAGGCATCTCACCGCCACCGAAGTAGAACACCCCCTCTGTTGGCCCATTGAGGATATTGCTCCTCTCAGTGGTTACCAAGTATCCTGTCACCTGACACGTGTCTCTCTGCACTAGGTGCTGGGCTGGTTGGGGGGTGGATACAGCAGGGGCTTTCATCTGATATTGAGCTCACAATCTCACTGAAGAGATGACAGTTTACCATGTAGTGAAAGAGTGCTGAGCTCAAGATGTTGATTCAAATTTAAGCAAAACCTAAGGGTCTCAGACACTTTTCTGTAAAATGAGATAACTGGATTATATGGCAAACATTTGAATTTTTAGGCCAACTCTGGTGGTAGTGCCTGCTGCATTGAATAGATTTCTGAGGTCATGTTCATACTTGGTGGGAAAGAACATTACAAAAGAACAGAAGAATGCTTAAACTATTCTGTATGAGAATGAGAGGTAGGGAAGGAAGGAGGAGGGAAAAGAAGTCTGAGGGAGGAACCAAAGAGATGGAAGGCAGAAAAAATGCTGTATTTTCATTAACTCTTCGTTTTCCTCCTGGGACCACTCTTGACTCTATTTCCCAGCTTCCTCTACAGTTGCACGGGGCCACGTGACTAAGTTCTGGTCAATGGAATGTCAGCAAAAAGAGGATCTGCCACTTTCTGACTTGGCCCCTGAGGCATCCTGCGAGGTTCTCTATATTCTGTGCTTCAGACCCACTTCCTTGTCTCCCAGTTGGATGCAGAAGATCCAGAGGAGAACTCTGAGATAGAACCACTAGAGAAAAGGAGGTTCAATTCTTGGATCACTGCATATGGCTTCCCTCTGAATACCCAACTGGACTATGATGTGGGTAAGAAACATATTTTTTAAAGCCACTGAAATTTTGGGGTTGTTTGTTATAGCAATCAGCCTAGCCTGACTATTACAGATTGTGGGAAGCAGCGAACTATGTGGGGGAGGGGCCAGGGGATACCCCTAAAGGTAGAGTAGTGGGGTGATTTTTGGCATGGGCATGTCCAGTATCTAATTTGAAGTCATTAACCCTGCCATGATGGAAACCCTCTTTCATCTCAACCCCATCCTTAAATCACAAGTGTTTTGTAAAAATCGATTTTCAGTGAAATTTTATAAAAAGGATGCATGTTACATCTGAGCTGATACAGAAGAGACCACACCCACAAAAGCAGGAGCCTCAAGGCAAATATGACCAAAGTATATAAGTCCCCTGAGAACTTGCAATAGTTTCATACAAGACACGAAATGAGATTTTGACTCATTTTTGTCTAGACTGTAATAGAGCAGGGAGACTCCAGCTGACCTCAGGGTTACCAGGACTTACGGCTCAAAACACACCAGCAATCTAGCCAGCACTGGAGCACAGGTCTTCCTCCAGCTCCTGCTGTACTCCCAGACTGGCTCCTGTTTGTCACTTTCCTCTCTGCTTTTTCATGACCACTCAGACCACAGGAATTCCAGGCTCTAGGGAATCTTGTCTATCAAGAAATCCAAGGCCCTGCATCCTTTAGTGACAGGGTTAGTGTCTGGCTCCGAATTTTGGGTAAGTGAAATAAGATGAGATATTTTTGGAGCAGGGAAGCTTATTCCTCACCCTTGGAGATGGAGCTGCTTCTGAAACAAGATTGAGTTCTGTGAAATTTCCTGGGATAGATATTTGTCTGTTTTCTTAAACTGTATTTAGATAAGGTTGGATTGGCTGTGATTAGCTCTCCATGAACCAGTGCCAATGGATAGTGGAATGATTTTCGTTGGATACAGTTTCTCCACAACTCTCAAATAATACATATTTTTAGATATGAATTTCAGATTCAGAGTCTTCTCCTTTTGCTACTATTTTGGGAGTCTTGCCAAATGGATGTGTTAACTTTCCAGGCCAGTGGCTGAAATCTGAACCATGGTTTTTCTTTGGAATTGTTTGTTAGGCTCCTGAAGTCTGGGGATTCGAGATGTCTCCCCTGTGCTGTTCACAGTTTGTGTGCTTTTGGAACCAGGATAATTTAGTTACAGATAAGAACTCAACACCAACCTGCTCTTCCAGCCCCTCCCTGGACAGTGCAGAAACCAAGGACGATGGCAATTCTCAGAAACTCAGGCTTAGTATTTACCATTTCATGGACTCCTAGCACTGCCAGAATACTGAGAGCTCACCTGGTGTGAACTGGTTACTTAGTAGCTGAGCAAAATAATGCCCAGAGGGCTGAAGCGTATAAAGAAGATTATACAGTGAGTCTGAGTCATAAACAGAAAGCAAAAAATGATAGTACGTTTTTGAGTACACTGTAATTTTATTAAAGTACCCTGTAAAACAGTACAAGTTGAATTGAAGAATGAAAAAGAAGAAAAAACAGAGGTTTTGGAATTGGAGTATGAAAGAAGAAACCAATGACAGACATCCCCAAAAGAAGATTCATAAAACTTGCTTCTTCCCAAAATAACAAGGATAAGAAAATTGAAGAAAAGTTAGCAATGACAAAAAATTAATGCAAACCTAGGGAAATATCTCAATCTCATACTCTGAGCATTGTGAAAAATGGTGTTTAGATTTAGAGCAGTTTGGAAAGAATTGAAAGATGCCTGGATGCACGGACATATAGCTCCCTTTAGAAACAACATTGCAACAGAACAGGACTTAAGGGGAGGCAAAGCTGAATTTTGCTGATACTTCAGAGTTGGAGAGATTAGGATTAAGGTGCAGGTTTTTCCAAGGGGGGGAAATGGGAATTACCTCCTGTTGAAGAACCTTTTTCCCATTGTTGATTTTAAAAAGCACTTTAAGCCTGGGCTTGAATTGCTTTCAGTTTTTTCTTTGGCCTCTGGAAGAGGCATGGAGGAATTACTTCTTAGGATTCCCTGTTTGGGCCAACACAGCAGCAGCAAACATAGGCTGAATAGGGTGTAGAAACCAATGTGTGGCAAACGCAAATCAAAAGCATGTGAGGAACAAGGACAAAAATAAGGGCAGCACCTTTATAGCCAGTTACCCAGAGAGGAGAGCATATCCAAGCCCAAAGTTCATCTCCCACTCCTCCATGAGACAGGAGAACTGAGTCACCAATATGGTGGTGCGGTCTTCAGTTATTTCCAAAAAGTACAGAGAAAGTGAGCAAAGACAGAATTCTCTAATTGTGGTTACGCAAAGCCCAAGCTTTTTGTCCACACCCTTTGGGCACTTGTGTGACTGGGGGAGAAAAAAAAAAAACCCAGAAACATCCAGTGCTTCAGCTCATATTCCAAGGAAAAGATTTACACAGTGCTGAGGGCAACAGTAAATCCACACCAACTTGGAAAAAGAGCAGCGTGAGACACAATGGCTCTGTTCAAAGATGAGTGAAAAGAAATTCTTGCAATGGGAAACCACAATAAGAATTAGCAAAAATAAACAAATATATGAACAAATGGAACACAGCATGAAAAGTACAAAGAGTAAATTTTCAAAAATACCTTCAAGGAAATAGAAGAACAGTTTAGTTGCAATTACTTCACACTCTCAAGGCAAGCATAGACTTTATGGAATGAGAGGTGTATTAATAATCATGCAACTGATTCAAACAGAAAGGAAACTGATAAAGGTAAGGAAATGAATTAAAGTGAAGAAAAATATACTGGAAGCCTTGAAATAGACTTTCAAAGACCAAAGTTAATGTCTGAAAATATTGTCAATGATGTGGACACAGCACTGTGTAAAAAAAAAAACAGGATGCAGAACAAATAGGAAAAGGTGGAAATACTCACCAATCTGATAACATGAGAGGGAGAACAGACACTGGAGAACAAAACATGGTATTTGACGAAAGGAAGTACTATGAATGGAACAGAAATGTATTCTAAGACCTAAGAGAAGAAAACTTCAGATTTGAAGGAATGACTAATTTTCTAAGTTGAAGCATTCACCCTATTCCAGGAAACTTAACAGATAGCAAAAATTTATCAAAAATAGTCCAGTGAAACAATTAGATTTCAAAGAACAAACAAAATAGTCCTTTAAATTTCAGGACAGGTTACCTAAAGGGAAAAATAAATTAAGTTGAGTTCAGGATGCTAGAATGTAATTGTGCAAGAAATAGGAATTCTACAGCTAGTTAAATGTGTAAAACCAACAGAAACTTATTCTCAAATATAAAAGGTCTTGGGAAATATTTTACCCTTGTACTCCTCCTGAGAAATCTACTAAAAGGTATAACTTAGACAGCCAGAAAATTTTAATAGTAAAAGTAAAAGAGCTGAAGACTAGGGAACTCCAAATATGAAAGGCAATTGAGAATTAAGTATGATAAACATATAATTATATCTAAAGAACTGTGGTAATTGTAGTTAAAGATGGTTTGTAAATATTATAATTAAAAAATAAAATAATGGTAAATTAAAAACAAAATGACAATGGCAAGATCTTGAAAATGACATTATTATAGATGGGAGGGAAAATCCTAGCGCACCCCACAGTAATTATATTTCATGTCTTATTTTACCATGGGGGTGGGGGTAGAACTGATTACTGTTAATAGATTTAGATTTGAAAAATATAGTTTTATCTCATTTATAAATATTAATATAAAAATGCAAACAAATTAAATATTAGCTACTCAATTAGGTTAATTTACCAAGTACTTATTGAGCTCCTATTACGTTCATGTTCTAGGGATATAACAAGGAACATAACATATAAAGTTCCTGTCTCTCCTGGAGCTTACATTTTATACCATGTTCAAGAATGATTTATGCCAGGAAAGCAAATATGTATTAGTACTATGGCATCTATTAATATAATTCAGAATCTTGGAAAGTTTTCCAGTTCCACATACAAGGATCTTGGAAGTTACCACTCAGCCCTGAAAATAAGGAAAAAGCTGAGCAGACTGAAAAATCAACAAATCTCCTAAATTCTAAAAAAAAAAGGTGAGCACATAGGGAATAACCACTGCCTCCAAGATTAGAGAGACAGACAGGCAAATACAAGGAGTGATGTCTTTCTGGAGCAAAGATGCACATGAGGAAACCTCAGTGGGAACCACTGCCAGGGAGGAAAACCTGAATTGTAATTGATGAATTGCTGGAGGCTTAGTGTGGACAACTCTGAGAGTTAAAAATTCCAGGAGAAATCAATCATGGGGAGTTCCCATAATTTTATGAGTTTTACCTTCAGGAGATCAACCTGGTTCCCACAGTAAATATCAGGGAAAAATCTCCTCAGGCTTCTGGCCGGGGGATGGGAAAAGGAACCAGAGCATGCTGTTCTTCTTAACATGGCCTGTCCTTAGAAGAAACTAGCTAATCAGAGCCTAACCTGCTGAGGTGTTATCAGAGCCTAACGGACAAGGGGGAAGGAAAATACCCAACTCCAGGACACTCCAGCAATCATCTCCCACCTGAGGGAGGAGGGGAAAACCAGAAACAATTGTGAAATCCACGGTTTAGAGGCTCACTAAAAGACTAGCCCACACCTCACCAGCACATGGCTAAAGGCCTGTGTATAGTGGAACTTTTTACTTGGTATATCAAGTCTGCCTATCAAGAAAAACTTACAAGGCATACTAAAAGGCAAAAACACAATGTAAGTATAGACAGCAAGCATCAGAAGCAGACATGACAGGGATATTGGAATAATCAGATCACGAATTTAAAACAACCATGGTAAATATGCTAAGGGCTCTAATGGATAACGTAGAGAGCATGCAAGAACAGATGGGCAATGTAAGCAGAGAGACAGAAACCCTAAGAACCAAAAAAGAAATGCTGGAGATCAAAAACACTGACAGAAATGAAGAATGCCTTTACTGGGCTTGTAAGAAAACTGACACAGCTGAGGAAAGAATCTCTCCCTTGAGTCAGAGGAAGAGGTGACTACAGAGGAGAGGCACAAAGAAATACAACAGTGCTGGCTTGGAAGATGGAAGAGGCCCTGAGGCAAGCACTATGGGTGGACTCAAACTACAGAGGGCAAGGAAATAGACTCCCACCAAAGCCTCCAGAAGGAACACACCCCTTGATTTTGTTCCCAATCAGACCTATGGATTTGTCAGATAGTACATGTGTACAGTTTAAGGGACTCAGCTTGTAGTGGATGGTTACAGCAACCACAGAAAACTACATGTCTACCATCTCCACTATGATTACAGAACACTGTTAATATGAAGGGGAACAGCAGTCATTGCTTGCAGCTTATATGGTTGTTGGCTGGAAAATTCAAAATAATCAACAAACTATTAGAAAATATCGAGTGTTCGGTCATGAAAGTCTTTTAAAGATTCATGTAAAAAAGACGAAGTTTTCTTACATTTCAACAGTAAACTGCATATATAATCCAATAATGATCCTATTTATTGTAGCAAAAGGCCATGAAATACATAGAGTAAATTCAACATGTGTGGAGTGTCTTTGAAGAAAATGGATATATGATACTGAACAATATTTAAAAACATGAAGAAAATGAAGTTACTTCTTTGTTCTGACATTAACAATCTTAATATTGTAGAGCCTCTCAAATTTAACAAAATCCAAAACAGTTTACACACTGTCTTGGTAATGGAAACTTGTTAAAATTACTCTAAAATTTATCTCTGGAAATTAAATATGCAAGATTAGGAAGAACAATACCATACAACATATTTGTTTTTTAAAAAATTGTATGCTCTATTAATAAAGCAATGTGATACCACTTTAGGCTAGAAAGATAATTCAGCTGACGACAACTGATTTTTTAACAAGCAGATTTAAATAAATATGGAAATGTATTATATGATTGCATGATATTTCAGATCTGTGCTAGGAAATATAGACTATTTAATAAATAGTGTTAACAGTGGAAATAATAAACAGTAAAAAAAGAAAAATTGATTCTTTGCTTTATGTAAGAATTAATTTCAGATAGCTATTACATTTAAATGTAAAAATTAAAGTCACGATTATTAAAAATGATGATGAATATTTTTATTTTCATAGGGATATAGAGGACATAACTCATAAACTATAATGGAAGAAACTATGATAGACATTTCTATCTAGAGAAAAATATAGAAAGTCAAAATTCTAAAATCAAACTGCAAAACATTCTCAAGTAAGAAAAATACCATACAATCCAATAGTAAAATGGGTAAAAATTACCAGCAGCCATTAAGGAAATAAAAAGTATGAATAGCCCATAAACATCAGAAGACATATTCAACTTAACTTTCAATAGCATAAATGCATATAAAACCTATGACCTGCTTTCATTGTACCATATCAGGTCAATAATGAGGAAAACTAGAGTTAATATCCAGGGTTGGCAAAGAGGTAGGGAAATGGAAATGGGAACATTAAGTACTAGTGGACAGTTGTGAAAGCCAGTACAGTCTTTCTGGATGACAGGATGCATAAAGATTTAAAATGTACATGTCCTGAGATCCTTCTAATATGACTTTATTCTATGGAGATAATTGGAAAAGAATTTAATTATACAGGCATGTTCATTAAAGAGTTGTATATAATAGTGAAGTTGAAAATATTCACAGAGAGTGGAGTGCATAAGTAAAAGTTGGTACATATATACCACGGAGTATAGAGGAAAGATACTTACATGAATTTATTCCTATCTAATGGTTACTCAAATTCCATTAAAACCTATTTTACCCTTAAAAAATGTAAATGTCTATATATTACTGTTGAGTGAAAAATAAGGATTTGATATTGGGGGGGGGGGTAGGAAAATATTCCAAAAGTTTAATGGTGATTTCTCTGGATCGTGATGGTTTTTGTTGTCTTGTTCATTTGTCAGATTTTTGTTGTTTTGTGTATATTTTTATGTAATGTTGGATTTTCTACAATGAAGGTGCACATATCTATGCAGACAAAAAAAAAAACAACCCAGCAGCAACAACTAAAACCAAGTTTAATAAAGTTGGTGAACATTTAAAAACAAAATCTTTAGATGCTTCCTTGCAAAGTAATGATTCTTTTAAAATCATTGTGTGAACAAAACATTTCATTTACTTGGAACTATCTTAACAGGAAAAATGCTTAATTTTCTCCTAACAGATTTTCTGTTATGAAGAGATTTTAAAGTAGAAACAATTTCTTCAAGTTGAGTTGTATAAAGAATTTTACTTTGGGCTGGTAAGACTGTTACATAATTTAGAGTCATCATTTTTTTATTCCCAAATATTTCCATTGATATTATGGTGGAAAGGTTATTCTCTGGTGGCCCAAATGTAATCATAAAATGGGTTAGTAGATTTAGGGATATAATATAAGGAGCCATAGTATTACTAGATTGAAACAAAACATATTTCTATTAACTTCACTTTATAGTGAAGGAAAATTGTGCTCAGAAGTAAAGTGACTTGAGCAGAGACAGACAGTGAGTCAATGGCAGCCCTGAGACTCATCCAGCAGCATGATTTGCAGGTTGCTCTCTGATGTGTTTCTTCTAGAGTGTCTGTTAGTTGCTTGAGGAACCTCATGCATAGGGAGGGGTCCATGTAGATGGGATTCAATCAGACCAGCTCTGCTTCAGTCTATTTTATTTATCAGGCTTCCAGCCAAGTTTGGAAATCAGTCTACTAGGTCACACTATTCTTCCACAGCAATTTGCCCTATGAATATAAACTAACTCTAACAGTAATCCAGCCCAGGGCACCTTCAAAATGAGACTTATTGCTATCATTTGTCTACAGCCTGATTTCCTCAGAATCCAGTCTAAGGTCTTAGGCTGTTTGGCTCTGATTAAATCTCCTATTCTTTTAGTCTTTTTGAGTTATTGGAGGGAGATTTCTGCCTCTCAATACAGCACAGTTCACAGATCTTTAGGAAGCATATCTTGTGGATGTACATGGGTTTCATACTCTGGTGAATGATTCTACCCAAAATGGCAGAGAGGAGAATGAGGGCAGGCAATAGACCCTGTCAATGGTTACTGTTCAGACTCACATTTTTGTTGAGGTCATTGATGAAGTCACAGATGTCATCTACTCAATTTGTGGATAATTACAGCTGGAAGTAATAGTAAATATCTTGGTTTAACAAGAACTAGAAACCTAAAAGACTTAAACAGCATGGACAACAGAAATAAACTATGTAATTATCAGCATTATTCCAAATTGATGTTTTTTAAGGTAGGAAAATCCCCACTACTGAAATGTTAAATCAATGGCTATTTGTCATTTGTAAGGGATACAGGGAAATTCTTGGACCTCTACCTCTAATATTCTCCCCAACTATTATACTCCAGGCTGGTATGCACAGTTAAGAAGCAAGATCAGTGAATTCTTCCTCAATCTAAGATAGATGCTCTTTGATATTGTTCCTAACAAAGAACCAATAGGAAAACTGTTAGTAAGATACTGTAACCAAGGGCATTGGATTGATCCAAAGAAGACTTTCAAGGACCTTGCAAGCTATTGCTTGGTGGGTAGATTCACAGCCAAGCCCCTTGTTTGATAATAAGACTCCAGGCCTATGATGCTTTTATGGAGCCAGGAATGACAAGAAGAGAGATCTTCTGAGGTGCTGGGGAGAGAGTCAGAGAGGGGTGACAGGGCTGAGGTAGTCAGGGTGGCTGCTGTCCCACTTTTCATCTCCCCACTACTTACAAAAGGCACCTTTAGGCTTCTTGAAAATTTCCCATAAGAAAGGCAGCCATCATTTCCAGGTCACAGGTTGGTAAAGATAAAGATGTGGGAGGCAGCATTTACATTTTTTTTGCCTTTTAATACATGTCAGGTATTATGCTAGATGTCTTATCTCATTTAACTTACCCTCAGTTGACAAAAAAGGAAATTGAGAGTCATCAAAGTGAAGAGAAATTCCCCAGGACCCACAAACAGTTAAGTGGCAGAGCTTGAACCCTGTTTTTTTTCGATTTTTTTAAAATCTGGAATCAAAGGCTATCTAGGGAGCACCTAAATATATAAAGCAAATATTAACAGACCTGAAGTGTGAAATAGACAACAATTCAGTAATATAAGGGGACTTCAATACCACACTTTTTGTGATGGATAGATCATCCAGACAGAAAATCAATAAGGAAATATTAGACTTAAACTACATGTTAGACCAGTTAAACTTAACAGATATTGACAGAATAGTCTCTCCAGCAGCAGCAGAATACACATTTTTCTCAAGCATACATGGAACATTCTCCAAAACAGATCATATGTTAGGCCACAAAATAAGTCTTAATAAATTTAAGAAGACTCAAATCATCATATTTTTGACCACTGTGGTTTGAAACTAGAAATCAACCACAAGAAGAAAACTAGAAAATTCATAAATATGTGGAGATTAAACAGCATGCTATTAATTAACCAATGGGTTAAAGAAGAAATAAAAAAAATTTGAGGTATACGAAAATGGAGATACTACATACAAAAACTTATGGGATGCAGCAAAAGTAGAGGGAAGAGGGAAGTTCATAATGATAAATGCCTATTTTAAGAAAAAAGAAAGAGCACAAATAAAGAACCTAAATTTATACCTCAAGGTACCAGAAAAAGCAATATTATATAGCTGCAGTAATTAAAACAGTATGGCATTGGCATTAAAAACAGACACATAGGTCAATGGAATAAAATAGCCTAGAAATAAACCCATGTATATATGGTCAATTAATTCATGACAAAGAAGAAACACAGCTATACAATGGGGAAAGGATAGTGTCTCTTCAATAAAAGGTGTTGGGAAAACTAGAAAAAAGTCACAAGCAAAAGAATAAAATTGGACTCCTATATTATACAGTACACAAAACCAACTCAAAATGGATTAAAGACTTGAGCATAAGACCTGAAAGCATAAAACTCCTAGAAGAAAAGAGGAGGTAAATCCTTGCTATTGGTACTGGCAAAATTTGGGGGAATTTGACACAAAATCATAGGCAACAAAAGCAAAAATAAACAAACTATATCAAACTAAAAGTCTTCTGCACAGCAAAGGAAATCATCCATAAAATGAAAAGGCAATGTATCAAATGGGAAGAAAAATTTGCAAATTATATATTAATAAGGGATTAGTACCCAAAATATATAAAGAACTCATACAACTCAATATAAAAATAAAACCACAAACAATCAGATTTAAAAATGAGCAGAGGAACTGAATAGACATTTTTCCAAAGAAGATGTTTAAGATAGTCAACATGTACTTGAAAAGGTACTCAATGTCATAATAATCAGGGAAATGCAAATCAAACCACAATGAGATACCATCTCATATCTGTTAGAATTGTTATCATTAAAGTGATAAAAGATAACAAGTGTTGGTGAGCATATGGAGAAAAAGAAACCCTTGTGCAAAGTTGGTGGGAATGTGAATTGGTGCTACCACCATAGAAACAATATGGAGGTTCCTCCACCACAAATTAAAAATAGATCTACCATATGATCCAGCAATTCCACTTCTGGGTATATATCCAAAGGACATGTAGGACCTCCAAGAAATATCTACACTCCTTTGTTCATTGCAGCATTATTCACAATAGCCAAGATATGGAAACAACCTGTCTGTCAATGGATGAATGGATAAAGAAGATGTGGTGTATATGTATACAATGGGATACCATTCAGCTATGGGAAAGAAGGAAATTCTGCCATTTGTGACAACTTGAGGGCATTAGGCTTAGTGAAATAAGCTAGACAGTCAAAGACAAATATTGCATGGTAGCACTTATATGTGAAATCTAAAAACAAAAACAAAATTTAAAAAGGTCAAAATCATAGAAAGAGAGAGCAGAAAAGTGGTTGCTAGGGGCTGGGGGCCGAGGCGGGGGAAATAGGGAGAGGTTGGTAAGAGAGGTACAAACTTTCAGTTATAAGATGCATACGGTGACTGACTATAGTTGGTAACACTATATTGTATAATAGAATGTTTTTAATTTAAAAAAATGAAGTTTTGGGACAGATCAAGTGACTTACCCAAGATCTCACATCGGGCTGATAACCTGATGAAGATAATCATATTCTCCCTCTAGGCATGCACTCAGTATTTTTGAAAAAACTGTTAAGAGGTCAATAGATAAAGCACCTACTATGTGTCAGTGTTCATCAGTGTGTTCACTGGAATGCATGTTTCATAACTCTCCATTCATGTGCAGCAAAAAAAAATATCAGACCCAGGACCTTTTGGAAGTTTAAGTAGAGATGCACATTCCTTGGTTGGAAGTGCTGGAAACTCCAAGAGTCTTAGAAACAGCAGACAAAGTCTTGAACACATTGCAGCTTGTAAAGTTGTTTCTTTAGGGTCATTGTTCAAAGGTATAGCATGTCATTTCTATTTCCATTTATAGCAGGGGGTCCCCGAATTGTGGCCTGTGGGCCGAATCCAGCTCCTGGCCTGTTTTGGTAAATAACATTTTTAGTGGCGTGCAGCCATATCCATTCATTTGCATATTGTTTATGTCTGCTTTTGTGCTACAATGATAGAGTTTAATAATTGTAACAGAAATGTGTGGTTTGCAAAGCCTAAAATATTTACTATCTATAATATCTGCTATCTGCAAGGCTATGTAGAAAATGTTTGCTGACCCCTGGTTTATTGTAGTTTTCAGCTCACTGCAGCACTTTTTATTGAAATTTCTCACTTTCCCAAAGCCTAGGAATGAATATTAATTCTATCGCTGCTTGTTTTTTTTTTTAACTTTTGGCAAGTTGGGTATTTGTAGACGTAAATATTTTGGCACAGTTTCTAGCATATGTGAGCCCCTCTGTATATACGCCACAGTGATGGAATGATTTCTTGGGTTTCACACCCTTTTTATAAGGTTTGCCTGCGGCTGTGGGGGAGGGGTGGCATCCTGCTCTCTCTCTCTACAAATTCTAATTGAGGAGAGAAAACAGGAGAGCTGTGTGGTCCAGGGGTCTGTTTCCTTTGCTATTACTACTGGCGGACTCATTAAGGACTTGTTAGGCTTGCGGAGCAGGTGCCCAGACAAGAATGAATCTTTGGCTTTATTGTGTAGAAGCCCTGAGGTCTGAAAATATTAAGTTAAAGCAGAAGTCTTAGCCCTATTTTCAGAGCTGCAAAAAGTCCACCACGAGTCTCCCTTTTGGAGAGTGGAAACCAAAGAATGGTTTTGTTTCCATTTTTGTCCTGTCTTGCAGGACAGTCATCATGGCATAAGACGCCCTTTCATGGCACTCATATTGATCCTAATGGTTGCATATTTCCAGTATTCTTTTTGTTGGTCTTGAGTTTTCATGCATCCTTGTATTTCCCAATTTTTTCATTTCACTTTGTTTTTATTTCAATCTTTGCACTGTTGCTGTATAGTCACTTCAAACACTTAGTGGGAAGAAATGGAGCATGAATATATACAAACAAATATTCAGATAAATAAATAAAACTAATGGAAAATGTACACTTGCCCAAACTAAAGTCAAGCAGCCTACAAATATATCAAGTTTCTGGGCTTTGGACTAGAACTTCTTGGACTGTGTCTGGTAACCCTGGGTTTCTCATGTGGATCAGAAGTTCTGATTGTCTGACATTGCCATCATAGGCCTTTCCGAGATCCTTGGGGGAAAACATGAAAAGTGGTCCTTGGCAATGAAAAGCTTGGGTACTATGGTGTTAAAACACGTCTTCCAGACCGTGACCATGACCACACTGTGGGTGTGTTTTCCTTGGCACAGTCCAGGAGCAATAACTCTGCAAATGCATGCAGGTGAGTGATACAGTTCCTTCTTGGAGGAGGGAGTCAGGGCTGGTGGAGAATATTAGAGCGCTGAAAGGTGCTATTTAAGATTTGGGGCAGAAGAGCAGAGATCTAAAAATGAGACACAGAACTGCCTTTGGGAAACAGTGTGATGCTGATAAAAGATGCTCGTCAGTGCTCTTCCTTAGCACTTTGCCCCACCTTCCCCTGCTGTCACATCTCAGTCTAAATTGACTCTTTGTATCTTTGACTTGTCACTCTTTCTGCTACCCTGATGAAAATTGATCAGTCCTCAGAGTTTCACTCTTTGCTTAGGCTAATCTGATAAGCAAATTTGTGTAAGTCAGAAAGAAATGGGTCCCACTGGTATCAAACCAAATCCTTTTATAGGGATCTACTCAGACATAGTCTTTGGGACCTTTAGTCATTCTGAAAACCAAAATAAACTGGGGGTGGAACGAAAGTAAGAGGACAAAACCAATCAGCCAAGACCTGGGTTTTGCACCAGACTAGTCACTGATTACATGGCTTTGAGCAAGTCATCAAAACTCTTCAGATATCAGGTTGCTAATCTGTAATGTGGGGTTAGAAATCCTAATGGATAGATTTGCTATGAGTAACAGATGACTTGATTAAGCATGCAAAAGTACCTTGGAAACCCCCCAAATCTGCATAAAGTACCATTATTATTACAAAAAGTTACATTTTCAACTTCATACCAATGTGATACAAGGCCACTTTGAGAAAGTGAGAGACAGCGCAAATGATGTTTCAAGTGCATCTCTGAAGGGCATCTTATTCAGTATTCTGGGCAGGGCTACCATAGACAGGGCAGAGATGGTTTTCTGAAAGACTTTAAGCCAAGTGTGGGCTAGATTATTATATGGTTATGTTGGTTCCCAACTATTTGAACAATCTTACCAACGTGGGAAGTGAAAATAATAGTAAAGTACACCCTCTACCCCTCTACGTGACAGACATCTTTCAAGGCATTAAAAAAATTATTTTTTGTTCCTGACAGCAATCCTGAAAAGAAGAAATTAAAGATCACATAATAATAATGAGGAAACTGAGGCTTGGATATGCTAATTAGCATCTTCTCTCCAGCGCTTTTTCCAGCATGTTCAGAATCACCTGTTGGCTTAGAGGCCAGTCTCTCCAAGTGGTGAGTCTCCCAGACCATCTTAGTCTTGTCAGTTTATGAGTATCACGTTCACAGATGACACAAAGTGCAGAATAATCACTGAGGCTTAGATGGCAGGACCAGGAATTGGAATAACATTAAAGGGCCAAAATAATGAGCCCAAAGTACAATAAGCAATGTGGCAAGATGAACACAATGTCTTTGACTCAGCTTTGAAAAGCTGATTGTTTTAATTTTAACACCGAAAAGAAATTGTTCATGAATGTGTTGGGGAATACCCTAAGCATTTTAGATGAATAAAAAGTCAACAAATTTTGAGATTTGCAGATACTGACTGGTATATACAAAATAGATAAACAAGTTTCTGTGCTTTGGACTAGAACTTCTTGGACTGTGTCTGGTAACCCTGGGTTTACTGTATAGCATGGGGAAATATATTTGATATCTTGTAGTAGCTTACAGTGGAAAAGAATATGAAAACGAATATACGTATATTCACATATGACTGAAGCATTGCGCTGTACACCAGAAATTGACACAACATTGTAAACTGACAAAACTTCAATTAAAAAAAAAGTCAAAAAATAGAAGTCAATAGAAAGTGTGTTATGATTGCTGAAGAAGTTAAAGGCTGTATTTATAGAAGTAGATTGCTCAGATTAGAGGAGGTGATACTGCACTGTTATCTGCATTGAGCAAGCACACACTAGCTGTATTGTATTCAGATCTAAACCACTATTAAATACTGCTGGTAGGCTAGAGACCATTCAATGTTTCACCAGGCTGAAGAAGGCATTAGAAACTATATGAAATGAGGGGCAGACAGAGTGGTTACATTTAGAAAGAACAGACTCAAGAATGTACTTGATACTCTAAGGTATATGAATAGTTGTCAAGGGAAGAGGAATTAGGCTCATTGATCAGATGTCAGAACAAAACTCAGAAGGGAAAATGTTAGGGATGCAGAATTTGGCTCCTATAGGAAAGAACTTTCCTATTTTTAAAACAATGAAGCTTACTTTTTTTTAAAACTGAAATTAAATCTCATTACAGAATTTTTATGACATACAAAAACAAAAACATAAAGAAGAATTTAAAAATCAGCCACGACCATCTAGAGATGATCAGTGCTAATACCAGGACTGACTTTGTGAGAAGCAGAATGGTGCAAAGCATCGTGAGTTTTCCTTGGGCGTTGTAATTGAGCCGATAGAGTAAGAAACTCTGAGGGTGTGTTTTAAATGCCAAGGGTCCATTCTTTACAATTCTATATAAAACAGATTCAGACTAATGCACTTCACCCAGAAAGCCTCTCTGTGTCATTTCCACTAGGACCTTCCATAGGGTGACCCAGGGTCAAAATTAAGCATTCCAGACCTTAGGACATGACCAGTATTGGGAGGTAGGAGGGAAGAGAGCTTTCAAACCACACATGGTAAGAGCTGCCATCTGTCAACCTGATTCTAATATACAGTGCCAAGCTCGGACTCCCATTGTATTTTGGCTTAAGCAGAAATGCTCCCCTCTCTCTTAGCATCAAAAGACTGAGAACTCCGTGGTGTTCCACCCTGACTAGAGCCAAGTATAGCTTAATAGGAAGTAGATTCTGAAGTCACAGCAGACAGATATCATAACCACTCAGGAGGAACTGGGGAGGCATCGCAAGAAGCTACATCTAACGGGCAACTTAAGGGCCCAGACAGGGCATATCACAGCTAGCATTTGAGAGAGAGTCCAGGCTGAAAACCAGCAGGAGTTAAAGCAGCGGCAGAAGACAGGGACTGGAGGAGGATATCAGGGCAGACCAGTTAGATTCGTGCAGAATACATTTTGCTAACATGACACTGCTTTTTATTCTCCCCTCTCCCCCAATAATAGGACTTTCTATCAGGATCCCAAATTTTAGCACTTATTGTAAATAGTAGATATGAAATGGGGAAATGTGGTTTAGAGCAAGGATGGAAGAAAGGAGTCCTTGTAAGGGTAACTGGTTTCACACGGCATTCTAGCAACACAGGAAAGTATGTGCTCACTCCCTTGACTTGTATGCCAGGCAACAGGCTGGCCTTTAATTAACTGAAGCTAAGCCAGGTGCCGGGAGGGGGCAGACTCTGTAAGTCACCTCATGCTCCGTCAAGACCTACCATCATCAATGTCCGAACAGCAACACAATCATGCTCGTCCAGATTCACAGTTTTCAAACAGTAGCAAAGCTGACTAACTCAAACTCTAAAAGAAAAACAGAAGGAAGGACCTTGGGAGAAGGGAAGGATTGCCAAGGATCTTTCTAGTCTATATTTGAATTGTTCCTTCTGAAGCCTAAGCAGAAATACTAGCTCTGAAACTTAAGAGTTTAAACCTTGACATGGTCTATTCATGGCTTTGTTCTTACCGTTGTTGTTTACTTATAAACCAGGTCAAAAGTCTGAGTAAGTGCTTCTCATTTTACCTTTGATTCCCCAGAAGTTGGCAGGATCAGGATCAATAATTGGACTCCTGCTTAGAAGGGAAGGAGGCATTACCCTGGTTCTCTGCTTCATCGTGACCAGTGGCTCCTTTCGAAGGGGAGGAGTGTGCCCCAGTGACCTGCCGTGATGTCTGAGAGACTGGTCAGCGGAGAATCAGAAAAGCTCAGACTTTCTGATTCAGAGTAGCTCACAGTTGGGGAATTACAAAGTCCTGGAATCTCAGATCGGGAAGGACATTGAAGGTCATGCAGTCTCCACCCCCAGCCCCTTGTATGAAAAGCATTACGGTAGAAAAGAGAGGGACGGGGAGTCTAGCCAAATTGCAGTAGCTCTACCAAGAGAGATTTAATCCATTTCACTTAAATTTAATTTACGATCGCTTTGGATTGGTAACATTGTTGGTAACGAAAGCCTAAAATATGACTTAGTTTTTGATTCCAAATAGTATCAAATTTCTTCATCCAGCAGAGTGGTGGGTTTATTTTTGTTGTTGTTGAGTTTTGTTTTTAATGGCGACATCAAAACATGGTCTTCTTTTTTTTTTTTTTTTTTTAACATCAGCTGAAGGTTCAAAACACTTAGGACAGATTTTAATAATGAAGAGAAGCATTCAGGAAGGTAGACTACTTAGCAACGCGCTGCAGGCCACAGGCCATTATAAAGAAGCCCATCTGGTTTGGCCAAAATCCTACCTTTGTCTCCAGAGCTATTTTGCTGTAAATTTAGAACAGAAATACCCTTTCTGGAATAAAAATGTAGCTTTGTTGGCTACAAGTGTATGTTTGCTGCCTCACAATTTTAGAATTAGACGATGGACTTATTTAGTAGACATCGGAGGGTAAAAAGCAAAAGCCCATAATTTAAAACATTCCACTCCACCACAGTCCAAGAAAAACACGGACCGGTGAACAAAACCAGCAGTATTGTAATAAGAAAACAACTAGGTGCATTTTTTCCAAAACCTTAAAAACCAGGAATCTAAATGTATGAGTTACTGGCTAAAAATTCCATTTTCATGTCTCAGTTTTGAGCTGGAAAAACAACATAGACCGATAAACATCGTTTTAAAAAATGCACAAGTTCTCCTGCAGACCAAGGTGTGGACGGCAGCCTTGCATCCATCTTTCTGTACCCAACGGCACTTTCTGTGGCCTGGCGGGATCCTGGGCTAAAAGGATTTTACGTTGCAAAGATTCACAGGCTTCTAGTCAGGCCCGTGGTCACTTCTGAGGCTCCCTCCCCACAAGTTATTTGGCAGTGCTGTTAAAGTGTTTTATTTTCCCCCTAAACACTTTGAATATCTGTTCGAGATCCGCAGAGTTTTCCAGGGCAAATGATGTGGTAACTTTTAGTAATGCAGGTGGGCTTACCCAGGCTGAAAGGCAGGAGGGACTGGAATTTCTTCAAGAAAAGAGCTGAGGCTGACATTCAGGCCTCTGTTCTAAGACAATTCTAAGATGTGAGTCAACCAGCCGGTGGCATGAATGATGTTGATATTTGAGTGTGTGTGTGTGACAGTGAGAACACACACACTTCCTGAAGATGGCTAAAAGTGACTTGGAAACTACCAAGGGCAAATCCAAACATCTACTGGTAAAAAGCAATCTACCTGAGAGTTAAAATTTTGATTGCACAGCTGGTTTTGGAGTTTTAGATGAAGCTGCACTCAATGAAGACAGAGGAGTTCTGGTCCTATTAGAACACGAGAGCTGGTAACATAAAATAATGAGGAAGATAAAACTTTTGTGAAGGAGAAGGAAGAAAAGAAAATTCTGAGAAGATGAACTTTCCAGAAGGAGCAGAACTTTCCCTCATCAGCGGCTGGTCAACACCTGTGGGTACCTCAGGTCACATCATGCAGGTAATGGACATATATGTGATGTCAGAATAAGTGTGTGTGGTCCCTGAAGGAGCATGCCTAGGGAGTTTGAGTATATAAATTTTTAAAAAGTAAGATATCGTGGCAATCATAATTTTTATCACATCCCCCAGAGAAAATCTCCTGCTTAAGAGTTTTGACAGAGGAATGTGTGGGGACAATGAAAGGGAGGGGACCGGTTTGGGGATCCATTGATGGGCTCTATTAAACATGTCTCTTCTAATTCCTGTCTCACTGCTCAGGGAACGAGTCAGGGCTATTTTTCTTCCCTTTGAATCCTTTTCTTTTACACTTTTGTTGAAAGCAAAAATGAAAAGTCCTAGTCACTTGCCATTTAAATAAGAGGGAGTTGATTACCTTTAACCAGTTGTTATGGTAAGAATGCTGTACATGTCGGTGATGGCTAAGTTCCCAGGTGCCCAGTTGGCTTTTCTGGCCTCCAGAGGATTCCTTTTCTGTCTGCACTGCCTACATGTCTGGAGTCAGGCCCTCTGGAGCGCAGCCAGCAGAGAACCACAGGCTGCTGCCGAGATGCTCGCCGAGTCACGTGCTTCCTGCCTCTGGTGACTCCTACCATTTTCTTCATCACTCAGCTATGGCTTCTTTAGGACTGAGTATGGCATGCAAAATGACTACTATTTCTCTGCTACTCATGGGCTGGTTCAGATGGAGCTAACCCCACCCTCTCCTTTGACTGTTGGCATGGGCGGAAAGGGGAGGAAGACCACCATTGGCTGGAATTTAGTCCAGGATGGTAGAGTCTTGGGCTACAACCTGATGATGTTAAGCCTGAGGGAGATGTAGGGGTGTTGATGTATCATGTTCTATCAAGGCTTCCTCCTAATCTCTTTTGTCTAAAGACCAAACAGCCATCTCTTTGGTTAAGGACCAATCTAGCAGGGCATAATGTGCAGGGCGTGCCATCCTGGACATTCAAAAAGGTGTATATCAAATATCTGAGAGTGTGTTTGTGTGTAATAAAGGCTTGAAAATGTCTCGCCAGATTTCACCTTAATACTCTTCTGCAAAACTGTGAAAAGGCTTGGCCACTTCCACATTTTTATTAAAGCTGGAGATGGGGAAAGGGAAACATCTGGAGAATAAACTAGAAACCGATCATATCTGACTGACAAGCCATATTTTGTTCAGAGACCTACAAGATTTTGCTCCAGACCTGCCTCCTTATGACAAAAGCCATTTCACCATCTAGCTACTAGGGTGAGAGGTATACCAGTCTTCAAATCGAGATCTGTGAAAGAAAGTGGGGAGTCCTCTCCTTTCCCACCTGCAAAAATGTTCCTGTTTACTGTATGAGAACCTAGTTCTTTGCAGGAACACTGATGACTGCTAGGCCATACCCACTGCCTGATTTTTCAGACTTCAGTATAATACCTTTGTGCACATGCATACCAGAGATGTACACAAACAGCAGTGAAGACAGGAGAGTTCTTTACTTGAAGCAAGTCTCTTCTTTCTGAGTCTGAGTGAATTGGACTAAGGGCTGCGTAAGTGTTTGTATTCTAGGGAACTCACAGCCTATTCTGCAAAGATTGTTTATCTGGATGCCTTAATCAACTGAGATTGTTTTGTATTTTACTCACTTACCTTTACTGTAAAGAATAAAACTGTAGGGCTGTCTCAGGAAAAACATTTTATATGCACAATCCCATTTACTCTTCTTTCCTATGAAGAGAAGCTATTAATTACCCCCATGTAGATTAGGGAACAGAGGCCAAAGCAATGAAGTGACTTGCTCCAACTCACACAGCAGTGGGTATCTAAACCTAGGTCTGCTATTAACAGGCATGCATGATCTGCTACATCACACAAAAGTGGTTGAAAAGGTGGCCAGTGGACTGTTCACTACGACTATGACTAGTAAGCCATGATTATTATTATGTTAATATACTATCTTTTAGATTGTAAGCTTCATAAGGGCAAGGATTGGGGTTGACTAATCACTGCATCCTCAGTGCCCAGAACGGTACCTGACACAAAATAGGCAGATAAACTATTTATTGAATTGATGAGTAAAGAAATATTTGGTCCAGTACATCAACCCACAAATTATATATTTAAATTGTATTATGTTAAATTATATTATAGTGTTGTTAATAATGATCGGCTTTCGTGTTTCTATAGCACTTTAACTTTTCAAAGACTTTTCTTTTTCTTAATAAAGTTTGCCTTAGGAGGACAAAGTGAAAGTTAAGGACCCAGACACTGGGACTACATATTGGTTTCCCAATCCATGAATAAGACAATTAATTGTGAAGGAGACTAGCCTCACAAAATTGCTTCTGCAGTCTGTCTTTCTGGACCATATGTTCCAGGTTTTCTGGAACATACCTGATTGCTAGATCTATTCCACTGACCCCATAAGGATATTCCTACTTGTCAACCCTGTGTCCTGGTTTTTCATTTAGAAAATATGGTCACCATATGTATGTTATAAAACTTGAGTCTCTAGACTAACTTCACCCTTTTGTGCAGGTATTAGTAAATCCCACATTCTACTAAATTTTCTGCACGTGCTTCAAACAAGCGCTGATCCCAGCTCTTTGCATTGATCTTGAGCAGATACATTAGTAAGTCTATTTAAATTTAACAATGCAGTTTTCCATAGAAAGATTTCAATGACTCATTAGAAAAATGCATTTGTTCAAAGCACATTTGAATTATTTCTCTAATGTAATTAACTTATTCTTTTTATTAAATTTGAGCATTTTCTGATTTTCCTAAAATTAAAGATTTATGGTGATCCTAATAGGGATGCATGAAATTTAATAAAACATGCTTTGACATTATGTTGGATTTGTTATTTTATGCATTTCCTAAACAAGATGGACCAAGTCAAATGGACATATTTGAACAACTTCATTATCTGATTCTTTGGACGTCCTGGATAACTTTTAGAAAGAAATCATAGGAATCTCCATGTGTAAAGTCAGAGCGAATGTTGTTTCTGATCTAAGTTCTAGCACCAACTTATTCTATGACTCCGGGCAAACTCCTTCCACTCCTTTGCAAATTAAGTGACTTAGTCTAGGTCAGTGGCTCTCTTCCTTTGCCCTGAGAGCCCCTGAGTCCCTAGGAGGCCTAAGGATCTGCCTTGAAAGACTCCTTCCTCCACCCTTACTTCACTAGGAGCAGCTTGGCTTGTATCTGTTAAGTGTATATACCAGTCCACTGGGGAAAATACTGTTGGGGAAAAAAAAAGTTTGACAGCTAAAATAGTTTGTGGTCCTCTGGTGTCTGTTTGATCTGTACTTCCACCTCACTTCATTAAAATGTCCCTGTGTGGTATATGCGGTTTACCTGGGTGGAGAAGAGGTCTAGGCATGTATCTAAGGGGCGAATAGGAAATCTTTTAGTGTAACTTGCTAGGGTAGAGTGACGAGGGAATCACTGACAAACTTATAGACCCTCCATGGAGGATCAGTGTGGTCAAGGTAAAGTTTCAGTCTGGGAAGGTGTCTTTGGTTCTAAGCATCGGCAGGAGACAGATGTTAAATCATTAATCATGGCATTTATGGACTTTAAAGTGCATACTAACTACTGTATATAAAATAGATAAACAGCAAGGTCTTACTTTATAGCTATATTCAATACCTTGTAATAGCCTGTAATGAAAAAGAATATAAGAAGAAATATATATATATGTATAATTGAATCACTATGCTGTATGCCAGAAATTAACACATTGTAAACTGACTATACTTTAATAAAAAAATCTTAAAAACAAACAAACAATAAATAAAGTACATTAAATATGGAGCTATGTATATGTGGAGAACTGGTCCACCAGGATATGAGCCAAGCTTTGATATAGTTATGTGTATGCAGAGACTGAATGGGCCTAATGGGGAAAGTTTCAGAAAACTGGAGGAAACTGAGAGCACTCCGTCATTGAGATGATCAGTCCTTGACTTCTCAAGTTACAGATAATGGTGTCTTCCATCAGGCCCACGCTCCCAAGGAAATTCTGACCAAGACTTGGCAGGGCCTTTGTAGGATCAGCCCTTTAATAGAGAGGAGCCCAGAATTAGCCTTGTTGAAGTCCATTAGTCAGTGGACCTGGAGGTCGTTCATTCAAGTGCCCTTGGTGTTGACGATTTACTATCATTTCTGTTACATGGATCCATTCCAACTGGATCCCTTTTTGTTATACTGAATCACTGAGTAGCTTTACTTTGACAGACACTTCAGCCTAATTCAAGCTTAGGCTCACCACACTCATGTGGGAATCTCTACAGGGCCTTTGGTGTTCCCTTAAAGCAGTCAGGGTTTTTCTTCTTTACCCCATCATCCGTACTGCTAAGGTCCCAGTGTGTCTTGAGGTAAGTCTGTCCAACTTATAACCATGAACACCTCATGCTGAAATGCCCAGAAAGCAGCAAGGTTGTGGCTGGAAACTTAAAGCTCTGATTAGTCTAGAATTCAGTACATCCAGAGAAAGGCTCTTTCATGGGACAGGACCAGCCACGTGGAGGGGTTAAGGAGAATGCAGGTCAATTTCAGCCCTGGAAGGTTGTCCAGGGTACCCAGTTCAGTAGTTCCTGCAGCTTGTGGAGCCGCCCTGACCTCTGAGGGCTGCTGTGGCCACTACAGCTGAGAGCCAATTTAACTTTCCCTTATTTATTTCCTTGTTAGTTCTTGGACCCATATGTTGTGAACCCATGGTGCTCTCTTCTTGTTGCTATGTCTCTATTCTTGCCCCTGTTGTAGCCTTTTTCCAAGAAATATGATCCTCCTACAAGGACTGGAAGGCATTTCCAGGAGCTACAGGCTAATTCAGAGGATAGTTGGCTTCAAAAATTTCCCTATGTGCCCTGCAGAAGGGTTGGCCAGAATTCCAGCACGGGATGGTGCCATGTCACTTTGCTCTCTCTCCTCCAAGATCCTGTTTCTGAAATGGAGTTTCACCAGCAGTGTCTATGACAAGTCAGTTGATTTCTCCAGAATGTGCCATAACAAATCTGCATCCCCTAGGAGAGGTGGTGTGACCACCTCATTATGTGCTCTGACCTTCAGAGGCACCTCCCCCGGCCCCATCACCCAGCCCTGATCATCTTTCCTTCCCTTCCATTTCTGTGGTTCTGACAAGAGCTGAGAGGCAGAATGTCTGAGAATATAGCCATCACTGCACACTAGTTTGTTTCATTCTCCAATGGAAGGTCCCTCAGGATAGGTTTGACATCCGCCTTCCCTATTCCATCTACCACAGTCTGGCTGAACTCAGTGCTCATCACACACTTACGGCTGATTGAACTTGTGATTAACACAAAACTTTGTGCTTGTGCAGAGATTAGACAGAACCTTTCCAACCATTATTTCATTAGACTTTTCACAATGATCATGAAACTCAGAAGGTTGACTTAGAAGGCTGAACTCAGCTAGGATGCTGAGATGGCTGGGTCTTTCTTTCTGTCTTCTTGTAATCCAGGACCTCTCCCTCTCCAAGTGGACTCTCCCCTTGGTTTCTCCAAGTGTGCCTTCCAGCAAGTAGCAAGATTTCTACCCTAGCAGCTCAAGGCTCCTAAAAGTGCACCATAGCTACTATGACCCATAATCAGTTTCTTAGGTACAAGGCTCTCAGTGCATGTCTCTCATAACGTGCTCGCTAATGCGAAGAATGTCCAGGTAATTAAACAGCAACTTAGAATTCTCCCTCCTGGGTAATCCTAGAGTTTAGAAAGAGGTACTAATACTTCACGAGAAGATTTCCTCCTAATCAAAGAGCTACTCTGAAGTCTTTCAGATGAAGATGAAGGTGGCTCTGGATGTGTGCCCACTGCTAGTCTTCATGTACAAGTAGGCCCTGCTGCGCCTTATAGAAAGCATGTTTCAATCAGTGCCCAGCTGAGACGAGATAATGCAAAGAAGGATCTGCCTATGCCTGTTTTTATGGACCTCCAGGTAGCCCCAAAGCAATGACTGTTAGGGGTCTATAATACAGGAAAAGAGCAGGGGCATTTCAGTGAGACAGGGACTGGATTTATTTCCTTGTCTTATCACTTAACAGCTATGGGAGCTATAGCCCCTGATTCAGAGTAGGAATTTAATAAACATTAGATTTTCTTTTAATCAGATAATTTTGTGCATTAACATAAACAACAACAAACATTTAGAGAGCCTACACAACAAGTCAGATAATGCTCTAGTTGCCAAGAATATTTTTATTTGCAGGCTGGAGGATGTAGGGGGTGAAGGCGAGGGAGAAGTAGAGGATTACTCATCTAGCTATTTGCAGCTTCAGGAAGCCAGAGAGATGGTGAAGTCATTCACTGTATTAAGGAATACAGCAAGAGGAGGCAGTTTTTCCCCTCTTGTAGAATTTCTTGTCATTATAACACCATCTCTGAAGCACTGGAGCTTTTCCTCTGAGCTCACATTTCTAGTATAGAAGTGTATAAGTCAACTTTCACCGGGTAAGGCTCACATTACACTTAAAAAAAAAAAAAACCAAAAAAATTAAACAAACACTGTTTTCAGAAGCCACTGAGATTTGGGGCTGTTACCATGGTCTTCCCCAGTGAAAGCTGACTAATACAGAAATTGGTACCAGAAGTGGGGTGTTACCATAACAAAACAAAATGAAACAAAAACAACCAAATTATGTGGCACTGGCTTCAGAGTCAAGCAATGGGCAGGGAGGAAACTATTACTGAAGTTGACAACAAAGTGATTCATGTTAGGCAGTGGTTAAACATTTGGTAATATTATTTCCTGAGATAACTTGGAAGATAGATAATTTACCTAATAAAGGTGTGGCTTTAGGTGAAGAGAAGATAGATAATTTACGTAATAAAGGTGTGGCTTTAGGTGAAGAGTTTGGCAAACAAGGAGACCTGTGTGCTTGCTTGTCTTAGCTGCAGGATACAAGGTACTATAAGAAAGAGATGAGTTCAGAAGTAATTGTCCAGCTTTCAAGCAGGAAGGAAAGGAAAAAGAGAGAATCCAGAACTTTCAGGACTTGTGGGATAAAACTGATTCTCATATACAACCTATAAAAGTTTAAATGAAAAATGTGTTGAGTGACAAAAGCTAATTATATTAAGGACCCAAGGTAAAGTTGAAATCAAGGGCGTTACCTCCATACCCTTTGTTAAAACCTTTAAATGAATTAAGGTGACTTTCAGTAAGTTATTTAAGTTGGACAAAATAGTTCAGGGAAAGGAAACTAAGGGTTTGCTCTCTCATGAAAGCTTGATGAATCTGAGGCACTTCTAACTAATTCTAGAAAGAAAGGCATGTCTTGAAAAGAATTCTGGGTGTGGCCATTGGCATATAGAGTTTGTTGGTGAAAAAATCAATGATGGTTTTGAGAGATTTTCATTTTCAAAAGCCACCAGCATGAATTAAAAGACTGTAATCGTTAAAGGTATAAACTAACTCTTGATGCGTACTGGTCAGTTTTGTACACAATCCCTCAATCTGGTGCGCCTTTTTTTTTTTTTCACAATTGGATTCAAATTATGCATTTTGGGCATGAACATCAGAGAAGTGAAATAGTGTTCTTATCATTACAACATATCAGCCACATTACTGTGGACGTTCACTTGGCTAAGGTGGCATCTACAGGCTGCTTCATATAAAGTTACTCTTTTTTCTTTGAAATTAGGGATTATTTTGTGAGAAGGTATTTTGAGATAAGGTAGATATCCTATTTCTCATTAGAATTTCATCTGTTAGTTCTAGTACATATTGCTAATTCTTGCTTGGATCACTTATTCATCTGGTTGTCAAGTAGCAATTTTCTAGTTTTTAAATTCTTTATTCATTGATTGGTTGAAACTCTGCTGTAAGAAATTTCTATTCTCTTCAACCTCTGTATTTAATTAAATTGATTAATAAATACATTTCTCCTATGCATTATTTTTACAAATTTGAAATTGTACCATGCTGAAATTAAATTAATTTCAGTGTGAGCTCATGGATTCTTATTTTATTCCATGGGTATTAATCCATTACTTTCATTTATTCAATGACACTGTCCTATGTTTGGCCAGTGGGAATCACTTTAAGCTGATTTCTACTTTTTTTTGAAACCCTCTGTCATTTCCTGAGTACTTCCATGTTGTTTGAGACAAAACAATGTCCCAAGCACATCTTATACTTTCCCCATTTCAGCCCTGGAGTCAGCCATTTTTCTAAGGATTCCTTGCCCTTCTAGTGAGGAATGGTACTTAGAGACCAAGATCTGGATGCTAGGTGTTCTTATTGCTGCCAAGGAAGATGTCATTGTAATATTTAACTTAACATTTTGATGTTTCTCTTTGCATTTTTTCCTATAAGTTGTTTTTGCAAACTTAAAATTGAACCATGCTGAATTTTTTTTTCTGATTTTTCATTTAACAGTATAACATGAGTATTGTCTGGTTATTTCAAGCAACTTTTTAGAGGATTAAATAGTTTTCATGAATGGTTAATACCAAAAATTACTTTTGCATTTGGTACCATGGGAAATTATTATTTCCAACTTAATTTTTTAATTCACAGTAGGTAATAATAAATACATTTGTTTTTAAGATGCTTTCACAAGCAGTCACTATTTGAATTCTCACAATAATCCTTTACAGGGAAGATCGTGACTCAGAGATATTCCATTATCCTAAGCTCAGTGGAGCTGGGGTGAAGCATAGGACTTCTGGTTGACTTACATTGCTGGTCACCTGCTTATGTGTATGTATTTGTCTTCCTTCCTAGCTTAAGTCTAAGTCATTTGATGGCAGAGGCCATGTTTTAATGTGCATGTGTCCCCATTCTTCCAGTACACCACAGTGGAAATTTATCACTTCGTTTAGAAATATCCAAAAAGTCTTTGACCCAAGACTTGGGAAAGCAAATTCTTGGGAAGTTTTTTCACTGAGAGTTAGCTGTTAAATCACCTCTTTCTCCTTTTTGGACATTGGTGGCCAGATGTCTTAGTTACTGCAATTCTTTGCAGGGGATGCCATCAGCAAGGGAGGAAGAGAAGAGCAATTCTGTTTGGATAGGGAGGGGTAAACCCAATAAATTTGCCAGCTGCATTTGCTATCCTAGCAGTAAAATACACCATCCCACACTGCCTTTAACTACAATGTAAGACAGAGGACGTGGTAATAAACTACTCCATGGTAGGGATCCTTATCTGCAGCAGATTAAGGAGCCCGGAGACCACATGGAGACAAATGTGTAATTAATGATATTGTTCCAATTAGTGGGACTGGTCCAGCTGAAAATTAAAAGCACAAAATCACAATCCCTCCATCCTTAGTCACTTCCTTGCAGACTTCCGGACCAAGAGGCTTTTTGATGTTGATTGTCTCCTTGTAGCTTTCAGTTGAAGATGAGCCAAATCGCACCACTTGTGCTAATTATCCCTCTCCTGAGATTGCAAAATCTTAGTTAATAGGGGAATTAGTCCAAACCACTTACTGAATTTCCAAGGTGGCAGCTCTGTGCTGGGGACCTGGGCCAGTACAGACCTCAGCTGCCAAGAAGCCACCAGTGTGAATATTTCCTCCTGGTTCCATTTAGCCAGGAAAGCGAAGGACTCTAGCGCTTTGAAGGAAGAGTGGGAATAATAGGTGCTCCTCCAAGAAAAGAGAAATCATCTCCTCCCCTGGGTCCCCTAGCTCAGCCCATGGCTTCGCCACCTTCCTGGATTCTTCCACTGTACTCTTCAGTACATACTCCCTACCTCTAAGCATTTATCATGACCTGTTGCTCGTGCTGTTTAAATGTTTCTCGTATCTTACTTCACTTGTCCTCATTGCATTTAATTTATTCCATGCCCAAGGTTACTCAGGTGACAAGATGGGCAACTGGCACTTGGACTCGGACTTTAGGTGCCAAGTCTCACATCTTTTGCAGAAGGTGTGTTTTTATTTGGTTCACTAGTCTGGTTGCAGCGAAGCTCTAGTAGGATATAATATTGCATGGAAAATACTGAACCAAAAACTTTTTCATAAGCCACGTTCCATTTGGGAAGACTTAGGGAACAACTCCTCTTCTCCTACTTATGGGGGGGCTCATACTGCTATCATTGGTGAGTTTTTTATAAAACATCATTACAAAGAGAGCGGATCTTGTGCTAGATCTTCTCCACTGGTTCTTCCGGACCTTCCACCAGTCTCCATCCAGCTCTGTGCCCCAGGAGGCTTAAGTTTCTGGATTGCTTTACTGAAATTCTCTTGCCCTCTGGCTGTGGTTGGGTTTGGTCAATGGAAAGCACCAACAGGAGAACAGCAAGTGAGA
The DNA here is from genome assembly GCF_048773025.1 of Camelus bactrianus. Lineage (NCBI taxonomy): Eukaryota > Metazoa > Chordata > Mammalia > Artiodactyla > Camelidae > Camelus > Camelus bactrianus. The sequence continues at coordinate 37,186,330 of NC_133548.1, forward strand.
CCCAGTTCCTCTGCCAGGGTACTGTGGATAGTTATATCCCCTTCTGACGGCTACAGCTCCTACCAGGTGACCCTATTTGACAGCTCCAGATCCCCCTTTTGTCTCCCCTAACCACTCCTCTGCCACTTGTCCTTTCAGACCTTCTCCCACCTTTACAGACAGTCCCTCCATTAAATTCTCTGTCACCTGTTTGAGTATGCCATCTCGTTCCTGCCTGGACCCTAACTGATATAGGGGTTTGAATAACTCAGATCTGGTCACAAGGAGTCCAGATGCATGGACAAGGCTCATTTGTGGCATGCTTGATTCTAATCAAATTCTGAGCCCTTAATATAAAGGTTGAGAGCTTCTGCTATGGACGATAGCAATATTACTGATGATAATCATAGTAGCAGGCTTTATTACACTAAGCACACGGCTAGGCACAGTTCTAACCATTTAGTATGTATCAACTTGTTTTAGCCTCACGACAATCTTATAAGATAGGTATTCTTTTTATCACTATTTTCTAGATGAGGAAATTGAGATACAGAAAGGTTAAGAATCCTGCTTGAGGATTTACATAAGTGTGTCAAACAAAACCAAGCAGTCGGTTCCAGAGTCCTTCACGTCTACACTAGATTTTTCCAAATGGATAGGAAGTCAGTGTCCATAGACTCATAGTGCATTCTATTGCCAAAATTATAGAATCATCTGAACGTAACTTTTGAAGGAAAAACCCACCATGTTTGAAAACAATTTTTAACCTTGGGATTTCTAACATAAATGCTAACACCCAGGAGTGTCATTTTTAGAAACCTGTAATTTATTTAGGCAGAGGGAAATGGATGTTGTTCCTAGGTTTGAATATGACACACTATTTAGGCAGCACAGGGCTGTGGAAAGGACTCAGAAGATGTAGGTTCCATCATTCATCAGCTGGATGACCTTGAGTCAGTCACTTTCTCTTGGAAGCTGGTTTCCTTTCCTCCAGTTGACAAGGTCTTTGGTCAACTCCTTCCTCTGGTGAATGTGTTTCCTATGTTGTCATCCTCAACATGACTGCCACTACCCAAACACTAACAACTAATCCTTGTTTCCTGCTTTGGTTTATAATGCCCAGAAATACATATCATTGATAATATTTCAAACAAGAGGACATTCTGCCTTGGCTTGAATGTTGACAGGGATTAGGGTCTTGTTACCTCCTCAGGGAGCCAGTTGAAGGCTGACCTGACCACTTGCAGGGCTGTTAAAGCACCTGAGGAAGTCCAGGTGGAGATGGTGTTCTAGTCATTATAGTTGAGAAGGAAACTGAAGAACATTTAGAAGGTGGGATGTGACAGGTTGAAGGATACAAAGGATGCTCTAGGATGAAGTCTCAGGAGACTCCCCTGAAATGAGCACTTGTACCCTGCGAGGGTTTCATGATTGCTTGGCTCACTGTTTAGTGAACTTCCTCCTCCTTTACCTCTCCAGACCTTTGTCCATGCCATGTAGTCTGTCTAAAAGGACCCGCACCCATCCAGTGAAACCCCCAAGGACAGATGAAACCTCTGAGGACCCACGAATTCAACCAGAGGTAATGTTTCTCCCTCCCTCCAGATTTCTGTGTTGTTCTGTTTGGACCTCATTCACGGCACTCCTGCTATGCTGTGCGTCATCATTGTGTCCCTACTGAGTCTCCCCAACCAGCTGTGAACTCTCTGTATTATTTACATCCATATGCCTGAGTGCCTAGAACTGGGCCTTAGAATCTTTGCCAGGTAGATGGGGTCAGTGGTCTACGAAGTCCATTTCTAATGTTTAGCATGCACACACACACACACACACACACACACACACACACACACATACGCACTCTCTCTCTCTCCTACATACTACCTGCACATTCATACATACAAGTCTGGCATTTGAGAGACCTGGGGTGGCATGTCCATCAGTGGACCTTTGTAATCCAGAAAGTAGACTTAGTTCTCAGCCCTAAGAGATGCTGGGACATGTCTCGGCAAACAATAGATACCAGTGATACACTTTCATTCATAACCCTCTGTGGGACATTCTAATCTTTGACCCTTACTAGCTCGTGGACCACTGGTAGTGCCACCCAGTGCCCATGGGAGCAGCCGATTTCAAATGGTCCTGTTGCCTCAAATCATGATAATTACTGGTTTTGCACACCCACCCTTGCTTGTCATTAACGGTGCTGCCTCCGTGGTTAGACTGACCAGGGTATCAATGACCTGACACTTTTTTAAAATGTCAACTCTTCCTACTCTGTAGAAATAGTAAAATTAACGTAAGCAAAGAAAACTTTGGAATTATTGGGAGTCTAGAAGGGGGGAGCGGTTTTTAAACTTATCAGCAGAAACCAGCCTCTGAGCTGTCTTTTTTGGCTGCACTCTGGGGAACAGAAGCCAGCACCTTCTAACTGATAGAGGAAAAATATGGGTAGAATGTTTGCATGACTCTCAGTGGTACCTCAGCCCACACCTGGTAACTTATCTATGCTTGAGAAGTACAGAATTTTTTGTTCAAAGTGATTATTATTTTTTCTCTTTTGGAAAACCCACAACCAGGAAAACCTAATTTGCACATCTCAGAGGGAATTCAGAGATTCAGGCTGGGACCTCGTCTGGATAGTTACGAGGGAGACACCTGTCTTTGGGCCCGGGACAGACAGACAGAGTGGAAAGAGTTCCGTGCCTGGTTGGTGGCGATCGGAGCTGGGCTTTGAGGGGAACTGCAGAGACTCTGGGGAGGTCGGGAGCTCCCCGAGAAGCCCCAGGCTGGGGGATGGGCGGAGGGGGGCTTCAGCAGGCTGATGTGACTCTGTAATTGTGCCTTTATTTGTGCAATTATTAGGTTAGACTCAGATTCCCCACCAAATCGTCAGCTCCAGGAGGGTTCAACTGTCTAATTCATCTTACATTTACTTCCCAGAACCCAGCACATATCCAGGATGCAGTGCTTCCGCCATGACTACTAAGGTGTTAAATGAATCTACCTGCTAGTCAAGCCCTTACCTCAACCTTTGCTCAGCCCTCAACTCGTTCCAGGGCCTCCCCTCCTCAGCTTGGGCCTGGCATCCTCTCCCTGATCATCATGATTGGCAGGAGTTGGAACCCACAGGGACCCAACTTGACCTTGAGCAGCCTGGTGTTGGGGGTGGGGAGGGGCCCCAGGCACAGACTTGCTGATTGCAGGCTGGGCTGGGAATCAGTGTGGGGCCTCTCTGGGAGGTGACTTACAGAAGGCACCAGCCCCTCCTCTTAAAATCTCTTCATCTGCACCAGGAGATTTTTTTTTTCTTTTCTGGAGCCCTCAAATGCTTGAAGAGGGGCAGGTGTGGTGCAGGATTGCACTTGTCAAGCCAGCTCCTCCTCAGGTCCTGTGAAACAGCCTCTCCCTTCCCTCTGGCCCTCAGGTGCAAGATCAGAGGATCTGACAGTCATCTGTTTATCAGGCGGCTTTGTGCCTTTAAATGAGGAGCTGGGTGGCACGTACCTGGATCTCTGGAAGGTGGGACTCTGCAAGCTGTGTGCAGCTCCAGCCGAGCTGTCATCCCCTGGCCCTGTCCTCCTGTGAGCTGTGAGCCGGGGGCCGCCTTCCCAACCCCATCAAAGCCAAGGACTTGAGATGGGAAGGCTCAGCCCCCCTGAAGACTCAGCTGGCCAAAGGTGATTCTTCCATAGTTTTATAAACAGCTTCCGCCTTCCCATTGAAGTCCTTGTGATCAAGAAAGACAGTTCTGGCTGTTGGCGGCTTCAAATTGAAATAATAATACTAATAAAAGTGATTATGCTAATGTTTTTTCAGAGCTCACACTCCATGCCAAGCGTTGAGTTAATGATTATTAACTCGTTCCTTTCACCTCTAGAGGAGCACATTATTAAGCTTGTTCTCAGATGAGGAAGAGACTCCGATCACAACTTGCCCACAGTCACCCAGCTACTAATTACTGGAACCAGGATTTAAACCCCAGGAGTCAGGTCCAGGCCCACACAGTTAAGCTATTCTCTTCTGTCCCTTGCATGGATCTTTTTGACTTAGGGACTCTGTCTCTCCTCTTTTCTAGAGATGTCAGTTTGCGGAGTGTGTCGGAGTCTCTCTGTGTGGCTGGTCCCTCGCATAACAGTGATCTCCTGAGATTCATTGACTGTCACCAGTTCACTGTCTTGTAGTTCCAGAGGCCACCCTCCCTCCCTGCAGAGGCTCTGGGGAGGGACCTGTTCCTCACCTCTCCTCACTTCTGGTGTGTGGGGCTGTCCTTGACTTGTAGACACATTGCTCCCGTCTCTGCCTCCACTTCACATGACTGTCCTCTGCTGTCTGACTCAACTATCCTCTGCAGTTCTCTTATAAGGACACATGCCATTGGATTTAATACCCACCTGGATCACCTGGGATGATCTTCTCATGTCAAGATCCTTAACTTAGCACTTCACAAAGACCCTTTTACCAAATAAGGTCACATTCACAGGGTCTGGGCATCAGGACATGGACATATCATTCAAACCGCTACATCATCCAATCCATGGTAGATTGTGTTGGCTCCTCTATCTCATTACCCTGTTTCTTTCCTTTAGAGCATTTTCACTGTCTAGAGTCTTCTTTTCCTTTATGTGTTTTCAACCAGGGTGTTCCCAACCAGCACGCTTCTGGCACTTGGAGCAGGGCAAATCTTCACAGTGCAGAATTGAGTCTTTCACTGCAAGCATTTCACATTCCTGGCCCAATCTGAGTGCTAGAGTGAGGATGAAGTGGGGAGGGAGAGTCTTTCTGACAACCAGCACTCCCTCCGCCGCCCCGCCCATATCTCCCACGGGCTGGAGATGTCCCCACCAGGCAGGCAGTACCAGCCCAAGGTCAGAACCACCAGTCTGTGTGTTAATCATCTATCTCATTTCACAAGGATGAAAGCCCCTGTGGGCAGTGTCTTGCTCACTGCTGTATCCCCTGAGTCTCAAGCAATGCCTGGCCCGAGCAGGCACTCAGTGCATATTCTCTGGATGCACATAGAAGATGAGGATGCTTTTTTGGAAATATGATAGAGGTTCCCCTTTAGGCTTCTCCAGAAAAGTCGGTGATAGGTCCCAATCACCATGAGAACTAACCAGGCATGTCTGCAGCCTCATCCCCGTTCCCCTCACTCCCCAGTCTCCTGCCCCATCCTCCTCTCCTTCCCTGTCCCACAGAAGTCCCTCTCCTATAGTCACCTTGGGTCTGTGGTCACCCTCACAGGCCTCCTGCCAGATCACTGCCACCACATTAGGGAGGGAGCTTCACGCCAGTGTTTCGTGACCTTGCTTTCTGGCAGAGATGCTGCTTTTCCACCTCTGTTGGCCAACAGAGCAGGTAAGTCATTCAACCTCTGTGAGCCTCAGAAACCTTATCTACAAATCAAGAATGATGCTTGGTGGATGTATCAGCAACTCAGGGCCTTGACAGAGAGTAAAATTACACCATCAAAGCTTATTTTCTTTCCCTTGCCTTTTATAAGGAAAAGAGAGACTAGCTTCCACCTCCATCTGGACCACAAGGGCATCCCCAGTTTGTTGTGGAGGGACAGGTGGAGGGGTGGGAGAGAGGGATGTAGGCAAGGACTATGAGTCCAGATGCCTATGTGGGATCAGAATGCACTGGTGCAGGAATGAGGAAGGTGATGTTACCCGGTGGCTAGGCTGAAAGACGTTAGAGTCAGTAATCCCAAATGTGACCTTGGGCAAGGGATCTGTAAGACAGAGAATATAAATAACTTGCCCAAGGTCATACAGCTCGACATGGCAGAGCTGGGAATTGGACTTTGCGATGGCAGAAGGTTATGCTTTTCCTCTCACACCGTCCTGCCCTCCCAACGGGGTCTCTCAGGGACAGTTGGTGCCGCAGGCCCCGGGACTGAAAAACAGCTCAGAATGGTTGTGCTCTGCCCAGTGTATGACTACGGAAGGAATCCTTTGGGCTTCTTGATGTGTTAGGAAACAGAGACACAGATGATAGAAATCAAAGTGCACTCCCCAGAATGTATAGAATTTGGCTGGGATAATCAGCTGTATATACACACACACATTCCTCCCCCACCCCACATCAACCACCACCACACAGACCCATTCCAGCCTGGGCCGGCTTGGGACGTCAGCACGGGCTGGGGCAACCACATACAAATCAGCCAGGCTGAGGCAGCAGCTCTGTGCAGGTAATGGAGAGGTGATTGTGCAGGGATCATCGCCTCCATTTAGGTGTCAATTGTTTAATTTCCAGCTGTTCCTCAACTCAACAGCTGGAGTTCAATCTGCTCTGGAGGCTCCCAGCCGGGGAACTCAGTATTAAGCTGGCTTCCAGGATCTAGGAAAAGTAGCGGCTGCTGCAGCCAACCACACAGGAGAGGCCTCTTTCTTTCCGTCCACTTAAGCAATGGTGGCTCTTGGGGAGCAATACTGGAGCTGCTAGAAATGGCTGGCCTCAAGCAGAGGGAGCCAGGGAGCCGGTGAGATCCTGCTGCAAAGATACAAAGCGTGCTAATCCCTTCACAGGGATCATTTTACTGTGTCCAGTCCCACGGTGTGGTATTATTATTATTCTTCCCATTTTACACAAAGAAGACTCATTCTTTGTCCCATGTCAAACAAAGCATCATTTGCAGAACTGGTTGCTAAAACTCTCAACCCTGAGCTAGGAATCTCGTAATCAGAACCAGCCTCCAGGCAAGGCTCTGTGGCCACTTGGAAATGTCACTGCCAATGTGATCAGATGCTGCCACTTAGAGATCAGAGATATCAGGGCAGTGGCTGGAGCACTTAGCTAGGCCTCAAGTGAAGGCCAGATGTGGACAGAAGGGAAACGCCATTCAGAACATCAAGAGCATTTTCTCTTAACTGTGTCATGGGAGTAATTTGGAGGTGGAAGATACTGGCTTTTATTTTTCATTTCACCCTTGGTTCTGATTTTCACTCTTTGTCCCCTTCTGCACCCTCTCCTTACCTCTCTTCTTCCCACCACCTAACCACCCTTCCTGGCAACAGCGACTACCACCCAAGCCACACTGTGTGCCCCTGAGCCCAGGACAGGCCTTACCAATTAATCACAACATTCTTTCCCACAAAACCCAGGAACTGCCTTAGATTTCTTCCTAAGCAGAACTCTAGGAATTTACTTCTAATAGATTTTGGCCCATGAGCTGCAACCTACTTGATTGCCTGGGTTCTTGATTAAGTTCCTCATTTATATTTATATATATTTGTGAAGAACCTACTATGTGATAGCTACTGCTTCAAGCACTACGGATTCAGAAGTGAACAGAAATGTACAGTCCTGGAACATATATTCCAGTGATGTGGACTGAACGCCTCAAGTTCAAGAGGGTGAAAAATGCACCCAGAAAGCAAAGGGACTTGACCTTGGATTCCTGATGAGGCAAATGTTGCAGGACTTCGGATGATGAGCCATATTGTGAGTGATGGACATGATGGAACTGGCCCTCCAGCACGTCAGTCACTTCTGACCACAAGGCTTTTTGAGTTCTTGGCGAATCTGTCTGGTGATCAGAACCAGAAACAAGGGCTTCTGGGCTGGGGAATCTAGATTCCACAGAGGAATCTGCCACTCATTTGACCACTCAAGGGAAGTGAGCCTTCCCTCACTTTAGTTCATTGAACTGGCACCGAACCTCCACTACAAGCTTACCACTGGGCTACACATTTGGGACACAGAGAGAGAAGGATGCACACAGTGAGAAGAGGTGGTAGATTTGGAAATAGATACTTTTTGATCTCACACTTCTCTTCTGTAAAAGAGGACTGGACTGGCTATCCCTAAGGCCACTCTTACCTCCGATATTCTCTGCCACGTCTGGCAGCCATCTCATAAACATGACTCCTGACTCTGGCCAGGGAACCATTCTGTCTCTTGGCTCTTCGCTGATGCTGTGACTTGGAGGGCCTGGTGGTCAGGGTTGCTCGCCCGACGGGGAATCCCATTCCCACGCACCATCTTTCACAACATGCCTCAGTAGCTCAAGCACTGAGACGTTTGCTCAGTTTTGGCTCAGTCTTCAAATTGTTATTCCTACTGGCCCATCCAGAGGTACACACCTTCTAACTTACTGGATGAGAGGAAGCAGAGACAGTGTATGTAACTCCTTGTCCTTTCCCCGACCCCAGGTCTGCTGCTGAGTGGACCATTCCTTCCAAAGTCATTCCAGAAAGAGTGACTCAAGAAGGGGTACTTCTCAGGGTTGGAGTAGGATGGCAGATACAGAGCCAGACATTAAGCAGTCCTTTAACGAAATAATCAAAAAGCCACTTGCTGTGCCTCTGACCAAGTTAGAAGGCAGAAAATCAAGGAAAACTCTATATCTACATGCATGTAATTAGAAGGTGTGTTTAAAGTACAGTGCAGGAGGTACGTGCTGTAAATGCATGAGTGTGTGAATAACGGAGTTCAGAACAGAGTAGAAAAGAAGTGGGAACAGAAAATGGGAGCCCGTATTGAACTATATTTCCCCAGGTGGTGGAAAAAGGGGCATTGAAGATTTTCTGCTACCAAAACTCAATGGATTGGATTTGCAAGGTGCTCTTGGAGCTAGGTTATTCCTCCTAAGCAACATGCCTACAACTTGGTGACCAAAATGCCTGCTAAGGTGGCCGGGGATCCCCAAATATGAAGAAGCCCATTTAGACCCATGGGATAGTCCACTGTTTTGTGCTAAAGTATATCCCTGCATTAAAATGACATTATATTTAAAAATATGTATATTTGCATGCCTATATGTGTGTCTATAGTGTATCTATACTAACTGACCATATACATGGTCATGTTAACATAGAATCTATATCTTTATCAGTCCTGCCCCGCATAATATCCCACAACATTTTCTGGCAGCTAGCTGGGGCTCACTACTCACTACATGTTTCTCAAATATATGGAAAAAATTAGGTTCTTTTTCTATAGTGCAGTGATTTCCCCCTGTCCTCAGGGGGCAGCCTGTTTGAAGGTTGTACAAATGACGCATTTATACTTTTCTATCCCTGCTCCAAATGAAGCTTTTATTTCACTCGTGACTCCCTTACCTAAAGCCCCTTTAATGTACACAGAATTCTGGTGTCCATGGCAGTTTTTGTGTGCTCTAACAAGGGCAATATTTGACCAATGCAAAAAAATCAAAAATGATTTTAACCTGTGGCTGCTGGGGCCAAAAATTGTTTTCTGTATAACAGGATAATTGTGTGATAATATGTCTGCTATATCTTTAGAGGCTACCACCAGGTAGGACCTATGCTAGACATATGCTTGACTGCTGTGTGATCTTGGGCAAGTCATTCTACCTCTCTTATTGTTAAAAGTATTACTTAAAAAAATTTACTCTTCCTCTTTATTTTTATTTTTCTCAGTTTTGGGGGGGTAATTAGACTTATTTATTTATTTATTTATTTATTTATTTATTTATTTATTTATTTATTTATTTATTTATTTAATGGAGGTACTGGAGATTGAACCCAGAACCTCATGTAAGCTAAGCATTATTCTACTACTGAGCTATACCCTACCCCCTGTTAAAATTATTATTGATGTTATTGAGCTCAGCATTGTGCTCAATACTTTACATGTATAAATTTAATCATCACATCACTATGAAATAATTGTCATTTTTTACCTTATGTGAATATTGAAATTGAGACCCCTAAGAGGGTTGAGTAACTCACTCTGAGTTACCCAGACACGGAGCTAGAATTCACAGCCAAGGAGAGCTGTCTCAAGGCTCATGCATGTATTAGTATGGGACACTAGATCAGGGAAGTGGTGGAAAGCATGAAGGATATAAGTCAGACTCTGGTGGGGAAATTGCCATAGTGGTCACCTTCCAGGGTGGTGGTGTAGATTCAGGGAGATCATGTGAGCCCAGGGTCCAGACTGATGCCAGCAGACAGTAAAGACTCAGGGGACAACGGTCTCTTTCCCTCTCCCTGTGAAGCAGCAAATGGGACTAAGGTAATATATGAAATGCCTACATTTTCTTTATTTTTTGAGTGGCATGCAGCTATTTCTAAATGGGGATTCATTTTCAGTGGCTATAGAAATACTCGTAGAAACCCTCCCATTAGACATATGCCTCTGTTAATCTCACATGTTGAGGTGACTGCCATAGACCAACAGATAATAAAGCTGATAATAGTCAAGTGGTAAAAGCCCCAAACTTTTAATACTGTCAGCTTTCTGTCTGAAAGATGTCATTTCTTTCAACAGCTTCAAGTTTCTTCAAGGCAGAAAACCACTGAAGCTGCAGTGTAGCTGAACATCTGTCTTATCATGTGGGCAGATATTGGGATTAAATTAACTAGAAATGAATAGAATGATGTATGACAGGGTGCAGATGTCCCAGGCACAGTGTGATAATTTCATTGCAAAACTATGTAATGAATTCCATACATTATGGAAGTACAAATGTACCACTTTAGGTAATTGTGATGAAAAGGTATAATGTGCAGTGCATAAACAGAGCGGGAGCCCAGGGGCGTTTCTCCTCTGCTATTTCTCTTTAGTCATTTCAGAATGACTTTATTTGGTTTAATGTAAGCCTATTACTATTATTAGAGCTTTATTTTTTGGTCGGCCCCTTCAGCATTTCTTGCCTGATTGATATAAGAAATATTTGGAGGAGAGGAACAGAATTTGGGTAGGTCAGAGTTTTGGCCTCCTGGAGATTGATGGCTGGAGACAGCATTTACAAAAATTTTGCTGTGAGAATTTCAAAGCAGAAGCGTGCTCTCTTTCTTTCTTTTCTTCCTGATGGGCTGCAAAGATTATTTGAGCATCTCCTGTTACTCTGTCCATGGGAATTCAAGCTGATATAATGGGAAAAGATGTGGGTTTAAAGCCAGAAGATGGATTTTCCTCTCCTGACTTGATTCTTGACTGCTGTATGACCTTGGGCAAGTCACTCCACCTCTCTGAGTTGCTAGTGCCTTATCTGTAAAATGCAGCTAATATACTATATATCACAGTGTTGCCAGGTACAAATGGGAGAGCTTGAACAGAAGCTCTGAGAGGATAGAGAAGCTTTTGTTTTGCTCACTGCATTATCCCCAGTGCTTAGCAAAATGATCACACAACACAGGCCACTCATAAATTTTTAAAAAATAAATCTGTCAGTGATTCATGTGAAACTACCTAGCACAATTCCTGGCACTTAGGAAACATTTAACCACTATTTCTTGAATTTCAGCTCGTTTGAAGAAGTTTATCTGCACACTGGGTTTTGGTAACTCATTCAATGGGCAGCCCTTTCCACAGTCAAGGTCCTAGGCCAAGCACCAGTTACAGCGGAGGCCAGAGTGGGCGGAGGAGCTCCCAGTGTTGCACAGGGCAGTAGAGGCAGGGCCAGACCCCCCTTCCCGATCAGCAGCCTCCTGTTTGTTGGCTGCGGCTGCATCGTGCTGTGTCTCTGGCTGGGACAGTGGGAACCATGATCAGGGCTGGCACGAAGCAGAAGTCCCTCCACTCCTGAGAGAAGTAACCATTGCTAGCGTGTTTTTGATCAAGGAACAAGAAAAGGTTTCATTTTGCAGCAAATGGCTGGCCCGCACTCCCGCTTCCCAAGTGAGGGTGAGCTGCCCATGGTCACAGCTGGGGCCCGTCCCAGCCCTGTTCTTCTCTCCATCCCGCTGCTCTGTTCACACAGCCCCTCTCTTCCCCTTTAAGCCTCCTCTCCACCAATTATTTGCCTGGGGTGACATCAGTGGAAAATGTGAGGAGATGGCAGCAGAGCCGAAATCCTAGCCTTCCCTGGGAGGCCAGAGAAGCCTGTTTTTAATGCTCCGATTGGTCCCTGATTTCCCAGCTCGCCTGTGCCATGTAATGCTTTCGGCACAGTGAAGCAGGATGCCTGGGGTGACTCGAGGCCACCGGGGGCCTGGGTCTTCCTGCTCACTGGACAGATGCTTTGCTGTCTGGCCTCCTTTCTTAGCCGGGCACACCCTGAAACTGGCCCAAGGAGGGCTCCTCTGGTGGAAAATCCACGTGGTAGAGCTTCCTTCTTCCCCCAAGCGGACGTTGCTGCATTAAAAGCTGTGGGTTTGGGGTTTGTCACCGTATATCTTCCCTCCCCTGCTCCAGTCTTCCCACCCTTCTCCTCTCCCCACAAGCCTCAGAGCTGTCTGCAGGGTCTGGATTTTCTGCCAAATTTGGATGCCTTGAAAAGAACATTGTTCGAAATAGAGACTTGAGGAAGGTGCTAATCTTCTGCTGCTTATCAAATTTGAGCAAAAAACGTTGACATCCCACTTTCCCAAGTGCTAGCTCAGCGCTTTTGTGTTCAACGGCGAGAGGGACCAGCTGTGTGTCTAGCTGGGGACTAAAAACCCTGCTCTGACTCCCAGCCTCCTCACCTGGCCCCGTCAGACCCAGAGGCAAGCAGAGGTGACCGGTGGCTTGGGAGTCTCCATCCCCAGCAGCTCAGCCCCGTCACGCTCTGGAGAGGCATCCTGGTATCGCTTCTGCCACTGCCATTGCTTAAACTCTCAAGGAGAAAAATGCTGCTGAGAAGTTACTGCTGTAAACGTGGAGAGAGCGCTTCATTTTCTCACGATGAAAGACATATTTGGGATCATCTGGTTTTCCAGGCAGATGCCCAGTTTATCTCACTTTAAATCAACTCCTTCTGACTGGACCCTTTCCTGGATGAATTAATTGAGCGTGGCTAAAACCAAAATGCTCTCGCGATACAGGAGCTCGGCAGAGGGGCGCTGTGTCAAGGATGTCAGCTTGCGAGGAGGGTGGCGAGTTGTTTACCTCTATTCTCATAACAGAAGGAACAGGCAGGCTCAGCCCACTGGAAATAATTTTGAATAATCTCACTCTATTACTCGAAGCGAAATTGAGTCGGTGCAGGCTACCCTAGTGATCCGACATTTCAGCGAAACGGGGAAACTAATATCCAATTCATGCAGCATAAAATAAGTGACATAAGGAAAAGCAGGATGAAATCTGGAAGTTTTTAGTTTTCAATTTGTACGGCTTGTCTTCTATTACTGGATCAGCTCACTAATGCAGCGCACGCAGAAGAGGGGGCTTCATTAAGCTGCTGGTCATTAATGGCGGTGGGTGTGCATGCGTGCGTGTGTGGTGTGTGTGTGTGTGTGTGTGTGTGTGTGTGTGTGTGTGTGTCTGGCAGCTTGATGCTTGACACTGATATCACATATACATCGCCCTGCATAAATGAAATCTAGAAAGAGAATTTTTCTACGCAATGGAAGCGGAGCCCTGACTTAGTAACTGGAGCTCTCCTGGCTGAGAGGGCAGATGGCCTGGAATTTTGATTTGACCCTTCAGAAAATGCTCTCAGTGTAGGGGGATCGGCTCATTAGCTTTCCTCACCCACTAGCCCTGACAAGGTCTGTACTCCCACGTGTGTTCTTTCTGCTAAGAGAGCTGTCGTCTTCTGAGTCCGGAGGAGAACCTTAACATCTCTCTTAACTCTTTCCTCCATCACAGCCCTCACATCTTACCCGTAGCTAAGTAATGGGTTCTGTCTTCAGATGATCTATTCCTTCCGTTCTTTCCTCTCTCCCTGCCTGGTTAAGACCCTGAGCCCATTTTTCTAGTAATCCTAATTGCTCTTTATCCTGCCCCTTTCTCCCTGCCTTAAACCATCTTCTTTCTGATTGCTAAATCATCCTAAGCACAGCTCTAATATATCACTCCCTGCTCAAAAGCATTCAATGGCTCCCTATTGCCTAGTAACTCCATCCAAGCTCCCAGGCTTATCATTCAGAACTCTCCGCAATTTGGCTCCTGTCTTCCTTCCTGACTGAATCTCCGACATTCCTCGTCACTCATCCTGAGATGCTGCCAAGTGAAAATAATCCTGAAATTCTTGCACATGCCGCAGTTTTCTGCCTGTGTGTTTGCTTACACGGTTTCCTCTGCACGGAGTGCCCCACCTTGCATATATAGATCCAACCCATCTATCCAAATCCAGGCCACATGCTGCCTCCTTCAGAACAACTTCCTTGACCCTCTGATTGGAAGGCATACTCTCCTCCTTGGACAGTTCATGGTCCTGTCTCTTCCCCTGTGGCCCATTCTAGCCCAGAGCAATGCATTGGGTCATAATCAAGTGTGCAGGCAATGGAGCCAAATGTCTGAAAAAGATTCCTAGCTGTGGGGTCTTGTGCATGCCACTTACATTCTCTGTGCCTCAGTTTCTCTTCTGCAAAACTGGACTAATAAGAGTATTTACCTCTCACAGAATTCCAGAGAATTAAGGGAGGGAAATAAATGCAGTATTCTTGGCATGGTGCTGTTTACATGGCAGGAGTTCAACAAATATTCTCTTTTCCTAGTCACCTTTTTCCTCTGCAGTAGTGCAAACCTTATAAGGATTACTTAAACTCATCGTTAGACTCATTTACTGAAAACCTATAGGGTCATAATTTTAGACATACTGTCTGCCTTCAAGGAGCTCATTGTCAAGGGTGGAGGAGAAAGTGGCAATCCACTGGCTTGGTGGCTCAGACAGAAGTGAGCACAGGTAAGCCAGTGCTGCGAGGTGGCTTAGTTCTTTGTGCTGGGGTCAGATTCCCTGGACTCGAATCCCAGCTTGGTCACTTCCTTGCTGTGTGACCTCAGGCTGTGTAATCTGTGTTAACCTCTCTGTGCTTCGGTTTCCTTACCTGCAAAATGGGGATAGTAAATGGTATCTGCTTCAGTGGGTGGATGTGTGGGTTCCATGGTTGGAGAACCCAGTCACACCTAGAATGGAGCCTGGCATGTTGTAAGAGCTCGGTAAAGGCTGGTTATTATCTAGGAACTCTTTGAGATCTAATTGATGCTTTGGCTTTGGGCGATTTCTTTCTCTGCCAGAGTGCTGAGCTTTTATGAGGATAAAGACATCACGGTTCAGAGAAACCACCATGAGAGGGGGTGCTTAAGGCTTTTCATGGTGCATTTTGATGCAGGGTTAACCTCTGCCTCTCCAGACACCCACCACCAACACCCAAGAACACACACACTTCAGCCCGCGTCTTGGACACAGACACCTCCTTCCCTTTTGCAGATTGTGGTTAGCACATGTCATTGACCAGAGTCTTTCATTTAGTCTCTTGAAGTTTCCTAGTGCCAGGGAGTCTGCTTCTGTCCCCCTGGGCTTCTGTCCAAAAAGTTTCCATTCAAAGAATCCCATACTGGCCCTTCATTATGCATGGACATCGAGGTCTTATAAGACAGGGAAGGTGAGGAGCTTTATCAAGCAGTTTTAGCTGGCCTCAACTCTGGTACCTGCTTTTGTGGCTTTGGTAATTGGTCCTTGAGAAAAACAGAAACTCCTCCACAGTCTACAGCTTCATTTTCCTAAATCCTCATCTCCTTGTGCCCCGGGGGGCAGTTACCTGGCTCCCCCACCCGGCTCCCTCATTGCTCCAGTGAAGACCCACGTGACTCGCAAGAACTCTGTGCTGGGGCATTTGGGTTCTGCAGCTCCTGCGTGGATGCGGTCTGGGCCTCTCTCACTCTCACAAAGTGGGACTAACCCATCATTGCCACTGTGGTTAGACTGAGCTGCCCAGATCCAGCCCCAGCTGAGATGGAAAGGATTTCCTCCCACTGGGGTCTCCGCTCATGTTATAGGCTTCCCAGGGGAAGACTTTGCCCTTCTCATATGTACTTTTCTGACTCAGGGATTGTGAGGTTGAGGGACTGATTAGAAACCACTTGAGGGAACACCCACCAGTGTCCCAGTTCAAAGTCCACAGGCCCCCGGATTCTGTCTCCATCACGGAGCAATGCCGGTCTACCTGCACAGCCCTGGAGAGACCAATGTGGATTTGGATTTCCACTCACTGCCTGGGATCCCTCCCATAACGGACAGGAGTCCCACCAGTTCAGGGAAGCCCCATTCAGCCTGTCAGCAGAGCAAACACCCACCTGACTGAGCAGGACTGCCTCCCCTTTGAGGCAGTGTGATGCGTGCCTAGGAGGGAAACAGGCAACCCAGGTGCAAACCCATCTCTGGCCTCTCCTGAGCGTGGGACTTGGGCCAAATCACCAAATCTTTCTAAGTTCCATTTTCACGAAGTGCAAAATAGAAATAATAATCTGCCTTAGAAGAATTATAAATAGCAACTCCCTGTCTGATAAGATTCCTTGCAGGATTGCTGTGGGAGCCCGAGGTGAGGCATGCGAAGCGCGGGGCCTGGTGTCTGGCCGGTCGTGGCAGTGCTAACAGCAGCTGACATTTATGTCATTGCTTGCTGAGCGCCAGACGTTATAATGTGTCTTTCACTGTTTGAGTAGGGGTGGTGCTCAGAGGCCACACATTCGTGAGACAGATAAATATAACTCCCTGTGGATTTCTCTATGCTCTTCATTTTTATTTATTAATTACTTATTTGTTTATCAGAACTTATTTCAAGCCCCCCATTGTGCCTGATGGCAGATGCCCAATTCTAGTCATGGCAGGGGAATCAGTCACCTCTGTGTTTTCTAAGTTGCCCTGGGTTTAAGCTCAGTAAATTCAGAATGTTTCCCTTTCTCTCTTTCCCCTTGGTGTGGTGTTTGCATTCTGGCACTGAGGAGTGCCCTGGCATGGGTATGGGTGGGGGAAAGGCTGAGGCTTCTGGCCCAAGGTCATTCTTTTTCCAATGATGGCAGCTGCCAAGATGTATCTCCTAGTCCTTGGTCGCTGGCATCCTTGCCCCGGGCATGCAGGCACTACTATGTCCTACTTCGTCCCTGACTGTGTGGTCTCTGCTGTTTTCTGCTGTGACATCTTTCTCTCCTAATTCTAATACAATTCTATGGGGTACAGGAAATCTTGGCTTTTTTCCAGCGCCATGCTGGGGCCACTGGAGACTCACGGGTGCCCACAGCTCTCTGAGACTCCTGACCACTCTTCCCCTTTTGCAACTGACACCCGGGGCCGGAGGGAGGATGGCGAGGAGCAGGAGAGCCACTCCTGAGAGTCCGAGTGCTTCCTCTCAGATGCTCTCTCCCCTTCTCCCTACTTTGGAAGATTTTTATGGGAATGGGTGTTGAGACAAGAAAAACTGGTTCCACTTGATCACATATTTTCCTAAATATTTTCTACCTTACTTCTAGACTGAGAGTTTTGAACTTAAAACCCAAGAATGTTATGACTTTGTTCTCTGGTTCTACCAAGACAGTTTCCCTAAAATGGTAGGGGCTTTGGCCCGACTGACTCAGTTTGGGGGTGTGAGATGGACGCAAGGGATGCAAGGTGGCTGAGTAAGGGGACACTCAGCCTCCGACACACAAACGATCTTACGTAATTTTTCACACAATCTTATCCTGTAGATGTTATTACTAACCCCATTTTACTGTTGATGAGCTAAGGTTCAAAGAAACGACCCAATTCATTCAGCCACCATATATTTATAGAATGTCCACGATGTGCCAGGCACTCTTCTGGGTTTGGGGGAATATAGCATAACCAAGACAGACAAAACCCCTGCTCTCATGGTGCTTACCTCCAAGTGGGGTGGGGGGAGGAAGAGGGAAGACAGAATGAGGAAAAAGATCAACAGGTAAACTATATAGACAATGAGTTCTAGGAAGAAACATAAATCATGGAAGGGGGCAGGGGAATGCCTGGGAGGATGTGGCTTTGAACAGCATGCCTCACTGAGATAATAAGGCAGGTGAAGAACCTCCTATCGAGGAGAAGTGAATCCCAGGGAGACAGACCAGTGGGGAACAAAGGCCCCGAGGTGGGAATCTGCTGGGCTGAATAGCTAAGGAAAGGAAGGGCCAAAGTTCAAAGCCAGTTAATCTGACTGCAGAATTTAATGCCTTACTACCATCTAATGGAGCTCAAAGTATAATAATCATTATGGCATATATATTATATGTCTCTGCTGTTGACATCAAACCCCAATTCCATTTTAGGAATTTTAGTCCAAGTTGACAATGCCAGATACTCTTTTCTCCTGGTTCTCTCTGTAACTGTGGCACGGTTATGTGCCCCCGGTGCAGAAGTCCACCTGGCCTTCACATGATTTCTAGTGATGCAAGGAATAGAGACCAGGAGAAGTGTTTCTTGTGGTGGGGGAAGAGTGAAGCATCACTCGTAGCTGCGTGGGAGTGGTGGTGGACATTGTCCAGGGATGGTTGTGTCATTGCTGTGAGCTCCAAGGTCAGGGCGAGGTGAGGCAGGACTTGTGTCTGTGCCGTGACCTTGGGTGTTGTTCTTGGCTGTGTAGCCCTGAGCCAGGTTCTTGAGACTTCACGGCCATGCTTTGAATTAGCTATTATCCATCTGTTTCTCCTTCAAAAGTAGCGTAGGTTTCATTTTTAGTTTAATAATTAAAAAAAGACTAGATGACAGAAATACTTTCTTTTTCATCCCACTACCCTAACCTCCCAAATTTGGTGTTTGCAATTTTTATAAGGTTGGCATGATGATAAATAAGAAATAGAGATGTTATTAAAATTGAAGTGGATTTCCTTTTGGGATGTGGAAAATAATGAAAAAGCTATTTCATCTGTTTTCTTTCCTATTTCAAAATCTAAAGTGGAAGATGAGGCCGCTTGCTGTTTTGACATTGTCAGGCATGTCTCAGACACCCTCAGTGTTCTCACGTTACTCCAGCAAGGTCTCCAGGCAACCGAAAGAAAGGGTTCCTGTGCCTCACTTCTGCTTCGTCTTCCAGGAGCAGTAAAAAGACCAACTTGCCCAGGGAACATTTATCTTCACCCTCAAAACAATCTTTTTTCTTCCCTAAAACATGTATTCACTAAAATGAACCAATTTCAGTAGGAAAACCAGTCACACACCTTCTTGGGGACATTATCCTCCAGAGATGGTAATACTTTGGGTAAAGTCCTAACCCAAATCACAGGGCCTTTATCTGAACCATGTTTCCCCCTTGTAATTATTTTCTTTGCTTTTATTTTTAAATTAAGTTAATGGTGGACAAAATTTGGAGAATTCAACGACTTTACAAAGTCAGCTACATCAAACAGAAGTGCTCTGTCCTCATCTAGTCATCACCCCCTCCCCAGAGGCAATCACTTTACCCTAAAAGCTGACAGTTTTGTTATTTACCTCCATACCTCCCAGCGACATGTTCATCTTGCTACTTTTTGAGTGCTCAGCTTAGGCATTATCTCAGAATTTTCCACAACGGAAGAGGAGAATTTAGCAATCTTTACTCCCCCTAAACTATTTCACACTCTTCCTGTATCCCATATATCCTTCTAGTTACCATGCAGTAATATTATAATTTTGAGAGATAAATATTCAGTGCTTATAATCTTATCTCCAAGTAATGATTTTTACAGGAGATTCATTTAGCAAACTGATTTATTTTTCCTTTCCTCTCACATTTGGTTTTTCCTAGAGTTAATATTTGAAATATTTTTCATTTGCTCAGGATTATATGTACAAATCAGTAATTAAATTCTAAACTATTTGCCAAATGTCTAACTCTCCCCTCAAGACTTCCATTTATATCCAATTGTCCATCATTTTCTCTCCAGGAGCCTCCTGACCTTTTTCAATCACCTTTGTCTTGTGCCCAGTGATCTTTCTGGAACCTGCCTTTTCAGCATCTTAGGGGCTCCCTTAACATCTCTCCTAGAGTAATGCTCCCCTTTACTGTGCCCCATGTCACCACCTTATTTTAATTATTCCCTCATTTTGTTGGGGTACATCCTCTAGTGGCTTCCTAAGAACAGTGAATGGAAGGAAATTTTTTTTTTGACAGTGCTGTTCTAAAAATGTTTTCATTTTACCCTCGTATTTTATTTAATCTATTATCATTTGGGAATAGAAATTAAAGTTAGAAATTGTTTTCCCTTGGAATTTTGAAGGCATTCCTTCATTGTCTTCCAACTTCCAGTTTGGTATCAGTCTGTAGCCATTCTGATTCCTGAGCGTGGATGACCTTTTTTCCCCTCTGGAAACTTAGGAAATTTTTTATGGTCCTTATTATTTGGAAATTTCACAATAATATGCCTTGTTGCAGGTCTTTTGAAAAAAAAATCCATTGTTCTGGTGAACTCTTTTAATCAAGAAACTTATGTTCTTTAGTCCTGAGAAATTTTTTTTGAATTATATTTTTGTTGATTGCATTCATCTTATTTCCTCTTATGTTTTAATTTATTTTATGTTTTACTTTCTAATTTTTCCTCTTTGCTTTCTTGGAGATCTTACTTTGGAAATTTTCTGTTTTGCTTTTCATTTTTGGTATCATATTTTAAATTTCCCAGATCTCCTTTTTCCCTTTGAATGTCCTCAGTTTCCACTTTTCTCTGCATGGTCACAATATTAATTTTCAAAAGCTATGAATGAGGGATATTTAAAAAATTTTGCTTCTCCCCAGTCTCTATGTCCCTGATGTTGCACCATTTTTTTTTCCCTTTTAATATCTACAATGTCAGAAGCTTTCACTAGATGTCTGTATTTCTGATAGTCCTTAGTTGTCCAATCATGTTTCAGAATGGGGGACATCAAAGCTGAATGGGGGATGTAAGCACATGTGAGACTTGTCAGCTGTGAGTTTTAAGGTAGGGTGCTCTGAGTGGGCTTTAATTTGTAGAACCCTCCATGTCAGTGTTAAGGTCTCACCCTTTGTGTCTGTCAAATTCCCCAGAGAAGAGATTTTGGTCTTTTTCCTGGAGTTGTATGTATTCTATCTGCCAATATCCTGGAGTTAAGGAGGACATAATGCTGAGGCTCAACATTCAGTCAGTAAACTTTTACTAAATGTCCCTATTTTCAGTATGCATATCTATCTCAGTTGTGCTTAATGCCCTGCAGTTCAAAACCACTTTGTTTTAGAGCAGTGGTTCTCAAACTTCACCTGGAGGGCTTATTAAATCACAGATTTAAAGTTTCTGCCTCAGGAAGTCAGAGGTGCAGTCCAATCATTGCATGTGGAATAATTCTTAGGTGACGCCAAAGCTGCTGATCCTGAGACTATACTGCGAGGACTCCAGCTTTAGAGAATGAAACTCCAGTCTTCCCCCAAGTGAGCAGGAGCAGTTGCCTGGCTGTGAAGACCAGTCTGGGATCTAACTGATCTTTAGACAGAATTTCAACCAGCTCACCTGTTTTTAGCCCCATCTTCACACTGGTTTTCAGAAGTTCTTAGCTGCTGTGAATTCTTGAACCTTTGGAGAGTTCTGTGATATGGATTGAGTTGCCTCTTGACTTTTTCCACTACTGGTTTACGATTCAGCTTTCTCAAGTTTACTAAGTTGGATTTTTCTTCTTTGATCTCTAGCTTCCAAAATTGTGTTGCTATTGCCTCTGTCTTGTTCTTTTTTTTGTCTTTTCTTTGCTAATATACAACTTTTAAAATCACTTTACTATCATTTTTGTGAGATTTAGGGCATGATGAAAGTTTAGTGAATGCATCCAGTCCTCTGTCTTTAACCAAAAGTCTTCGTATCTTTCTTTAATCCTTGAGAAGTCTATTGTTCTATCAAATGTTGCTTCTCTTTCATTTCCTCTCTTCTTTTACCAGAACCTCCAGTTAGAGACATGTTGAAGCCTCTCTATATCTCTAACAGTTCTTTCCACCAATCAAAAAAAATTTTTTTTCTCTTTGTGCTGAGGTCTGAAAGAATTCCTTGTTGTTTTCTTCTAGTTTGTTAATTCTCATTTCAATTGTGTTTGATTCAGAATTTATTTTATTTAGTATTTTATTTCAATAACTACATTACTCACTTCTATGAGTGAGTTGGTTCCTTTTTCACACATACATCTCATTCATTTCCAGACTTTTTTTTTTTGGTTTCATCATTTCTTGCTCTTTATTTAATAGAATTTATTTCTTAGTTGCTTTCTTTGAGAATTTTAAATACTCATGCTTTAATATCTTTGGCAGGCTAATTTAATAAAATAAATTATATGTGGCAAGAATACAGGCTCTAATTTTTAATTTTGTTTTTTGTCTTTATTAGTTCTTTTTTTAATGTATTTTATACTTTTGGTCAATACGATCATTTTAGGTAAGAGGTTTTATTTTAGGCTAATTTTCCTTCTCTTTCTTGGTGTTTCCCTCCACCTATGTGTTGGGTTCTTGTGGTCACTTTTACTGGGCCCCAAATCCCCAGTCAAGAATCAGGTCTCCTGTCATATGACAATACTTCAGGGCTTCTGTCACATGGGAATAGTGGGTTTATTGATGAGCAAGTCACTGAACTGTATTGGGAGGCTATTCCTGTGTCTGCCAACCTTCCTAACTTAGTGGTTGCAAACGTTTTCAGTTTCTTTTCCAAACTGCAGCATGTCTTCATCTTATATTGCATGCTTTTGGTCCCCTTTGCCCTGCTGGAACTGAACCGAACATCACAGCTCCATTTCGGGCCTGGAGCCCCACAGGCCCGTGTGACCTACCCACACGGCAGGGTTCACCTTCTGCTCTGTTTCTGGTACCCAGCTCTGTTTACTTGTTTTTTGGCCTGGCTGTACTGGGTTTGATTCTTGGTTTTTATTTTTTGTTTATCAAGGCTATTGGATAGCAATCTACTCTCCCCAGGCTTCCTGCTGCCACGTGGCTGCAGCTGCCCATCAGGAGTGGGCCGGCTCTCTTTGCCCCACCCTCCATCCCAAAGACCCATGACTCTGGAGTTGAAGCTGAACTCAGCTCAGTCCCTTTCTCCTCCCTCTCTTTTGTTTATTTACCTCCTGCAGAGAACATGCATTCTTCTTCCTTCTCAATGACTTTTAATGGGGCAGACACTCGCTCTTAGGGGAAGGCTTAAGTTAGTCTGGCACTCTCTGTTACCAGTGGGCAAGTCAGTCTAACTTCAAGAGTTCAGTCACCCACCTGAGAACACAACAGAGATATCATCAGTGGTAAAAGTGATGCTTTGCTCTCCATGTGTCTGACTGCTATGTCTGTGTTTCACTTTGTCTGAGATACAGAACGTGGATGGGGGAATTATGTATTTGTCCTTTAATGTGTTTAGAGGAGCAGGATCTCATTGAAGCCTGAATTTGCAAATCCAACCTTACTGGAGGTAGTTTAATTTCCCAATGAGCTCCTATCCTAAATCCAACCTGACATTCTCTTTTAGGTTATGGGTTTATTATTTTTACTTTTATATTTTTAAGAATGTTTATATTTTAGTATGTTTCTGTTTGGGGGGATATATATATTCAGTAATTCCCCCCCAAAATATATATAATTCTTTATGTGTATATAAACTACATATAATCTATGTTAAATATATACATAAAATCCTATTTCTATTTTCTTATTTTGCTCTTTTTACTCCCTCTGATTTTTCTATGCTTTCCTTGTTTTCGCCATCTCTGTCTTCTAATGAATTGACGATGTTTTTTAAAAAGATCTCCCTACCCCTATTACTGGTTTGAAAAATTTTCATTCTATATTTATTCTTTTAGCTATTATCCTTAAATTTTTAACATGCTGATGTCACCAGAGTGTAATCGTAAGAGCAGTAAAAAGAGGATCTTAGAGTGTTTTAGTACTTGTCACACTTCTACCTCTTCACATGTCATTATTGTCCTGTAGCTTACTTCAAGTTTGTTTTATGCCTCCACATTAGTCTTATTACCGTTTTTAATAATTGAATGTTTATTTAGAATTACTCACACGTTTTCCAAATTTATTGCTCACCATTCTTTTTGCAATGTTCTCAAAATATAACACTCAGTAACTTTTTAACAAAAATCTATTAGACATAATTCACTTAGTTTTAGTGTGTCCAGAAATGTCTTTGTCCTCAGTCTTATGATTGAGAAATGATATTTAGCTGGACATAAAACTTTAGGTTGACAATTACTTTCCCTCAGCACTTTGAAGATGTTATTCCACTGTATTCTGTTTTCTCCTGTTTCTATTGAGAAGCCTTCTGTCAGTTGATCTCTTCCTTCTCTCACTGCTTGTGAGATTTTTCTTTGAAGTTCCACAGTTTCATTATAATGTATCTCTGTGGCTATCTGTTTTTCTTTATCTATCTAGCTAGCTAATCTATATAATCTCCTTCTTGTGGCTTTTGTTAATTATAGATTATTCTTAGCTATTGACTATTCAAATAACTCATCTCCCTTAGTCTCTATATTGTCTCTTTTTGGAACTCCTAATATATGTGCGTTGGACAGTTTCATTCTGATCTTTACTTGTTCAACTTCCCTTTATATCTTTTTCCATTTCTTTCTCTCTTTGTGTTGCATTCTGTGTAATTTTCTCAGCTATACCTTCAAGTTCAATAATTCTCTCTTCTTTCTGCATAATGAGTTATTTAACTCATCCATTGGGGTTTTTTTTTTGTTGTTGTTTCAATGGCTTCATTTTTAGTTTCTATTACTGTTAATTAGTTAGATAAGTGGGGGCACTGGGCAGATAAGGTGGAGGAGAGGGAGAATGGTCCGGAAGATGGTGGTATGCCCTCCTTCAGCATAAAGGGGCTTTATTTCCTCTAAATGAATGCCAGCAAGAAACCAGTTAGAACCCGACAGCCACAACTGGAGTAGTGACAGGGACCTAACCAGACATGAACCCGTACTCATTGTGATATAATAATTAGCATTGCAGTTTAGCACCTCACCATGGGTTTTTCTGTGTGCATCGTGGGTAAGGACATGCACAAAAGGGGACGGTCGTGACTGAGCACTCCAGGGCAAGAGCCATCAATCAATCAAGAAATCACCTCTAAGCAAGGATATAAGAGAAGGGGACAAAAAAGACCATTGCTCTCCTCCTTTGGGTCGGCCTGCCTCTCATTCTTGGAGGTGTACTCCCCTTTTACAACTTTTAAAATGTTTTGCTACACAACACATCCATCTCCGGTATGAATTCTATCTTTCAGGCAAGACAAGAACTGGGGCCCTTTCCTTTCTCCTTTTGGGATAACATTACTGTTACTGGTTCTTTAAAAAAAATCTATTTTCCTTAATGTTGTACTCTTTTCTTATACATTCTATTTCTTATTTTATACTTCTAACTATGTAGATAATTATTTTGTAATCACATTCCAATAGTTATATCATCTAATTTTTTGAGAATAGCTTTGTTGTTTATTTTGCCTGCTGACTTGACTCATGGGAGATTTCTCCCTCATTGCACTAGTTAGGATGTAGTTTTACTGTGAGTTACAAAAATAAGGAAAATAATGACCTAATACAATAGAAGTCTATTTCTCTCTCATATAAAAGTCCTGGTGTGATATGGGTTGATATGGTGCAACACCATAGTTGTCCTTGTGATCCAAGATGGAGCTACAGCCATCACATGGTCCAAATAGCAGGATGGGCAAAAAGAAGGAGCAAAGGGCACATGGCAGCTGTCTTTGGGGGAAGTGTACTGGATGCTGTCATATAACACTTCTACTTATAGTCTATTGGCCAGAACCTACTCATATGGCTACCTCCCTCTGCCAGGGATCTAAGCAAGGGAGGATGGAAATTTTGGGAATAAGCAATAAAGAGCCTCCCCCATATTCAAAATATTTCATAATACTGAATTATGTAACCACTTTTAGTGGGGTTTTATTTATATAAATTCTGTATTCCCTGGATTGAACTCCCATCCTTCCAGAGAGTTTTTGAGTCTTGCTTCTGCCAGGTGCCCTAAAATATCCCCTGTGTGGAATCTAATTTTTTTGATAGTCTCTTGTGTTGTGAGGGCAGGATCACCAAACAACATATGAGAGTATAAATTCAAACTCCAAACCTGTGTGAGTTCTGTCCTTACGGTTACATATTCTTAGAGAAGATTTTATTTTCTCTGCTAGAGCTCAATCAAGATAGATAAGCAACCTTGTACACAGAATAAATTAAGTAGATTTTTAAGTCAATTCTTTTACTCATGGTGCAACACCTTAAGGGTCCTGGCTTTATGCAAGGGCCTTCATTCAAATGTCAAGTTGTGTAGGCCTAAGGCTTCATCTTTCATTCCAACATAGGCATTAAATCCAAGCCTTTAGGTCAATGAGACTGACTCTCCCAGGCCTCTTCCCACCTCCCCACCTACCTACCAATGCAGTTCCAGGTGTACAGTTACTTCTTCATTTTAATCCTCTTTGGGATCTCTCTTATTTTTTCATAAATTCTTATAAGCTCATATATATACTGTGTTTATCATTTATTTCCAACATTTCTAGATATTTTATAGCAGGAGGATTTCAGATGACCACCCTTTCAAACTTTTAAATTCATAATAACAGAATCCTGTTTCTGTTGCTTGCCACCCAGACTACTGACAGATACAATTTGTGCTTTAGAATCTGCCCTCATTGGGCATGGGCCTGATTCTTGATGAGTCCTGAGGTTTAATATCTTGCTGGAGGGCTCCAGCTAGAGAATGACAGATGGGTACTTCTAGGCTCCTGATGTGATTCCTCTACTAGAGTAACTCATAAAGGGGGACCTATTCCAAGGTGACTTAAGCAGTTACCCCATGAGCTCACTACTCCCATGGGCAAGCTTGGTGGGACTCCAGCTCCAGCGTGCTCCCTGTCTGAGATTAGCAGCTTGGGAACTCAGAGAACCCCACCAAGAAGCTTACTTGTAACTTAGGAAGGACTGAAATTCAACCAATTGATGCCAAATGCACTGAATAATCAGAGTTTGGCAGCAAGGCTTTGGAACATAGGGATGAAGATACAGTTGTTCCATCAGGATGGTGCAAACCCCTAAATGCTTACTGCTGGGACCACCATTTCCCTAGCTCGTGTTGAGCAGCCATGGGGAAGCAAGGAGGTACTGAAGTGGGAGGAGGGCCCAGGACACATGGACAGGGGAGCTAGGTTCACCTGCCCTTTGGTCATGAGTCTGTCACACATCTGCTAAGTCACTTCAGCTCACTTTGCCTCCTCTAAGATAACATCAGTTTCCTTACTAAGGAAATGGAGATCAAGTTGCCAGCCATACCTACTTTGTAGTGTTGCAAGGAACAGATAGCTCGCAGATGTCATGTATGGGTGGAAAAGTGGTAATGTTACCATCCTAACTTTACAAATGAAGAAACTGATGCTCCAAGAGATGAAATGAGTCCTCTGAGGTCACACAGTCAATGAGTGACAAAGCTGGAGCTCAGATCTGAGGCTTCTGACCCCAGAACTCTTCCCCTTCCCACAATGCCCCCACTACATAAACGAAAGATAACAGCAGGAAGAAGGAGATTAACAGCTTGTGAGTGCCTCCTCTCTGCCAGCCGCTTCAGGCACAGCACGCCATTGACTGTCCACACAACAGTCTAAGGTTGGAGGTTAGTTTTCTTACATGTTTTACAGTTGAGAAAACTGGGTATCCAAGACTTCCCATGATCTACGCAAAGCAAAAGAGTCATTTCAAGAGCTGGTTTTCAAACTTAGCCGTGTCTGACTGCAAAGCCCGTGCTCCTTCTCTCTCTTGTTTCTTTTCACAATACTCTCCAGATATTGGCATGCTCTCCTAAAATCCATATGCATTTAGATAAGGTTCAAATCAATTAGTTCACATTTTGCTGCTGAGGCTCCTTTGTGCCAAAGGTGATCAAGGTGCTTCCACTTTCATGCATTCAAACCCAATGAGGCCTCTTTCCCGACTTCTTGCATGACAGCCCAGAATTGAGAACCACGATGCATATGGTGTTTGCAAAATGCTAGTTGTGTATGGGTGTTTAAACTTTAGTTTTGCAGCTTTTAATTTATTTATGCAAGCAAGCCTCCTTTCATGAATTTTAATCTGTGCTGCTTTAAAGAAGTGCTTTCCAAATGGGACAGCATTTGTGATCACCACTAAGCCATTCTAACTGCTTGCAGGCCTGGGGAGAGAGGCAGCGGAGAATATTAGCAAGCTCTGAGCAGTCCCTGTGTCATCCCGGGCATTGTGGCATAAAATGCGCTTCGTGTCTAGAAAAAAAGACCCTGTGACTTGAGTCTTTGGTTATTTTTAATGCTGAGTGGCAGAACCACAGGGAATATTATGAGTTCCAAGATTTCTGACAGGAGGGACTTCCAGCCGAAGTGCTTTCTTCAGGAGAGAGAGAGAGACACTGCTACAAGTCTTTATTCATTTATTTATCATGCTTCAGTTCCCTAAGAAAGAAAACACTTCTCCTGTGCAGGGGAAATTGCTTCAATGGATAGATTGCATTTAAATAATTTAAGTATAAAATTACTCGAACAGGCCGACTGATATTTCGAAAATGAAACAGTCACAATCACTTAAGAGCACTGGCAAAGTTCGTAATTTGGTGAGAAGATGAGGTGCGAGAAGAGGCTCGTGTCTGACTCAGGGAGAGTGGGTCTCTGTCCTGCCCACTGGCTGCCCCAGGTAAAGGTGGTTTCTGGTTAGGTCATGCAAGGAGAGGGTGGGTCTTGCAGTTGCCACACCCTTGAAAGAGACATAACTGTCCTCAACTTTGGCTCTAAAACCTGGTTTTAGTTTTTATCTGAGCAGCTGGGAGAAGTAGAAAAGGCGCTGGACTGGAGTCCAGTCCAGAAAACTCATATATTGTCTGCATGAGCCCACTGCCCAACCTCTGTGGTCCTTGAGGTCTTTGTCTGTGCAATAGGATGGTAATGCCAATCCCACAAGGCTGTCAGGGGTTCAGTTAGTTTCCTGAGAGGACCCAGCGTGATGCCTGGCACATAATGATCCTTGGCGTCATATCACAGCACATACTTCCATGTATCTGGGAGGCTGTTCCTACAGAGATGCCACCTGGGCCTAGAGAGAGTCTTTCCATTCTCAGGAAGACATCATCTGTGCCAATAGTAGGCTTCCTGTGGTCTGCCCATTTATGCCCATACAGAACACTGTTAGACTGAGGAGGTTCTCCCCTCCCTGTGCAGATGGCATTTCTTCAGTTGGTTTTATGTCCACTAGGACCCTGAAGAGCCTGGCAAAGAAATGGCTCTGTAGTCAAATGCATTTGCAAAATGCTACACTTCGCATAGCCCTTTTAGAGATTTACCACGCACCTTGACGTGCCAAAGGTTCTGAGAATTCCTGCAGACAAGAAACTTTTTACCTTAAATTCAGCTTCACTCTGCATTTATTAATCTTATTTGGCAATGAGAGCCTCCCTTTCCCACCCCTACACCAAATGCCCTATTAATATCCTTTGGAATGTTTGCTTAGTTACTGAAATATATTTTGGGAAACTCTCCTAAGGCAGTTCTTCCTCCTTCCATCCGATTCTATTACCTTCTGTCTTATTTCCCTCTGGACACAAAAGGACCAGCTTCAGGGGGTTTCAAGGTCTTCTTCTGTTTACTATTAACTAATTAATTAAGCAAAAGCACTAAGTGCTGGGCTTCAGATCCATAAAGCATCATCCATACGATGCAGAGTCACGACAGGAAATAGACACATCATAGGGAAGATTTAATCCCTGTGTCTACTGTTACTAGTGTGTGTGAAGTAAGCGCTGGGTTGGGGGATGGAGATGGGGATGAAGAGAGGCACCTCATGACTGGCCTGGGCGTGGCAGCTGAGGCCACCTGGAGGAGAAGTCCAAGGGCTGCTCTGTTGTCATCATCGCTTGAGGGGATTTTGCTGGAGGCGTTCTAAATTCTAAGGAAGCAGCTTGTACGGGTGTGGGTGGCAGCTTCTCAGTAGCACCAATGTTTACTTTGAAGAGAAAATGTCTGCTTTGTAGGCAAATGTTTTCAGCATGGAAATGATCATTGCAATTGCTGTGGTTGTCACAAATGTTTCATCAGAGCCGATAAAGCAGCTGAGTGTTGGCAAAATCGATGAAAACATCTTGAGAAGTGTTCGCTGCCTACTTAGCCGTCTGTGGCTCATCTGGTGTGAGGGAGGAGGGGAAGGAGGCGGTGAGCTGAGGCCACACAGGAGATGCAGAGAGGCGGCATGGTATTGTAGATGGGCACACAGGCTTTGCAGTCAGATTGCTTTGTTTTCTCTTCTAAGCCCTGTGACCTTGGACAAATTACCTAACTTCTCTGTGCCTCCCTTTCCTCATTTGGAAACTGTGGATAATAATAGTGCTGACTTCATTGTGTTGTTTGTTGTAAGTATTTAAATAAGTCAATAAGTACTCACCACTTAATAAATATTAGTCGATATATTAAGTTAATATAATAATTTGAGTTTCAAAATCCTTATCCCTATTTGCCTCACCTGCTAGAGACCACTATTTATTCGACAAGTATTTATTTAGCATCTTTAATGTACCAGACGTTGTCCTAGGGGCTGGGGACTTGATGGTGACCGGGCCAGACCAGGCCACCATTTTCTCGGAATTCTCTTTCTGCTAATCAGACAAATAAATAAGATGCCTTCAGAGAAGGAAAAATGCTATAAAGAACATACATTAGAATAATGGACAGGAGAATGCAGTAGAGTCACAGATTCCCCACTATACTCAGATGGGAACAAAGGAAACATATTTTATCTAAGTTTCTAAACTTTTTTTGGGCCAGTCTTCATGTGTTTCCTGATGGTTAGCATGGGAAATAATTAACTTTCTTAGTCTAGTGTGTAATTTTGATCTTATGCAAGAATCTAAAAAGTCTATAGAATCTCGCTTCTCTTCCTTTGACTGCAAATCAAGATGACAAGAGGGAGGAGAAGGTCCTATCTGGGATGCTGTGTCATTCTGGAGGGGGTCCTTAGATCCTTGAGGCATTCCTGTACTGTGCTCAGGCTTCTCTGGTCTTTGAAGCCATGCATTCTTCTGTTTGCTGACATTCACCCCATTTGTGCCGTGTGTTTTCTAAGCTTCGCTTCTCTCCCTCAGCTCCATCTGGACGCCCTGGCTAACTGATGCTCATCTCAGCTCTTCTTGGCTCTTTAGACCTATCTGAGGCTCTGGCTCCGCCAAGACACCACCAGCCCTGGCCCCCACGCTGTGTCCTCTGCTGGGAGTCATTGCTACCATTGTTACGGCGGACTCTGTGTCAACTGCCTTTTGGGTCACCTTTCAGGAACTTCAGAGTCTTTTACACACCCCATGGGAACCAAGAGGAGCCTACAGCAGAGTTATAAGCCAGCACCTCCTTCTACCGACACTTTTGCAGGGTCAGAGTGGCAGGGGAGGGGCCAACTGCTGGGAGGTGCTCTTTCCCCAGGGCCCTCTGACTGAAGCAGGGCAGAAAACTCCTCGTCCATGCTCCCCTCACCACAGTCTGTTTCTAAGCCACTCCCTTTAAGAGTTAGCCTTGAGATGAGGAGGAGGACAAATGAAAACCCTGGCGTCTCTTCCTCCTCCTCTGTCTCTATTCTTTCTCTCAAAATCCCTCACACAGAAAAGAAAGAATTCTCTTCCTTTTATGTCATAACCTTCTTCTACCCTAAGGTTAAAAGTCTCACACCTGGACTCCCAGTGTCTTCTCTGACTTATAAAGAGCTTATAAGTCATCACTTCCATCTTTACAACTAGAAAAGCTGAGAAAATGAATAATCAATGACTTTTCTTAGACCTTTCAGAGAACTAAGATAACAGGGTAAACCAACACCCCAAGATTTGGTGAGACTGGTGAATCTAGAGAGATAAAGGTAAGATTTAGGGACCTGGAGCCAAAGCTGCTGAAGTCTTGGAGCCAAAACTGCTGGATTCCTGGAGCCATAAACTTGTAGGAACACTAAAATGACAATGTTGATGAATTGTTCGAGGCTGATTGTGGGCCAGCATGAGAGTGGAAAACTCCTGGGGGTGGTTGCAGTCTTAGGGGAGCCACACACTCATGGGTTTTCCCTCTAGGAACCCTGCTAGATTCTCATGGTGAAGCTCCAAGAAGGATCCCCTGGTGGCTCTGGCAGGGAAAGGGGAAGAGTAATCACTGTGAAGTATATTCACAGAACTTTCCATAACAAAGGCCTACTCTCCAGAATGTTATCCCATCTAGGAGGAAGGCAAGTAGCCAACTCCAACCCACTCTAGTTTTCCTGTCCCACCTAAGGGAGAAAAAAGCCACAGAAACATTGGAAAGGTCACAGCCCAGAGACATAGGTCTATTAAGAGACCAAGATTTAATCATAAAATTATACAATGTTCCCCCTCTATCCACCTGAGCCCCTCATACACAGGGCTTCAGCATAATACTGATAGATTTTAGCTGAATGAACTGTTAGATTCTCTCTGAGAAAGAGTACTTAGGGAAGCCCAAAGACAATGGCGGAGATAAAAACAAAGGTACAGGGGAAATTTTAAACCGCTAATACCCTACAGCAAACATTAAACATAGCTGAACCCTAGCCAAATTGACATAAATTCTCACATTTAAGACCTATTTACTTCAGTTCCTGGTACAATATGTCTGGCTTTCAGTAACAACAAAAATTATAAGGCATATCTAAAAATCAAGAAAAACATGGTTCAAAGAGACAAAGGAAGCATGAGAACCAGACTCAGATGATACAAATGCTGGAATTATCAGTCAGGGCATTTAAAATATCTATGATGAATATGTTAAAAGCCTAATGGAAAAATCGGGCAATATGAAAGAATAAATGGGTAATATAAATAGGGATCTGGAAATTCTAAGAGAGAATCAAAAGGAAATGCTAGAAGTTCAATAGACTGTAACAGAAATGAAGAATGGCCTTGAGCTTATCAGCAGACTGGACACAACCAAAAAAAGTATCAGTGAGCTTGCAAATAGGTCAATAGAAACTTCTGAAAGTGAAATACAAAGAGAAAAGTGAATGGAGAAAAGAAAGAAAAAGAGCAACAGAATGTTTGTTGGGCAATTTCAAAACATATAACATGTGTATTGAAATATCAGAAGAAGAAGCTTAAATAGGATAGAGCAGAAGAAATCTTTGTAGTAA
Organism: Camelus bactrianus; assembly: GCF_048773025.1. Lineage (NCBI taxonomy): Eukaryota > Metazoa > Chordata > Mammalia > Artiodactyla > Camelidae > Camelus > Camelus bactrianus. The sequence goes on from NC_133548.1 coordinate 37,219,022, forward strand.
TAATGGCTGGGAATTTTCCAAAATTAATGACAAACACCAAATCTCAGATCCAGAAAGCTCAGAGATCATCAATAAATACCCGAAATCTACACCTATGCCTAGGCATATCATATTCAAGCTACAAAAAAGCCGGGGAGCGGGGGAAGACAAAGAGAAAATCTTGGAAAGAAGCCAGGGCAGGGGATGGTGGTGGGAAGAATCTTACCTATAAGATAATTACAGTAGACTTCCATCAGAAACCATACCAATAAGAAGAGATGGAGTGAAATATTTAAGTCTTAAAGAAAAAAATACCAACCTAGAATCCTATATCCAGTAAAATTATCCCTCAAAAGTGAAAGAGAAATAAAGACATTTTCTGATAGACAAAAAATTAGAGAATTCATTACCAACAAATCTTCATCACAAGAAATGTTAAAATTTTTTTTCAAGCAGGAGGAAAATTTTATGTCAGAACTTGGATCTACATAGAAGAAGAAATGAAGTAATACATGAAGATGAATAAAAACTTTTAAATCTCTCTTACATTTGATTGATAACTAAAGTAATAATAGTAACAATGCATTGGGTGATTACAGCATAGAGATAAGTGAAGTGAATGATGACAATGCATAAGGGAAGGGAAGGAGGAACTGGGAATAGTATGTTTATTCATAAATACACATGAAGCAGTATAGTGTTAACTGGAGGAGCAGTTAGACTAGTTAAAAGTGTATATTGGAAACTCCAGGGAAACTAGTAAAAAAATTTTTAAAGAAGTATAATCGATATGCTAAATGGAACCAAATAAAGTGCTTTTCCAATTTTGAGATGTTCTGGAAGAGGCAAAACTACAAAGACGGTGAAAATATCAGCAGTCAGCAGAGGCTTGCAGGGAGAGAGGAAGGGCTGAATAGATGATATCCAAGGGATTTTGATAGAGCAGTGAATCTGTTCTGTGTGATGCCGTAATGGTGAGTACATTACACTATACATTTGTGAAAACCCTTTATAGGTTTTATAGCAAAAGAGTAATCTTTAATTATGCAAATTAAAAATCATTTAGGAGGTCGAGGATCTCAGGATGGAATGTAAAATGTGACAAAACAATGTAACTGTTTTACAAATGTATAAAACAACTTCGTTGAAAGGGTTGGGGTAAAAAGGTGCTGACATAAATAACTTTGGAAATGAATGGAGTCTGGAAGATAAAGTCGAAAGAAACTGTACATAAGCACTGTATTCTAGTTGATAAAATTGTTCCCCACGTTATATATGTTAACAATTGTGATACCACTATAAAGGTATCTGGAATTGAACAAATAAATGAATGGTAGATGGTGGGAACCAGGTTTCTCACTGTTGGAGTAGAGGTTAGAAGTAAGCAAAGGAAAGAGACTGATTGATTAGTGCTGGAAACATCAGTATGAACTCATGTTTAGCTTTATGGAGTTCTGGGGAAGTCACCTTGCTTGAGGACAATTTACTCATAGTACCTGAAATGGCTTTTGTTTCACTTTATTTTCTGTGTCAAAATGTATAAAACTTAGAGATTCATAGTTATTAATGAAGAAACAATCATAGTACAATCTTACAAGTCATTCAAAGTAAGGTAAAAAAAATTAATCAGACTGTTGTCCTAACAGCAAGTCAAGATTAATTCTTTGACTCAGAAGGAGGAGGGGGAAGGGGCTTTTTTTTAATGAGAAGGGAGAGTAAAGAATAGAGAGAGAACTTTTAAGCATGAGGAATGAATGGCAAAATACTTAACTTCTTCCCAGAAGTTTCCTCATCTAAGGAAGTTCCCCCACCTAAATATAGTAATACCAAATTCCTGAAGTTATTGTGAGGATTAAATCAGATAACTAAATATATATAAAGAGCCACTTTATTATTATTACTATTACTATTACTACTGTGTATTTCTGTGTAACTTACCGCTGGCTTTCTACTATAATTGTATCTCTGCATCCTTATATCATTTTACTGTATTGTAGTGTGTCTAAAATCTGTTTAAAATAATAATGTCCTTTATAAGTAAATGATATAAATGTAAATAAAACGAGAACACTATTTGTCACCCTAGTGCTAAATCCTACTGTGGAATCCTGGAACAGATAAAGCTTAGACACAGGGATCAGTGAATGGAAATGATATTTGTGTTGAATGTGGTAGGAGAGACCCTCCCCTGACACTGCAGCTCAACCCACATCCAGCTCAGGCCTGGGAGCAGAAACAGGGTCCTGCATTGCCAGGCCCTTGCCAGATGCCTTGCACTCAGGGAGGAAGGAAAAGCGCATCCAGTCACAGACTCTGCTTTCAAGCTGTCGTAGGCCAGTGGCTGCTGTTGGAGAGGATTTGGGAAGGAGTAAGGAGAAAAGAGAAGTCAGGCTGAAAGCGTGGAGTGTGGAAAATCATCATAACCACAGCCATGGGAAGTGAATGCCCTAGAGCAGAACTCCCTGTTGTAGGCAAGACAGATGCTTAGCTCTTCATGCTCCAGTTCCTCATCTGTGAAATGGTGATGAGGGTGTGGAGAAGACCTGAACCACACCTTGCAGGGCTTCCCAATCTTTTTTTTTTTTTTTTTTTTTTGACCTCTTTAGAAGTCTGTTGATCTACCTGTCGATCCTATCTTTGTCTGGGCTCTTCCAGAAGCAGATCCTGAATACAAGTAATTTATTTAGGAGTTACAGGAAATAACCATAGAGAAATGGGAAAGGAAAGGCAGCCAAACAAAGGTAGACAACTGGAGCTTAATCCTGCAGGCTATCCTGGGGTGAGGAGTGCAAAACCACTTCTCAGCATTTTCCCACCTGAAGCGGGAGGGAGCTGGGGTAATTACACACCTGCTCCTGGGCGTTACCACCCTGGCACCACCAGCCTGCACAGCCAATGCTGCTTTGCATAGTAGCTGGGATAGAGAGCTCTCAGGCCCAGAGATGCAGAGACTGGCAGTTAGAACCAGCTGGAGCATCCAGAAAGGTCTGGGGATATGCAGAGGGGTGCTTCCAACATCTGCTACAGACCCCCTTCTCAGAATAATGTTTTGAAATACATAAAATAAAATTCATAGGATTACAAAGAAAACCAATTACATTGAAATTCAGTTCTATCCACAGACCCCTTGGGGGACCCCAGGTTAAGAAACCCTGGTAAGGTTTCTTTTCAATGTGAAATTATATGGTTTGATGACCTAAGAGCACGGATTGTGTTACTCTGCCAGGAGGTGTTTAAGTTCGGCACAGTCTCCGTAGAAACTACTTCACAGGAAAAATGTGCTAGCCCAACCTGACAATCCCCCGCAGCTCAGGGACTATGAATGAGGCTGTTGGCCCCTCTCACTCTCTTTTTACTTTTTACAGTGTTTATTTTGCCTTGTTTATGTTTCTGCGTTTTTAATGTGTCCTTTGTTGGCCCCGAAAGCACCACGGGGCAGCAATTTGCCTGCATCACCCTGGTGGCTGCTCTGCCCATCTCAGCTGTCCCTGGGGGGCTCTGTCTTTAAAGTCATGCATCTAAAGTGCAAGGACCCTAAGGCCCCCTGCCATGCAGCCATGGCGGGCCGGGACCCATTCTGTGGCACCATGGTGCCAACAGGTGGCTGCGTGTGGAGCATCAGAGCTGCCGCCCCTGGGAGCTGCTCACCACGGAGACACCACCCACCTCATAATGTGCCTCCATGGCTCTGTTACTCACAGCTAAATTACAGTATTATGACTTCATTGTTGAGTCCCAATTCTCCTAATTATAGCCTAGAGATCTATTATTTGATTTGGTAACACCAAGTGCTTCTTTTCTAAATCATGTAATCTCTTGTAGCTTATTAATGTCAGGTTTGCGCACACGCAGGGACTTGGTTGTTTGCCAGACAGAATCAAATTTTCAAATTTTCGCTGTGTTATGTTACAGGGCTTTGCTTGTTACAATCTAATTATATTGGCACTGAAATACCGAAAACCAATTTATATTAGAAAGCACTTTAACTCTTTCTTCGGAGTGCATTTACATGCAGAAGTGTCTGCCACACCATTGGTCTTTTTGTTTTTCCTTGGGGAAATTCCTTCTGGGAAAGAGGTAAAACTAACAGTTCCTTTCTGTTCAAAAGTCTGCTGTTCATGGACCAAAACTCTGAATGCGGCCATTCTCTAGCTGGAAGCACGGGGAAGGAAGGGAGCACGCCTCTCCCATCTCTCTGTGGGCTCCTTCAGGCCTCCCTGCTTGGGGGTGTCACCTGCCCCAGGCCTCCGGAAACCCCTCTCCTGGTGGGTGTCACCTGCTGGCAGACTGTACCTGGCCTTGGACCATTTTACCTCTTTCCGGCCCCTTCTTCCCTTCAGACATATTTTCCAATGCTCTGTTTTTTACTGGGGGCCGATGGATCCTTTGTTCTGAAGACTTTGCCAAGGAGGGACTTGCTGCCTGTAAAAGTTGCTCCAGCAGTGGGACCACCCTCATCATCCTGCTTTGCCTTTTCAGGCAAAGTGACTACTGCATCTGACCATCAGGGAATTTGTCTAGCCACTCTGTCAGTCTCCTTAGTAATGATCCCAGGAACGCTGTTCCTTGTCAGATGGTTATCACGGGGAATACAATCTATATCTAAATCATCCAGTATCCTCCCTTTAAAAAGGGGCCCCAACATCCTCCCGGCTCTTTTTTTTAAAAGACCTTAGTTTTTAAAGCAGTTTTAGGTTCACAGTAAAATTGAGAGGAAGGTACAGAGATATACTAATGTACCCCCTGCCCTCACACATGAAGAGCCTCCCCCTTTATAAACATGTCCCCCAAGAGCAGTATGTTTGTGACTCTGGCTCCAACTGCACTTCACTCAGACCATGCTCTTGCTCACTCCTGAACTCCAGCCACAGAGTTTTGTTTTGTTCTGTTCTGTTTTTTCCCAGTTTCTCTTTCCCACTCTTGGGCATCCGTACCCGCTCTTTCCTCTGTCTGCAATGCTCTTGGTATTTCTGGCTCCTCACCCTTCACACTTGAAATAAAATGTCACTTCCTTAGAGAGAACTTCCTCTCCCTCTGTTTAACCAGGTACCACCCCTCCTCCGACCCCGTTTTATGTATTCTGCCTTGTATGTATTTGTTTTCTTCCTTTTCATCTCTGCCCTGCTCCTCCCTGAGACTATATGATCCAGGAGGGCAGAGATTTTGTTTCGGTCACCACTACACTTCTAGTGCCCAGCCCACTGCCTGGCACAGAGATGGAGATCCATCAGTAAGTGGTGAGGAAAGGGGCAAACGCATCCCAGGAAAGGTATATCCTTTGCCTCATAGTGGAGAAGAAGACAAGCGTGCCAGCTCTTTGGACTTGTCTGGCTCTCCCTCTTCCTTTCTTGCTCCAACCCTGGGGACCTGCTTCACTGTGCCTGACGCTATAGGGTAGGGCCAGTCTGCCACCCCTGGGCAGGAAGCCAAAACCATGGCAGCTGGCACAGCTGTGGCTCAGTCTCTCCGTCCCAACTTCTCTGCTGGACCCCCTGTATGAACTGAAAGCCTCACCCTCCACGGCACCTTTCCTGGTCCTTCCCTGGATGTGGTTCTCATGTGGTGCCCACATGTGCCACCTGACCGGTGAGCTAGTGGCAGCTGAGGACCCGGCAGTAGCCATGTTAGGAAGCAGTGCCATTGATCTAAGTGAAGGATGAGGTGGTGTGAGGCCAGAAAAGCCCCCTTTCAGGGCAGACACTGAGTCACAGAAGGGGATGGATGGGAAACAGACAAGACCTCCCCTAATGCAGGGAGGTTAGCCGGGCACACACTGCTCCACAGATGTGACCCTGCAGAAACAAGGACACAGGAAACTTGCACCTACCACACTGCTATATACGACAGCCACAGAGCTGATATGGGGACTAGTGTGGCTACAGAATCTAAATTCTAACACATCACTGACCAAACGCGTGGAATGAGCTGACCCCTTTTTGTTCCTTCCTCTAGGATTTTCTCCATAAAAGTGGTATGAGCCTACTTGAGAAGCCCTCCTAGGAGGCAGAACACCAAGGGCCTCTCTCCCCTAATCTGTGGGTCTCCTGGAATATCCAAGATGCATTAAGGGTTGGAGAGGTGCCCTCTATTCAGAAACGCCAGCCAAAGACCACAGAGCAAGGTAGACCCCTATGCCCACTTCCCTGAATAAAGGCCTTGATACACATTTCACAAGCCCCTCCCGGAATCTCTCATTCTGAGAAGCTGGCCTGTTTCCCTCTCACTGCTAACATCTTTGCCCAAGCTGCTCCTTCTGCCTGGAATGCTCTCCTGCCCGATCCCATTTCTGCTGGTAGAAATTTAACCCCTCCTTCTCAGCCTGATTGAAAAATCACCTGCTCAAAGGCATATTCTCAGATCCAGCTGGTCAGAATTACACTCTGTCCCCACTGGCCCCATAAGTAGTAAGTGGGTAGTGCTGTTTCCACCTGGGATGTTTATACATCCCAGTTTGCTTGGGACAGTCCCAGTTTACGCCTGTAGTTCCAAAATTTATCAATAACATCTTTTGACTCTCAAAAATGCCCAGTGGAACGATAGATTGTGTGGTGTGATGGACACACTCTCCGGTGACTCCTGTTGAGTCATGCCTTTTTCTAATCCTCTCCCCTTCCATGCAGGCATGCATGGTGACTTGCTTCTGGCCAAGAGAATATGGCAAAGGGGATGGGACAGTCACTCCCTTGATTATGTTACCTTATCTAAGACTCTATCTTGGCGACTAAAGAGAGATATCCTCCTAAGATATTCTCCCTGAAGAAGTGGGCTGCTGGGATGTGAGCTGCCTATGGAATGAGCCATGGGAATTGTGGGCAGGGACGCTAGGAGCTGAAGGCCTCCATCTTCCAGATTCAAGGTACTGAAATCTTCCCACAATCACACGGGCCAGAGGAGGACTCTGAGCTCCAGAAAGGAAAACCACTGACTTCTTGATTTCAGCCTTCGAGACCCTGAGCAGAGGCCCCAGCTGAGCTGTGCCTGCACTCCCGACCCAAGGACACTGTGAGGTAATAAATGGGTGTTGGTTTAAGCCACTGAGTTTGCGGTCATTTGTTTGTAGCAATCAAAGTGGATACATGTGGTTGCCCCAGATATAACACTAACCAAGTGCTCAAACAGCTTTGACAGACTGGTCAAGACAAATCTCCTCGACAGACTGGTATTTTCTTTAAGTTAAGGTGCATATCTTATCCATCGCTTTAGTTTCCCTACATTCACAGAGCACTGACTAACACCCTTTCAGGTACCACACCAGGTAGCACAGCACAGGACTGTTCAACAGAGAAAGGTCTCTGGCATCAGTGTCCATGTTTGAATCCCAGGTCCATCACTTACTAGCTATGCAACTTTAAACAAATTACTTAATCTCTCAGGTCCTCAGTTTTCTCATCTGCAAAATGGGATTACAAAACAGTGCTTTCCTCAGGTAAGACTGTTGTGAGGATAAACTGAGTTAATGCAAAGTGCTCAGAACACTTGGCACACAGTGCTGTGTACATTTGGTATTCCTTGTATTCTGTGCTTCATTTAATCCTTATGTCAAATCTGTTATGAATATCTCTGTTTACAGATGAAGAAACTGATGTTCAGAGATGTTAAGTAACTTTCTCAAAATTACACAGCAAGGAAGCCAAGACACTCAAACGAAATCCATAGGTACTAGTTCCCATACTGTCCATGCTTGTATCTTTCTTGTGGATGTACATTTTGGAAAAAAAAAATCAAAACCCAAAGGGAACTTTTCCCAGAATTCCATAGTGGATTCCCTAAGAACCAGGACACAAACATACAGATGTCAAGTTCTGCTAAGGCTCATGTTCTGGATCCACCCCTTCAGGCGTGGATGGGTTTCTGGAAGTGCAGGCCAACAGTTTAGACAGTTTAGCAGGACATGGTGACCCGTAAATGAGCTCCAGGGCCCATTAAGCTGACACGCCACCTGACAAATGACAGGGACTTGTAGCCAATTCCAGTCTCCTAAAAATTGGATGTGTACATAGTGCAGATTATCGGGATCCATAGATAATATGCTACCTGCTCACTTTTAATGTGTTTGTGAACACTCATGAGAAGCACATTAATTGTAAGTGTCTGTAAGCTTACTGTGTTATAAACCAAGCCTGACAACACAACAGGCACCAATGAGAGGAAGTGTCCCCTCCCCTAGCCAATGCTGAGTGGAGAGGGGCTGGAGTGCAGATCAGCACAGGGATAATTGACAAGATCGCTGGGATGCTCACAAGCCCCTGTCTGAGAAGTTCTGCGTCCCTGTCCTTAGGTAACCACAGAGATACAAGCTGCTGTGATAAGGGTGATGCTAACTGCGTTTACCATGGTGGGGTGATGGGGTCAGGCACCCAGGCTCAGTAATCAGGGAAATCTGTGAAGGCCATGGCCTGACAAGCCTGAAATCCATTTGCTATTCTCTGCTTGGAATGCCCTTGCTCCTTCTGTAGCCTGGAGGGTTCCAGCTCTTCTTCAAAGAGGAGTCAGTTCCTCCTTGAAGCTTTCTCTAACTTTGCCAGAGAAAACATGTCCCCTTCTACTCTCTGAGAACCCCTTGTGCATTTTTCTGGAAAAGCTCTAATTAAGTGGGTATCTGAAATGCCTGCCCCTTTCTCCATACCCAAGTGAGTGCAGAACTCGAAACTTCTTTATGCATGCACTCAGAAAGAAAAATTTTTAGGGCTGCACTACTCAAACAAAAGCATCCCTGAGCAATGCAGATGTTGTGAATAATATGGGGGCCAAGCAGAAGGAATCACATGATTCAGAGGCCACCTCCCTTCCTACCAGGCTTTTCAAATATTCATTCACTTATTTATTTTAACAACGGTGAATTTCTAGGGGAAATTACCTTACTAAAGACTAAAATGATATACTTCTATTGATCTTGTTGTATGTATTCGGACATGTATTACAGTAGATGTGGACCCCAGAGAGGTAAAACATCCACACATGCAATAGGTACACAATTGTATCCCTTACTGCAGGCTAAACTGCTGCAACAAATAGAACCAAACAACGCATAATGGCTTAAACACACTGTGACCTTATTCCACACTCACCTGGTGCTCCTAAGTAGGTGTCCAGGCTGTGTGGTAGTCAGCTTTCTCCCATGCAGCAATTCAGGGATCCAGCCTTTTTCCACATCAAGCTCTGTTATCTGGTGGGTATGGTCCTTGTCTACAATGAAACAGCAGAAACAGAAAGAGTATGGAGTGGGCCAGATGGGAGGTTTCATTGTTCAAGCCTGAAAATGACAAACATATGACTTGCATTCATATCCTGCTGGCTAGAACTTAGTTACATAGTCATGCCCAACTATAAAGGGCAGCTGGGAAGTGTCATTTGATGTGTGCCCAGGAAGAAGAGGCAGTGGATTTTAGTGGAGAGCAAGCAGTCTGTGCCACATCGATCTAAAGTTAGTTCCCTCTCTTGTCTCCCCTCCTCATATTCTGCAGAGGACATAGTTCACAACTGTGCTGGGGTGCACACAACCCCTCCCACAGGTATTCCTCTTATTTGAGGCATTTCTGAAGAGCTTCAGGTTTCCAGGGATTTTTTATATTTGACCATGTATTTCCCCCTTACTTCCATAATGACTTTGGAGATATGTTACTAAACACAGAATGCAGGTCTGACTTATGAATTCTTACATTTATACCAAGTAGCATCCCAACTTTGACAGTAGAATTTGATTCCTCCCACCCAAACCCTGCTGTAAGTTACTAAATATACAACTGGTTTCTATGACTTTGCACATTGATTTCAATAAATTAATGTGTTAAAACACAGCACTCACAAATAGCCATTTCCCCACCCCAGGGGGCTTGACTTATCCATCTGCCACAACTGCTTGGTCTTGGTGCTAGCAGGTAGCAAGAACCCCTAACTGAAAGAGCCTCTAGAAGACACTAATTCAGATACTTCTAGGCAATGCCTTTGACAGGTTAGATGCTTACTGTCTTCCTAAATGAAGTTTCTGGATAATGGGCCATTTGGTGGTATGTCTATTTGGCCAAATATTTGCCGAGCTCAGTGAGCAGGGCTTCTGCAACTGCTGCAGAAAGTGACTGCCACGATGTACTCAGACTTGGGTTTCCCGGAACATGGCTGCTCTCTCCTCTTCATGATTATGTTCAATGTAAGACTAACCTATTTTAAAGCCTTTTCAGCTATTGTCACATCTGCCTGAGAAAGTTAATGAACAATAGGGATAAGCTGAAGGGAAATATTAGCTCTTTGTTTTATGATTAATTAAAAATGCTTCCAGATGAATATTATAGAATGATCAACTAAAAACTGGCTTAAAATATGCATTCAGCTCACATAAGAAAAAAATTATGACACAAGGCTTTGGGTCACCTTCTCTGCAATTCCTTGGCTTTCTCCTCATGGTCACAAAGTGGCTGCTGCAGTACCATGCATCACATCCTCATATATCATCTAGGACAGAATGTGAGGAATAGACCTTTCCCTTGATGTTTTCTCTCTCTTTTAATCAAAATGGTTTTCTGCACACTCACTGTAGCACATTGCTCCTTAAGTCTAATCCTTTGTTTCTAGATCAATCACTACCTTATGGGAATGGAATTAGCATCATTAGTTTAGAATTAGAAGGATTCAAGTTCTGGGGATGAATATATTGCCATAAATTTTGTCTGTTACCTGAAATTTAGATCCTGTTAGAAAGAAGAAGCAGGGATCATGAGTAGCTAAGCAATCAATGGTATCTTCCACATTCCTCAAAGAGTGTTTAGTTTTTTTCATTGTACTAAGTCAGACTGAGAGAAAACACTATTCCTGAATATCATCACTTGTGTCTACTCATATAAAAGCTTTTTATAAAACTATGCTTTATTATAATCTCACCTTCTACTGAAGCATTTATTTTCATTGCTAAATTAACAACTATAATTATTGAGTGTTGGATATGTGTTCAGCACAATATTAAGTGATTTAAGTGCATTATCTGATTAAAGTCACCAATAAACAAGATGAAGTTGGCACTGAAAGATCTTCATTTTGCAGATGAGGAAACTGAATGGTTAAAAGCCTTTGGTTTAAGCTCCCACACATGGTAAGTGGTGGAAGCTAAATTTGAACCCAAGTCTTCTGGCTTCAGAGTCTGAGTTCTTAATCATTATACTATTGGCTTTGTTTCCTACATTTCTAAGTGTCCTTTAAAAATATACTCCTCTGACAAATTCACAGACCTCAAGACTTGAAAAACTTGTCCCTACTAGGCCTTCTATAAGAAAATTAAAGCAATATACCTAATATGATTTTTGGTTTCTAGGAGGTTCAGAGGTATCTTTGCATTCATCTGCATAATTTTCTTCAGTCAGAGATTCTTTATAAACTTTTTCTCTTCCCTTCTCTTGCCTTTATTTTTTAATGCTTAACTTGCCTTTCGCAAATCTTTAATCCTAATATGTCTATGCTTTCAGAAGCCATTTTGGAGGAAAAGGGTAATGTAAACAAATCTAATGGTTAAGGAGTGAAAAGCACTGATGTCCAGAACTTACTTTGAAATGCATCACAAAATAAGTTAAAATTTTTGTATGGATAGAGGAATGGATGAATGGACAGGTAAATATGTGATAAAGAAAATGTTGTAAAATGTTAACTATAAAATCCAAGTTGTAGATATATGGGTTCCACTGCACCATTCTTTCAGCTTTTCTGTGTTGAAAATGTTCATCGTAAAATGTTGGGAAACAAGAATCTAGATTCATTTTTATAAAATAATCTCATAAAAGGATAATTCTTCTTAAGTAACAAGAAGTAAGCAGAGGCCAAGGAATGGATCGTTATGTATACCAGGCTAAGAAATTGTGACTTAATTCAAGTTAATGGAGAGATCCTGGAGAATTTTAATAGGGGACTAAGATGTAAGATAGGCCTGGTGCCATGGAGGAGGCGTGGGTTGGAGGAGGTGTGCGTGGGAGCAGAGTAGAGGCAGAGAAACCAGTCAACGGCTGCTGTAATTGTCTAGATGACGGTGAGATGATAGTGTCTGAGCAAAGAAGGTCACAGGGGGACAGGTGAATTCAGAAAAGAAAAAAATGAGAGAGAGAGAAATAAGGAAGACTTGACACCCGAAGACATGTGGGGACACAGGGATATGTAGTAGGACTCCAGCTTCTGACTTGGGGCAGTGGGAGTGGTGAGGCCATTCTCCAGGATGCGGGCACAGGTGGAGCCTTGCTGCCAAGCGGGCAGCACAGGGAGGTGCCCATCCCCATCACAGATCCACTTCCTCTCTGGATCCCCACCCTGGCCTGGGGCCTGTGGAAGTGCTAGATTTCTCCTGCATAGGTATTTTTTCCTGCTTCCAAGTGCAGTGAATCTGCGCTCTGCCCTCCTCTACAGGCAGAGCCTGCCGAGAAAGAGCCCTACAAGTGGTTTCTGAAATGCTTTCCAAGACATCTGGAGCACAGGCTGGGGGAATGCCCCCCGATGCAGGCCCAGCTCTGACTCCTGGGTCCCAGGATTCACACCCCTTGTCTGCTGTCTCTAAGATGCAAACCCTGGGCTTCCTCACTTTATTATGAAATTAAAATTGTTTCCAAGGACCTCAAAGGGGGAAAATGAAATTGTTTTCAGCTTTGATTGCGGTCATAATAAAATAGCTATTTAGGGGGGATTGTGTTATTCTTGGATAAATGAGGAGCAAAAATACTTTTTTACAGTTTGGCATAAAGACAGCAATAGGACTTTTCACAAGACAAACACAATCGATGATTCAGGGAAGATGAGGGCATCTATATTTGTTCCTCCTTGGACACCATGCGCAGCAGGATATTTGGTCTCCACAAATTGAGGAAGTGGCAAGGCAGAGTCTAGTTTGCTCTTGCCATTCTACCAGATCCCTCCAGAGGTTAAGCCCTGGTAGCTGGCCTCTGAGGGTCCTGCAGGCTGGACAGTGAGTCCCTCTCATTTACCACACCCTGTGCGTCGTCTATGCACCTCCTTCCCAGCTTCCTTGTTGAAATTAGTTTCTGGAGCTGAAAGCATATTCCGCTCACATACGTAGAGCACTGACCACATCCCCTAAGCGTGAGCAGAACCTTCTTACGTGTCACCGCTGTGAAGTAAGGAATGACATTCTTGTTTTCCAAATGGGAAAGCTAAGACTCAGAGAGGCAAAATGACCTGCCCCAGGCCTTACAGCTGGTGAGTACAGATTCCTCTAAAGTTCTTTCCTCTAGTCCAAGATGCCTCTTCTCCCCTTGGGATCCAGGCCTTTGGTGGGCACCACCTGCTGACACTGTCCAGTGGAAATCATGCAGGGTTTAGTGACCACACCCTGGGACCTTGGGAAAGTCACACTGAGACTTTTTGCATCTTGGTGTTCTCATTGGTAGGAAGGGGAGAAATCAGTTCAACCACAGAGGATTGGACTTTGTAAGAACTAATTGTTAGAGCATATATAAAATGTCTCAGAACAATTTAGTTCCTTAATAAGATATTTTTTAGCAGGGGAAAAGGGGTGAGAAGGGATAAATTTGGGAGTCTGAGATTTGCAAATGTTAGCCACTATATATAAAAATAGATTTAAACAATTTTCTTCTGTATAGCACGGGGAGCTATATTCAATATCTTGTAATAACCTTTAATGAAAAAGAATATGAAAACAAATATGTGTATATATATGCATGACTGGGACATTGTGCTGTACACCAGAAATGGACACATCGTAACTGATTGTACCTCAATAAAAACAATAAAATGAAAAAAATTTAAAAATAAAAAAAGGTAGAGGAAGCATAGGATAATGAACAGGGTTGAAGGACGGTAAACTTCATTCTGGATATTGTTTAACTATTGCATGAAAGTGTGAATTTTACATAATCAATATTTAGAAAATAAATTGTTGGTAATTTTCCAAAAAAAAAAAAAAAGGAGATATCTTTCAGCTTGTTCTAGAATGACATAATGCCTTAACTCTAATGAAGATGAAACAAAAAAGATTTAAAAAATGGTACTTAAGGAAGGCAACTCCCATATGATACCCTGGCACAGGAAGTGGGGGTACTTCGGGTGCAATGAATTTGGAGTAACCTAACAAATCCCACTGTGTGTTGAAGCCATCCGCTTACTCTATGTGATGGATCACCATACGCTCTCCTGTCATTCTGGGCTTCACCTTGTGCCCAAAGGCAGGAAACAGCAGAGGCACTTCCTTCTTTCATCCTGAGGACAAAAGCACAGCTTAGTCTGTTTCAAAGTACAGTACGTACTATTAGACCACTTCCAAAAGTCAGTCTTTAAATCAGAGTGGTATTCACCTCCCAAAATGATCTAAGAGAGTAAGTGTTTTTGCCACTGACCATTGGTTTTAAAGGAAGGTTGGATTTTTAGTCCCCTGAGTTTGCAAGATATCATCTGTGCCTAGGAGTCTCTGAACTGCTCCCTTCCGAGCGCCTGCTTGAAGACCCATGCCAGCCTCTCCACCTTGTTTCTAGGAGGAAAGAAGGCAGCAGGAACTAAGGCAGTGCCCAAACAGCTCAGTGTTTTCCTCTGTGCCCATTTACCTCTCTGTTCACCATCGGTGACTCAGATTTGGATCAAGCTGGGAATCCTTGGGAACAGGCTGCCTCTGATTGCTCAGCCCTGGCTTGCCCAGGCCTGGTTTCAAACCTCTTAGACTGAAGCTGATGACAAATTACATCAGCTCCCTTGAGCTGTCTTTTAAGTCTACACATTTTAAGGCCTGGCTTGGAGACTTCACTGAGCATAAAGTATTTGAGATCTTTGATTTTCCAACAATAAATAAATCAGAAATGAGAGTAAGAGCTGCTGAAATCTCAAAAAATCTGCCCCCAGTTTATCGCAAATCTCTTTATATATTCAGATGCTTTGGCTATACATTAAAGTCTTTGACCCATATTTATGGTTTTGAACATTGCTTTAGCTCTTTACTAATGTGTCAATAATTGGCAGGGGAATGGGAAGGGATCCACTTTAGCTGATGCCCCAACTGCTGGCTTCTCTCGGCAATAATTCCTGATGCTTGTGAGGAATCAAAAGCATTGTAGAAAAATCCACACATTTTTCTTATGTGTCCTGGGAACTCAGAAGCCCTTGGACAGGTAAAATGATCCTTGCCACCATCATCAGAAGGCAAGGGAGGTGATACGGGCCCTCCCCTGTTAAACAGGGTGAGGAGGGTTGGATGGAGATGCAGGAAGAGGTTGCTCATGGGGACATCAGGAGGCCCACCTTCCTCTCAATATCTTCTCTTGCATCCCGACTGAATTCAATATTGTAGCCTTCGTTATGCTGGACCCTCAGTGAGTAGGTGAGTCAGGGGCACATGAAGGCACAAAAAGGTGGAAATTGGGGTGGGAGCAGAAATGATGGAGAGATGTGATGGACAAACTTTACCACCCTCAAGGCTGGCTTGCTGATTGGAATTATGACACTGTTCCAGGATCACTGGCAAAGCAGGATACATGCAGATCAGGGACCCTAGGATACAGAGGAGATGACAAACCAGGCCATGAGAAAGAGCTGAAGAGCTCAGAACTGTTTAGTGTGGAAGAAAAGATGGCACAGGGGCAATGAGAGCTGCTTGTTCATATCTGAAGGGTGAATATGTGGAAGACTTGCTCTTCGTGGTCAGAGAAATGAAAACTAGAAAGATACAAAGGAAAATATTCCCACAACATTTTTTTTATTGATGTATAGTCAATTTGCAATGTTGTGTTAATTTCTGGTGTACAGCGTAGTGATTCGTTTATATATATATATATATATATATATATATATATATATATATGTATATTTCTTTTCATATTCTCTTTCACTATAAGCTAGTACAATGTATTGAATATAGTTCCCTGTGTTATGCAGTAGGCCTTGTTGTTTATTTATTTTATATATAGTAGTTAGTATCTGCAAATCTGAAACTCCCAATTTATCCCTTCCCACCCCCTTTCCTCCCTGGTAACCATAAGTTGTTCTCTATGTCTGTGAGTCTGTCTCTATTTTGTAAATAAGTTCCCTGGTGTCTTTTTTTTTTTTTTTTTTTTAGATTCCACACATAAGTGATATCATATGGTGTTTTTCTGTCTCTTTCTGGCTTATTTCACTTAGTATAACGATCTCCAGGTCCATCCATGTTGTTGCAAATGACATTATTTTATTCTTTTTTTATGGCTGAGTAGTATCCCATTGTATATATATACCACATCTTCTTTATCAAGTTATCTGTTGATGGACATTTAGGTTGCTTCTCTGTCTTAGCTATTGTATATAATGCTGCTATGAAAATTGGGGTCCATGTATCTTTTTTAATTAGAGCTTCCTGCGGATATATGCTCAGGAGTCCACAACATTTTAAGGGCCCCAACAATGATGGGGGTAGATATGGAATACTCTCATTTATTGAGCACCTTCTATGAGCCAGGGTCTGTGTAAGGCTTGATCCTGAAGTCCTCACCTTGTTTCTGAAATTTTATATGACGAGAGAACTGAAAGGGAAGTTACAGCGCTTGTCTGAGATCCCAGAGCTAGTGAGGTGCAAGGGAAGAGCTTAGATCTGAAGGTCTATCACTTCACTTGGACCCTGTTACGGTAGGCGGTCTAGCAGAGTCCGTGTGACCTCACGTTGGGGGAATTGAAGAGGGATTCCGACGCAAACCGAGGCCCATGCTCACTGTTCTCTGAGGTCCCGTTCAGCTCTGAAGCTCTGTGCACAGACCTGGGGGCCTGAGGAAGCGTGGCTGGAGTTCTGAGAGCTGGGAGGAGGAATGAGGAGGAGTGCTTTGTGGTTGAGTCATCTGTTCAGCAGCATGATGTGAATGACAAATGGACCTCCCCCAGGACGGAGTCCTTCCAACTGTACTCAACAATAAAACGCTCCACAAAGAAACCTGACAATTTGGTTGTTAATTCAAAACATCCTTCTCCAAGCTTCCTAAAACGACAATCTAATTGTTGCAAGTTGGTGGTTTACAAAAAAAGAACAGAAAAGAAAGTAAAATCATATTAAGTACAAATGGGCATTTCTTCTGTAACTTCTTCTGCAATAACTGTTCTTATGTTCATTTTACCAGGAAATCTTTCATGTCACCATCAGATTCTTAATTTACACACTAAACATTTATTTCTATAAAAAGTCTAATGTCATTCCAAGAAATGAGAGGTTTCCCACTCTCTCTTATGAGAGGCGATTTAGTGATGGAAACCGCCTGGACCCTGGAGCATAGGACCTGATTTTAGGCCAGGGATGCAACGGTAGCTAGCTGGTTCTTTAACCTAGGCAACATCTTCAGCTTCTCTGAACTTTGGTTTTCTCATTTATACAATCAGATTAAAATCTGTACATTGCAATCTGTGGGGGGAAGTTCAATAGATGGTTTTCTATGAGAAAGTCTTTTAAGCTCTAGTGGAAAATACTGATGTTTGTTACTCTTCTAAGTCAAAGGGCTTGGCCTGTAAAGCATTGTTTTGGCTCCTGGGATGGTTTCAGACTTATTAATTTATTATCCATTTGTCATTCATCCATTCATTCATCTATCCACCCACCTATCCATCCATGTCTCCTTCCACTATCTAGCTTTCTACTTATTTAACAAATGTTTATTAACTTTCTGCTATATACCAGATATATAATCTGCAGCTAGGACTATAGGCATGAATTACATATAGTATGATTCCTGCCTCCAAAGTCCTTCTTTCCAGAGAGAGGAGCAGACACATTTATACATAATTATGTAATGAAGTGACCACAGTATAAGACTGTACCTCTTAAACCATGGGGGGAATTGCAACCATCTCAGATTATTTTGTTTTTCCAATTGTCTATTAGAAGCAATGGAGAAGATTGTGGAATTTCAATTGTGAATCTGTCCTGGAGTGGGAAATAGAGCAGGCCTTTGATATAAAGAAGGGAGAGACTTTCTCTGGCGTTGGGAGTCGGATGGGGATGCCTTGGGAGACGGGGGAATGATTCTGGTGGTGAGTCCTCTGACTCATGGAGTAGACCAGGTGAGCTGTGCCTCAAACTTCAAGTTGTTCTACTCTGGGGCCGTCAATGGTAGTTCCAGGGACAGGAAGTGTGGTGAATGCTTGTTTCCAAACTGCTCATCTTGACAATCAACAATTCAGGGAAATGAGAATAATCTGAGGACTCAGGGAGAGCAGATATCATTCCATAATCATGCGGAAGAGCTAATTCTTAGTACAGTGTCTCCCTCAACCTCAGCCACCCTGTGCCTTGGGAAAATGGTGTGCATGCATGTGAAAGATCAGCCTAGCTGATTGCGTGGGGATGGGTTGATGTAGTTGTTAGTGTCCAGGCCAAGTGTGTGGATTTCAGGTCAGCCTACAGACTCAGCAGGGAACTAGAGGCTAAACAGGAACTAGGGAAGAAGACTCATGAGGGGAGCCTTTGCAGTGGGCATTAGGGGAGCAGGCACTTCCTCCACATCCTGGGTATCAAGATTAATCACACCTGCTGGGGTGATGGACATCGGATGTTCTGTCCAATGCATTCTCATTGACTTAGAGGCATGGTGAAGGTCTTCATTCTCTCAAGCTAGGTGGCAGAGATGGGCAGGTGCCGGTAATTTTGATCATATACTATCCTCTTCATTTCTTTATTCACCCTCTTCCTATTCTGATGTGTATACAAATGCAACACACAGTTTTAAGGGGTTTGTATAAGACTGAATTTTATTCTCTGTCACTTCTTTCTGTATAATTATAGGTTCCATTTGTGTTTCACTTATTTTATGTCAGGTCCTACACTAAATGCTTTGCATACACTATCAATATATCTGTTAAGATTCTTTATGTGGCAAGCAACAGAAAAACTAACTCAAACTGGCTTCAGCAATAGGGAGTACCTTGGCTTGTGTAAAGAGAAAGTCCTGAGGCAGGTTCAGTGTAGGAGTCAAAGACATCAACAAGAACCAGTTTCTTTCCATCTTTGTTCCACCTTTCAAAGTTCAACTTCATCTTAGGGTTAGCTCCATGGTCAAGAAATGTCTACCAACAACTCCTAGGTCTATATTCTCTCGTAGTCCATGTCCAGAGAATCTCTTCCCCAACTGGCAATCAATATGGGTTCCATATTGGATGATTTAAGTCAAGCCCACCCTTGAACAATCACAAAGGCAAGGGGGTGAAATTGGGCTGATTGGCTGAGATCTACAGTGGTAACCTGCTCAGTCACTGACTTTGTCTTTCTCTCCCTCCTGTCTTACTTCCCTGTTCCTCTCATCAGTACACAAGATCTGCTCTGAGGGAATCTCACCCAAAGCAGTATCTTGGCCCCACTACTGAGCTATAGGAATCTCTAGCCATTTGTGCTGTATCTAAGAAAGTACCATGGACATAACAGGGGCCTAATAAGTGTCAATGGATGGATGAATCCCAACCCAGGAATGTGGTGACCACACAAAATGTACTTTGTCCTCTGTAGGCCAAGTATGACCATGACCCTTCCCCACCCTCATTTCATTATTTCTTCTTTGGGTCCTGTAGTGATATAAGGAAGACAGATACAGGTCTATCTTTCTAAACCTTAATAGATTGTTTTGAGTGAAGCTTTCGCTGACATCATGGGAGCAAAGTATAATGGGTATCAGGTTATAAGACAATCCCAGGGAAGAAATATTCATAGAAAGTTCATAGATGAGGTCCCACAATCTAGTATAGTAGCTTTCCTAATTTCCTTCCAATGCTACTCCATCCCAATACCATGGTAACTCATACCTTGGAATACAGACTGAGGATAGTGGGAGTGACTTCTAATACTTTTCTTCTGATACTCCAATTAAGCAATTTGGATTCAAAAGATTTCTAACCTTTCCAGACTCTCGATCAGAGAAGGTAAGCAAAGTTCCTTAGGGAGTGATAAAATATGATTCATGAGAAAAATGGGGGCTATAATAGAAGCATTGTAAAGCCGCTAGCAGAGGAAATAACACTTAAGAAAATAACACCTTATTCCTGGTTGGTAGATTAAGAAAGAAGGGGAGTAAATCATCTTTATTCTTCTGCTCTTCATAACAGTTTGTAATTCTGTCGACTTCTGGGTTTCCACGTGGCTAATGTTAGGACTATAATATTCACAGCAATTAAAGGCTAGAAGGCTTTGTTTTTGTGGGTTCACAGGTGTATACAGATATTCTGAATTAAAATCAAGATTAAGTTAAATTAAGAAAAATGTAAGTTATGGTGAGAAAGCTT
The DNA here is from genome assembly GCF_048773025.1 of Camelus bactrianus. Taxonomy (NCBI): domain Eukaryota; kingdom Metazoa; phylum Chordata; class Mammalia; order Artiodactyla; family Camelidae; genus Camelus; species Camelus bactrianus. The sequence goes on from NC_133548.1 coordinate 37,239,212, forward strand.
ATAAAGGTAAATGAAGACTTTCCATATTTTTACCATCTAAATCTTTTATCCATTACATTGCTCTGAAACACATTAAATGACACTTAAAATGTATTACATAAATAATAAAAATATACAATTTGGATAGTCACTCTTACCTGGACTTGATCGAAGTATCACAGGATCCCACTTACTGGAGCAGTGGCAGTATGTCCCCAGGACAGCATGATCTAGGCAGAAAGGAGGTGGGGTAGAAAGAATTCCACATGTGTTACAATGAATAAGCTAAACTTGTATAAATTCATAAAATTCAGAAAGCAAATTAATTCTTCTTTAGTAACAGCTTTCCTGGAGGATACAATTGGCATAAAATAAATTTCACATATTTGAAGTGTGCTGATTTAACTTTTGACATATACACACTCATGAAACCATCTCTTCACTCAAGATGCTACATACTCCAATCTCCCCTCAGAATTTCTTTTTGAACTTTTTGCGGTCTTGGCAGCATCACCACCAAATCCCTCTAAGGACAAATCTCCTTCCCTGTAGAGTTCTGGGTTAGCTTGTCAATGAGACGATGCATGAGATTTGGCAAATGGAAATGAAATGGTGATTCCTTCCAGAAGGTTGTGGTTGCCAGACACTGCAGGCCTTCAGACCTCTCTCAATCCCTTCCTGGTTGCAGTGGCTGGAGAACATCCCTACTCCAGTTCATCAGGATTCATTCTAGTGAATGTTTCTCTGATCCTCAGATGGCAGATCCTTCCAGATCTTCATTCCCTCAACTCTTCCTACACTGAAGTCCCAATTCCAACATGAATCCCCTTATTCCCATAATGACATAGTGGCTAAATTATTTTGACTGAACCTAGACCAATACAGGGACTTAAGATGCTGGGCAGTGGCGAGGACTTCTAGACTAGAAGATCACACGGTAAAAGGGATACTTAAGGAAAATTGCATACAGGGAACCCAGAAACCTATCCAATGATGATGTTGATAGTTACCTCATTTTGCATATGATCCTGCTTTGAGGACATCCCCTGATGTGGGGGGTGGGGTCTGATTACCTGAAGCAGAGGCCAGCTCTGTGTCACGTTCCTTACCACAAGTTCTAGTTGATGGTGTGTCAGCCTGTGCCTATGTGTGGACCTGGGATGTGTGAGAAGGCAGCATAGCTCTCTTTGTACCTGGTCCTATTCCATCATGAGTCCAGGAAAGGGAGCTGACATGAGATCCAGAACACCTGGTTCTGACTCTCGTAAACCATGTGTGCTTGAGCAAACCACTCCCTCTGCCCGTACTTCGGTTTCCTCATCTGTTAGTTGGTCAAGCAAAGTAATTATCCTAGAGGTGCCTTTCAGCCCTAACATTCCACCAGTCCATGAATGCATTAGACAGCAGTTTGATTTCCTTGGCTCAAAATGTCCCACCACGCTGGGCCTGCGACAAGGCCAGCATCTCTAGGCCAGGCCTGGAGGCTGGAAGCTTTCTCCTGGGCCTCTGGGGGCTGATTTATGGTCATGACCTTGTTCTGGGATGGGACCTGAGGGCAGCCAGGGAGGTGAGAATCCGCAAGCACCAGAGAAGCAAACAATTTTGCCCACAAAGTCAGGGCCCAAAGCAGGCTTGGCCGTTCCAACTGCTGACAGACAGACAAATGGATGGACATGCCTCCCTCTCACTTCTTGGCCCTTCCCTTGCCAGGGCTACTGCCATGCTGCATGGTGTGATGATTAGGTTAAGAATAAGGCCCAGCGCAAATTTATGGTGTCTATAAGCCTCCCATGTTTTCTCAGGGAAGATTCTCTCAGCAAGGCTCCCCTTTCCCTTGTCCCAAGGCCCCGGGCCGAGGCTGCACACAAATCTTGATTTCATCAGGAGCTCTCTGTTCCCTCAGCTGCTCTTGTTTTCCTTCTGAAGGCACAAGCCCTTTCCTAGAAGTTTTACTGTTCCCTCACCACCTCGTTTTCTCACGAGTGCCTTCCTGGGGAGCTGGGACTCAGCCAGCCTGTTCTTGTGGCCAATAGGCCCAGCGCCCACAAGAAAGCTTTTTCCTATTATGTCTCTTGTTGTCATTTGAAAAAAGAAAAGACAATAAAAATCTCTCTTCCTCCACATTCTCTTTATAGATTTTCTCATTAAGAGAATTAACAGCAATCAAAGCCAAATCCATAGCTGCTTCTCTTGGGACACATCAACTTCAAACTCTTTGCCACTCAAGTCAAAAGTGACACATGCTGGCTGCCAACACCGAGCTCTAGCGTCAGCTTCAGTCATCATCCCTGCAGTGCAGCTGGGGAAGAAGAATGCTACTTGCCTGTAACCGTCAGCCGCTGTCTTCTAGGGTTGACGGGGAACTCTGTGCTTGGCTGCTGACTACACTTCTGTAATGGGCCCATAGAATTGTTCTTTCTGGAAGCCATCCAGACCCAGAATGGGTTGAGGGGGAGCGCTCCTCACTCCTGGAAAGGCTCGCATAGAGGATAAGTGTTCCTCGGTTGGCTGAGGAATTACACCGGCTGACCATTAAAGTCCCAGTTCACTTGATAGGCTCCTGAACCCGGGCCCTCTGCCACCAGTCTTGCAATGGCATCAGAACGGCAGGTCCATCAAGGAAGGTCTGATAGGATACAGAGCCTAGGTACAGCCATCAGATGGGTAAGTCTCCACCGCAGGGAGAAGTGTAACTGTAGGTGGGGGTATCAAATAAAATTCTCTGCAGCCAAACCAGAACTTCTCAGGACAGTTGTGGGCACTGCATAATATAACACAGGCAATGCAATGGAGACATTACAGGTTTCTAGTATATAGTTTATGATCACATTAGCTTAGTGATTGTGAGACTTTCAGATATATTGGAGGGTGCAGTGGTCTAATAGTCAAGAGAACCTGGTTAATGTTCTATTTCTTTGTGTGATTTAGGGGAAGTTTTTTCTTTTCTTTTCAGATCTCAATTTCCTCATCTATAAAAATCTAGGATTGCTCTGTATCTGCATTTCCCAAAAAAGGTTCCAGGGAAACTTAGTCCTATTAGGTACTTCATATTAAATGATTTCATAGTAAAACATGTTTGGAACCCTCATGTGTGATGATGCTCATTAGAAAATGACAACACTGATGTGCCTGTGAAAGGCCCCAAAAATCCTGTGCTGAAAACACCTGTTTCTCTTCATTCAACCTTGTATTTTCAGAATATCTTTGAATGTAAGAGTCTCTCCCCACCATCCGCCAGTACAAGCCTTTGTCACCCAAGGAGCTAACACTCCTCAGCCCACACTCAAGGAAGTTGTAATCTTGGTAATCGCTGACGCTCCTTAGTCCTGGGATAGTATGTGCTTCTCAACTAGAAGGAAAATCACCAGTGAAGACCTTTAGCGTGGTGAGCGTGAGCAAGACCCCACGCTGCCCGCACCTCTGACGGGGCTAGTGTCTGCGTCTCTGACGAATGTCACTGTTACGGGCTTCTGCACATACCCTTTCCTCTGCCAAAAACCCTGTCCATATTCTTTGATGGGCTAACTCAGTCTTCTCATCTCAGCTTCAGCGGTACTTTCTCTGGTCTGCCTTCCTCATGCCTCCGGTCTGGGTTAGGTCTCCACTTTATATGTCTTTTACTTCCCAGACCTGTCTACACTAGAATAAAAATTGTGTTCTCCTTCTATCTCCAATGCCTATTAAAGGGTTTGACACAGAGGAGGCCCTCAATAAATATTCATGGAATGATTAGATACAAATTAAGTGACTTTTGGGATTGCTCCCTTAATTGGGATGGGGGAGCGTGATTACCACTAATGGAAAGGGGTGGAGACATTTTCTTGTCACACGGGGGAAGTTATAGATAGAAAGACATCAGAGTTGTTCAAGACGGAACTGGCTGCCTCTCTTAGGAGAGAGCTTCCCATGACTGAATATGCTCACCACAAACATAAAGGAGACCATCATCAATTGGAATTTTGAATGAAATGACTTTGACATTTCCTTCTAATGCCAAGAATCCAGGATTTAATTCTTTAATCAGTATTCTGTGTAATTTACATATTCCCTACAAAATAAGGGCTCTTTTGTCAAATATCTTTGGTTTTTGAGAACTAAAACTAAATTCAAACAATAATTAATACTCACAATCTATTATATTAATAATACCAATCTAGTGCATTAATAAGAATACAGTTTAAATGCTGGAGTCAAGGAACAATTAAGCTATATTATGCAGCACTCAATGATAATAGAGATTAATTTTTTAAGCTTATGATATAATGTTAACTGAAAATATGTAGACCTAAACAACATTATATAAGCACTGTGACTGCAACCTGGTAACATGCAGGAGAGAAAAAAGATGGGAAGGAAACACACGCAAATACAGAGTGTGTGGGTGAAGAAAATGGGACTAGAAGTAAACTTTATCTGTTTTTTAAATTGCTTCAGCAAAACTTCTCTCCAATTTTTATAATGTGCTTGTCTTCTTTGTAAATGTTTTAAAGATAAAAATAGGATTGGAAACAACAGAAAATATGCTTGCTGGCGCGGCAAACATTATTTTGACTTTTTTCCAGCTGAGGTTTTGGAGACTTGTTCAAAGATAACTGGACTATAAGAATAATTCTGGCCTCTCTCCTCTTCCCCAGTTGTCTTGAAATGTCCTTCATAAAGAGACAGAGTGACAACAGTCACTCCCAAATCAAATACTTCACGTAGTCACTGACAACTCCCGAAGACCCAGAGCGGGAAACTAGGCTGAAAGTGAAACGTGGAGAAGTCTGGACTCATCTACCCTCATTTCCATTTGTGATTTTTCGGTTATGTTGCTTTTATGGAGGATGAAGTAGAGGGCAGGGGTAGGTGGGGACAATTGGCCCAGGTCAGCAACCTTTTTCCTTTGTCCTAAAATAAATCCCAAAAGCTATTACCAGGAAAAAGAAAAAAAAAATGTTTCTGTTTGGCTTTTTGCTGCTCTGGCCATAAACAACAGTCTGGGATCAAGGGTGTTGTGGATGCACAGGATTTAATCTCCGCCAGGTTTTCTTCCCATAAACATCCTCTCAGCTGTCCTGGCCCAAGGCATCTTTCCCTTTGTGAGTCTGATGCATGGTTTTCGATGGAGTGGCCTGCTGCATTGCTCTCCATGGACCCGACTACCAATTCTGACCCTTCCAGCCTGGAAAATCTCAGCTCATTCATGCTTGAGATATTTGGGCCCAAGACAGCCCCTGACTTAGTGTTTAAATATAATTTAATGGAACAGAGAGGCCTGGCATAGTAGAAAGAGCATGGCTTCGGGGAGTCAGAACAATTTAAGTTTGAATCCCAGTCCCTCTGCTTACAAACAATATGACTTTGGTTAGACAAGTTACTTAACTTCCAGAAGCCCTTGTTTCTCCTCGTGATTTCTATCATGAGGGCTGTTTTGTGGATTGAATAAAATATCAGATGCAAAGTGACTAGTAGAGTAAATTGAAGTTCCTATTCCTTTGGTTGCTAGTGTCACAGGCTCAAGTGTTGAAATCACATTTTCAAAATATTTCTGATGACTTGAACTGGATCCTGAGGAAATTCACCAACACGGTGAGAGATCTGGAAGCCAGTCCTTATGAGGAGTAGGTGGAAGACATGAACGCATTTCATGTAGAGAAGATCAGAAGCTGTAATAACTGCCTTCGCATCTATGATTCATTCAAATCTGAAAGAGGGAGCTGACTGGTTATGTTTTTTTAAAATTTTTTATTGAAGTGTAGTTGATTTAAAATGTTAGTGTACAGTAAAGTGATTCAGTTTTATACATATACACACATATATATATAAAACATACATATATACACATGCATATATATTTTTCTTTTCAGATTCTTTTCCATTATATTATTTTTTCCCCTCTGTTACTAAAAACATTTTTATTGGGTATCAGATTCTGTGCTTATCACTGAGGGTAGACTAGGCAACAGGAGATCTCCTGACTTCCTGGAGCTTGTAATCTAGTTGGAAAGACAAATATTGAATGAGTAATTTTAAGTGTGATTGGTGATAAAAAGATAAAACAAGGAGAATCAAGGGCACTGTGGGGTTTTGTAACTGACTAGAAATTGGACCAATGGATGTGAACTGTAGGGTAACTAGGTTCCACATAATAGTCAAAAGAGAGGCATGTAATTGCCTATAGTCAGGCAGTTTGTGTACTGTACAAAGGGTCTAGCTGCAGTGATGAGTGAAGATTGAAATCTATGCCTTACTTTTCTCCTCAGACCGTGCGCCTACAGGGATGCATCTGCTTCAGAGTGGTGCTTTTTCTAATTTGCACAGAGCCATCATATAGTCTGGTAGTGCCCCTGAACTGAGGTCTCCAAATCGTGGCCCATGGCAGATTCTGGGCTACAGATACTCTTTGTTGGCCTGTATATCGTTTTTGTTTATTTGTTTTCTAATTTTGCTTTTAGATTGATTAGCTGTTAGATTTTAAAGTCTGGGAGACTTCACATTAGAATCCAAATTTCTGAGTCTTATGGAAAAATTAGGAAATCTGATAATACTGGCCCCATGTTTCCAAGAAGGAAATTAGCTGGAGGTACTTTAGAGAAATAAAGACATTCCCTGATCCCAATCCTTTACTTCAAGTAGCTTGAGTTTGCTAGCCCTGTTTTTCATGCAGGCAATGGGCTGACTGCTGAGATGATGGATCCCCCTCTGAAGCCATAGCTCAAGCTCTGGGTCAGAGACACCATACAGGAGCCTTCTATACCAGGTATGAAGTTTTGACCAAGCTTTAGGTTTCCTAGGTGCCTGAACTCCTATGGATGAAAGTCTGTCCTTGGTCTCATGACACAGTCATTTATATACATAGTACGGAAGTATATGGACCAAAATAAGAGCTTTTCCTTTGTATGTTTGTTTACATGACCATATCAAGCATCTGAGTTTATTCAACAATCCTACAGTGAATTCCTAATGTGAATGCAACACTATGTTGTGCAATATAGAGGAATTACAAATTGTTTATTTTAGCTTTATTATCAGTCTACTAAATGATTGATCAGCTAACTAATATAAGTTATATTATGTTAACACCCCCCCCCCAAAAAAAAAGATCATGTATGATGAATTCCATCTTTGTACACAAAATGTGAGTTGTGCCCTCCTCAGGACCTCAGAATGTGATTGTGGTTGGAGATAAGATTGTAGCTGGAGGTAACTTGGAGATAAGAAGTAATTAAGTTAAAATGAAGTCGTTAGGGTAAGCCCTAATTCAATATGACTGATATCCTCATAAAAAGAGGAAATTAGGACATGAACATACAGACAGATGGACAACTATGTGAGGACACAGTGAGAGAGTGACCACTGTCAAGGAGAAAGACCTTAGAAGAAACCAAACCTGCTGATACCTTGATCTTGGACTTCCAGCCTCCAGAATTATGAGAAAGTAAATTTCTGTAGTTTAAGCCACCCACACTGTGGTATTTTGTTATGGCAGCTGCTATAAACTGAATGTTTCTATCCCACCAAAATTCATATGTTGAAACTAATCCCCTGTGTGATGGTATTAGGAGGTGGGGCCTTTGGGAGGTGATTAGGTCATGAGGTTGGGGCCTTCATGAATGAGATTAGTACCCTTTTAAAAAATACCCCAAAGAGCTCCCTCATCCCTTCCACCATGTGATGACACAGTGAGAAGATAGCCGTCTATCAACCACGAATTGAGGTCTCACCAGGCAGCAAATTTGCTGGTACCTTGATCTTGGACTTCCCAGCCTCTAGGAGTACTGTAAGAAATAAATTTCTGTTGTTTATAAGCCACCCAGTCTATGGTACTTTGTCATAGTAGTTCAAATGGACTAGGACAGCAGGCCTAGGAAACTAAAACACTAACTAACTAACTAACTAACTAGTTAATACAAATCCTCTTTTCTTCCCTTAAAGAGCCAATACAGTCAGAGGGAAGGCTTGATTTGTAAACATTTGCATCAATAGCCCAAGTAATATTACAGTGAGAATCAGATCACATCATTCCCCTTTTATTAACCCTCCAATGGCTTCTCCTTGTATTTAGAATAAAAAACAATTTCTGGCTGGCAAAATGTTAGTGTGATCCAGCACCTTCCCAGTGGCCTAACTCAGTTTGGGCCACCATCCTTCTTGCCATGACACACAGCCACCCTGATCTCTCTGTTCCTCCTACAGGCTGACACCAAGCTCTTTGCCACCTAAGGTCTTAGCATCTTTGCTTTTCTTCCTTCTTTCCCAGTTAGTCTCACTGTCATCATCTCTCCCAGCCAGGGATGGAGGAGGAGAGTTCAAGAAAGAAGAGGAAGAACATCCATTTCCTGAGAAGTAAGTGAATGTTGCAACAAGGCACTGGGCTCAGTGCTTTGCATTCATTATCTGAAGAAATACAAGGCTCTATGAGGTAGGTAATATTAACCTCATTGAACAGATGAGGAAACAGATTCAGAGAAGTCACAAAGTCTAAGTAAGAAGGGGGATGGAATTTGCACCCAAGTCTGACTTACTGGAGAGCCCTTCCACATCCTGTCATATCACACTGCTGGCCGCGGCGCCTGGTCATCTGCTGGAGGGGGCTTCCTGCTCAGTTTCAAAAATATAACAACCTTGGAGTCTTTCCTTCAAGTTAAACAGGCTCTCTATAGGCTTTTCTGTTGAGTGCAAAGACCATTGAAATCCCCACCATCCATACTTCTCTGCTAAATTTTAAAAATAATCTGTCCTTTGATTTAACCCAAGCACCTTCAGAAGAGCTTCTGCTTGCAGCTAGGCTTGGAGGATAGGAGACTGAGCACGGCAATGAGCAGAGAAAAGGAGAGGAGAGGGCACATTGGACACAAAGCTGAGCCAATTGTGGCAGCAGGAGTTGGCAAGGTGTGGAGAATGGGAGTCAAAACCCCTGGGTTCCCTTCCAGCTCCATTTGTGGGGCTATGCCAGTCACTGTGTCACCCTGAACTTCAGCTGGATAAGGGAATGTGGAGTGATGCTTGTCCTACAGGAGTGCTCACAGACAGAGATAGGTGATAAAGAAACTTGTAAATTATAAAGTATCATGAAGATGAGAGGTGTTGATGTTGTTGTTGTTGTTATTATTATTATTATTTTGTAAAAGTGTTGAGAATGGTATGAACCCAGACTCAGCTCCACTGAACAGAGACAAGGCTCGTGGAATTTGACTTGGCCTTGGAAGACTTTGTGACCTGAGAGATGACACAGTGCATAGTCCATGGGTATAGAAATTAAGCTTTATCCTAGCTGTGATCAGTGTCAAAGGAGGCCCAAGCCAGTGACAGAGTGATACTTTCTAAGCAGCAAGTTATAGCCAAAGTCCAAGGTATTACCATTCAGGTCTGAGTGATCATTGCCTTCAGAGCATGACACCAGCAAGGACCTGGGACACCGTGATTCTGTCCTGTTTCTCAAGTTCAGAGAGAACTGGAAAGTTGGTGGACCATGGCCAAATAACCTAGGGTAGATGATATGCTTGGGTAACTAGTACACTGAATGGGAAACTGATGCTGCAGCTGAGTTGGCCAGAGAGCATCCTGGGTTGCTATTGTAATGTGGCTCCCAGTTCCCTCTTCAGTGAAGAACTCATTGCCTCAGCTACTGAGAGTGCTGTTTGCAGATGGGCCTTCAGCTGTTAGTCCCTTCAGGATCTACCTCAACTGTAGACATCCCCTTGCCCAAGATCACACCCTTCCCACTAAGCCCACATTCAGTGATTGATCAGTGCTGGACTGTGAAGACCTGGTCATCTCAGCCCACCCTGGACAACCCTGAAGGACCGTTCCACCTCCATAGCCTCCAAGGGGTTGCCTGAGGCTGTCACTGAGCCTGAACCACAGCCAGACTTCTCCCTCTGCTGATTTCTTCCCCTCCTTTCCCAAGTGTTCACCCCAAGGACACTCCTTAATGAACATCCTGTGTGCTAGACTGTGTCTCAAAGTCGACTTTCTTGGGAACTCAGTCTACAACAAACATCCCATGGGGTTTAAATAACCGGATAGGGTGATGGGAAAGAGAGATATGAGCAAGATGAAGAAGCAGAGGAACCACTCCAGTTAAAAGAGCAAGAGAAATCCCCTGAATGAATGATCCATGAAATAGACATTGATGGTCTACTAGATCAAGATTTCAAAAAAGGAGTGATCAAAGTACTGAAGGAACTAAAAGAGATAGTGTTTAGAGATATAAAATATGTCAAAAATGAAATTGAAGCTATAAAGAAGAGCCAAGTAGAATTGGTAAACACATTTGCTGAGATGAGAGCTGATCTACAGGCTGTACAAAGCAGACTAGATAATGCAGAGGAACGAAAAAGTGACCTAGAAGACAGGACAACAGAAAGTACCCAATCAGAACAGCTGAGAGAAAAACTAATTAAAACCAATGAAAACAATATAAGGGACCTATGGGATAATATAAAGACTGAAAATCTACGCATAATAAGGGTTCCAGAAGGGGAAGAAAGAACAAAGGGGATTGAAAGGTATTTGAATAAATCATGACTGAAAATTTCCCAAACCTAAAGACAGAATCAGATATCCAAGTACAGGAAGCTCAGAGAGTCCCAAACAGGAAGAATCCAAACAGACCCACACCAAGACATATCATAATCAAGATGGCCAGAGTCAAGGATAAAGAAATGATCCTAAAAGCAGCAAGAGAAAAAACAAAGACTGAGTTACAAGGGAACCCCCATAAGGCTCTCAGCTGATTTCTCTACACAAACATTACAGGCCAGAAGGGAGTGGCAAGATATATTCAAAGTCCTGAATGAAAAAAAGATGCAGCCTAGGATACTTTATCCAGCAAGGCTATCCTTTAGAATAGAAGGAGAGATAAAGAATTTCACAGATAAGCAAAAACTAAAAGAGTTTAGCAACACTAAACCCATGCTAAAAGAAACATTGAAAGGTCTACTCTAAATAGAAAAGGAGCAGGATGCTACAGAAATGAGAAACTCATAACTGGATAGGTGATAACTCACGAATTACAAATAGAATAAACACAAAATTGTAAAAGAAGACATCTAAATCATTAAGAGTGGGAGAGGGAAGCAAGAAAATATAGAGTTTTTTTTTTCTTTTTTAAAATTTTTGTTCTCGGTAGGATGGGTTTGAGATTATATTACTATCTGTTAAATACAAACAGTTATAGTAATGGGTTAATAGACTTACAGAAAAGGGTAACCACAAGCCAAAAACTTACAAGAGAGTCACAAAAACTAAATAAAATTCAAGATAATACAAACAAAAATTACCAAAACCACAAAAGGAAGAAGGAACAAAGAGGAAATACCAAATCAACTGCAAAAATAAGTTCAATGGCAATAAACACACATCATTAATTACTGTAAATGTTAATGGATGAAATGCTCCAATCAAAAGACATAGAGTGGCAGACTGGCTAATAAAGCAAGAACCTTCAATATGCTGCATACAAGAGACCTACTTTAGGAAGATGGACACATGTAGATTGAGAGTGAAAGGCTGGAAAAGGATATTCCATGCAAATGGAAAAGCCAAAAAAGCAGGTGTAGCAGTACTGATTTCAGACAAAATAGCCTTTAAAACAAAGGCCATAAAGAAAGATAAAGAAGGACATTTTATAATGATTAAAGGAGTAAGACAAGATGAGGATATTACACTCATTAATATATATGCACCCAATATAGGAGCACCTAAGTACACAAAACAATTACTAACAGAGATAAAGGGGGGTATTGATGGGAATACAACCATTGTCGGAGATTTTAACACTGCATTAACATCACTAGATAGATCTTCCAGACAGAAAATAAATAAGGCAACAGAGAAATTAAATGACATCATAGAAAAATTAGATTTGGTGGATAATTTCAGAGCATTACACTCCCCAAAAATAGGCTATACTTTCTTTCAAGTGCACATGGAACATTTTCTAGGATTGATCATGTACTTGGGCACAAAAGAAGCCTCAGCAATTTTAAGAAGATAGAAATTATCTCAAGCATCTTTACTGACCACAATGCCATGAAACTAGAAATCAACTACAGAGAAACAAAGGAGAAAAAAAGGAAAGTATGGAGATTAAAAAACACGCTATTAAAAAGACCAATGGGTAAATGATGAAATCAAAGGTGAAATGAAAAAATAGCCTTGAGACAAATGAAAATGAAAACACAACCACACAAAATTTATGGGACGCAGCAAAGGCAGTGCTAAGAGGGAAGTTTATAGAGATACAGGCCTTTCTCAAAAAAGAAGAACAATCTAAAATAAACAATCTAACCCACCAGCTAAAAGAATTAAGAAAAGTAGAGTAAAAAACAAAACAAAACAAAACAAAAAAAAACCCTCAAAAGTCAGCAGAAGGAAGGAAATAATAGAGATCAGGGAGGAAATGAATAAAATAGAGATTAAAAAAAAACAATAGAAAAAAATCAATCAAACCAAAAGCTGGTTTTTTGAAAGAGTAAATAAAATCAACAAACCTCTGGCCAAACTCACAAAGAAGAAAAAAGAGAGAGCACAAATAAGCAAAATAACAAAGGAAAATGAAGAAATTACAACAAATAACATAGAAATACAGAATATCATGAGAATATTATGAAAAACTATATGGAACCAAAATAGATAACCTAGGGGAGATGGATAAGTTTCTGGAAACATACAGTCCACCAAGACTGAATCAAGAAGAAACTGACCACTGGAACAAACTGATCACTAGAAATGAAATAGAATTAGCAACAAAAAAAACCTCCCTACAAATTAATGTCTAGGACCAGATGGCTTCACCGGGGGAATTCTACCAAACATACAAAGAAGAACTCATACCAATCCTTCTCAAACTCTTCTAGAAGATTGAAAAGGAGGGAATACTCCCAAACTCATTCTATGAAGCCACCATCACCCTGATACCAAAACCAGGCAAAGACACCACCAAAACAGAGAATTACATACCAATATCAGTGATGAACATAGATGCAAAAATCCTTACCAAAATATTAGCAAATAGAATCCAACAGCACATAAAAAAGATTATACATCATGATCAAGTGGGGTTCATTCCAGGGACACAAGGGTGGTTCAACATATACAAATCAATCAATGTAATATATCACATCAGGAGAAAGGACAAAAACCACATGATGATCTCAATAGATGCAGAAAAAGCATTTGATAAAATTCAACACCCACTTATGATAAAAACTCTCACCAAAGTGGGTATAGAGGGAACATATCTCAACATAATAAAAGCTATATATGACAAACGTACAGCCAGCATAATACTCAACGGTGAAAAACTCAAAAGCTTCCCACTAAAATCTGGGGCAACACAAGGCTGCCCACTATCACCACTTCTATTCAACATAGTCTTGGAAGTCCTAGCCACAGCAATCAGGCAAGAGAGAGAAAAAAAAGGGATCCAAATTGGAAAAGAAGAGGTAAAAGTGTCACTATATGCCTATGACATGATATTATATGTAGAAAACCCTAAAAAGTCCACAGAAAAACTACTAGAAATAATCAAAGAATTCAGCAAGGTAGCAGTTAACGTTCAAAAATCAGTTGCATTTCTTTAAACTAACGATGAATCAACAGAAAAAGAAAGTAAAGAAACAATCTCTTTTAAAATAGCACCCAAAGTAATAAAATACCTAGGAATAAATCTAACCAAGGAGTTGAAAGACTTATACATGGAAAACTATAAACCATTGATGAAGGAAATAAAAGAAGACAAAAAAATGGAAAGACATCCCATGCTCTTAGATTGGAAGAATCAATATTGTTAAAATGGTCACAATGCCCAAGGCAATCTACAGATTTAATGCAATCCCTATCAAATTACCCAGGACGTATTTCACAGAACTAGAACAAATCATAACAAAATTTATATGGAACCACAAAAGACCTAGAATTGCCAAAGTGTTACTGAAGAAGAAGAAAAAAGCTGGAGGAAAAATTCTCCCAGACTTCAGACAATACTATAGAGCTACAGTAATTAAGACAGCATGGTATTGGTACAAAAACAGACATATGCACCAATGGAACAGAATAGAGAGCCCAGAAATGAACCCACAAACTTTTGGTCAACTAATCTTTGACAAAGGAGGCAAGAACATACAATGGAATAAAAACAGTCTCTTCAGCAAATGGTGTTGGGAAAACTGGACAGCAGCATGTAAAACAATGAAACTAGAACACTCCCTTACACCATACACAAAAGTAAACTCAAAATGTATCAAAGACTTAAACATAAGACAAGGTACAATAAACTTCCTAGAAGAAAATATAGGCAAAATATTATCTGATATACATCTCAAAAATGCTCTCCTAGGGCAGTATACCCAAGCAATAGAAATAAAAGAATAAACAAATGGGACCTAATTAAACTTACAAGGTTCTGCACAGCAAAGGAAACCATAAGTAAAACAAAACAACAACCTATGGAATGGAAGAAAATTTTTACAAATGATAGCACCAACAAAGGCTTGATCTCCAGAATATATATAAGCAGCTCATATGACATAATAAGAAAAACACAAAGAACCCGATCCAAAAATGGGTAGAAGACCTAAACAAGCAATTCTCTAAGGAAGAAATACAAATGATCAATAGGCACATGAAAAAAATGCTCAATATCACTAATTATCAGAGAAATGCAAATCAAAACTGCAATGAAGTATCACCTCACACTGGTCAGAATAGCCATCATTCAAAAGCCCACAAATGACAAATGCTGGAGAGGCTGTGGAGAAAAGGGAACCCTCCTACACAGCTGGTGGGATTGCAGTTTGGTGCAGCCACTGTGGAAAACAGTATGGAGAGTCCTCAAAAGACTAGGAATAGACTTACCCTATAACCCAGGAATCCCACTCCTGGGCATATATCCAGAAGGAACCCTACTTCAAAAAGACACCTGCACCCCAGTGTTCATAGCAGCACTATTTACAATAGCCAAGACATGGAAACAGCCTAAATGTCCATCGACAGCTGACTGGATAAAGAAGAAGTGTATATTTATACAATGGAATACTATTCAGCAGTAAAAAATGACAACGCCATTCCCAGCAACATGGATGTTCCTGGAGAATGTCATTCTAAGTGAAGTAAGCCAGAAGTAGAAATAAAAATACCATATGAGATCACTCATATGTGGAATCTAAAAAAAAAAGAAGAACATAAATACAAAACAGAAACAGACTCATAGACGTGGAATATAAACTTGTGGTTGTCAAGAGGGCAGGGGGTGGGAAGGGACAGACTGGGATTTTGAAATCTGTAGATACTGACAGGCATACGCAGAATAGATGAACAAGATTATACTGTATATCACAGGGAAATATATACAAGATGTTGTGGTAGCTCACAGCGAAAAAAATGTGACAATGAATATATGTATGTTCTGTATAACTGAAAAATTGTGCTCTACACTGGAATTTGACACAACATTCTAAAATGACTATAACTCAATAAAAAAAAAATGTTTAAAAAAAAAAGTCGACTTTCTTGGGAACTCAGTCTACAACAAACACCCCTTGGGGTTTAAATAACTGGATAGGGTGATGGAAGAGTACAGCCCAGTGTTCCTCTCAGAAGAGCGGATGCCAGGCCTGTGATGGCATGACTTGTGACTTGTTCCAAGCCCTACAGGCTGGTCCCTTCTGTCATTCTCAGGGTTAGCTAAGGGATCAGACAACACTGGAGATATAGACGGAATTCTCAGCAAATGTGTATGAGCAGAGATCAGAACACAGGGACAGAAGAGGCAAATTCGCTCAGATTTATCAGCTCACATTGCTCAGGGTTTCATGCATAGCAGCTGTATAAACTCAGGTCCAGAGACCCAGTAGAGCTCATTATCAAAAGCCAGGTCTTCTGGGCCCAGGGTGTGGGTTGCAAATATTCCTTCTGGATGCAGGTGGTGCCAGGATACAGGTGGACAGAGCCCTGAGTTGATGAAACCAAGGTCCATCCAGGTAAGCATCCATTCTGACTCCTTCTGACCAAAGCTAATAGCAACTAATCTTGGTTATAAAGAGGCAGATGCTGTGCTTGGTCCACATATAGACAATCTCATTTAATCCTTACAACAGCTCTATGGGGTAGGTACTTCTTATCTCTGCTGTACAGATGAAAAGCCTGAAAAATCAGAAAATGAAAAGTTTTGCACAGCAAGTATTCTTTTGTTTGTTTGAGATTTGTCCTGTGAGACCCTTCAACTTCACAAGATGGTATCTTCATGGGAGTTTTTTTCCCCTCTGCCTTGGAAGGGGCCAATGGAGTTAGTTATCTGTGGGCATCAGGCCTCCCTGGGTGATGGAGACATGGGCTTCTTCAGATTTTGGACCCAGGAGCTGTCATCCTGCTTGTCCACAAAGAAACTACATTTATTCTTCCCAAGTCATAGCAGCATGAGTCAAAGCTCTGATCAGAGGGAATAAGTGTATAAAAGGAAACAAAAGCAGAATAAGATTGGTAGTCAGATTAGAAGGCATATCTATGATGGGAAGGAAATAAATATTTGTTAAATCAACAAAAAATTGAATGAGCAGAGGAATTTACTTGAGCTTAAACGAGCCAGAAAGGTTTACTATATATGTGTATTGCGTGAATTACTGGTCAGATGCTGGTTTTCCACAAGCTGCAAGGGAAAGCAAGAGAAAAGGCTGACGTCAAAGCAGTATTTGGTTTGAGCTGTCCCTTTGATTGCATTTATTCATTCATGCTTTTGACAAGCTTTTTTTTTTTTTTTTTTTTTTTTAAGTACTATCTTAGTCTGCTCAGGCTGCTATAACAAAATACCATTTCTCCCAGTTCTAGAAGCTAAGTTCCAGGTCAATTCAGTTCCTGGTGAAGACTCTCTGCTTGGCTCTCAGATGGCCACCTTCCTGATGTGTCCTCTTATGGCAGAGAGACAGAGAAAGCATGCTCTTTGGTCCTTTCTCTTAAGGACGTTAATCCTATAATGAGGACCCCACCATCATAACCTCATCTAAACCTAAGTTCCTTTCAAAGTCCCTTTCTCCACATACCATCTTATGGGGGATTAGAGCTTCAACGCAAATTTTGAGGACCACAATCCAGTCCATCGCAAGTACCCACTCTGTACCAGGCACAGCGCTAGGTAACTGAAATGTATCAGTGAATAAAAAAGATTAAAACTCTGTATTTAGGGACTTACATTTGTGTATGTATGTGTGTGTACGTATGTGTGGGTGGGTTGCGGGGGTGGAGAGAGGCAGCAATACCAATAGGCTTAATAAACAAATAAGCTATTTTAGAGAAGGAGATTTGTCAAGAGAAGACAAAAATAGAGCTATGAGTAAGGGACACATTGTGGGACCATTCTTTGTTTAAAAGCATGGTCAGGGAGGGCTCATTGAGAAGGTGATACTCTAGCAGAGATGTGAAGGAGAGGAGAGTGTGCACCACACAGATACCCGGGGGAATAAAATGTCCCAGGGGGAGAGGACAGTCTGTGATAAGGCCCTAAGGTAGGGGCAGACCTGGGGTATTTTATAAGGAGACTGGTGTTGCTGAGAGAAGTGGGCAACCAGGACATTGATGAACGAAGGCAATGTGGGCAGGAT
Source organism: Camelus bactrianus (assembly GCF_048773025.1). Classification (NCBI taxonomy): domain Eukaryota; kingdom Metazoa; phylum Chordata; class Mammalia; order Artiodactyla; family Camelidae; genus Camelus; species Camelus bactrianus. The sequence continues at coordinate 37,256,773 of NC_133548.1, forward strand.
CACATCATCTTTGTTGGCCACGTGAGTGTGCTGGTGTTTCCCCAAGTGATCTGGAGCTCGTGGAGGGCTATGCGATGAGGAATGATGTCACGTAATGTTTTAGAAGGATCCATCTGGCTGCTGCCTTGAGACAGGGAGGGCATGAGACACAGGCAACAGTATCCACCCTGCAGCCACTCCCCAATCAGAAAGGAAGACCTCATTCCTTGACTCTGCAAATGTTTGGATTCTCATGGGATTCTGGGTTCTCCTCCAGGCGTGGGGGCTCTGGTCCTTACTGCTTCCACAGGGATGGTCTGTCTTGCTGTGCACTTTCTGGAGGAGATCAGATCGCATCCTATGGAAGTGAGATTGCATGCTTTGCCCTCATCTTCTGTGGATTCGGATGCTGGCCTTGCCTCAGAAGCAAACAGATTCTTCTGCTGGGTCCTCACTGCCTTTATCACAGTAGTCTTTACACTAAAATATACTTTGTGCTGAAATTACTAGCTTTTTTGTCTGATTTCCAAACTGACTCTGCAGAAATGGAAACTTCCTCATTTTTATTTTAATCTCAAGCACCCAGCAGAGTGTCTTACACAACACGGGTTTCATTATATGTTTGATAAGTGAAAGAATGAATAAACAGGGCCTGTCTTCCTCTGCTAAAGTTTCTTAAAAAAAAAAAAAAAACATAGACTGGGTGGCTTAAACAATAGAAATTTAAATTCTGGAGGCTTAGAAATCCAATCTCAAGATGCCAATAAAGTAAGTTTTATTTTGAGGACTCCTTTCTTGCCTTGAGGTGACACCATCTCTCTGTGAGCTCACAGGGCCCCTTCTTTGTGCCTGTGAGGAAAGAGCGAGCTCTCTGTGTTTCTTTGTATAAAGGCACTAATCCCAACAGGAGGGCTCCACCCTCATGACCTCATCTAACTCATCTCCAAATATCATCACATTGGAATTGAAGGTTTCAACATATAAATTTGGGGGGTATACAGTTCAGTCCATAGCAGGGCCAGGGGGTGGATATCACAGGAAATTTCAACTTATTAAAAAAAAAAGTTCTAGTAGTCAGAGCTGTCCAACAATGGAAAAGGCTACCTCCTAAAATAGAGAATGCCCCAACACCAGAATGTCCAAAGAAGACTGGATGGAGAACAGTTTGACAGGGCTATTAAAAACAATCCAGTGGAGGTTGAATTGGATCCCCAGGAACACCATTCATTAATGATGATCTTGCATGAGCTCCACTTTAAAGATGCAGTAAAAATATAATGTTTCATCTGTGTGTTCAGAGGGGAGCTTCAAGTACTTGGAGCATCATATTTGGTTGTAATGCTTTGGGGGCAATACTAAGTCCACCTCACTACATACTGGAGGTCATCTTATTCAAGAAAGCAACTAGAATCAGAGAGGTGTGGTTTTCAAAAATTAATATAAAGCTGGAGGGTTCAATCCCCAGTCTCTCCCTTAAAATAAATAAATAAACCCAATTACCTCTCCCCCCAAAATTAAAAATAAATTAAAAAGTAATTTCAAAAGACATCGTAAATCAACTATGCTTCAATTTTAAAAAATTAAAAAATAGTATAAAGCTGGTTGGAGAAAATAACTTAGACCTCTATCCAAACGAGCTCCCTAATTCCTCCCCCTCTGACCTGCCCTTCCCTACCCAGTTTCAGAGATGGATGGACAAACACAGAGCCTTCTGGTCGACACCAAGAGAGACCTCAGAAGGGCAGATCTAAGTGCTGGAGCCTTTCTTCCTCATTTCATCTGCTCCTTGAAGAGCAATTACGGGATGGGGAAGGGGCTGGACTTTTCCCTCCTTAGAAGTAAAATGGGAATTTGCTCCCCTCAATGAACAGTTGAGGAGGAGGCCTGAGGAATTGGTACACTGCCCCAAGCACCGTGAATGCAACTAGGTAGCAAATCAGGCCCTAAACGACAGTCTTTTGCTGGCGCCCCCCTTGCTTGAGGCATCTGAGTTCCGTGAAGGGTTAACAGCAAGAGGTGTGCTTCTGTTTGACGAGAAGGAAAAAGACTCCTACAACCGAAGCTTTTACTTTAAGACACAATAAAAGACACTGACATGCTGTGTAAGCATTGTTCCTGGCTGCAGTTATTCCAATTATTTTTTATGTTTTCTCCTTAAATGAGAAACATATCAGACACTAACTCAAACACAGAGATACCTATTTATGCTTCAGAACAAACAGTTTAAGGGCATTATATACAGATGTCTAAATATTTAGAAAGTGTCTGTTTATGAGAGCAAAATGAAAAGTACCTGTTTTCATTTGAAGGATTTTATGTGAAATTTGCATGTGAAAAAAGGCAGCCCCAGTGGCAAGGGGTGTGAGGGATGAGAAGTGTGTGCACAGGCGTGGAGCCGGGGGGAGGGGGCTACGGGGTGGGGGTGGCCCTCAGCTGCCACACGTCCCACCCTGACCCACAGTGGGAGGGAACCAGCAAATGAAGCCTAGGGTGATGCTTTTCTTTAGGGCCAGGCTATAAATAAAGGCCTGGAAGACATCAGGTTGTTTCGGTGACCCAACTCACAACGTTATCTTCTTCCCAGATGCTCTGCTTAGCCCCAGAGGGACATTTAAAGAGAAACAGAATTCTGGCCACTTTAGAAGAGTGTAGTAAACTGGGGGATTATTAAATGTTCCCAAAGCTGGGGCATCACGGGAGCTCAGACGGAAAAGCCGAGAGTCTGACACTTGATCTCACCGTGGAGGCAGGTTTCCAGCTCAATTTAGAGGAGAATACAATGTGTGAAGAAGATGTGTGTGGCTTTGTGAGGTACTGAGGGCCCTGTTGCCTGCGGTATTCCGAAACAGGACAGCCTTTTATCAGAGGACTTGTAGAGGACTGGCTGGTTTGCAATGCATCTCTGGCCCCTCCAGTTCCAAGCTTCTGAGTTTGTGTGATTCAGCATAGCGCAGGCTGCCCTCTCCTCTTCCACGACTGTGTTTCCTAGGGGCATTCTTCCAACCCTGGGGAGCAACCTGAGCTGAGGAGCCCTCAGCTGACTGGATCTGGGCGTAGCTGAGAAAGCTGAGCTGTTGCTTGAGCAAAAGAGAAATGCTCCCTGTGCTGTCTGCCCCTTGCTGTCCCTCTGAAGCCCTCACAGGTCCCATGCCTGAAGTTCTGCACTCCCTCCAAAGGGGTCTCCCTCTTGTTTGATGTAGGGGATGGTCTAAAGGCTTCTCACCCTCCCTAGATGGGGCAGAATCTTGTATGGAGGGTTCTTAGCAGAATCATTTGCTTCAGGGTCTTGTGAGGACAGAGGCCTGCATCCCAGGCAGGGGGCAGGATTTCTGGGCTTTCTCCCTTTCTGTGACCCATCTCAGGAGTCAGCAATAAGGCAGGGCTGCTCACTAAGACATTAGAGAGCTATGGAGACATGCTGAGCTACACCAAAGCCTCACTCAGTCCCCTCCCCTCAACCAGCCCAGCATCACGGTTTAGGGAAGGGCAAGGGGTACAGAAGTGAGCGCAGGAGACACAGTGTAAATGGCCAGGGTATCTTACCGAGGGCTGCCAGTACAGGCAGGACCTAAGGACTAGGGTCCCAGAAATCACCAGACTGGGACATGCCTCACCATTGTCAGATGCTTCCACAGAAGCCTTGTGCCAGAAGAGACTGGCCAAAATAGTGGAGGCAGGAAAATAGCTGGAGACTAGGAAGCAGGGGCAGTGTGATGGAAGAGGGCTTAGGCTGAGATGGGAACTGTCAGGCTCAGCCAGAGGTGCTGATTAGAAAGAGTGGAGAATATGAGAAAAAGGAAAATGAGGTTTCAGTCTGAAATCTCAAATACTCTGTTTGCTCTGGTTCTCTCATCCTTTGGAAGGTGAACTCTGAGGCTGGGCGTTTATCCTTCCATTTATTTATTCAATATTATTTCAGTGGCATGTAGAAGACAGGCCCTATCTGTATTGCGGAATGAAGTCCCTGTCTGCAAAGATCTGAGTGTTTAGAGGTAGCTGTAGTCACCAAATCCTAGTGGGTATTTTATGCTCACTTGCACAAAGTCAGAGCTGACTGCCACCTGGGAGCAGGCCCCAGACACCAGCTGGCCACCAGGGGCAGAACTGCAGTAACAAGAGAAAGGACTGGTAAAAAACAATGCTGGATCCCTCCTTAGAGGAACCGAGAGACTGGTGAAGCCAACAGAACATGGGACCAAACAGGCCAGTCCTATACAAATAGCCCCTAGCGAGAAGGCCCAGCTCAGAACCTGAGTTTTGTGGAGGTGCTGATGGGAAGTGCAAGGGAGGCAGCCCAGAAGCTTGGGGATAACACAGACCACTTTCCAGGTCAGGCCAATGCAGAGGTGACCCAGGAGAGCCAGTGGAATCCTGAACTCAGTGCTGGGGAAGTGACTCACACATGAGGCCAATAAACAGAGTGAATCAGCACTAAGCCCCGCTGGACTAGATTCTGAAGATGCTTAAGGACTTCCTGCCCTGGTCAGATTTGGTTGGGAGCCCAGCAGGCCCAGGCCTGCAGGTGGGAGCAGCATCAGCCCCAGCTGTGGGTCCTGCTGGCCTCTTTCTCTCTCGGCTAGGGAACTGGCCACGTATGCTGTCAACTGCTGCTTGTAGAGTGATTGAATTCAACTGACATTTACTTTGTGCTTGTCCTCACACGCAGACGTAGAGATGAAAGAGACAGGCTCTGCCCTGGAAGAGGGGCAGCTTGTGACAGGACAGGCCTCCTAAATGGCCAATAGCAATGCAAGAGGTGAGGGTCTGAGATGGGTTTGGGTAAAAAGCTTGGCAGCACCCAGGGAGGAGAGCACGGATCTGCCTGGAGTAGGCACCCAATCAATACTGACTAAATGAATTAGCAATTTATCATTAGTGATATTATTATCACATTTGTTTATTTATTTTTCTTTTGGAGGTGGGATTAAGGAGGGTATCATAAAAAAGGTGAAAATTTGATCCCAGCTTGAATAATAAGTAGGTGAAGAAGACAAGTCCAGGTAGAGGGAATTCCTCATGCTGTGGGCTTGGAAACAGGGGAGTTGTTAAGGTTACAGGGAGAGGAGGCCAGAGAGGGTGGGTGTAGTCATATTGAACACTGGCTCTTGAAGATAGTAGTAGTCAATTTTGCTGTGTTACAAACAAGTACAGAATCACAGATCATAACAAAATGAGCATTGATTTCTTGCAGAAGCATTTCTGGTCACTGCAATGACTCTGCTTCTGGCTTGGGGACAAGTCCTGATCTGTACCCAGTATTTCACTGTGGGCCCAGGGTAAAGGGTAGAAGTTATGGGGGGGGGGGTGTTCTCATGGAGGAGGTTGGAAGCTCTCAGAGGAACAGTTAGAAATACAGGATACTTCTCAAAGCTTGGGCTTAGAACTTAAACACTGTCACTTCTACCAAAGCAGGTCATGTGGCCATACCCAACATGAATGGGGGGAAAGAGCTCCTTCCCATAGGAGTGGTGAGGGAAGTGAGCTAACAGTTGTTTAAAAACTCTCTAACGTGCCATAGGTACCATCAACTTCTGTTTTGACTCTGGAGAAAATGGGGAGCTGTTGCTGGTTCCTCTTTCTAGGTGGGATAATTCCATTTGAATGGGAGTGTCCAGGAACCCTTGCCCTAACACAAAGGACTCTTTGTTCATTCCTGGATATAGTTAACATGTTCCACTTTGTTTACATGTTGGAGTTTCTGAGGGACAGGGGCTCTCATTCCTTCATCTCTGTAGCCTCAGCACCCAGCACAGCTCCCAGCACAGAGTAAGGGCTCACAATATTTGTTGAATAAATAAACAGCTTCACCTCCTCAATGTGTGGTTAAAAAGTAATAGGGAATGAACATTTCTCTGCCCCCACTGACAGTTCAAGGTCAGGGTGGGGTGATGAGTGAAGAACAGATGTGACCTGCTGGGAGGTGGGAGTGAAACTGCTAAGCAGGGAAACCAACAGCAGCAGGAAGCAGGTGGCCTAAAACCCTGGCTGCTGTGGTCAAGGAGCCATTTGATAATGAGAGCCAAGAAGGACTTCTGAATAATGGACTCCTTCCAGGTAATGGTCAATTTGAAAGACACAAATTTCTAACAATAATGGTTAACATACATTGAGTGCCTCCTATGTGCCTGACACAACCTTAATACAATTTATATATTGTTTCACTTAACTGCATCCTCCCTTGCCCCAGTTATTAGTGGAGGACATTACTGAAGAGAACAATAGTCTATTTCCGTTGTGTTGGAGTTGCATTTTCATGTGCCGGTTCCATGGCAAACAAGGACAGAAGAGGCTCAAGCAACGTAAATACCACTGAGCAGTGTAAGCACAGCTGATGAAGTCAGTAAAGTGATGAAGGCGGAGAAAGCTTGAGCAATTTCAGATCGAAGACTGAGAAAACACAGCAAATAGTTCCAGCTTGCAGACAAAAACACGACCAAGTCAATGGACAACAGAGGACGAGGATAAAAGAATGAAGGGACCAGGAGATTCCCTCTTGGTCACTTTTGACCCAGAATTCCATCAACGTTCTGGCAAGGAGAGACGCAGGCCCCAGGCACCCCCTGTGGCAGTACATCTGCTCTCTAGACCCTCGAGGACCGAGATGTCCTTGTTCATGGCTGATGCCCCAGAGCATAGCACTGTGCTTGGCACATGGTACAAGCTCAGTGCTTTCTAGGATCTGAACTCTCCGGACTGTCGTGGGGTGAAAGAGGCTTAGGAAAATTCACCAGTGTAGGGGAGCAAAACTTGCCGCCCCCAAATATCTCTTTAGCATGCAGTTTATTTCGAGCTGAAAATTATCAAGGCCCAAAAGACTCAGGATAAAACTTTGACCTGCCCAACTAACGGCCTAAATGAATTTAGATAGAGGGAATTTTTCTATTCTCAGAAAAGAGCTATCGCCAGAGATATCTGCAAAAACTATGGGCTACGTGCAGTGGGGGACATTCAGCAGGCCCCAGAGATCACTGTCCACTCTGTGTCCCATTGTCTCTGCAAGGCCCAGCAAACATTTACTTGCCAAACATTTGCTTTTCCATCTCCATGAGAATTGCCTTCCTCTCCTCTGAAGCCCCAAACCACTACCCCCAACATCCTCTTTTTGTCTTTGCCTGAAGATGGTACTGAAGGTAATGAGGGAGGGCTTCGGCAGTTTTAGTGAGTTACTCGATTCTCACGTTTTCTTCCACGTGTACATGTTATTAAACTTTTGTTTAATGTTCTCCCATTAATCTGTCTCGTGTCAATTTAATTCTTAGACCAGCCAGAAGAACCTAGAAGGGTAGAAGAAAATGTCTTCCACCCCGACACCAGCCTCTCCACCAAGTTTCTGTACACAGGTCCTCTTCCTGTCTCCTTCCACTAGACTTCTCAGTGGTAGACGCCCTATCACCCCAAAGAGGCATGGGGTTACTACTCTTCCAATACCAGAACATAACCCTTCCTCCAGCCTTGTGCCTGCCCCTCACTTCTGGCCAAAGGCCCTGGCCTCCAGAACACAGCCAGATGGCAAGAGGCCATTGGGGAAAGGCCTTTTGTGCTCTGGGTAGTGTTAGACTGTGGGGACATACTTTTGAGCCCTGCTGTGAGAACAGCACGAGGAAACTCAAAGCTGGTTCTTTGTCCTCTGGCATCTGAAAGGTATGAGCACTCAGTCCATACCTTAGCCACTGGGGACATAGAAGATGGTACACTTAGATCCTCTTCTCGTTCTGCCAAGTTCACCTTGAATGGAGCCCCCCAGATCTCCCCTCCACCTTAGTCTCCCTTCCTCCTTCTCTCTTATCCCATCTCTGAAGGGTCTGGGCTTTATCTACTGTGCTCCAGTCTGCAAGTTCTGTTCTGAGTTGCTACTCCTTGAGTCTAACTTGGCAAATTCTATTTATTTATTTTTTTAATGTAGACACAAAAGGGACTTATTAGACCATACCAAGTAGCTCATATTTTAAATGAGGAGGATACAGAGCAAGGAGTCTCAAGTGGAGGGAAGAGAGGGCCAGTACAGCCCAGACTCTGCCTGGGAATGGTTGGCTTACAACACCACTGCTGGGGCCACTGCCTCAGGACACCTGGGCACTTCTGGACACTTCCACCACGCTGCAGGCCCTGGACACTCGCTGCTGCAGCTACAAGTGATCTCTGAAGGCAAAGCCCCTCTTCCTTTCCATCTCATAATTTTCAGAGAAGCTTACATGAGACTACAGACTTCCAAAATAGGGGTCATCTGGTTAGCAATATTGTGATGTATCAAAGTGCCAAGAAAACAGCTCCCTCCCAGATGGGGATGTGGAGAGTAGTAGCAGGCAAGACTAAAGGGATAAAAAGGGTGGAGTGCTTGGTTCTCCTACTTGCATAAAGCATCTGTCGTACAGGAGAGGGCCAACAGCTGAAAGTTTCTTTCTTCCCTTACAACCTGTGCTGACTGACTTCCTTGGGGGAACGTTGCCCTATGGGTTTTGAGTTTTGACCACACCAATCTATCCTTAGCAGATAAGGTTGGTTGTATTAAGCAAGTTGAGGACAGCCTTGCCTTTAAATTGCCCTTGCTCCTTGGAGCTGAATGTTAGAAAATATTGTGGAGGAGGATATCAGGCAGTATCAAAGAGAGGAAGATGGAAATTGCTCCATGATTGCTGCGATATTGAAGCTGTGGTGATGGAAAGTCAGCACCTCAGTCAATCCCACCAATGCCCTTCATTCTTTCATCCATTCATTCACTACGTATTTTCGAATATCTACTATGTGCAAGATACTCTGAAAAGTCCATAAAACAGAAATCAGATATATGGCCCTCTAGTGGAGGAGTCAAGGGGATAAATCAGCAGTGACTGAGACGTACTACGGCAGAGGCAGGGCCAGAGAATTAGGCGTGCACAAAGCCAAGGCTGCGGGATTTGGGACAGCCTTCAAGAAGAGGTGCCATTGAGCCCAGTTTAAGAACAAATGTGCCCATGCAATAGTCTGACAAGATTGTGAATCACATTCTGAGAAGGAAGAGCATCTAGAGAGGCATAGAGGAATGAAAGTGTCACACGTGGGGAACTCTAAGTATTTCTCTTTGGCCTGAGCACATGCATGGTCTCCAGACGGAGGCATAAGAGGGAGCAAGACTTGACAGAAGGAGGCACAGTGGCCCCACAATTTGGGCCAATCAGGTGCCACTTACGACTTTCGGTCAGTTCATTTATATAATTGGACTAGAGTTCCCACCCCCTGGCCCCTGCTACCCTAATTCCTAGGGCTTAGCTGTAGAATTATAAATGGGAACAGGAAGGGGACTTAAAGGTCATCCAATCCTGAGATTTTCAAACTGTGTTCTCAGAGCTTCTCGCTGGACTTGGGGGTCTGCAGTCCTCAGGAAGGAGGCCTCAAGGTTATCCAAATAGACAGAGATCCCCACTTGGAGCTTCAGGTAGAGTGGCAGTGCATTGCTTTGAGTATTGGGTTTCCAGGTATGAATGGAGGGGGAAATGGTGAGGTTCTGCTGCTAAAAGTTGAAGTCTGAAAATCACTGGATGAGTCCAACCCTCCCACTTTGTAGATGAGGAAAACTGAGAGGCAGGAAGGGCAAGAAAATGATTTGTGGGGACGCAATGAGGCAGGCACTGGGCTTTGAGAAGAGAAGGGTTTCACAGTACTGAAGCCACAGTCTCTCCATCCTAGTCAGACTCCTCCCAACAGATCTTCCACAACACTTAAAAGACAAAAGATCAAAGTGGGAAAACAAATGCTAATGCCCCCAACCCTGCTGCCCACCTGCTGGGCCCAAGCGGTTCAAAGCTTGCAGACCCGGGAGAAGAAGGCCAGCAACCCCATTCCCCCTCACGCAGGCTCCCTGCTGCTCTCTGACCCCCCACCTCAGGCCCTCCACCCACGTGGCTTTCCAGAGCCACTCAGGTCCCCTGACATGCTTGGACCAAAGAGGCTCCCAGAGGGCTGTGTCTGGAATCATCCCCTTACTATGGGGACTATGTGTGTGCCCGGGGTTAACTGCGGTGGATCACTCTCCCATCTGTTTAGAATGTGTTTACAAGGTGTAGGCAGAGAAAAGGACTGGGAGGTCCATACACTTCAAACTGCTGAAGAATTGTGTTAAAGTGTTCTGTGTGTTTTTAGGCAATGCCGCTCCAGTTTTCTGGGTCTCAGCTTTCCACTTTTAGAAATGAGCAGCTGGAGGAGTTATTTCCAAGGTCCTTATCGGCTGACGAATGCAGCCCAGGCTTGTTCTTTTCTATTCTCTTAAAGCATTCGTTGAGGAGAGTTTTCCCATGAGGAAAGCTCTTCAGAGAGGGAACTATGTCAGGTATGTGTTCCCCGTGGTTATCTTTAGGACCCTTTGGAGCACAAAAAATTGTAAAAGAAGGAAAGGGGAAGAGGAAGGGTCATGCCAAGTCTGCAGCCGGAATCCCTGCTTTGTTGGAAGAGTGAAAGGGACCGCTGTGTGGGGAGCTGGGCTCTAAGCACCTTAGGGAAGCCCCGGAGCCCCGGAGTCCCGGAGATGGCTTGAGCTGCTCAGGGTTCCAATTGACCCCGTCCAGCCCCTGGTAACTGACTCTACTGAACTAGGGTGAAGTCAGAGTAGGGATGCCTCGGCCAAAATTAAGCAGCAAAAATTACAAAGGGAAAATGAGTGAGAGGTCATCACCTATGTGCCTTGTGCTCTTTATAATTCCTGCTTTGGATATTTTCTTTTAGTGCTCATAAAAAAATGCAGCTAACTCACTTTTATACTGTTATTTTAAAGAGCTTCCTCCAGGCAGGGCTGATGTGCATTGGGTCCACGCAGATAGTGCCAAATGGATTGTTTACACCGATTTTCTGATCTGATCAGTCAGTCCTGTGCCATACTGGTTTGTTACTTATTTTTAATGTCCCCCAAACCTCCAGAACTTCTTAGTTGGGGTATTGGAGCAGGGGAGTAGCAGAGAGACAAAAACCCTCAGGAAGATTTTTCTGATTACACCAAAACTGATCAAGCACATACTATGTGTCAGATCTTTAGACGCATTGCCTGCAGTCCCCAAACATCAAGTCTTCTACAGTGTGGTGCTGTTGGTGAGGCACTAGGATTCCCCATTATTGTCAAATCCTGTAAGGGGCTCAGTGAGAAAACAGGCTACGGAACAAACCCGGAGCAGATCCTAGAGTTCCTTATGCAGTATTGATGCTCCTCCCCATTGCCTCCTGGGTGGAGCCCAACTGGGCTCTATTCTACCAAATTGTTTGCAATTCCCTGGAAGGGAAGGGAATTACAACAGCAGGGAATAGAATCCTCCTAATCTTTGTCCATCTAGAATTCCCTCCCTCGCTCATCTTTTGGGAGGGAGTTGCCTTCTCTTTGAAGTTTATGTTTTCAGATCTTTATTTAGAATTGACTTCAGTCTCTTTTTGTGCTTCTGCCTCTATTTGTACATTGGCTGTTACAATCTCCATAATACTTTGCTATAGTTATCTATTTAAAATGTCTTCCCCAACCACACTGGATCTCCTCTAAGAAGGGACCAAATCTGATTTGTCTTTGCCTCCCTGGTGCCTAAGAGTGCCTGGCACATAATGGGGCTTTATGAATACTTGTGAAATGAAAAACTGACTGACTAAAGAAATAAAAATTAATGAATAAACAAATCAATTCCTAGTCTCCTGCTCCTGAAGGCATCACTAAGTCATGATTCCTACCTGGTTTCTGGTGGCATTTGTGTTCCAGAACCCTGCTGTAGGTGATAATTCATTAGAATTGGGATCAGCTGAAGTGTCAGAAAACCCTGAAATAGCAGTGGCTTAATCAGGATAGAAGTTTCTTTTTCATGTGAAAGTTTGGAAGAAAAAGGCAGGATTTGTGTGATGATCCATGGTATATTTTTCTCTTACCGGGCATGACCTCCATTGCCAAGGTCATTTTATGGCCTAGGATGGTTGCTCCAGCTCCACCCATCACATCTGTGTTCCATCCTGCAGAAAGAAAGAAAGGATGATGAGGAACACATTACTTCCCTTTAAGGACACTGCCAAAGTTGCACACTCCATTTCTAGGTAAGTCTCAATGGTCAGACCTGAGACATGTGACCACACCTCCAAAGAAGGTCAGGAAATGTAGTCCTAAATGAGTGGCCACCTAAAATGTGGGGGTTGTTATCACTAGAGAAAAATGGAGATTGAAGAACAATGCACAATTTCTGTTGTAGGGACCACGTAACGTATTTTGTTTATTTTTTGTCTTTGTTTTTTGGTAGGAGTGACTGAATCAAATCAGTCATTTAGAAAGATTGATGTGGTGTCTGGAAAGGAGAAGGGATTGCAGTAAGGAACTGGAGGCAAAGAGATCAGTAGGACGTGGTTGTACAAGCCCACACAGAGATGAAGAGGACATGAACTGGGACAGCAGTTCTAGCGGGGGAAAGGAGAGAGATTTCTGAAGCAGCTTGGTGGTCAAATACTCAATGTCTGGCTGTAAAGTAAGGAGAAAGAAGTCTAGAATTAGCTCCCAATTTCTGACCTGAGTTCTGTGGAAATAGAGCAGTCATTTACTAATTTGGAGGAGATGCAAGAAGATCTCAGGGAGTGAGCACGGTACTGAGAGCACTGAATTTGATATGGGACTCTTGAAGGGCATGGCACCTCCCCAGAAGGAAATTCTAGGGGTTATGGGGCCAGTCAGTAGGGGATGGGCATTTAGTCCAATTGGAATGAGTACAGTAGAGCCAGAAAGCCCCGTTGGGGACAGGAGTTCAGAGCCCTGTCCTCTCCTTGGTACTGTGGCCACCATCCTGCCAGTGGGACCTTATTGTCTTAGGGGCTGTAATTTCAAATTCCCTCTAAGTAGAAGGAGCGTATCAGTGTGCACTTGGAGTCCTGCTGCCGCCGGAGAGCGGAGGGGGCTTCCTAAATCCATGGCCAAGTCTCTAGGCAGCATCCTGACTCTGGAGGGAGGAGCTGGGGTGGCTGGGGAGGGGCAGCCACGTGCCAGCCGGTTGTGCCAAGTGTAGGAGCAGCACGCCTGGGGTTCTGCCATGTGTTTGTTTATTTGGTTTGGCTGATGTAAAACATACACACACAGACTCACAGCCTCAGGGCCTGTGTGCAGAGCCCACATTCAATCCTTAACTAAAATCAGAAACAGCACAGGAAAGAAAGGGGAGCCAAAATAGGAGAATGCAACCGGGTAGCAGAGTTCATTCATTCATTCATTCATTCATTCATTCAATAAATGAATGCCAGACACTGGAAGGCACTGGGGCTATAATAAAACTCAGTCCTCAAGGAACTCAAAGACAGGGGAGGGGAGCAGACACAGAGAAAGGCCATTTCAGCACAAAATGAGAGGTACTTGATACAGATCACGGTGCGTCTCTGATCTGGCCATTTCCTGGATTAAAATCTGGGTGGGCCTTCCCTTATATCAACCAGACTCTCATAGGCCCAACAAGCCCACCCTCAACCCCACCCTGCTCCAAGCAGCTTCAGGATTGCCCTCAGCCTCAGGTCTCCTTCTCCTGAACCCTCGTGACCCCTGTACGGCAGCTTCTTCCCTCTGTTCTCCGCCACTTCCCACTTAGCCATGAAGCTGAGTCACCCCCCGGGTGGTCTTCACAGACCATCCTCTGGGTCCTCCTTGCATTTCCTTATTGCTGGCACTTCTCAGCTGCTGCATTCATAGTTCACCTGCCCATTTCTCCTGTGGCCCGTGAGCCACTCAAGCAGAGATGGATCTTGTCCACATCTCCATCCTGGCAGTTAATCAACGCCTGGCACAGAAACACTCTTAATAAATGCCTGTCCAAAGGGACGGACGTAAGTCAGTGCCACTGTGGATCGCCTCAACGTGCCACGATTAAAATGCACTTGGGTTCTGGAGTCAAACCTCAAACTTTGTCACCTCTGACTAGCCACATCCCCTCTCCCCTTTATTTATTCCTAAACTGAAGCCGATCCTATTCCATGAGTGTGATTTATGTGCAAAAGCTTTCTTTCATGTGTGTTTACTTTCCTTTCCTTAATGTACATGGAAAATGTATTTATTATTTTTGTTATCAGAAGAAAATGGCTCTAATGAGTGAGGGCTCAAATCTCATAGGCAGGAGAAATCCTGACTTCAAATTCTTGAGGCGTGCCCCTCCTTGTGGGTGTCCCAGAGTGCTGGTTTCCAGGGAACCACCTCCGTTCATCCATGCATTTCCTACAGCTCCGGCTGTGCTGACCTCTCCCACTCTGGCCATCTCCTCTGACCACTGCTCTGGGTAAGAAGCAGTGCAAAATCATTAAGAACTCAGACTCTGGAACCAGATGGTGTGGATTTAAATCCCTCCTACCCTGGACTGGCTCCTTCTTCTCCTGGGGGGCGCACTCTCCCATTTCTGGCCTGGGGTGGAATGTCACAGCATGGATATGGGATCTGAAAGTACTGCCCTCAGACCAGGGCAGCAGGGATCCCTGCCCTGACACCCACACTTGAGAGGGCTCCACTCTGGTCCACCTAGGCCACCCCACTGAAGGAGAAGGATTTGATGGGCTGAGGGGCTGTGTCAACCTAGGGGTCCTCTCCTTGCAGGCTATGGTGTGGGCACCTAGGACTCGACAATTCCCAGCCCAGTTGACTCTGAGTCTGCTTCTAGGCTGCGAGTGGCCTGTACTCCCTGAGGCAGTACACAATGTGCACACCTGTAGGCCTGAAGGGTGGTCAAGGGGTGGCCGTCCGTGAGGGTTGTTGTCAGAGCCAGGTTTCCACATGTGGACTTGGGAGGCTGCTCATGGTGTAAGACTGAGACCGGGCATGGGGACAAGAAGGGGCCAGGCCATAGGCTGGGGGCCAGAGGCGGGCTCTTCCCTACCCAACCAGGCATGGCACAGAATCCTGAGAATTCTAAACTTTTGTGTGGCCTTTCAGGTCTTTAGGAAGGTATATTTGACATGATAGAAACATTTTATCATCAGTTTGTTTTCTTGACATGTAACTTTCAAATATCTAGAAAAATGGTATGTGGGACTCGTTTTGGGACTGCTTGGGCTATCATAACAGAATACCACAGATGGGTGGCTTAAACAAAAAAATTTATTTTCTCAAAGTCCTAGAATCTAGACATTCAAGACTGAGGTGTCGGCAGGGCTGATTTCTTCTGAGGCCTCTCTCCTTGGCGTGCAGACGGCCATCTTCGTGCTATGTCCTCACCTGGTCTTTACTGTGTGTGTGTGTCCTTGGTGTCTTTTTGTGCCCAAATTTCCTCTTCTTATTAGGACATCAGTAGAATTGGATTGAGGCCCACCCTGATGACCTCATTTAAACTTAATCACCTCTTTAAAGGCTCTGTCTCCAAATACAGTCACATTGCAAGGTACTGGCAGTGAAGGCTTCCACAAATGAACTTTGGAGGGATATAATTCAGCCCATAACATCCATTCTCAAGTGCTGCCTCTTTGTAGGGTGATCAACTCGCCCAGTTTTGCCTGGGATTTCCCTGGTTTTAGCACTGGAATTCCCACGTCTCAGGAAGTCCTAGGGAAATGGAATAGAGCCTTTCCCAACATGTAAGGACTAGAACTAGACAAACCCAATACACATCCAGAGTGCCATATTTCCTACTGAGCTTTGACATCCATTAACTTGCTGGCTTTGACCCTGTGAGATAGGTGGGGCAGGAAGTAACGGTCCAGCTACACAAAAGGGGAAATAGGCTCAGAAAGGTTTCTCTTTCTCCTGGTTCTTTTATGACCAGGTACTTCCTAGACCAAGACCATGCAGTCGCAGTCTATCCTTCATTCCACGCCTGTGCAAGAGCCTAGGTGAGAGGTAAGTACCAGGATGTAGCAGTGAGTGAGTCCTGAAATTGATCTACACTCATGTGAATTAAAGAAATTAAAGAGACAATCACACCTGCACTACTTGGGAGGGGGTGATAGGTGGACCACAGGCTGGGCCTGATAGAGCAAATGTCTCTGACTGGAAAACAAGGAGGGTGGGAGGGAAGCAGGGAGAGATGAAGGCTGTGTTTGATGATCTGCTCTGAAAGGCAAGGAGGGAAGCCACTGATTAGTGGATTTTGTTTGATCTGCTCAAGGATCAAAGGGACAAACACCATGTACAAAGATAAAAGTTGACCTGGAAACCCTGCTGGGATGCCAGGCTGTCCTGGGCCAATGCGTCATGGAGGGCTCTCCCAGAAACCATAGGCAAGACTGCAAGCCAGACTCTTCCTTAGCTTGACCCTCGACCCCTTCCCTACCACTTTCTCTTGCCTCCTGTGTCCTCTCTAAGATAAGGGAGCTCAAAGTTGTAAGAGGGTTCAGAGCCATCACTGCAAGGATTAAGGATTGCTTTTGGGCTTTGCTGAGCATTGACAAGTAATGAGAAAATGTGTGATGAATGCTATGATTAGGTTGAGCTTGGGGAACTGAAGGTGCTCTACTGAGGAGTCCCTAAACCTACCCTGGGGAGCATAGAAGAAGCTGGCCCCACAGATGCCTCAAGGAATAAAGCAAAGTTGAAAGAATTTTCTGCTTTTCTTTTGCGAAGTAGAAGAGGAGAAGCATATGCAAAAAGCCAAGGAAGTGGCCATGACAGACACCATCGTATACTAGGGACCAGGCAATATTAACTGAACACTAATCTGTGCCAAGACCTCCATTATCTCACAGAGTCCTAATGGCATCCAATGAAGTAGCCCTGGGATTATACCATTTCATCAGGGAGGAAAATGAGGCTCACAGAGGTGGAGTAACTTACCTCAGGACAGCTGACATCTAGGATCAGGATCTGAACCCAGATCTGCCTACTGGAAAACCTGGCTTGTCACTAGTAGAGGCAGAGTCACACCCATGTTAAATAAATGCCCCTCTGGCCCTGGCATGGACTGGAGGGGCAGGAAGTAGAGGTAGGGAGACCACTTAGGGCACAACTGCAGTAATTTTAGGGAGCTGGGAAAATCTCCCAAGCCACAAACAAATGTGCAAAAATAAAGTTATTTTCTATAAACTTTAAACCCAAATCCACTCTTGGCTGAAGCTGAATCTTAGTTTAGGCATTTCTCCCCTACTTCCTTCTCTCCATGGCTGTATCTAAGTTCTGCGGGAGTAGGGGGTGGGGGGAGGTTACAACATCCATCTGCAAGGTGAGGACAGGGTGGGGATGGGGAGAGTGGCAGTGTATCACTATTGATGCTGGCATCTGCTGGATCATCTGGGCTCCTATGTGGCCTGGGTCACTGATCCACACAGGTCATCATGTGGCCTCTTCATCTTCTAGACAGCAAGGTCTCTTTGGTCCATGGCCTTCAGACTATTCTTTTGGAGGTTCTCTGGCCACGGTCTGTGGGAAATTCAATGGACTTAAGCTCCTAGAGGTCCTAAGTAATGACACCAGTCCTTCTGTTCCCACTCCCTGGAACACAGGGGAACTCTCCAGGTTGCTATCTTCCCAGGCTGAAAATGAAAAGTAGACCACAGGCCCTCCTTGCTCTCAGATCCCAGAACTAGAGGGGGGAACTATCACCCACCCCCCTCTTCACCCCTGCACTCAGCCTAGGCAGGCAGAACACAGGGACCCCCCCCCCTCAGAGACCCACCCAGGCATCCACTTTATCAATTTCCTCTCTGACTCTCTGCCAATTCTTCCAGCTCAGTTAAGCTTTATGCTTTCAGTAAGTATTCTTTCTAATCTATTGTTCAGGCTAAGACTTTGGCTGTTAGACCAATAATAAATGTACTTACTTTTCTGCATTTCTGCTCTAACTACCTTTCTTTGAGGCAATGGATGCTCAAGCTTTATGTTCTAGTTTTAATGGGAGAAAGACCATGGGATATATAGAAATAGTAATGGGAATAAAAGCACTTGGGTTAATATTTCACATTATTAATCTCTTAATACATGCAGGATACTTGAGGGTCTGATTAATAACAATGGCACTGGGGAAAACAAAGAGGAGTTGGGTTGGAGAGACCTTTGAGAATCAGAATCTAAAGTTTTGCTGACTGGTCAGATGTGGAGAATGAGGGACAGGGATGATTTCTGTATCTCATTCAGTTGGCATTTTGCTGCTCATGAGTTTACTCAGAATGCCTGGAATCTGCTACCAGGTACCAGGCTAGGCTTTTCTGGGTTACCCCATATGGAACCAAATCAAGGTACTAAATTACTGAGGACTTGCCCCATATCTGGTTTCCTTTTGTTATTATTTAGCTCCCTGACTTTCTGAGATGAACAGATGCTAAAGCCTGCTAGAAATTAATGTGGTTCAGCCTAGAGTCCATTTCAAATCCAGGACCCTAGAGGACCCCAGTAATGGGAAGGGAGGTGGGCACAGACTGGCTCCCGTCCAAGCCATTGCATGTTCAGTTCTGCAGTCAGGAATAGTACTTAGTTGGGGCTGATGAGAGCCTGAAAGAATAAAAGATGGATCTAAGCAAGGCAAGGAAGCTGTTATAGAAAAGACTCCAATGTTAAGAGGGTGTGCGTAGAGGGTAGTAAAGATACTGGCTCTGCTTGGAGAAATCTAGAACCCCACTGGAGTCCTAGCGGAGTAAGTGCCAAGCAGGGCTTGTCACAGAGGCCAGAGAGGCAAGGGTCAAGGCATATCATAGGAAGACCATGGATGCAAGATTAGGATGCAGGATAACAACTCCAGTGCATCCATCAGGGCCAGTTTATCTCAGCTCACTGACAGACAAATGTCATGTTGGCTTTACACCTTTGATGATGCCCCTAGGCTGCAACAGTGGTAAGAAAGGTTGGATTTAGTAACTAACCGCAGATTCCACTAACCAGGACTAGTGACATGAGGATAGAAATCGGGAAGGGGGCTTCTTTTCTGCTTCCAGACTTCCTGTGGTTGGTCAGGTTTGTGCATGAAGATGTGAAACCCCCTAAAGCACTCTTCTTAGGGACGAGCCAACATGCCACATGGAACACTGGCCTGTGGACAGAAGGCTAAGGGGCTCCGTGTTACATAAAACGTGCCTTGTATCACCACCGCCACCTGGCTTTCAGAGCACTGTCCGATTGTTCCAAGCCTGAGTTTCTATGCCGGTTTCTTGCCAGTAGACTAATAGATGCTGGTTTCCCAACCCCTCTTTAGTTCTAGAATTTTTAGGGGGCTTTTTCTTCCTGTTTCACTACTTTCTTGGCTGTCATCGGTGTATTATTTTTACCATGGGAACATTTGCTGGCTGACTGAAGAGAAGATCTGAAATTAATTGGCAGCAAACACAAAAGCCATTGTTTTACAAAAGAATATCTTAAAGGCCTGATGTCTATGGCTCCGGGCAGTCTGGAGATGGGGGCTAAAGTTCTGGTCTCATGGAACCTGGGGATCTGGTTTAACTTCCCGATTTATCTTCCTGCAGGCCCAGTACTAGTATTAGAACCCTTGGCATGGATACGACATCCTTGTCTGCTTGGAAGTTGGTAGAGTATATTGTTAACTTTCAGCAGCCTTTTGAGGTAGGTGGCTGGTGGGTAGTGGGGTGGGGAGTCAGTATTCTCTTCATTCTACACAGGAGAACACCAAGGTTGAAAGAGGCAAAGTATTGCTTGCTGGAGGCCATATCATTAGTCTCAGTCATTTATTCATTCATTCACTCACTCATCTCAAGTATTACTGTGTGCCTAGAGTATGGGCCAGGCTCTGGACTAGGTACTCACCATACTGAAATAAACAAGCCAGAACTGAACACAGGGTGCTTACAGTCTAACAGAGGAGACGGACAAGCAAAAGAGCATTAGAAGCTAACTACTCAAATACTTCTTGATAGCCTGGTACTCATGCAAGGGAGGGTGTTTGAACAAGAGCTAAATCGGGTACCAAAACTGCTCTGTTTATACTCATTTGTTAAGTCTTTAGCTAAACTGAACTCTGATGTTAATTGTCTTTTAAACTGAAGTGTTTTCAGCTCCCAGAATTATCGTAGATCCGTCCAATTTACAACTAAGCCATTATATATATAATATATATGAATGTAATCTATTAATTAAAAGCATATAACTATTTTCTGAGGCAAAATTGCTATTTCGACTCATTCAAATTTCCGGCAACCAAATATTCCTCAATGAACAGAATTTTAACATGCTAATATTTTTTTTTTACAACGTTTAGGGGCAGGAAGCCCTTTCCAAGAGCTGATATAAATTCAGTTTGCTACAATTTTGGACATTTTCTCTAGATTTTTCTACAAAGGAGTTGAGAATGGCTGGTATCAGGATCTGGGTCATAGTCAATTTCTGCATTTAAAGCCTATTTATGAGGATTATTCTCACCCTTCTGAGATGAAAAATATCAAATTTGGGCCCTCCGAGTTGGCAGACTATATAATAAAGATTACATGCCCATGTATGAGTAAGCAGGTATATGTGTGTGGTTATGTACCTGCACCTTTAGGTGTGTGTATGGCTGTGTGCATGTGTGCACACACATGTATGTAGGCAAGTATAGTGAGTATGAAGGAACATGTGTGTACAAATGTTTTTGTGTGTTTTCGTTTGTGTGGGAGGCTGTGTGTAGGGGTATGTTTCTAGTGCATGTATGTCCTGGTGGGTGATTCAGGTGTGTGTACGTATTTAGGGGTGCGTGTGTGTAATACACGCGTGAGAGTGAATGTGTGTGGGCATGTCAGCAGTTCTCCCAGCTACAAGAGGTAATCAGAGCTCACGGTTCCAAGGCAGGAATATCAATGCCAAGGTCAGGTTTCTTGCCTGCAGCAACTTTCCTGTAGTGATCCTCCAAACATTTTCCTGGGGGGCCTCTCCACTTCTTTCCTCTCTTCCCACCAGGGGTCAACGCCCAAAGGAGCCTCAGGCAGCTTCCTGGACTTTGGAGCTGCCTCTCTGATGTCCGCCCCAGGAGTCTTGGCTGTGGCAGTCTTGTCATGTTAGACCCTCTGCTGTCACTGCCAAAGTGACAATTGATGAACAGAACTGGGGCTGCCCAGAAACCCAACTTCCGCAGGGCCCTTTGATCTGCTCAGCCTTGGAGTGGAGCAGAGCCTGGCACAAGCGCCTTTGATGGGGCCCGGCCAGTGAGGGGGCTGCAAGCAGGCCCTGCCTCATCCCTGCTGTCTTTGATGCCTGCCCTGCCCTCCAAGGGTCAGGCTACAGAAGCAGGCAAGTTGAAGTAGGAGCCCGGCACACTATTCCCTGCATCTCGGCCTCTATAGAAAGTCACCATCTGAGTTTTGGACCTGGGGATACCTGTGTCTCAGAGATGCAGAAGCCAATTCTTAGAAACTTTGCTCTTTCCACTGCCCATTTATGGATTCAGCTAGTATTCTGGAGCACTTACAGAGTCGGCAGGGCAAAATCATTGCATGCACAGCCTGTTGAGGCAGAAAATTCAGATTAAACTTGGCTTCTTATTGGGCGTGTACAGAAATCTGCGTGTGCCCCTCTGTGTCTCCATTTTCTCACCTCTCATGGGGTTGTTGTAAGGACCAAACCAGATAGTGCAAATAAAGCACTTATTGAGACATCTATTAATTCCTCACAAACGTTAGTTATAATCATTGCAGGGAGGCTGTGTGGGCCAGTGGTGAAGATGCATCTGTTCTGAAGTCATGGGGCCAGGGTTCAAATCCCAGCTCTGTATCCTGGCCCTATCGTGTTCTAGTTAATTTACCTCTTGGAATTACTAGGAGGCTTAAACGAGCTAATGTATATAAAGGGCTTAGAACAGCATCCGCCACAGAGTATATGCTTCGTAGAAGTTAGTTTTTAATAATTTGGTACAAGAGCCAACTTGGGCAGGATGCTATGAAAATTCTTTGCCTACCTCTGAAATAAATCTTCAGTCTTCGATGTTTTTTTCTTTTTTCTCCTGGGAGATTGTATCTACTTCTATAATTTTAACTGCTACTCCTTGACTCCCAAATCCTAAACTCAATCATGTCACTCTGCTTAAATTCCTTGAGTGGATTCCATTATCCAGAGGGAAGTCCAAGCCACTTAACATGGCATCCCAGGCTCTCTGCCACCTGTCCTCTGCTTATCTCCTCAGTATCATAACTCATGAGCCCTCCTCTCCCCACCTCTCATGTCTTCATCTCCCATTCATACTGGGCTATTTGCAGACCAATGTAGCTTGGGGCACATTTATGTGCTTATTTATCACTGCTGTCCCCTCTGCCTGGAATGCCCTTTCCTTCATTATTGGTCTGTGAGCTCTTTCTATTCTCATATCTCAAGATCTCTCCTATACAAAGTTTTCTTTGGTCATTTCCCACACAGTAGAGCTGGCCATTACTTCTTTCTCATGCTCCCTTCTAGACCCAGGTCATGTGTTGGCTCCTGTGACATGGCTCTTTGAGTAGGATCCTCAGCTACTGCCCTCTGGACACCAGCCAATACTGTGCCTTCACAGGACACCAAGCACAGTATATGCCTGCGGCAGACACTCAGTAAACAGCTGCTCGGCAGACTCCTTCAGTTTCTCTCTCTCATGTCTCAGGTCCTGGCCCCTCAAGCTCAGCTCATTCAGGATCATCTATGCCACCCTTCCTCAAGCTGCTCCTCTTTAACGCAATGAATGCCACCATCCATTTACTCAATCTTCCAGTGTGGAAACTGGAGAGTCATCTTTGAAGCCCTTGCTCTCAGTCAGTATGTACACACCCTAAACCATCATGAGGATTCACTGATTTGACTGTAGAAATGTTTCTTCTCTTTATCCTCCCCTTCCCCTTTGCATCTCCACTTCCTCTCTGTGGAGGATGCGTATGTAAATCTTACCACAATTCTCCAGGACTTAGTTTCCCATCATTTCCAGGATAGCATCCAAACTCCCTGACCTCACTCACAGGGCTCTCCAGGATCTGGCCCTAGCCTCTCTCTCCACTGTCACCCCTCCCATTGCACCCAGTGCTCCTGCCATGCCTGACAACTCATCCTTCCAGAATATGCCAACGTATACCCACCACTCTTTTATTAGACAGTTATTCCTTGTACTGCTCGGAATGCCTTTTCCCTACTTCCTCCCCCCAAATATGCCTCCTGTCCCTTGAAACCCAGCATAAATGCCACTTTGTGACAGACCTCTTTCCAGATTCTTCTTCTACACCCTCTACCCCACCTGTTGCCACCATGCAGAGTCAGTTGTTCCCTCCTGGGGGCTCTCACAGCACTTAATAGTTAGCTGGCCTTATTGTATTGTCCCTATTCAGTTCTTCCCCTGTCTAGACTATGAGCCCTTTGAGGACAATTGTGTGAACTTAGGTTAATAACTCTGAACCTCAAGTTCTTCGTCTACAAAAATGAGGATTAGTCATAGCCATTCCGTCTTCACAGGACATTGTGAGGGTAAAAGGACACAATGTGTGACGTGGGACTGGCTCATAAGAGGCACTTGGTAAACAAGAGTATATTTATGGCTTTTGCTGGTGGGAGGCATGCCTGAGGGAGAGGCTTCCAGAGACAAGAGTTCCAAGATCTTGCAATCATCACACCCCGCCCTGAGGTCTCAGCAGCTCCATGGTGCTTTCAAGTCGATTTAGTGAAATGCTCCATAGAAAGTTCTTCAACTCTCTACAGTGGAGTGACTACATTTGCTGTCTTGCCCCTCTGTAACTCAGCTTATTTATGTGAAATACGAAGGTAATAATAATATCATACCTATTTCATACAGTTGTCATAACTAAATGATAAGCTGCATGTAGGTATTTGTGTTACCTGTTGTTACTGTAATGAGTAAATGGCATGGGGTAGCTGGATCTTTATTGGGAAGATCCCTCATAAATAAATAATTTGGACATTAATGGGGCTACTTAAAGCTATAGGTCTCTGAAGAGATGGAGACTTGGAGATTCAAAGCCAGTGACAGCAATGGTTGCAAACAACTAGGAGGTGAGCCATGGAACCCTGGCCCAGGACGGGACTCCTTCCCGACTCACAGACTTGAACATACATGGATAGGTTATACAGCCCACTGTGTGGCTCAAAACTCGAGATAGCTAAGGAGACTTTCGACGCTAGTCACCTCCCCTAATTCTGTAGCTAAGGGTCAGTCCTCACTTCTGCTTCCCAGCCCTAAGCCCCCTCCCTCCACAGTGGGCAGAGGACGCTGATGAAACAAGAGTTTTGCTCAAAAGTTCCTGCTGATTGCCAATCTTCCCTAGCTCTCATCCCACTGTTGACTTATGGCTAATCACAAAGAACAGACATCTCCAGTTAATGATTTAGTGCTTTTCTATGTATGGGAAGGTGCAAGGATCTGGACTTATTAAAATTATTCCTTAGATATTCATCTTAACGATCTAGGGCCAGTTTCCAAAGCACAGAATGCTTCCTGTGTTTCTCCATCCTGAACCCTCCTCAGGGCGCCCCATGGGGTCCGGCTGGGTGGGGGTGGCTGCAGTGGCTGATGACTTGATCCTTGTAGAACTGGAATGGTGGGCAACATCCTTAATGTTTACTGGGACGGCTGGCAACTTTCTCTGTCCACACACCCCTGCCAGAATAGTGGGTAAGTGCTGGGCACAGAAGCCAGACTTCCTTGGGCACATTCACAACTTCACCACTTACTAGCTCTCCTGGGGGAAACTTACTCAGCTTAACTTTGTCTTCTGGCTTACGAAGTAGAGACAGTATCAGTACCAATCTCCAAAGGCTGCTGGGAGGTTTACATTAGATAATGCAAATAAAGATCAGTATTTGGCATATAGTAAGCATTCAATAAATGTTAGTTACCTCTTTTGATAAATTGCCTCCAGGCTACCCAACCTGCCCTCTTCTAGAGCCAATGGAAAGCCTTCCCGCTAAGTGGCAAGAGTGCATCTGAATGTTCTGTCAATGCTAGCACATGTGTGAGGTCACTTCTCACTGAAGAACAAAGCCCAGACTCCCCTTTCTGGCCTCTGAGGGCCCCCAACATAGACCTCATCTCCAGCTTTATCTCCGGTAAACTTCATTCATGTGCCTGATACTTCATCCCATTTGGGCTTTTCCAAGCAATCCCACCCAGCTCTGTCCTTCCTTGTTCCTGGGCCTTTGCTTATTCCATTCTCCCAATGCAGAAGATCCTCTTCACTCCACTATGCCCTTCTCAAATGCCACCTCTTCTATGAAGCCCTCTTTGATTCTTCCAATGAGATGGAACCACTGCCTCCTTTGTCTTTTCCCACTTTACCTTTAGATTTGTATCTCAACCCTCCTTCCTACCCTGGCCCTCCTACACTTACTAAACTGCCAACTTCCTTAGGGAAAATGTTTTATCTTATTCATTGCAATATTTATGCAAGAGATCCTAACACATAGTAGGTTTTGACACATGGTATTTTTCCCCTTTATTATATACTAATCAAGGAGAATTTTTAAGCTCCTCCCCACCACCAATTTCCATACTTTGAAAAAGATAAAGTTGTAGGGTGTGGGAATAGTCACCTAGCTGACAATGGTACTTAGAAATTTGGTTTCTCTCCAAGCAGAGCCTGAGATAAAGATTTATTTTCAGGAATCGTAAGGAGATAATTCCAGTAAGCATGGATTGGGGAGGAAAAGTCAATATAAGGATCTATTGTTGAGGTTGTCTCTTCGGGCATTAGGAGCGGTATTCCACTGGAAGCTTCAGGATGCCTCCCCAGTGTGATGCCTCTGAAGGATAGGAGGCTGGGGAATTTACCTCCTGGCTCCCATATCCCCTCAGATGAGATTTTCTCCCTTGAGGTCAGTAATTCCTCTGTATTTCCAGGCTCTGAATATGTAAAGACAAAGTGGCTTCTCAAGGAGCTAGAGAGGGCCTTGGACCAGAAAGTGAAAAAATGTACAGTACACAGTTGAGATTGGACCTGGACCATTTGGGCTGAGTCTGATTTTGCATAAAGTGTCCACTGAAAATGTGGCTGAAGTCAGAAGTGGGCTTAAAGGATGTGACTTGGGACTGTCTTCGGTGGAGTTTCTTATAACAGACTTTAGGGGGAAATGGACCAGTTTATTAAGAAGTGTTTCAGAGAATTGGGCAGAGGCAGAAGGTGAATGCTAATGTGCTTACAGTAGAGGCTCCTGTGACCTCAGAAAGACCTCTGGAGCTGGGATGGTCCTTCAGAGACGTTCTGAATCGAGTCAGGGCGCCTCAGCCTTGGTACTCTCACATCAACGAGTTATTGAATGTGAGCTGCCCCAGACCTGTCTTCAGTTCCTGGCACAGAGCTCCTAAAACCCATGCAATACTTAAGTTATAAGAACACCAGGAGCACTGCTCATCCTAATATTTATCTTTGAGCCTGTCCCTGACTCAGGGCTCCTAAAACCTTTGTAATTTCCTAAGTGATAAGAGTATTAGGAGAATCTTTTCTTCTAATAAGGTGACTCTGGGTGGGCTCCTGGATGGCTCCCGGGTTGGGGCTGATCACCAGAAGGACCAAGTCATGATTACAAGCTTGGAATTTTCATCCCCACCCCTTTTTTCCAGAGAAGGGAGAGGAGATGGAAATGGAGTTAATAACTGATCATGTCTGTGAGGAAACTCCATAAAATCTCAGCAGTGAGTAGTTCAGAGAGCTTCCAAGTTGGTGAACACATCTACAGTGGGAAGGTGATGCCACCAACCCCACGGGGACAGAAGCTCCTGTGCTGGGGACACTCATAGACCTTGCCCGAGGTATCTCTTCATCTGGCTCTTCATTTGTGTCCTTTACCATAGCCTTTAATAACATGGTAAACCTAAGTGAGTATTTCCCTGAGCTTTGTGAGCTGCTCTAGCAAATTAATTGAACTCAAAGAGGGGAATCATTGGAACCTCCAATCTGTAGCCAGTTGGTCAGAATCTCAGGGGATAACCTGGGCTTGTGATTGGCATCTGAAGTACATCTGGCGGGGGCGCAATTTTGTGGGACTAAACACTTAACCTGTTTGATGTGATGTTATCTCCAGGTAGATAGTGTCAGCATCGAGTAAAATTTGAGGACACCCAGGTGGTGTCGCAGAGAATTGTTAATTCTCTGTACATTTGGTGTGGAAAACCTCCACATATTTGGTGGCCAGAAGTGACGTGTTCTGTGAGAGTAGTGAAGAGACTCATGGAAAGAAACATACATTTGGGAAAAACTGGGTTTTTCTTAGGTGGAAAACTGAGGTTTTTCCAATATATTACTTTATTTGGGAAAACTGTATTTGCAGATGTGATTAAGGACCCTGAGATGGGGAGAAGACCCTGTATTATCCAGGTGGGCCCTAAGTGCAACGATGAGTGTTCTTCTAAGAGAGAGACAGAGGGAGAAGTGACACAGACGGAAAAAGAGGCGACAATGAGAGGATGGACGCAGAGATAGGAAGATGTGGCCACAAGCCAAGGACTGCTGGAAGCCACCAGAAGCTGGGAGAGGCAAGAAATCATTCACTGCCAGGAGTGAATCCCCACCCCTGGAGGTAGCATGACCCAGCTAACACTTCGATTTTGGCCTGTCTGTATTGATCTCAGACTTCAGGCTTCTAGAACTGTGAGAGTGAATCTCTGTTATTTTAAGTCACCAAGTTTTTGGCAATTTGTTATAGCAGCCATGGGAAACGAACACAGAGACACAGCATTAGATATCACTCTTTGGTTTATGCTTACACTGCATTCTGGAAAAGAACACCCTAACCTCTCAGGGTTTCACACCAAACTGGTGCCCTGCTGAGTTTCTAACGGACCATTCTTTTATTCCAGTAGACCTGTATTTACTGATTCATCACTAATATTTGTCAGGAAATAGACCTTTATAGATATTTTGGCAATAGCATTTCTGAGCCCACCAGCCCACCTGAGGCTATGAGAACCGATGTGAATTTATGCCACATGCCTCTTTCCCAAGATTCAGAACAACTTGCTACGGGGAGACAAAGGGCAAATGGGACATTAAGCCATATGCAGAATGTTCAGATCAAGTGTATTTCTCATTTTTAGCTATAGAAACATGCCTAATGGCAGCCGCTTTAGATACAGAAGCTTACACTTTGCATATATCCTATTTTCCACCCAGGTGTCATGCTGAATTAAGAAGTAAAAACATCTGAACCTCAGCAGGACCCTTTGTTTTCCCCCCTTTCTTTCCTTCTTCCAAATTTCCCTCAATGTAGAAGGATCATTATAGCTTAAATCTTCCTCTGCAAAGCAAAATGAGTCCATTAATTCTTCTAGCAGACAGAGCCTGGGCCTGCCTTCCTCTCTGTAGCTCGGAGTGCATGTCCTCCTTGGCAAGGAGAGAAAGAAAGGCTGTTGAGTACTTTCTCCCCCGTCTGTTTGATAAAAAAGCATGTTTGTTTTTTGTTCATAGATTTAAAGCCCAAAATGGGCCAGTCCTGTAAATAAAACATGGGCTCTCATTTGAAAAATTTATTATAAGGAATTTTGTTTATGATTTCATCTTCTCCAGTAATAATTAATTGGAGGTCTTCTCTGGTCCCCACAGACCAACAATCATTCAGACTGCACGAAAGGCTGATCCAACACAGCCTCTCCCGTGTCTCATACACAGCCAAAGGAGCCGCCTCTGGGCGGCTACCACGTTAGCCTGCATTGGGGAAGTTGAGTTTATGATAAAACTTGCCTGTTCACATGTTTGGGGCATATTTACTAAGTCTGTATGAGACACTGAGGTCAGAGAACCCTGTCAGGGATTCCTTAAATAAGGAAATTCTACCTTTAAACTGTCCTAATGGCTTAGAGCTATGCTCCGCATCACTTCCCCGGTGCTGAGAATGGAAGGTTATTCAAACTGTTTGGTCTAACAAAGGAAAGACACATACATATACACACCCACATCCACACAGTCATACAAATGATCGTAAGAACTGACAGTGAATCAATTCCATGTGTTGGACGCTAGGCTTAGAGATCTTTTTACATGAATCGTCTCAGTCTGTACAAGAAGTAGTTTCAGTCAGGGCAGACTGGGTTATGCCGTGGTAACAAACAACCCCCAGATCTTCATGGTTTGCAATGACAAGGCTTATTTCTCTCTCTTGCTACATGTCCACTGCAGGTTGGTGAGGGTTCTGATCCATACTGCCCTCACTCTGGGACCCCAGCAGCCACACAGCCAATATTTGGAATATGGCCTTTGTGGCAGAGCACAAGAAAGTCCTAGAGGATCTCACATCAGCCATTAAGTGACACACATCACTTCTGTTCACAATTTATTGGTCAGAACTAACCTTATGACCCTTCCTCTCACAAAGGGTTCAGGAGGTTCAGTCCTACCGTGTGACCCAAAAGTGGGGAGTCGGGTGGGGTGGTAACTGGAAATATTTACTGAAGAGAATTAGTAACTACATAACAACCTTAAAAGGTATGTACTCCCCCCCTCCTCCACTTTACAGATTTATATATTATAGATGAGAAGACTGAGGAAGAGAAAGGATGTGTAGCTTGCTCCCGGTCATGCATCTAATAAGTGGGGGGAGTAAAGATTCAGATTCGGGCAATTTGACAACCCACTTCCACCAACCCAACATACACACTCACTGCTGTGCATGCACATGCTTCAACTCACACACTCACTCCCTGGGGTGCCAGTTAAGTGGGGACAGGGACCCTTAGGTCAATGTGTCCTGCCTATGTGTCCAGAAGTGGAGACAGAGTAGTGAGTGTGAGCCAAAGTCCTTAAAGAGAATTGAAGGTCAAGTCAGGGAAACTATGTTTAGTTGCTAAGTCCAAAAAGCAGGATCAAGGCCAAGAAAGAAAAACAAAAGAAACTAAAAGCCAAGGGTCAAGAACAGGATGCACTGAAAGAGGAATACGGTAGACAGCAGAGAAGGGCTGGTCCAGTGATGGATGTCAGCCAAAAGAGACACTTCTGTGTTTCTGTAGCAGAGGTGGAAGCACCGACAGTTTGTTTTCCTCTCTTTTTTTTTAATGCAGGTACCCGACTTAAGCTTCCATTGCTGAGGCATCGGCTTCAAGAGGCATGGACTTCAACACGGCTGTCTTGAATAAACAGGTTGTCAGCTTCAGGATTTAAACACAGGTTGCCTCCTCCTACTGAGGCTCCTTTGTTTTAAAGATCTTGGTTG
Source organism: Camelus bactrianus (assembly GCF_048773025.1). Classification (NCBI taxonomy): domain Eukaryota; kingdom Metazoa; phylum Chordata; class Mammalia; order Artiodactyla; family Camelidae; genus Camelus; species Camelus bactrianus. The sequence goes on from NC_133548.1 coordinate 37,286,708, forward strand.
ATTTCAATGACTAATCATTTGGGTCACTTGTTTTTTCTCTTCTGGTGCTTTACATTCCTTCTCTTACATTTTAAATTCACCAACATAGAGTGAATCCATGAAACCTTCTGCTCCCCACCCTCAATACACCAATAAAAGCAGAATCCCAGATCTGCCTGCTCTTTCTCTACCTATGACCTCACTGTGTGGTCTCAGATGTGCTATGTAATTTCTGGGTCTTGTAAATAATAAACCTCCATTTTTTCAAAGTTTCTTGATGGTTATTGCTGCAAGGCATCTTACAGTCATAAGTAGAACTACAGGGCTGGTCCAGCCACAGCACTGGTTATGGTTAGGCTGAAACCAGCACAAAACACTTGGCATATTTGGCAGGACTGCAAGTTTTCCTTGCAATTAACTGAGGTTTATGCCCCTTATCTGCAACTTGCTCACTAACCAAACAGGTGTGTAACACCATCTGGGAAAGGAGCACTGCTTGCTGGAGGTCTATTGTACTGCTATGTGCTTTTGCTTATTGCTTATGTTTTGTGTTGCCTGTGGTATGCAGCTTAAAAGGTCCGGGCTGCCATAATAATCCAATGACCTCCCCAGAGCAGCGTGATCAAGGCCATAGGGTCTAACAAGAAAATTAGACCACTAATTATTAAGACCAGTTAATCAACTAGTAATGTGCACAAGGCCAAGGGGAGCTAAGGAAGGTGGATTGGATTGTAAGACTATTGTCACTGCTCAAGGAGAGGCTCTGGGCTAAAGGCATGAGGAAAAATTCCCATAGGTGAGAAAGACAAGAGGCCTCCACTTGTGACAATTGAGTCAGCAAGTCATGCCTAGACTACACGTCCTAAATCAGAAGAATGAAACAGCCTCGCAACTGGAAAATAATGACATCACTGAGGAAATATACAACAAAGACCTACAGCTTGTGTCACCACTTAACGCACAACTGTCACTCTTTGTCTTCTGACCCAACAGGATATTATGAGTCCAATCTCAGGTGTGATGTTGCTAAAAAATTAATGAGCAAATATAAATGTCCTAAACATCTGAAGCCAGCTCCTCCTAAGAACCCTGTAGATATACACCAGCTCCTTGAGAAATGCAAATCCCCATTGGAGTTTCGTGGGCATTGCTCAGTGCCATGGCATACCAACAGGCCAAGACTCTGGTATTATACTCCAGAGGCCCAGAGGATTTTTCCAGAGACCCCTATACATCACATTAATGGGATCAAACCCCAACACTAGAAAGGTCTTTTGGTATACCTTAGAAAGAAAAATGGCCACCGACAAAGAGGGCTCACAGTGACATTATTCAAAATTTTCTGGTAACAACACACAAGATGAAGGTAACAGGAGAAAATTGAGAAATAGAAACTAAGTCAGAAACTATACTTTAATTGAAATTCAAACCTTTCTTAACGATTTTATGCATCAGGAAGGAAAGAGGGGAATTCATTGGTTACTGCAGGCTGTTTGTTTGTTTGTTTATTTGGAATAGGCTCTGAATGGTTATTCATTGCTGCCAAAATGCATGAATTAGCCAGTATCTCTAAAGACCCTAAAATCTGTAATTTTCTTAAAGATCCATCTGGGCTCTATGCTCATTTTCTTTGAGAGACCATAGACCATAGATCCTGAGCCCCCTCAGCTTTCTTCTGAGCAGGGGGGAACTAAGAAGCATGGCTCACCAGACATCTCTGCCATCAAGGGGAATGCTGATGGGATTATTGAGGTCCCTAGTGAGGAGAAAAGGGGGGAAAAAGGCAAAGAACCTTAAAGCCACCAACATTTGTACCAGGGCCCTCCCTTTCCTCACTTGGATATTATTGCCCAGTGCTTTTGCCCACCCTTCCATCACAGTGATCACTGCTAAGGCTCACAGGGAACGGAAAGTATTAAAATGAAGCCTGTCTCCTGCTTTGCAAAATCGGTGTGGTCTAATGCGTTTATTATTTCCATGATAATGGTGACCCAGATGACCTTCTCTTCATTTCTGACTCTGAAGAGGCCCCATTTGACCCTGAATTCAAAGAATCATTTTTACAGAAATCTCCCCCAAATCATAGGGCTGCATTACTATGTTTTAATTGGGACTGCCAAAATCATGCAAAAAGCACTAAAACTCCTACAGAGAAACTGGATATTTGGGTCTCTTAGTAAACACGTTCTGTGTCACATTGAAAAACTGTGCTGTGAGGAAATGTATGCTTCTAGAAATTATAAAATATATTCATAAATTTGCCAATCTAAAGAATGTTGGTGTAACACATGGTTCACAATTGCTTACTTCTTAGTTTTCATTAGAAATTAAGATTCCTAAGGTTATAAATTCTAATGTATGTAATTAAAATTACTAGAAAAATGAGGAAGAAGAACTCCATATACAAGGAGAGTAGAATATGTTTTCAGATAAGAAGTATGAAGTGTAAAGATGAATTTTTGTTAAAGGAAAAGGGATTAATTTTGTCCTGAATTGAAGGAATTTTCTGTGTAGGCAGGCTGGCTAAGATTGAAATTGATCCAATTAAGTTTTTTAAAATAATGAATAAACAACTTTTAGTATCAGAAGTATACTGATGCAAAAATCAGAATTTGGTTTTCTCTTTGTTAAAAGAACAAAAGTTACTTGGATTATTGGTCTGCTCTTAACAAGAAATTATGAGAGCTTTGTTTATTGTTTGTTTCTCCTTTTGGGTAATCTACCTGGAAAGTAAAGGCTTTGTGACTTACCAAAATAACTTATTGTGCTTCATGTTACCTTTATCAACAGCTCTTTGATTACTTAACTAAACATAGCCTTTTCAATATTAAGAGCTAAGTTTTGCTGAGAACTATGCAACCTCCTGCATTTGCCATTAAAATCATTTGTCACTTTGGTTAAATGAATAATTAGTATTGTTTCATAATTATTTGTGATCTTGTTTAGGCAAGTGTCCAAAACCTTTTGATATTTTGAGAAACTTCCTAAAATAAAATTCTAAATGAACTCTATTTGACCTTGAACTAACTTTAGGATTATCCAGAGGGCCCCTGGGACATCTTAAACGATTTGTTCTCTCTCCTTTAAAAGCAGAGATGTTAAACTAATTAGGCTTATTTGGTATGTTAAATTACGTGGGAAGAATTATCAACTAAGTGATGCTAAACCTTCTATATTATATTTGTGTGAATATGTGTTATTAGTATACATGTTCTAGAAATTGTATAAAATTCCTAAAAATCTGATTTTTCTCTGGCATAATGTTATCCCTTATGATTCTAGTTATTATCTTAAAATGTTCAGTGCCACAGAAATAATTAAATTTCCTTGTCAACTGCATTGTAATAAACTCTAATTGGATCTTTAACGATGACCATTTTAAAGTCTTTTGTCATTTAAAATTATTGTTTTACTCTGGTGCTTTTGCAAAAGTGCTTAATCCTCAATGAGATTCATAGAAAGGACTCTGACAAGTACTCTAGAACACAGGTTTTTGATAAATTTTAGGTCATACCACTGAACTGCATAAGAAATTACAGAACTCTAGGGAAACAAATAAATAAATACTGCTGGCTTCATAAAACCACTAACAGAAGATCAATATTAACAACAATTAATCACATGTAGCTAAATCAACTGATGAGGATGATCATAACTTTTATACATTTTTGTTTAAAATATTGATGGTTCTTTCATCTTTTTTTCCCCAGATATAAGAAAACCTTTTAAGCTAACTATGACTTACAGCAGTTTGGTAAGTTATACCTTTATAAGCAGAGTTTAAACATTTACATTTTTCTCCCTACTTGATCCTTCCAGAATTAGGAAACTTTTAGTGAGTATTATTATTTTTATGGCAATATAGGTATTTGCATATGTTCAATAAGAATCTATTCTCCCCGTAGCCAGACACAATTTAAAACACTGGATCTATTACTAAGACTTGGACTGAAATGCCATATTTGAAAGAGACATGCATAGATGCAGATATGACCAGAGTGCTTTAAGGAAATAAGGTTGGCTTTATGGAGCCAATGAAACACCTTAAAAAAAGTTAGCCTGGTACTTTACTTAGAGGATTCCTAGCAGTCTTATCAGGTGGGTAAAGAAGGTCACTTCTTGGCAGGCACAGGAGACCAAGGGTATTTTAGGAACCTTGAGAAAAGAGGAGTTTACCCAGATCTATACTGTATTGCAGGTGAAGTCTGATGTCAAGATCCTGGCTTGGCATCTTAGGCTCCAGAAGTCTTTTAAAAGTCCAGTCTGAGGTTTCTTATGAAAAGCTCTAGCAAAGCAGACTTAAAAGAGTCTATGTGGTCAATCACTATTCTTTCTACACTATGTAAATAACCAAGCCAAGTTTAATGAGATGAGACTTATTTTTACAAACAAATTACTCTCATTTTGATTACAAATTGGGATGATTCTAGAGAGAAAAATACATATTCTGTTAATACATATCCCTGGATATCAAATTCTAGTGCTGCTAATTGTCTTTGAGGTTTGGTTTTCTACCTGTAAACTAGATTGGATACTACATTCTTCATGTTTCCTCTGATATCTGACTACAATTCTCCAAACTAATATTTCCAATTTTTCTCCCAATCCTCTGACTTGGGACCATTGAGAACTAAAACTCCCCTCTTCCTAAAGCTTTGCAAGCTGAAATGGGACTTGACATAAACTTCAAAGAAATCACCACAATAGCTCACGTACAGATAATCTTCATGCCTGCTGAATGTGCGTCACTCAGAAAGAACATCAGAAGCATTCAAACTACAAACCAGGAAAGTTTATCAGATTGCCACTGCCTTTGTTCACTCCATCTGAAGATGCTTTGAGCCCAACATCTAGGAATCTTGACTAGCTGCCTTCAGAATTCAGAAACTGGGATTATAATCTTCTCCACTCATTAACCTTTTTTTTTTTTTTTTTTGCTTGCTTGTTTCCATAGAAGTGAATTTTATTAAATATCTTGACACAAATACTTGCACCATGCAGTCCTACCTTTGGGTGCCCACCTGCATCACCTCCTGAAATGAAACATAAACTTTAACTAAACTGACTTATTCTCAGTACTAAGAGACTAATTTGATGAGATATGGAACAATTTACCAACTCAGGACAGATTCAAACCTACTTACAACAGATGGACCAAGATGTTGAAGTAGTACACAATATTACCCAAATCCTTAAACAGATTTCCAGGGCCAACCTCTGGGATCACTGACCTGTTTTCATGACTGGACACTTCAAGTTTGGGACAATGACTACAGACTGGATTTTAGACTATTGTCTGTGTAATTATTATAGGGTTTGCTACTATAATCCTATTTAGATGTATCCTGTCTGGGTTACGGCGTACACTACCCCTGACTTCTAGCATGTCAGCTACCGAGGTAGTTAACGTCCTCACCACTGACACCTATGCCTGAACATCACAGGGTATATTATGGCATAAGCCCTGACAACTTTTTTTTTTTCTTTTTCGTAATGCTAATGCCTGACTTAAGCTTTGATTTTGGAGGTACTCACTACAAACAGGCATCCACTACAATGAGTATCTCAAATAAACACATTGCCAGCCACAGGACTAGATAAAGAGCCAGACTGCCTCCACAAACTGAGGTTCTTTTGTTTTAAAGATCTTGATTAATTTCAGTAACTAACAATTTGCGCCACTTGTTTTTCCTTGTCTCATGCTTTAAATTCCAACTCTTATGTTTTAAATTCACCAATAAAGAGTGAGTCCAAGAAACTCTAGGCCCCCACCCTCAACCCCAATAAAAGCAGAACCCCAGGCCTGCCTGCTCTCTCTCTCTCTCTCCCTTTACCCATGACCTCACTGTGTGGCCCCAGATGTGCTGTGTAATTTCCAGGTCCCATAAGTAATAAACCTTTATTATTTTCAGTTTCCTGATGGTTGTTGCTGAAGGGCATCTTGCAATTATAATAAGAACCACAAGGACTGGTCCTTGGGGTTGTGAGATTGGTACAACTGGAGTGTGGGTGGGCTTGGCTGAGTTCAAGGTCTAGGGAGGAAGCAGAGCATGACAAATATTCTCTCAAGGTTGATCCTCTTACCCAACTCCAACTCTCACTGGGGGAGTGCATCCTCCCCAACTTGTAGGAGGTTGGGAAAGAACCCAGAGATGGTGGATGGAACCTTCTTTGAGAGCCACACTTGGCCCTGCTACTGCTTAAGGATTTATCTCATAGGTTAGCCCTTCACATGAAACTGGCCTGCCCCCTTGTCATAAGGATTTCCAGGCAAAAACACTGCTCTGCCTTGATTCTCTTTCTCCCTGAATCTACCTCCTTGACCTCTCATGCTTGCTGCTAGTCAAAGGGCTCTTTGAGCTATGTATGGCAATGTATGACCTGAGAAGGATGATTAGAGTTTAAAGAAGGAACTATTCACAAAGGAGTAGGCAGGGTCAAATCAACTAACAAGGGATGTTGAAGCACCATGAGGCTAGCAACTGTGAATTTCTCTTACTACTCCTAGGAGAAGGCGCAAAGGGAGGGAGCAGTTACCAGACCTGGGCAGATCTGTGGCTATAGGAGAGACTTTCTGATGGAGGTGAGACTTTCAGTAGAGAAACATGGTAAGGAGGGAGCTGGGGGAATAAATGTTCCAGCTTCTCTCTCCTTCCACCTTCTAATCTACTGGTGAAGCTTCCCATTGGCTGAACTCAATTGGATGCCAAAAGGCAAAGGAATCTAGGTAATGGGTCTCTAAAGCTCATTTTCCCAGGGTAGAAAGCAAGGTAAGAAGGGAAGAAAGAGCAAAAAAATATGTGTTTTTGAGGGGTTCCTGGGCGTGATGCTTCTGATAAACCTCCTTCTAGGAGCTTACACCACCACCATTATTCCCTGTGGTTACCTCCAGTGACAGTGGCTATTGTCCTTTGACTGCTACTCTAGGGTCTGATGGTTGTTCATCCGTTGAGTTAACCATTCAAAAAAAATTTAAACACCTATTGTGAGCCAGGTCCTGTTTTAGATACTCTGGATCCAGCAGTGAACAGAGCCAAGTGCCTGCCTTCATGGGATATACATTCTAGTGAGGAAAACTGACAATGAAGAAGTTTACAAAGAGCTATATTAGAGAACACCAGCTGGGAAGAAGAGGCAGAGCAAGAGTGTAAAGAGTGATGGAAGCTGCTATTTTAGATCAGGTTATCAGGAAAGAGGAGGTGACAAGCCAAGCCACCATGTACCATGCACACAGGGGTGCAATGCATACACCAGCTCTGTCATTTAGGAAATCTCAACACCTTTAGGAACAAGGTATTACATCAAAAAAATTGAAAGGACAAAAGCTGGTTAACCATTTACAAGGAATATTTCACAAGTTAAGAAAATGAGGTATTTTTGAAAGCTTAGAGTTCAAAGGAAGAAGTCACTGCCCTGGAGAGATCAAGGGAGGCTTCCTGGAGGAGGCAGTGCCTTGGAGTTCCTTGGTGGGTGGGGTCATTGGCTAGAAAGAAATGAGCAGGGAGGACATGTGGGGAGTGGGGAAACCAGTGTGAGCAAAGTTACAGAGGTGACAATGAGTTAGTGACGATCGGGGAGAAAGTGAGAGAGCTAATGAGTTTTGCAGGCTGCAGGCAAGGATTTGACATATGCTTTGAATTACCCACCAGTCAATTGGCACCAAAATGTGTTAGGGTAATGGCCAGTTTAGTAGCAGGGTCAGGCCCAGGTTGAAATTTTCTCTGGGCTCATAATGAGTTGTGTAACTTCATGTAAGTTTCTCGGCTTCCTTGAGCTTCAGTTTGCTCATCACTAAAGTGGGGGAAAGGCGTAATAGGGAAGATTGGATGTGGAACATCTGGCACATAGTAGGCACTAAACGACTATTACTTTTCTCCTTCTCGGTCTAAGAAATGAACAATAAAAGGCAAACTGCTTGTCCCGACTGAAAAAGAGCAATTAAGTTTCAGGTAGCAAGCCGACGTTCATGGGAGTGGCAGCCCAGGCTCGGGAGTCAGACTGCCTGGATTCTACACTGGGTTTCTCCATTTATCAATGGAATGAACTGGGGTAACATGATAAATATTTTCTTTGGGCCTCAGTTTTGGGCACAGAATAAGTGTAGCTAGCTATCTTGTCTTTATTGTGTTAACTGGCTTTACTGACCCGGAACAATCCATTGCAGTGCCCCGATGCCCATCTGCCACTGGGAGACAGCAAATATTTTCTCCCTTTCCATATGTTGTCTTTTTGTTTTGTTTATTGTTTCCTTTGCTCTGCAAAAAGCTGGTAAGTTTAATTAGGTCCCATTTGTTTATTTTTGCTTTTACTTCTATTGCCTGGGTAGACTGCCCTAGGAGAACATTGCAAAGATTTATGTCAGAAAATGTTTGCCTATGTTTTTTTTCTTGTAGGTTTATTATAGTGTCTTATGTTTAAGTCTTAAGCCATTTTGAGTTTATTTTTGTGTATGGTGTGAGGGAGTGTTCTAATTTCCCTGATTTACATGTGGCTGTTCAACTTTCCGAACATCACTTGCTGAAGAGTCTACCTTTTCTTCATTGTATATTCTTGCCTCCTTTGTCAAAGATTAATTGACCATAAGTGTGTAAGTTTATCTCTGGGCTCTCTATTCTGTTCCACTGATCATATGTATTTTTTTGTGACAAAACCACACTGTTTTTATTACTGTAGCTTTGTAGACTCCAGCTTTCTTTTGATAAGTATTTGCATGGTATATATTTTCTCATTCTTTTGTTTTTAGCCTTCCTCTATTACTGTATATGAAGTAAGTTTCTTGTTGACCACTTATGTAGGTCTTTTTAAAAAATCCATTCTGACAATATCTGAGTTTTATTGGTGTGTTTATACCATTTGCATTTAAATGTAATTATTAATATGCTTGGATTTAGGCTTACCACGTTACTGTTGTTTTCTATTTGTTACCCCTGATTTATTTTCTGTTTCTCCTTTTCTTCTTTTGGATTGTTTGAAAATTTTAAATGTATATATTTTAATTTTACTTATCTATTGTGTTTTAACCATCTATTTTTATATGTTTATTTTTAGTGGTTACTAAGGAATTAAAATATACATACTTATATTTTCACAGTTTACTTAGAATCAATATTTTCCATATTAAGTGGAATATGGACATCTTATCACCACATGGGTTTCTTACCCTGCCCACTTTATGTCATAGTTGTCTTTAAGCATTACATTTATATACATTGAAAACCCCATCAAATAATGTTATGACCTTTGCTTTCAAGCATCATGCATATTTTAAATAATTCAAGAGAATAATAATGTATCATAGTTGGCTAGCTATTTACCATTACAGTTGCTTTTCCCTCATTTGTGATGTTTCAAGTTTCCCTCTAGTATCATTTCCCTTTTATCTACAGAACTTTCTGTGTCAATTCTTTTAAGGCAGTATGCTGGCAACAGATTTCTTTATCCCACCTTTATTCCTAAAGGATATTTTTATTTCTATGTTTACTGTTCCTTCCTTTCAGCAATTTAAAAATATTCCACTTTCTTCTCCAATGACACAAATGTTGAAACTTTTGGTATCATCTCACATATCCTTGAGGTTCTTTTCATTTTTATTCATTTACCCTTTTCTATTTTCTGTTTTTCATACTGGCTAATTCTTATTGATCTACATTAAAATTCACTGACTTTTCCCTTTGTGCTATTGAGCCATCCAGTGAGTTGCTTTATTTGGGTTATTGTATTTTTCAGTTCTAAAATTTCCATTTGGTTCTTATTTAAGTGTTCCATTTCTTTCTCAAGAGTTTCTATATTTCCATTTGTTTCAAGAGTGTTCATACTTACTTCTTGGAATATTTTTATAATGGCTGTCAAGGTCTTCTATAATTTCAAAATCTTTGTCACCTTGGTAAAATATTATTTGCCTGTTTAATGTCTATTCCCCAGTGGATTTAGATTTTCTTAGTTATTCATACACTGAGCAGTTTTGGATTTTGTTTTTCCCATTTTGAATATTATGTTATGAGACTTGAGGTCTTGTTTAAACCATATAGAATGTGTTTGCTTTAGTAACAGGCAACTGCCCTTATTGGGTTCAGGTCACATGTTTCAAGTAGCCTTTTATAAGTTTTGGTGACAATTCAGTTTTGTTTTGTTTTTTTCCTAAAGACTTTTCAGTGCTACTTGGATCTGTCCTGTGTGTGCACCACCTGGTGGGCTGTCTGGTCCTGGCTGTTGGTCCATCCTGTTAAGTAGAGTTCTCAAAGCTTTTGATATTGTGTTTAGGGTCAGCTCCTCTGCTCCAGGAAGAATTCTGGTTAATGGTGCTCACTCCTGGTTGGAATGCTTGTATGCTCTCCACCAGAGAAGGGTGAACTAGGGTAGCCTTCATGAATCTGCAGTGATACCATCCAGGTGGCCGTAAATCATGGTGGAGTCAGGCCAATGTGGGTGCTGATTCCAGGTCCACTATTTCTTATCCGTCTAACTCAGCTTCCCTTCTCAGCTTTCTCACTTGAAAAATGCAGGTATTTCTTACCTAATAGGCATGTGGAACATATTAAATGACACAAGTGATATAAAGTGCCCAGTGCCTAGTGTAGAGGCTGCAACACTGGAACAGCTCAATTACTCTGGAGAACCCATTTGGCCCAGTGGAGGAAGGCTGGTATGTCAACAGGTAGAATTTAAAGACTAGGTCTGTCTGAACTAAATTTTTTGTTGTTGCCTTTTTTCTATGGATATTGTAAGAATCATATAAGGTCTCAGTCTTTTTGCTCCGTATTCTCCCATCAATGTGAATCATAACCAGAGCCTAGAGATTGCAAATGTTGTTCAGAAACAAAAACTGTTGTCAGATCCAGGAGGCAAACACTGCTGCATAGAATCGCAGTGGGAGCCACATTGTGCAAACTGCATAGCAGGCAGCCCTGTCCATTTCTTGGTAACCAGAAGATAGTCCCTTAATACATAGCTCTGGGGAGTCCCCGGGAGCATCTTTCCATTAAATATAGAGATTATTAACTCAGCCACTGTGGTAAAGTCTCAATAAAAGTCATCTAGGTCACCCCCCCCCCCCAAAAAAAGTATTATTAATTAGTCAAAGGCTTTCTAAGGTGAGAAAAGAGCTGGAAGGATAGGATGAGGAGAAGAAAGAGGTGCATACGTGGTCCCTGTTATGACTAATGAGTTGGCAGTGCCACAGAGAAGTGACTTGATACAGACTGACCACTATTCCTCTAGTTCCTGAGTAATAACCATGTTATATACCTAGAGACTGTTAGAAATAGAAGGGTCAGGACCATCCTTATTCTGAGCCTAAGTCTGACATTACTAACCAAACATGGCACTCTTCCTTTTTGAGCCTGTCCATAGCCTTAGACTACTCAACATAGCATTGAGAAGAATCGTGTTATCCTGGATCCAGATCAATACTCCAGCAAGAGAGGAGCAAAACTGGGATTAGAATCTAAAACTTCGGATTCCTAGTCCACTGCTCTTTCACTTGCATCACACCGTCCTTCCGTTCCTAAAAACCATAAATAATGGTGGTAAATGTTGGTAGGCATTTTACATCTTCTAAAGGAACTAAGGACAATTTCTGACTGTTTTTCTCAAAGACCTGTAGGGGAGACAAGGAAACCTTAACCCAAATGGTGGAAAACCTATGTTAGCTTTTGGTCCCAGGAGGACTTTCTGAAGCATTAAAGAAGATACAGAGCCTGATGAGAGATGAATTTCATGTGCTGCAGTAACACTTATGTAACTTTCATAGCCCGGACATTAGCTGGACTTAATTTTTAATGTGTCAACATATGCTTTGAAATGTAAGTGTGTGTGTGTGAGCCCAGAAGCACGCACGGCTCTGCATGTGTATTGTGCCCATGTCTCCTGCCCAGTGTGGTATGTTCAAGTACCATGTCAACACACACGTTTTACATGCTGACCCATGGGCATGCTCCCAGGAGTGTGTGAGAGCACGTGTTGGTGTGTCTCCATGTTTGTGTGTGAATGTCTGGATTTTAACCATAGTGTTTGTCTCTAAAGCTGTAGGAAGTGTTATGGCAGATGCTGCCACAGTGCTTCTTGGCTGACTCCCCATTCCTCATTAACAACCACAATTGCTCCACATCCTTCCTATCACTAAGCTGTCCCAGCAGCTGGATGTCTGCCAATTAGAAGCTGAAACCTGTGACAGTATCTTAGGGATCCACAGGTCTGTCCCTTTCAGCACTGGGTTCACCCCAAGACAGGAATACTCCCCAGCATCAGAAAGAGGGAATTCACAGAGTTCAATCAGTCCCACGTCTCAAATGTCTCTCTTGCCAGGCCCCTTACTGGTGCCCTCCGCCTCCTGTGCCTGCTACCTCAGCCCTCTGCCGAGCCTGTGCTAAGGACTGGCTTGATCATGCACTTCAGCCCAGAGTGCGCCAAACTTGTCCTGGAGCATGGTGAGAGGCAGTCCTTGCTTTGGGGAGCAGCTGAGGAAGAATGCTTTCCATCTAAGAGGGCCTTTCCCCCCACTATAATATCCAGTGCCTAATACATAATTAGTTTTCAATATGCATTGAATAAATCACTAACTGACTTACTGACTGTGGATGGTTAGTGTAAACTGAGATAGAAGATGCAGCACTGTTTGGGAACAGGGATGTTCTCTCTCTGACTTGCATGTTCTACTTGCAGGTGATAGAGTTGGAGTTAACAATGCATTGCTGGTCCTTTCAGGTTAGCATTTACTAAGCACCTACTATGTGTCAAGCGCTGGGCCAGACACTCAGGAAGAGTTCCTTCCCCTCAAAGGCTGTCACAGTGTTTTGGGGTGGTAACTGCATTCGTTTCCTAGAGCTGCCATAAAAAAATACCGCTGACTGCCATAGTTCTGGAGGCTGGAAGTCTGAGCTCAAGGTGTCATCAGGGTTGGTTCCCTCTGAGGATGGGGAGGAGAAGGTACCTCTTCTAGGCCTTGCTCCTTGGTTTGGAGAAGATGGCCATCTTGTACTTGTGTCTTCACCTCATCTTCCCTCTGTCTCTGTCTAAATTTCCTCTTCTGAGGAAGATGCCGGTCATATTGGGTTAGAGACCATCTTAATAATCTCATTTTAATTTAATGACCTCTTTAAAGATCCTGTCTCCAAATCCAGTTACATTCTGAAATACTGGATGTTAGAACTTCAAGATATAAATTTGAGGGGGGAACCCAATTTAGCCCGTAACATAGATTTAGACCCTTTTTATTAAATATCACATTCCCATGAAGACTTCTTGGGCTTTCCTTGGTGGAATTTGATACTCCTTCCACTAAGCTACCATAACAACTGCTGTTCTGATTTTGTCCTGGTCATTATGTGTTTAGATCACTATCTTCATTACTAGTCTGAGGACTCAGGAGCCAGGTTGGCCCTCCATATCAACGGTTCTGCATCCATGAATTCAACCAACCACGGGTTGAAAATATTAAAAAAAAAAAAAAAAAAAAAAAAAAGGTCTAGAAAGTTACAAAAAGCCAAACTTGAATTTGCTGTGCACAGGCAACTATTTACCTAGCATTTACATTGCATTTACAACTATTTACATAGAGTTTACGTGGTATTAGGTATTAAAGTTAGCCTAGAGATAATTTAAAATATATGGGAGGATATGCGTAAGTTAGATGCAAACACTACACCATTTTACATAGGGGACTTGAGCATTTGTGGATTTTGGTATCCTTAGGGGTCCTGGAACAAATGCCCTGTGAATAGTGAGAGATGACTACTCTGCTTCTAGTATCTGGTGTAAAACTTGGCACCTAGGAGTGAGGTAAATCCTCACTGTGCAGATGAGTGGATGGAACTGATAATAATGGAACAAGAGAAGGAAATCACTAGGAAACACTTCTGGGGATCTCATGGCCTAGTAAGGGTGCAGAGGGAAGTTAGGTAGGTCTCTCAGGGGTGAACCCTGCCCCAGGCTCTCCCCACAAAGTTTAATCCTGCTTTGCAAAGAGGGCAATAGGAAGAAAGTGTTCCTGACCAGGATCCCCGCTTCCATCAAGACTGTATAGTTCCAGACTTCTCTAGCTAGAATGGTGGGATTGGTCTGATGGGTCCCTGAACTCTGAGGTCACCTGGGAGAGCAAAGAGACTCTGAGATGTCTCTTGTCCTGTCCCAGCCCTAGCCCTTCTCCCCCTTCTGCTTGCCACAGTCCTTTCTCGGAACCAGTATGGGGGCAGCCAGGCATTAGTTTTCAAATAAAAAACCCAGAATGGAGACTGAAAATAGTCACTGCTGCTTCTCCCCCCAGGTCAGAAGCCCTAAATATGTCAATGTGTAGCCCCCATTCCCACACCCTGGTCCAGAACACTTCTCTGGTCCAGCCAGCCTGCCTCCCCTGACCCCACTGCCTTATGCTTCTAGGGCTGCTACCTTCACTCCGCCCTCTCCTTCCAGAAGGGCCCAGATTCTAGGGCAGCAGCAGGTCTGCCTGAACCACCCACCCCACCAACACACACACACACATCCTGGAGCTCTTTCTCCTGACTCTCGCCAGCTTGGTCACCCAGGGCCAGCACTCTTTTGTGCCTCTTGCTTTCTCATTGGCAGGGACTCCCAGAGAGACCAGGCTTGATACACGATGCCATTCAAAGCCTTCTGCTCTACCCTTTCCCAGCTGCCCCTTCATCCCGCCCCCTCCTCCCGGGCACTTCCTCTGGGACGCCTGGCCCAGAATGGAACTGCACTTGCCTCTTTCCTATGGGAAGTCTTATTTGACGGCCTACTCCCTGTAAAGGTCCGGCTCCAGCTCTTCCTGTTCCCACTTCCCCTTGACCCGGGGCTTTCTGGGCCGGTTGGAGCCTGGCCTCAGGGGAAGGAGGGGACTGAGTTTGTGGAGTGTGACTTCAGGTAGTTCCTAAGTGTAATGGTCCAGGCGCACCCTGGCACCTCTCTCAGCCCTGCCCAGGGACCTCACTCCGGTAAATAGAACCTGGGCCCAGACAAAAGCCATTAGACGTCACGCCGACATCCATACCCAGACGTATTCCCGGCATAAAGGGCCCGGCTAAATACCTTTGCAAAGCTCTCATTGTGTTGCGTCCTGCACCGCCTTCCTGGCCATCCCCGCACTATCAAATCTTTCTAGGGTCCTTTGTTGTTAGACCAAATATAGCGCTACATTGTCTGGCCTTCCACCCATTCTGGCTGGATAAAGGGGCCCGGTCCCTAGACTAGGGGCGCACAGCTCCGGGCAGCCTCCTCAATGCTATCTCACTGCCGCAGCCCACGCCGGGAGCCTGCTGCTCCCCCACCCACCCGCTCTGCTCCCCGGCCGGCGGCTGCACCATTGATACGGTGTGTATTCTTTTCCATAGGTTCCCACGAGCATGTCACTAACCATTTCCTGGGCCTTATCATGGGGAGGAAAAAAAGGAGGGCCTTTGAAAAGTGGAAACAAAACATCAGGCCCCATTGTTGTGTGACTTCCCTGGCCACAATCTAGGCTCTCCATCGCTCTACACGCAGAGACTACAAACACGGCCTAATACAGATACTCCAATCAGCAATTTGACCAGGACGTTTATTGTTCTGTATCTGCAATCTCTGCTCCGTGTGTTTGTGGCTTTTAAATCATCCTTTTTTTATTTCTCTCTCTTGGCTCAGAGCAAGTCAAAAGCCTCTGATGGCCGTCAACCCTGCGAGAAGCCACTGAGTCAATTTTCAGACTCGCGAGGGTCTTCTTGTCGGGGCGCTCACAGCCGCGGCAGCCTCGCTCACCTTTACTGTCTTTTCAGTTTCACTCCATCCTCTCGTTCCTCTTTTTTGCCTTCATTCCCTTCTTTTCCTCCTCACTTTTCACCCTTTCTCTTTCTTCTTTCTGCCTCGGTCTCTCCCTCTCTGATTCACTTGTCAACTCTTGCTCTGTACCTAAATGGTCAGGTAGAAGTGGGTGCTTCTAGTTAATTTCCTGGGACTGACTGAAAAGGGAGTCGGGACTTTATTCAACACTGTCCCCTAGACAAGCACACAAACTGGAGTACTAAATTTGAGGAAACTTCAGAGA
This sequence comes from Camelus bactrianus, assembly GCF_048773025.1. Classification (NCBI taxonomy): domain Eukaryota; kingdom Metazoa; phylum Chordata; class Mammalia; order Artiodactyla; family Camelidae; genus Camelus; species Camelus bactrianus. The sequence goes on from NC_133548.1 coordinate 37,302,702, forward strand.
TGAACTAACTAATCCAACCCTCGGAGAGTCTGAGAGTGAAGTGGCCTGTCCAGTGTCACACAGTAATTTAGTGATGGCCCGGACTAGATCCCCCCAGGTCTCCCCAGCTTCCTGACCATCCCTGGGAAATGCTGTGTCCTAGCTGCGTCTCACGATCTGTCTGAGAATTCTGATGACATGGCCCTATTTTTGGTTTCTGAGTTGCGGACCTAAAATTCATTTGTCAGTCATCTTTTATTTTGGAGAGCACCAAGAGACACTTCCTAGAGCAGCAGAAAGTGGATAAGAGCACTCTCTGGATACAGAAAATCTAGGCAAGAATCTTGGTTCTGCCACTTAGCTGTGTGACCTTGAGAATGCCACTAAACCCCTCTGTGTCTCAGATTCCTCAATTTTAAAATAAACACAAAATCAGATTCCACCTCTTAGGGTCTTGGTGAGGATGAAGAGTTGATTCATATACAGCACCTGACACACAATAAGCACTGTGTAAATGTTAGCTATTGAATGATTCCTGGGAAGAAGTCTGTGTCCAAAAAATAAATCTAGTTTTATATCAACATCCTTCCATTTTGATAACTTATAAATAAATATGGACTTCTCAGAGCTTTTCTTACAGTAGGGTCCCAGTATATGTACACTGTAGTTGATCCCTGAAGCGAGGGCCCTAGTCCCCACTGCAGCATCAGCAACCTGCCCTCTACTCAGTAAACACCCTTCATATTCAACGGTGCTTTCAGAGTACATGCTGTGTGGCAGACACTGTGGGTAACCTCTGCCTCCCTGGAGCTTATGGTCTAGTAAAAGAGATGACATTACACAAATAAATACACAACTAACAACTGAAGTAAAGGAAAAGTACAGGGTGTGATTAGAAGTTACATTGGAGGACCAAACCTAGATCGGGAGTTTAGGGAAAGCATCTCTGAGAGAGTGATATACATACATTGAGTTTTAAAAGAATGACAGAAGGTGGCCAGGCCAGAAGCAAAGTACTCCAGGCAGAGGCAGGATGGGGCCCATTTGAGAAACTGATCAGGGACAGAAGGGAGGTCAGCAGAGGGTACATGGATCACTCAAGGCTGCACATGACTTTGGGATCCCATCCCCAAAGGCATTTCAAAGCCTTGAACAGATTCTGAATCGATTCTTTGGCTTCTGGTCAGAGAATGAATAGAGTGGGGCAATTAGAAGTAAAGAGACTATTTATCTATTCCAGGTGAGAGAGAATATGAACTTGGACTAGAACCATGGATGTGGAAATGCACACAAGAACTCAAGGGATATTTGGAATAACATCTATAGACGTTGGTGATGGTTAGACTATAGGGTGAGTAGGGAGAGGGATGATTCAAGGATGCTTCTGATCTGAGTATCTGGGCTAACGGAGGCATCATTTAATGGGAAGGGGGAGCCTGGAGGAAGCTCCAGGATTAAAGACCTCTAGTTGTGTTTGCGATGCCAAGAAGGCAGTAGGATACGTGGATCTGGAGTTTAGAGTAGGGGTCCAAGCTGGAGATGTGCATCTGGGTGTTGACGCACTTTATGTACTGTGAATGCATGCATGAATCCATAAAGTGATAATGTTAATATTTGAACCCAGATCTGTCTGACTGAAAAGTGAATATTTTATACACTCTTCAGTCATCGTCCAGTAAACTAAATCCAGTAAAATGATGACTCTTTCAGCATTCAGAGACTGTCAAATCCAGGGCAAAACGTGGTGACAGCTGGGAGAATCTTTGAGAACAGGAAGAACCTAAGATTCTCTCTAGCCTGGAGTTCTGGCATAAGATCTGGAGGTACACAGGAAGAAGCAGGATCTTGGGGGATGAAGGAACCCATCACACCCCCAAACTGCACTAGGTCGAAACTCTCCTGCAGCAGACATTCATAAGGTTGTTTTGAGCTAAGTTATAGGCAAGAACCTAGTGTCATCCTGGGCACATAGAAGATGCTCGGTGTATCAGTTGGGCTAGGCTAACCCAGACAGCAAGAACAAACAACCCCCAAATGTCAGTGACAGAACTTAACCAAGTGCCATATGAGTCAGGCAGCATTATTGGAGGCACTTTTCCAGCAGCGACGCAGGGATCAGAACCATGTCCACTGCTCATCTCTGATATCTCGACGGTCCTCACTTTCCACACCTTGGAAGGGCAAGGCAGTGGAGAATTCACACCCTCTTGTAACAGCTTTGAACTGGAAGCAACACAAATGACTCCACTCCCAGCCTGTGGACCTAGCATGCAGCCCCAACCCAGCTGAGGAAGAGACCAGACAATGGAGGGGAGCCCGTGGGTGTTTACTGAGGATGAACTGTCCCTGCCTCAGGCAGTGCTCGTGCTCTCTCCCTCTTCCAGTGGGAGAACTGAAGCAGGAAATAGGATTGGAACCTTCAAGTGGCAGATGAGTGGAGATGGTCAAGGCTGGGGATGATGCGGTTCAATCAACCTTTGACTCTAAGAGCTAGGAACAGAAGTCTTTGCCTAGAACCTTGTCGATTTCTATGCATGTGAATTCCATTTTCTCCTATTCTCTGCATAACTACTCATTGTTATGTCCTGAAGGAGAGGTTAAGGTGATTTACTGTTGCAGTCTGAGGTCTGTGCCCTCTCGTGCCTGCTTTCACCCAGGATCTCGTGAAGCAGGTGTCTGGGAGGATGGGATGAGAGTGCCCTGACTGAGCAAGGTCCTACAGGTCAACATGCAGGGAATTCCCCATGAGCCTTACCTTCAGGACAAAAACCTTCCCAAGCCAATATCATTGTCTTTGTCTTGAGCTGGGCCTGCCCACGAGTTTCTGTATCCTTCCAGCATAGCGATCTTATCAAAGCAGATTAAAAATGAGAATGGTCCCATAAAACATGCATGATGGTCTCTCACAGCCTCATAAAGCCAGATAAATGCCCTGCTCCAGAGGCCTCTAGATCGAGTTTACACCTCTCTCCCTCCTCATAATGGAATCGTCAACAGCAGATAATTGAAATTTAAAAAAAAAAAATCAGTAACTTGTAAAGTTCAAGTCAGCGGATTGATTGGCCTCATTGGTGGCTCAGAGTAAAAGCAGATCATGTCTGAAGATATTTGGGTTTTCTTGACCTCAGATAGTTCCTCTATATTTTCTGTGAGGCTTGGAGCAAAGGCAGCTAAAGAAAGCTCTTGGGCTGCTCCCTCTTTCTGGGTGGTTTTATCTCCCTTCCCCACTTTCCCAGTGATATCTGAGTCCCCAGCCCCAAGCTGAAGTGTTTCAATTCAGGCTTCCCATGAATTTACCTCCAGGATCTGAGATACTTGTGAGCGTTGGCCTTGACTGGAAGGAGGAAGGGCTGGTAGTCCCAATTCAGGTTTTCTGTCCCTGCAGCTCCTTCTCCCAGCAGAGGGTTAGTTACCCACACATTTCAGTTCAGCCTTGCCTTCCTGTTATTGGGCAGTCAGAGGGCATTGAAGGTGCTGGTGTTGAGCAAGGAGCCTGGTTCTTGGCACCCTCTGACCCTCGCCATGCTTCCACCTCTGCTCTGGGTTCCCCTGCACCCAAATCATTGAACTGACATTGTGTTCTCTGAGAAGGAAGACTGTCCCAGGGCTGGGAATCCTGCCGAGGCTTAACCCAGCCCAACCACTGGATTTCCTGCCAATCCATCTTCCCCTCAGAAACTCACCTTCTGGGAGGTTGGTCTTCCTACTGTTTGAAATCAACTCTCTTCTCTGTGCCACTGATCCTAGGTCCTGACCGGACCTGACTCAGCCCACAGAGTTCCAGGGGCCATTCTGGCAGGGACAGAGAGAACTAAGGCACTGCCCTGGAGGGGTTGAGACCAGGTTCATGGCTTTCCTTTGGGCTGGCTGTGTTAGGACAGCCAACATAGACATCAGCCCGAGCTTCCCCTACCAGACTGGAAGAAGACATGTATTTCCTGAACTTAGTATTTGGGCCTCTTTACTGCACCTCCAATATCCTAACTCTGGAGATGGGCTGGCCTCTCTTCTCACCAGAATCTTTGTTCCCTCCCAGACCTAAAGCTTAGACAGATCTGCACAAAGTATCCTTCATGCTGCAAATCCAACCATAGCCACAACCTCCTGATAAGTCCTTCATCTGATAGCACTTCACGCTGACCACTGACTCATCCCCAGTTTCTCTTTATTGTACTTGTTTGCTTGCACATCTGACTAAACCATGAAAATGTGGAGGGCAAGGGCCAGCCTTGACTTATCATTGCATCTCCAGAGCCTTACACAACACCTGGCACATAGTATGTGCTCAATAAATATTTGCAGAGTGAGTAAACCTGTTTAATTGTGTCTTCCGAGTCAAACTGTAAGCAGGCAAGAACTTCTGCAATGTGTTGAGACTGTTTGCCCATAAACTGCATAGGGAGGCTCACTGATCCTGTGACCTCCTGGGATGGGCTCTAAAACACAACTGAGACAGAATAAATGTCTGGCGGTTCTGTTTTGACTGGTGACAAGAGTTGCAAGCTGATTAATACATTTAAAGTGGTGATCAATTTGTCTTATTCACATCCTCTTATCCTGATTGTAATGAGTAGATCTTTTAACATAATGAAAACTGCATATTTCACTCAAATTCAGTTTTGCATTCCAGAGGAGGTGAAATGCTGTTTTTATTTAATGTTAAAATGAGGTATTAGGCTCTTGTTTTGGCAGGCTAGGGAAGGTGACAGGCAGCCTCTCTCCTTGAAGGCCAGAAGTGTGGCATCTCCTAAAACCTTGAATTTGACTATGCAAATTGGTTCCCAAAACCGTGGAATGGGACGACAGCTTTCAGTCACCTGATTGATCTCTTGCCCAGTTTATGAGTGACTAGTGACCTGACTGAAGGCTATCTAGTTTGGGCTTGAATAGTTTTCAGTGATGGAGAGCTCATCACTGTCCATTTTAATGTTCAAAGCATCCAAATTAAAGATAATTCTCATATTGGTCCAAAATCAACTTCTCTGCTGTTTCTATTTCCATAGACTTTCCTTTTTCTCTTGCTTTCTCTCTCCTTTCTTCCATTTCTTCTTTTCCTAACATTAATTTTCCCTAAAAATGTCTAATGTCGTAATAGTCTTATAATTTTACAAAGGCTTAGAGCTTTCATTGTATTTTTCACACAGGCTTGCAGAGTTAGATGAGAAGTGGTTTCCTGTTGCTCCTCGGCCAATGCTGCTTCTCTTGGAACGGCCTGTCCCCACGGACAAGAATGACCTCTCTGATCCACACACCTCCTGCCTCATTCACTGCTCAGCACCCAGAGAGTGCCTGGCACACAGTGGGCTCTCAGTCAATGGCTGTTGAATGAATGAATGAACAGTGGTACCTGGAAGACGATTTGGTAAATATGACCCTGTGCCTCTGTCCATGGTTGGTTGTGTGACAGGCATCTCTCCACTAAGCAGCCAGCACTACTCAGAACACAGTAGAAACGGGGACAAAAATGGGATATTTGCATTGTCTTCCATGGCAGCACCCATGGCAGGAAAGCTCAGGAGCTGCAAGGGGGCAGCTTTTGCCATGGAGCCCAAAGAAGGGACGAGGACAGCATGTACCCAGAGAAGAGTGAGGGTGAGAGCCAGAGAGTGAGTGGAGAGCTCAGCAGCCCTGGCTCCCCAGGCTCCTGAGGCCCAGCCACATCCCGGCTCAGGGCTCCAGGAGCCCATCGGCTGCTTACCCTACTCTTCTTTCTTGTCCAGCCAACTCAAAATAATTTCCTTTACTTGCAACCAAGCGTGTCGACCGAAATAAAGGTAGACATAAAGACGACTGTTTCTTAGCCTTGGAAAGGAGGCTCAGAAGGGTAAGGAACTCTCCCAAGACCACACAAACAGAAGGAGCAGAGTCGGGGCTGAGTCCTGACCCAGCGCCCTCCTCCTGGGCTATGTTCTGGGCAGCCCTGTCCCCCGACTCGAGCTCTCCCCCTGCATCTAGCTTTTAACAAAAGCAAGAGTCACTCCTGGAGCAGCCAGATGTAGCCCAGCAGTGGGAACCCAAACCAAGAGGAATTCACTCTCCATAAATTATGCTTTAATAGATGTCAATTATTAATTCCTAAATAAATATTTGTTAATATTCAAAAGAGTTTGCCTACTAAGAAAAACTCAGGCTACACAGAATAATTAGTGCTTCTCACTGTGCGATGACTGCGGCCCATAATGATTTTTTTTCCCCTGTTCTGCATCTTTATTTTTCCTGAACTGTGAATGCCTGGCTGTGTCAGGTTTCCTGGGGGTTTGGCTGGCCCTCCCTGAGTGGTTTTGGTTGGAGGTGTGTGCAAGGGAAGGATGCAAACTGCTCCACGAAGGAAGCTTCCATACTGGCCAGAGGGTCTTTCTCTTTTGTCTCTGTAGGGCAAGATTTTGTTAAAAAGTAGGAGCTGTCACATGTCTAAGGAGAAGGAATTGTAGATCTAGTCAAAAAGTGGAAAAAACGCAATTCAATTTAAGGGCAACCTCATGTAACATATCACAGTATTGAGCACTGTGCTGGGCCAGGTTAGCAGGTAAGGGTGGGGGCAGATACAGGACAGAATGGGTGTGCCTCCAGGGTTCCAGGAGCGTGAGACTACTAAGGGAGAGCTGCCTGATAAGTTCTTAGCACGAGAGAGAATGAAATCAGTCCACGAGAGAGGATTTGACAAAATACCAGGGAAACTGGAAAAGCTGGAAATCATATCAAATTGGGGCCAAGGGAAGGAACAGATTCATGAGGGAAGTAGAATTTGAGACAGACCTCAAGGAATGGACAGGATTTTGAAAGGCCAAGATTGGGTTGCATTTGAGTTTGCCACTCATTCACTTTCCCCTCACTTAAGATACATTTATGTGGAGCAACTAGTAGGTGCCAAGCCCTGGTCTGGGTACTGGAGATATAAAATAATAATCAAATTGGGTCTGTGAACTTAGAGTTTACATTCCAGTGAGTGACATATAAAAATGACAAATAAACTGTCACCTAATAATGTCACATGTAGTATAAAAATAGTTGTAATACATGAGATATGGATCCAACAGAATGACCACCTCCACCAGGAGGGCAGAGGAGGCTTCAAGAAGTGAGAACTCTAGTTCGAGATCCTGAAGGATTCATCCAGTCAATTATTTGCCCACAGGATATATTTCCTGAATGTCTATATGTGTCAGACACTCATTATGTGGGTTAGTGCAATGAACAAAACAGAGTAACAGACTTTTCTCATGGTATCTACATACTAAGAGCTCAACAAATTAAGGGGGTAGGACATTCGACCAGGGAGAAGAGAATATGCAAGTTGTAGAGCTGCAGTATCACAGGATGTGACTGTAGCTAAGTGTGCACAGGGAGGGGGGCTGCCCGGAGGTGAGGCTAGAGAAGACATCAGGGCCACATTTGTAAGAACCCAGCAGGCTGAGCTAAACACTCTGAACTTTATCTAGAGACAATGCAAAGCCACGGAAGCTGATAAAGCTGAGTTTGAGAAAGGGGACATTGAGAGCTCTGTGGATACAGGACTGGAGAAAGATGAGGCTGGAGGCAAAAAGACCAGATAGGAGGTGATTGCAATAGCCCAGGGCACCTGTGATGAGGGTCATATAAGGGGAAGGGGTGGGGGAATGGAGAAAGGATGTGTTTGAATTGGAAGAGAGGTTCTTAACCTTGTGTGTGTGTGTGTGTGTGTGTGTGTGTCTAAGCTCTTTCAGAGTCTAATGAAAGCTTCTTGTCTCATAACTCGGAAGCATGCTCATAACTCACCTACAAGTATTATTTTGTAAACAACTTCAAAGGCATGAGTTCTAGAGTAAGAACCCTTGAGTTATAAGCTGGGGTGCATGGGGGCCAGGAGTTGCACACATAAAATAGGAAGCTACAGCAGCTGGGTATGGATCAGGCCCTATTTTAATTCCCCTTTCAGGGGCCACCTTCTTGACCCTTCCTCTGACTGCTCAGTATCCCAGGCCACAGACCCTGCAGCTGCCCCATGGACTTGCACATCCCCTATTCCTACCAGATCAGGCGTGTGCTTGTCTCCATCACTCAGACCCTGCCCTGAGCCAGGAACGGAGGGGGCAAGTTCCTTTCTGCCTTTCCCATCCTGGTGGAAAGTCAGAGTATTTCCCTGGTGGTACCAGTACCTCAGGGTCCAGGTACACGAGCATCTCCTCACAGATACCAGAGGACTAGAGCTGGGAGGACCAGCAGACATCAACAAGTCCCATTCCCTCACTGCCCAGATGGGAAAGTTCAGGGAGGTGAAGGAAGTTTCCCAAGGCCACATGAAGGGAGTGGCCGAGCTGGGACCAGAACACCCACCTGCTGATGTCTCGCTTCTTTTGCCCCTTCTAGCATGTGCTAATGTCACCAAGATCACCAGGCAGCAAGCCTTCTGAGTATGTCCACACGCCCAATGCAGGGGCTCTGGGAAAGTTGAATGTAGACCATGAGAGAGGAAGGGTTTTGGCTGCCCCGAATGCTCACCAGTTTGTTCTGCCTGCCTCACCATCCCACATCTGGAAAACAGGGGACCTCACTGTTCACCTCCCTGAGCACCGCGATTCCTCAGCAGTAAGATGAGGGTAACGATACTCAAATCCCAGGGGTGTCGCGTGTATTGAAGGGAAAGAGAATGTAAATGGACTCACACGATCCACTCAGGAAGTGCTCTTTCCTGTCTTTCTTCTTGGCCCTTCTTCCCACACTCACCGGAACAGTGCAAGGTTGAGTTTGTGTTCAGAGAAGAAGGCAGAAGCTGAATTTGCCTTTGTTGTGGCCCAGGATTCCATCATTTTCCACATAGTATATTTTCTCATAAATCAACTTATACCTTTAAAGGGACACTTAGAAACGAAGTCTAAAAAAGAACATAAGCACAAGAAGACAGAGCTGGGATGTCCCTGTCATAAGTCACAGGGATGCTGAGGCCCAGTGGGCTGGCTGGGCCTGGCCTAACAGACAGCAAGGGGGAAATCGCATCTTACATAATTGGGTGAGTGGCCTCCCCAGTGGCACGGCCCCAGCCCCTTCTGAGGGATCTCACAGGTTCATGGGTAGCCATGCTGCTGGGCAGGACAAGAACAGGGGCCAATGAGAGACAGTGGGGTCCAGGGAGGCAGGATCTGGACTCAAATCAAAGGGAGATGTAATGTACAGTTGTCTGGGGGTAATCCTGATTACTTTGATTCTGGAGTGTGGACATGAAGTGTGAGGGCTTGGGAAAAACAAAGGGTCCAATAGTGGTTTCTAACTTAAAGTTGTGTGTATTTAGACCACTTGCTTAGACTCTCCAAGCATCAGTTTCCTTGTTTCTCCACCCATCGGTTAAACATAATAATAGGATTCAACTTGAATGTAAATTGGTGCAGCTGCTATGGAAAACAGTATGGAGGTTCTTTAAAAACTAAAAATAGAGCTACCATATTATCCAGCAATCCCACTCCTGGACAAATACCTGGAAAAGACAAAAACTCTAATTCTAAAAGATACATGCACCTCAGTGTTCACAGCAGCACTATTTACAATAGCCAGACATGAAGCAACCTAAGTGCCCATTGACAGATGATTGGATAAAGATGTACATACATGCAAGGGAATACTACTCAGCCATAAAAAAGAATGAAATAATGCAATTTGCAGCAACATGGGTGGACTTAGAGATTATCATACCGAGTGAAGCTAAAGTATGGCTAGTTCACATAATAGAACAGTGGAAGATAGATGAAGACAAATATATAATATATATAGTATATATTATATAATATAATATATGTAATATCACTTATATGTGGAATCTGAAAAATAATACAAATTAATTTCCTTACAAAACAGAAACAGACTCAAAGATACAGAAAACAATTGTATGATTACCAAAGGGGAAAGGCAGAGGAAGGGATAAACTAAGAGTATGGGATTAGTGGATACAAATGACTTTATATAAAACAGGTAAACAACAACAACAAGGATTTACTGTCTAGTGGAGAGAACTATATTCAATATCTTGTAATGAACCATAATGGAAAAGAATCTGAAAAAATATATATGTAACTGAATCACTTTGCTGTATACCTGAAACTAATACAATATTGTAAGTCAACTATATTCAATAAAATTTTCTAAATTAAAAAAACAGGATTCACTCGATGTTGAGTTGGGGATTGAGTGTGATGAAGTCTGTGAAGTGGCTGGCGCTGAGCCTGTGTTAGGTAATGGTCAAAGAATCCGCTAAGGCACAAACAAGAACTGGAGGGCGGCATGCAGGCGCCCCTGGAGCCAGCTGGGGTTGGCTCTACCTCGACAGCTGCCTGAGTCCTTCTGTAGCCTATGGCTATTTTTTTTTTTCAGCTAAACCTTTTAAGAAAAGAAAATGCCCATTTAGAGACATGTGCAACTCATGTAGCTTGGTGAATTTTCTCCAAGTACACACACTCATGAAACTGGTCCTCAGGTCAAGAAAGTGTCCCTCATGTGCTTTTAAGGTCCATACCTAGTCCCTTTGGTAACCCCTTTCTAACAATGTGGATTAGTAGTGTTTGTGCTTGAACTTTACATAAATGGAATCATACGATGTATCTCCTTTTGTGTTTGGCTCCTTTCAATCAGCATTGTGTTTGTGAGAGCCATCCAAGTTGTTGTATGTAGCAGTAATTTATTCTTATTGCAGGCAGTATTCTATTATGTGAACTAGCCATACTTTATTTATCCATGCTGTGGGTGATGGGTGTCTGCACCGTGCTCGGTGCTTGATTACTAGCAGTAGTGCTGCTAGACCAATCTCACACATGACTTTTGATGAACATATGTATGCTTTTCTGTTGGTTATATGTTAGATTGAATCAAATTAAATTTCAATTTTCATAGATCAAAAACAGCCAGATGTTGGCAGTTTCCTATGGTTCAATGCAGTACTTAAGAGTAGAAAAGCTGGGTCTTATGGCAACTTTAGTAGATACTGACAATGCTTCTGCAAAGTGGTGGTAGGTACCAACTTACACTCCCACGAGTAGTGTGGAAGGTTCCAATTTTTACAGCTCTTTTTTTTTTTTTTCCTACCTTGATGAAACTTACTATTTATTTATTTATTTATTTATTTTGAATATAGTTGGTATATAATATTGTGTTAATTTCTGGTGTCCAGCATAGTGATTTAGGTGTGTGTGTGTATATATATATATATATATATAACTTCTCATTACAGCTCTTTAAACAAAAGCTACCTGGGTCCCTCTGCTGAGTCTTAGCGATAAACATCTTCTGTTCTTATAGGCCCTTTTGTATCATGAATTCACAGTACTGTCTGTGTTTACCTTCCCTTAGGAAGGTCTTTTTGACAGTCCTAACCCTGACTGAACCACGTTTCAGTGTGTGAAGACTGTCTCCACATAGGACCAGTGTGATGGTAACAGAAGGAAAGAACAAAGTTCATCCCTTTCTAGTGATAACCTTAGAGAGCCTGAGCTTGATTAATATTAGGGAGGGTGACATCTACCTATACCAATGATTTTCAGTTTGTCCCCAGACAGGAAATGGGAAATGCAAAATCTTCCCTCTTGCCCACAGCCAGAGAAGCTAGACATTTCCAGACTGTTGGGGTTGATGTCCAGCCACCCAACAGAAGCAGAGTGGGAGGCTCTCTTCTCCGTGGGCTTCCCATCCTTGGGCCAGGCAGTGCTGATATATCCATGAATCACAGTAGGCTCAGTGCCCAGAGCCCATGATGCATTTAGGGATTCACAAAAACACTTTAACTTCTTTTAAAATCATAAAAAAATACTTTCAGGTTGAAAAAAAGTTTTATCTCGTATTAATATATTCATCTTTATGTGAACATTGTCATAAAATACAATTTTAAGTTTTTAAATTTTTTAATGTTTCATGGAGGAAGTTGCCCATGGAGGCAAAAGTGCCCTCTAGGGCTCATGAAAGTCATACTGCAGCCCCAGGGCCTGGATCAGAGAACCAGCTGAATTCTGCAAGTTGGATTATCCAGATTCATGGCCCTCTCTGCATTTAGTTCCCCTTGAAAATGTCTTTGCTAGTTCTATCCCTGGTTCTGTCATGCCCCAGGGATAAAGAAAAAAAAAGTATTGTGTCCAGAGTTGAGCTCAACCCTGAAAAGGCCCAGGGGAAGGTTTCATTTCACTTTATGGCCAAGAGTAGGGTAGGGTATAAAGGTTCCTTAGATCTGCCTCCAGAATTGGGGTGAAATCTGAATTTTTAGGCAGCATGGACACACTCCCTTGAAAGGCAGGGGTGGGAGGCTCCAGTGAGGACAGGACTGTGCATTTTCCGGCTCCCAAGAGGATCCCAATATGAGCATCCGGCCCCTAGTGATGTCTCGACCTCAGGCCTGCTGTAGGTTCCTGTTTGTTTCCTCTTTGTTCTTTCCCCTGCAACATACACACACCCAGAGACTAATTTAAGGGCTGGAATCTGAGACATCCAGATCTTATTTCTTCCAAACATGTCTCAGTTGGGCTGGCCTTCAAGGAAATATCAAATGATGAATTACTGTTTGCTGGCTGGAGGAATTTGAAAAGGACAAGCTATTTAAAACTCTGAGAAGAACAACCAGGTTGAGTATATTTTAATGGTATGGTGGGGGGATAAAAGTGTCATTTTGCAAAACACTGGTTATTAAAATATGCCCAGCATGGACCTGATCTATTTTATTTTTGTGTCTCTATTTGAATTAAAGTAGAGAGGGAGATAGACAGGTAAACCAGTTCAGGAGAGTGAAAAAGAAGAGAGCAGAGGGAATGGATGCAGAGTCAAGAAGCCAAGATTCTCCAGCAGCTCTGCCATAAACTCGCTGTGTGATCCATGAAAAATGACCCAACCTCTCAGAACCTCAGTTCTTGTATCTGTAAAAAGAGGTGACTGGATAATCTGGAAAGTCTTCTCCAGCTTTCAAGGTTTAGCGCATAATAGGGGCTCCATTAGTAATTATGAGGGAGTGTAAGTGTGAGTGGACCAATGTCATACAGATGTGAAATCTGGAGGTGGAAGTGGTAAGTGCGTCGACAATAGTGGCAGGACTGGGAAGCTGAGCCCATCTGCAGACAGCATTTGTACTGTCGTAAAAATAGCATAACAAGATTATATTGAAATATCCCACTATTTAACTTAATAATTTAAATGTTTGCCTAATGAGGTGGACTTGATTGGATTAGGGCATTCACAATTAATTTTGATAGATCATTTTACACATTGGAGGTGCATTCTTCTGAACCAGGAGGTGGAACGGAAGTGCAAAATGTTTACGTTCAAACGAGCATGTGATTTTGCAGAAAACATTAATCCCAGATCATGCACACTAAGTCAATTTCAGAAATGGCTTCTAGGTTTATTATTAGAAATTGCTCTTCAAATATAAAAAGCTTGTAATAGAGTTCTGTCCATTTTTCCTTTGGCTGATGGAAGTTGTTTTATAAATATGCCTATGATATGATGTTTTCTTCATCCAAGCCTTTTGGTACTAATTGCAACTTTTTAAACAGTGTAAGTAGTAGCTGTCATGAACACTTTGAATCCTATCACAAATACCTATTTCTGAACAATTTAACACTTAGGGGTGCATTCTTTCTTCAAATATTTTAAACTATTTTTCCCTTATTTTTTTGAAAATCACTTGAATTGGAAATTGTGAGACCTCCTCCATTCTTTTTTGTTGTTGTTGTTAAGAGAATATTATGATGTAATAGGAAAGTGGTTCACTCCCTATCTCTACCTCTTCAAAAGTCAAAGAGCCAAGAATGGTCATGTCTGCCCTTGGAGTTAGGAATGAGCAAGGGCAAGTGGCTTCTGGAAAGACAGATTGAAATCAGGCCATCAGTTCCATCCCAGAGTTCCAGGAAAACATGTTCCTCAGCACCACTGCTGTCAGATCAGAATTCCAGCTCTGTTTTCTATCAGAAAGCTATCTGATATAAGGAGTCCGCAGAGAGTTCTCTGTGTCTCAGTATCCTCCTCTGAAAAATGGAGATAATTTGCCCAACCCAAACTAGTGAGGGTCGGAGGTCCTAGCTGTGACAAGGTTTGGTGAGACAGCATGCAGCGGTGGAAGCACTGCTTTGGGACCGGCTGACCACGGATCAAATCCCAGCTCTGCTTATTAGCTGTTCACCATAGGAAAGCCACTGGCCCTTTCTGAGACTCAAGTGCATCCTTTGGTAAATGGGGACAATCACACATAATTGAGAGCGCTATGAGAATTAAAGGCTACATCCCTGGCACATGCTAGCAGCTCAGTGAATTTAGTTTCCTTCTCCTACTCTCCTTCTCTAGGAGAAAAGCATTCCCAAATTCAAGGTTCCATTGCCATTTTGGTTTCCTGGTGTGGTCCCCAGAAGGCTATGGCACTTTGCACCTGAGGCCCTGGTCTTCCAGGTCACAGCAGACAGATGAGGTTTACTCCACAGGTTACAAGCCATCTCTGTTGGCAGAAGCACCCAAATGCGCCTTACTCCTCTGAAGTACAAGCTCTCTAATGAGATTTCATTCAACTCATTCTCTGTGAGGTTTCAGCAACCTTCATAATGAGGTCCAAATGCTTTTGCACAGCATTCAGGACCATAGAAACCTGAGATCTGCTTACCCCTCTAGCCTTCTTTCCCTCTGTCACCGTGTCAGTCCTCTATCCACCCACATACCACTCCTCTCTGCTTACTCTATTCTGAGCACACAGCTCTCTCCAGCCCCAGGCTCTCTGCTTATAGTGACTGCTCCCTCATCCTGGGACGCCTTCTCTTCTGTTCTTCACCTGAAAACCTCTCCTGTTTCAAGGTCTAGCTAAAATGCCACCTCTTCTCTTACATCTTCTAGAATACAGCCAGCATGGCTTAATCAGGTCCTCTTTGAGTCTGGAACGTGTCCTTGGTGTAGAGATTATTCTGTGGATATTAAAGTGTGATAGGATCCCTCAGGAAACTGCCCTGTCTCTTCATCTCTGTGTCCCCAGAATCCTCAGAAACCAAGCTGAGTAAAAAAACTCTAAAAATCTCCCCACAATCTGTTGAAGTAGACACTATTATTGATTCATTTTCCACATGAAAAAAAAAAAAAAAAACAGGTTTCAGAGATACTAAGTAACTTGTCCAGTCACACAGCTAGTGGGTCATAGAATAGAGTGTTGAACCCAGAGGCTTTCACTTCAAAGTCTGTATCCTTTCCACTACTCTATAAACTTCTCCATGAGCACCTTTAATCTTTCACACAGCTCTGTGAGGTGGGCGGGAAGGCGTCTTTAGGGCTTCTTTACAAACGAGGAAACTGAGGCTTTGACAGGAGCAGTCACTTACTCAGCCTACATGACTAGACATGGGAGGAACTTCTGTCCCTGAATGTGGGTCTCTGCACAGCCACAGGCTGCCTGCCTTCCCTCAGAGACTTGCCACCTGCTGGGGGACCAGAGTAGGGAAGGTGAGGCCTGGGCTGTTACAACACCTGACGAATTCATGTGCCTCTCGGGGCCCCTCTGAGCCCCTTCCCCCAGAAGTGATGAGAAAATGACAAGGGGCACCTCAGTTCCCAAGAGATTCCAGTCACGCGAACTCCACCAATTAAGGCTAGAACGAAGTCATCTCCTGAAATAGCATTTTAATGAGTGATGGCTCTGGGATAAATTGTCATCTTGTGATCCCTCGTTAGAGAGCTTAATTAGATCCATCATAAAACATATTGATCGATGGCCCTGAGCAGGTCCTCAGGACACTCACCATCCTCTGGAACATTTCTGCCCAGTGCTTGGTGGAGCCAGGATGGGAGCGGTCCTGGGGACCTGAGAGCTGCTGGGGCACAGGTCCTTTCCAAGCACCTGGGCACCTCTCCCCTAGTCCTTGCCTCCCTATTTTCTTTCCTTTCACAAATACTTATTTAGCACCAACTGTATACCAGGCACTGTGCTGTTTTCATGCTTTAACTCATTTTGTCTTCACAAAAAGCCGTTCTTTCTGTATTTTGCAAATGGCAAAACTGAAGCTTGGAACATGGAACTGCTGGTAGGTGCCGTTCCAGCCAACTGACTTATCTTTCAGGCAATTTCTGGAGGGGTGGCTGACATAAGGACAAGAGGGAAATTCATTTTATTAAACTCCTAATGCATGAAGCCTGTCACTCAGCTGTGCATGATATATATACTATATGTGTTTGTGTATATGTATGTGTGTGTGTATATATATATATATATATATAAAAGGAGATTATATATAGTCTCCTTTAGCCTTCATATCAATCTCACGTGGTGATAATTTTAACTGTTTTATAGTTGAGGAAACTGAGTCCCAGTAATGTTACTTGCTCAGAGTCATTCAGCCGGTGACTATCAGAGATTGGACTAGAACACGGCTTTAAGACACTGCAAAACCAGACAGATGAGGGTTCAAACCCAAGTCTTATCATATATTAGCTGTATAATTTGGGACAAATTATACAAATCTTCTGAGTATCAGTCTCCACATCTACCATATTGGGAGTAATAACTGAACAGTGGCGTTATTGTGAGGATTAAATGGAATGATGCCTATGAAGTGTGCATATAGTATCTGACCCGTGTAAAGTGATCCGTAAATATTATTTTTCAATAAATACCTCGACTGTGTCCTCCTGGAAGAAAGCTACTTGCTTCCTTATCTGTTAAATGGGTGTAGTAAAACCTGCAGTAAAACTGCAGTAACACTTGCCCCAAAACAATTCATAGGGAAGCACTTTATCCCAGGTAAAGTACTCAAGCAGCACTTATCAATCACCTTCTGTATGCCTGGGTGTTGACCAAAAGCTCGCAGTAACCATCTATTTTATGGACTTCCAGAGATGCTAGGAATTGCAAATCTTATTTAAATTCCTTTCAAAATTGTTATTAAAATAATGCATTTGCTCACAATGGTGATGGGGTGGGGGAGTGGCTCAAGAGGAAAAGGTGGGGGCAGGTTTAATAAGATCAGAGTGTTGAGACCTAAGAGGAAGGCAAGGTGGCCCAGGAAGTCTCAGCAGTGGGGCAAGAGTGCACTGATGCAATGGTCTGGGCTCAGCAGGGTGTGTGCACATGTGTCATGTGTCATTGCGTCTGTAGAGTGTATGTGTGTATGTATGTGTGTGCGGTGTGTACACCTTTGCCTGTGTATTGAGGTCAGCTTCCGTGAGAGGGTGACCTGTGTGCACTTGGAGATTTCTCCTTTTTTATTACAGCAAATGTAGCTTGAAAGCTGGGCATAGCGTAGCTTTTCCCCAAACACAGAACGCATCACAATTTTTCTTTCAGAGAAAAAGGCTTCAAAATAACCCTCAGATGGTGAGTCTTCCTTTTTTTTTTTTCCCTGTCTTTCTGTCTTGCTCTTTCTCTGTCTCTCCATCTGTCTCTGTGTCTCTCTGCATCTCTGCTTTGGCATCCCTATTTATAGCTTAAAATGCTTTCATATTTTTACAGCGTATAAAATGTCCCTGTGATACATAAAATAGTACACATTCGGGCTTGTAATTAGATCGGTGTTTCATCCCAAGTTCCACGCACTCTCGAGAACACTGGGCATTGCATCTCACCCACCGCCCACAGATACTGCCAGGCCTGAGTATCCTGCCCTAACCCCTTTTCAGGTTTTGTTTTCCCAGCTCCTGATGACAATCTTCCCGTCTGCCTACTCCCTGCTCCCTTTCAGCTCCTCTCCTGCTGCCTCCGATGTGGGTTCAGCGTTCTTTCGCAGCAGTAGCTCAGAGCAGCCCAGACCTCCTCTCTTGGCAGAGCCGGAGCAATTACTCCCTCCCAGAGCCAGCGGAATCTCTGAACACAATCACAAAATCCATTTCCCCAAACCGCCCCAGTACAAACACTCCTCAGGGAAAACGGGGAGATGGGTCTCTTTTCCTATAACAAGGAGATACAGTTATTCAGAGAGGGGAAAAAAAAGGGGGAAGGAGAAATCGAGATTCATTTCTAACCCATCTGGACACGTGTTAGAGAATATTATTGAGAACAATTAGAGACGTTTGAGTGAGGGGTTTATTTCTCACTTGCTTGTCAGGTCAGAAGACAATCTGTTTATTTTCCTGCTACAATTTTATTCAATAAACTGAAAGGATGGGAGCCGGGAAAGAGGGTATGAACAGGATGTGTGCTATCAATTTGTCAAATAAATAATCGTGCTTGGAAACAACAGATTTTATTAATTAGACAGGATGGTGTATTATTACCATTAAAGTGTTATATTGCATTAATTTTTATATTTTACTCGGCTACTAATTACTGTAAAAGATATCGGGAATGAAGCAAAATAAAATCATGCAGCATTATACATAATGTAAAGATAGCGTGAATTAATTTGTCCGCGGCTCCCCACCCGCCGTCGGGAGTGGAAGAGGCAGGCTCGGAGGTGGCCTTTCCTGCAGGAGAGCTTGCCAACCATCACCCCTGCTCCCGCCTGGTTAAGTGAGGCAGCTGGGAAGACCTGAGGTTCAAGACCCGGCTCAGCCAAGCACTGACTTAGGCAAATCACCTCTTAGAAGCCTCAGTTTTCTCTTATGTAAATATAAACACCCCTTCTCTGCCTGCCTCATAGGGTGCGTGTAAAGATCTAACGAATTCCCAAGAGTAAACGTGCTTTAAAATGTCACAGGTCGTGAAAGTGGCCGAGATTCGGCATTACTTATTAGAGGAGGCAGAAGCGAGCCAGCTCTGTCAGGGTCCTTGCTCAGGAGATGCCTGGCCCTGCCCGAATGCTGGGACGCGGGGAGGCTGTGAATTTAGGGCTTGGGGAGAGAGTTAGGGAGCTTGATGGCCACTCAGAGGCCATCACAGCTACTCCCCTCGCTGGACACTGCCTCAGAGTGGAGGCAAAACCAGCCCAGGGCCACACCGGGGCTGAGCCAAGAGTTTCAGACGCAGACCAGAAGCCACCCCACATTAGACCCAGGCGTTTCTCCCCCTGGGTGTTGGCACAGTAGAGGAAAGCCAGACTCATCGGACAGGACTGGGTTTTAATCTTGCAATGCCCCCAGATGGATCTGTGGCCACAGTCAAATCTCTTAACCTCTCTGAACGGCAGTTTCTTAGTCAGGTTTTTGATTTTTTTTTTTAAGTTATTTGCGTAGGAAATAAATTCCCACGCCGGGCACACATTCTAGCTAAGAAGGCAGCGAGCAGGGCCTTCGCCAGGGTGCAGAGTCCCCAAGGGCTCCCCGTGACAGCACAACCTCATGGGCACTGGGAGCCCCAGGGAGCCCGCCATGTCCTGGTCCAGGCGCTGCCTCCCAGGTCCTCGCTGACCTTGGCTGGGGCAGAGCCCGGGGTCCCGGGACGGCCCCCTCGCCCCACCCCGGGGGCGTTTCTCTCCTGCACGGCCGAAGCCCAGCCACGTTTTTCTCCTGGCTGGGTCTCTGGAGCCCCGACCCGGCGAGGACAGAGATTTCTCACGACCCACTGCCACCTACTGTCCGCGTCTGGGAACTGCAGGGTCGGCTACTGCCGGCCTCTGAAGCCACCCCGAGGAGGGGCCGATCTCCAGGCCATCTCAGGCCCTGGGCCGCTGTGGCACGGAGACAGCGCTCAGGTCCCTCTGGCCTGAAGCCCTGGTTCCCTGACTTGCACTGTTAAGGGGTGGCTGAGGCCCTCACCTCTCCGGAAACAGGGATACTAGGAGAAGCCCCTTGCCCTGCATCTGGCCACAGCTCCCTTTAGAGATCTGAAGATCCTGCCTCTGGGTTTGAAGGGCAGTTTCTGGTCACTCGAACTGAACCAGTCATGGGTCTTCCAGAGAATGGCTATTGTCCCTGTTTTTAGCTTCCAAAGAGTTAGAACTTATCCTGTCCTGGATGTCTGACCTAGTTCTGCGTCAGGCACGCCCTCTGCCTTTTCTATACTGTCAGGATCTCTTACGCCACCCTCTCTTAGGGCATGCATCCTGAGCTCAAGGGTGGCCTTGTTGGCTGTGTCATCTTAGACAGTCATTGTACTATTGTGAACATTTTTTTTAAATCTGTAGAAGTAGGAATAATAATGATACGCAGGAAGCCCATCAAAGAAGGCTGCAGCCAAGACTGGCCATGAAAGCAGCCTGACACCTGGGGATATGTGCACATATTTTTCTTGAGCATTCAAAAAACTGCTCATTGCTATGGTCTGAATGTTGGTGTCCCCCCAGTTCACATGTTGAAATCCTAACCCGCAGAGAGATAGTATTAAGAGGTGGGACCTTTGGGAGTTTAGGTCAGGAGGGCAGAGCCCTCATAAATGGGGTTAGTGCCCTGATAAAAGAAGCCTGAGAAAGCTCCCTTGCCCCCTTCCCCATGGGAGGTTCCAGTGGGAAGACTGCCATCAATGAGGAAGTGGTTCTGCACCAGACACTAGGATCTTGGACTTCACAGCTTCCAGAAGCGTGAGAACTAAACGTTCGTTGTTTATAAGCCACCCCAGTTTGTGGTATTTTGTTATAGCAGCCCGAACGGACTAAGATATTCACTGAAACAAGATAATACAAGCCTGTATGGAGCAGAGGCCTAGGATCTTTTGAATAGCAGTTGGTGGGTGGCGGGAGGTAAAGCAGGGGCCAGGGGTAGGTGTAGTGAGGGTGGGAGGGGGGGAGAATGGGGAAAATAGGGTATTGAGGCCTCTAGTGTATCCCCACCTATCCAGTACCATTTTCTCTTATAGAAAATTATTCTCTTCCTTTGACTCATAGCACATGTCACCATTTATAATAATGCATTAACATTCTGTATGTTTTTGTTCAGTGTCTGACTCTGCAGACTGCAAGCTCTATGAAAATCAGGACCATGTCTGTTCTTTAAACCACTGCACCCCAGTGTCTAGCACTGTGATTGGCACGTGAGAAACATTCAATAAGTATGTACTGAGTGAATGGCTGACTATAACCATTCATTTATTCCAGAGACAATTAACTATCACCTGGGTCCTTTCGAGTCCTTCCAAAATAATCTGTCCTCTTAGGATTACCCACAGAGGGCTCACCTCCTAAGCCTTTCTTCCTCGTTGGGTTCTTTTCCGTCTTCCTCATCCTAGACTCAGGCTTCCCACAGGACTTCTTTCTTTTTTTAACAAACATTTACACAAAATAAGCAGAGAGGGTTGATGGCTATGTTTGGTTTCTCTTTGGTTTTGCCTTTTGATGTAATAAACTCCATAAGGTAGAATTAACTATTGCTCCCATTCTCCGGATGAGGAGCCGAATAGCTGAAGAGGTGAATTGACTCGTCATATGTCACAGCTAGTGAATGGCAGGGACACAGCTAAGTCCCCGCTCCCTGGCTCTAAATCACATGACCTGTCCCCCTCTCTGGATGCTCTGTTCGCCACATGCCATGTACTCCCCTCTTCATGCCCTGGGGCTGATGGTCCCTGGCAAACCAGGCAGAGTGGCTTTCCAGAAAATAACTAAGGAGAAAGACTCTCAGGAACACTGTCGGGCCTACTGTTGGTATCTACTTCCCTTCCAGTGGCCATCAGGGCAATTGGGGGACATTTCAACACAAAGACCACCATAGGCCCCAGCAAGTTCTCTGGAGCCAGACCTGCTATGTTATATATTGGCCTTGCCACCTTCCAGCTCTCTGACCTTGGGCAATTTACTTAAGGTCACTGTGCCACAAGTGCCTCAGCTGTGAAATGGGCATAATGAAAGTGACTACATCATAGGATTTCTGTTTGGTTTAAATAAATTAACATGTGCAACCTGCTTAGGAGAGTGCCTGTCACCGAGGATGTGCTCAGTTAATGTTGTTTTCTCTTTCCTTCCTTCCTTCCTCTCCCATTTCTCTCTCCTCCCTCTCCCCTCTCTCTTCCTTCCTTTCTACTTTTGGTATTCCTTTTTTGGCTCCTTTCTTTCTTTTTTTTTTTTTTCTTTCTTGCTTTTTAACTCCTTCTTATCCCTAAATTCCTATCTCTTTCTTGTCTCTTCCCTGAATGTAACTCATTTCACTCTACTGTCTCAATAAATACTTGCTGAATATATAAATAAACGAATAAAAGAGATAGAGAGAGAAGAGAGAGCTGGTGCAGGGGAAAATTTTGAAAAAGTGAGGGTAGAACAAAACAAGATAATCTTTTTTTTTTTTCTTATGTTTGTTTTTATCTTAATGTAAGAACCATATTGTAAGAGCCAAGAAACCTTACCTGGAACCCAACCCTTCCACTCTCATGCTGTGTTCCCTTGAGCAAGTCAAACAACCTCTCTGGGCCTACATTTTAGCATCTAAAAGGCAGCAAATTGCACTTGATTTTCCCTTCATTCCTTAATCTTTTCTCTGTCTCTAACTCTGTGAGGTATAGTTCCATCAGTAGGAAACGTGATGTTGACTCTCCCTAGCATCTGCATAAGGTGGGGTGGTGATGGGGAGATACCAAATGTAGATTTCTTGGTGGAACCTGTTTCACCTGTGACACTCACAACAGGCTTCACAGTTGAGTGGCACTGATCTCACACTTGCGCTCAGTTCTATCTCCAGCTCTGCCTCTTAATAGCAGTGGGACTTTGAGCAAGATGCTCAACACCTCGAAGTTTCCTTTTCCTCATCTGTACAACGGGATTAGATAAAATAATATATGTAAAATGCTTAGCACAGTGACTGACACAGAGCAAGTGCAAATTAAATTGTTACTGGTTTGCGTTATTAAAGTTTGTATAGTATCACAACCCTTGACAAAACCCGTAAGGCCAAGTTCTAATGAGTTTCCCACTAGCTGGTATCATGGCCATTTTTTCCATCAAGCTGTCATTGAAAATCTACTCTGTGTTAGAACTTGAACCAGGTATAGGGTAGAAAAATGGATGAATCATGAGCTCTGACTCCAAGTTCAAAAGATTACATGCACTTTTTCAGATCCTAATATATTCCTGGCACTTTGCTGTATTATCCCCTTTAATCTTTCTAACAACCCAGCAGGGAGGTTTTGTTGGGGCTACAGGAGTGAGTTAAATAGAGGAAGCAGCAGGGGTGGAGCCTGAAAGGAGTACAGAGTGATGAGGAATTCACAGGACTCAATCTGGACCACGCCAGAATTCCCCCCTTTTCAAGCCACAATCAGCCAATATTCATGGAGTTCCCAGTGTGGGAGCAGTATTGAGATTCTCACTAGCCCTCCAGGGTTGGGGGAAGTATTAGTGTCTCCCAGTACTTTCTCTCAGCTCTCTCTCCTGGCTTCTTGTCCCTTCCCTTCTTTTATTTCTTTGGGGAAAGTCTTGGGCATAAATAATTTGTACCAGAGTATGAATGAGTATCGGTGCCCTCTTCCCTTTCCCAGGGGACATTTTGCTTTTGCAGCTTGATCTCTCATATCTTTTGGACCAAAACACAAATGTTCCACATTTCTACCCACTAGAATCCTTAACCCAGCCTGTGTGTGCCTCCACAGCTGCCTGCCTCTTTCATTCCCACTCCAGACAGCTTACTGACAATGTTCTTGTCTATTTCACCCCAAAGGCCCCGGATACTTGTATACATCCTCATACTCCCCATCTCCATGAGTCTACTGATGCTGCGCCCTCTGCTGGAATGCACTTCACACACCCAAACACTGCCCAAATACTTTAGGGCCCAGTTCAGAGATCATCTCCTCCAGGAAGGCCTCCCTGATCTCACAGCTGGAAATAATTTTTCTCTCAGAGAAACTACTAGAGCAGCACGTCACAAATTTTAATTTGAATGTGATTTTTTTAATATGAATAGCCCAGATATCTTATGAAAATGGAGACTCAGATACAGTGGGTCTGAGGGGGGGCTGAGATTCTGCATTTCTAACACACTGAGCCATGATGTTGATGCTTCTGGTCTGTGAACTGCACATTGCGTAGCAAGTGATCCCCAACCCTCTCTGTGTATTGGAATCACATGACCAGCTTATTTAAACTCCAGATCCTGGGGCCAGAGATTGGTCCAGGTTTTGTGAGGTCTAAGCTCATTCTCTGTGGAGGACACTTTAAAAAATATAAAATTAAGAATAAGAAATTGCTGAAGCTCGTCCTGGGATCCTAAAAGGGGCTGTGTAGATAAAGGATCCTGAAACTTATACTTCATTAGCTTCAAGGTAAATCCATCCTTGCTTGGCCCCACCCACGGACCGAATCTCAGGAGGGTGGAAATGTGGGGGGGGGGGGGGCGGGGGCAGTTTATTTTGTTTTGTTTGCAGAATTTCTCCAGGTGAGTCTTCGTAGCCAGTCTCTGGACCCAACTCCACCTTTAGGAACTGCTGTCCACAACCTCTTGTTCTCTTCTTGCCTGTCTGCTTACGTCCTTCTATCTCACTGATCACCAAAGGCCCCTGTATCAGGCATTGGTCTAGACCCCACAGACACAAGGATCAGTAAAGGACAGACTCTTACCTCAAGAAGCTCTTGGTCTACCAGAAAGCTGGCCCACAGATGAACACTGCATCAACTGTCTGTCTGAGTTCTGCGGGGCAAGAGGAGGGAACAGAGTTCAGCCAGGACAAGAGGACAAGTTCTCCCAGAGGGGCTGACATTAGCCAGGTCTTGCTGAATTACTGGGACTTTCCCAAGTTGCAGGGAGGCCTGAAAGAACACAGTCTCTTCAAAGACTAACCAATCAAATCCATGTGTGGCAGAAGAGGAAGGCATGTGGCAGAAGAGGAAGGCATATTGCAGGGGCAGGGGTCAAGGCTGTGAGAGCTGGTCTGGAGAGTAGCCCACCAGGAGTTTGGGCTCAATAAGAATGGAACAGTGGGCAGGGGAAGGTTTTCCAGCAGGGAAGTGGCATCACCAGGTCTGTTTTGCACAAGCATGCATTGCTTTCAACTTCTGACAGTATTTAGTTCTTCCTATGACTTATCCCACTATTAGATCCAGAGATCTGTCCCTTTTTTAATCTTTAATTCTTTAACTACCATTTCTTTTAAAATAATCACTATATGTCAGGTAGTGAGCTAAGCTTTTTAATCTCATTCGATCTTCCTATGAACTCTGGAAGGCATAAAAAATGATGTCAATTTTACAGATAAATAAACTAAGGATCAAAAAGTTGAAGGGACGTGCTCAAGGTAACAAAGAGAAAATGTTAAAAAAGCCTGAAGACCCAGGGACTAGCACAGTGCCATGTACTCAGCAGGAATGAAAAAGATTCATTGAATTGATACATAAATGCTGGAATTAAAGACCCTCATTGGTTAAGCCAATTTTGGAAAGCACTTTTCAAGTAATTTGAGGGATATGGGACTCTCCTGTTTCCCTGGAAATCCCCAACCCCTTCCTCCTTGGTGTCCAGCACCTTCCCAGCAGCCGGGTTCCTTCATCACCTTTTCTGCTTCAGTTAGAGAAAAGGTACGGTGGTGGACAGATCATGGAACGTGAGAAGACAGTCGATTTGATGATTTAATTTTATTTGTGTTGGGTGGAGGTGGGTTTTATTTAGGTTTTGAACTCATTCCATTCCATTCAATCCAATTCACATATTTCGATTAAGGCAAATGAACCAAATTTTAAAAAATATTTAGTGAGTGCCTAATATTGCCACTGGGTGGCAAGTGATAGAGTGAGTGAGAACCCCCAGGATGCTGTGGCTTCTGGAAACACAGGCTCTGAATCTGATACTCCTCCTAGAATCCATTCTAATTTACAGCAAAATGTGGCTCTTCCTTCCTAGTTTTAACTTCTAACCATTTCCTCCAGCAGGTTCAGCCTCATTTCCCCATTCTCATTGTCAAAATAGATGGTCATGACATTTGATACAGCATGTGACTTTCTGTATTTGAGGGGATCCATACAACCATACAAGGGGAAAAGCAGAGTAAGACCATTAGGATTCCCCTCCGACAACAGAAACTCAGACAGGTTCAAAACCTTGCCTGTGCCACACAGCTAGGAAACTGT